>NC_136061.1:1156900581-1158100581 GCF_964261635.1 Lissotriton helveticus
TCTCCAATGTAGCTCCTGATAGCTGATACAGAGGTCATTGAGTCTTGTTTGACCTGAAGCTCCCTGCTTCACTGAGAGATAGCTAGAGAGAAAAGAGAGAGAGAGAAAGAAAGATAGACAAGTATGCAAGAGAAAGCTTCATAGTACATTTGAGAGCCTAAAATTAAGCATCCACTATCTAGAACCACCTTCTGCTGCGTGGAACCTTTTCAACTTTTCTTTTTTCTTCTCTGAATATATATAAAGTAGGACTGTAACTAGGGCACCCTCTTCCCCTAATGATTCACAATAAAATCGCCCTAGTCTAAAGTGGCTGCTGCACTTGGAGTGTTTCTCCTTTCAGGTTAAACTAAAGGACACGTTTATGAAGCAGAATCCTTGTGAATGCTGAAGTTTTTATAAACAACAGTCACTATTACACTAGAGGAATAAGAGCCTATGCATGACAGCGCGAATACACCTGGTAAAACCTGCAATATGTCCCATTTTTTAGGCCCAGTTACCTAGTGCATTAATAATAATCAGCTCTTAAGGTTGTCCCTTTAAGTCCTTTTTGTAAGTAAATGAACATGGATGAGGATGGTTAACCTCTACTTGTGCACTGTCCCGTATGATTTTCAAGCATACTTTTGCCCTGATTTGGATTTGCGAGCCTACTGAAATGAAAGTGGAGTAATTAGGTCCATCTTACCATATTTATTTTACTATACCAAATACCATATTGATGGATTAAGTTATTATAACAACAAAACCTTGTTTATACTTATTACATTTTCTCTTATAATAAAGGACGTCATCAGTCACAATCACTTAACCTGGAGTTCTGATTCCATATCCTTCATGGCCCTTGTAAGACAACATTCTTAACAATGCCCAGGGAAGCACGTCCATGTTCAAAGAGTCAGGCAAATTCATTTGGAGTAATTGGGCATGCAATTCCAGAACTGGGCTGTACTGATAAAAATGTATTAACTAAAGGTGGCTTCGCTACGGTTTACCTTTCAGGAGACAATGGCATAAGGGATAAAACAGGTACGAGAGATCCACCATAAACCACAGGGTCCTTAGGTCCCAAAGAATCTTCTCAAAATAGACAGGCAATGATACATCTTCACCCCATGTTAAAGATCTATGCATTTGTCATGTTTTATTATGTGCTACACAACATGACACATCAAGCATAGCCATGTTCCCTAGACACATATTTTATAAAAATAACAGACATTTAACTAATTTCCAATTTAGGACCTTGAGTACCGGGGTTGAAAGCGACAGACCGAGACTTGAGTCTTCAAATAATTTCAAAAAGTAGTCTATTCCATAAGTCCAAAGTAAGGGAACCACAACAACAACTCCACTGCAGCAGAGGAAGGTTCAGCAGTAACTGACCAGGCCTCTATTAGTGAAATTCTACAAAGAATATGGAACATACAATACTGTGGGAATTCTCTTACTTAAAGTGTCAGTAGTAAAACCATTACAGGCATGCCATTAAGCACACCACAGACCTACACACATAAAATGAATGAACTACCCACATGTAGCCAGGAACATCCTTAGGAATATAGGCAGCACAGAAGACACAGAAGAGCCCACTGGGCCCTTCTGTTGGGTATCTGCTTCAATAAGAGGCAAAACAGACCCCCCTGAAATCAATCACAGCAGTGGTGTCAGATATACGACCCTGATTCATATGCTGGTAGAAGGTAACTCTGTCGTAGTAATGATGGAGTTCCCTCCCTGCCAACGTAGTGGTCTGCCCACCCAATATATATGAGGGTGGACCATACATTTGACCACAGCAGAGACTATTCCATATCCGCTGTAGCCATACATCTCCGATAGCTCGAGGGAGTAAGGTGCGTCAGAGAAATGGCTAAATTATGCACGACCAATGAAGATGGACAGACATATAGCCATTTTTTCCTGTCTGCCACCGCCAGGCAAAACCTGGCGGCAGGGGTGTAACAATGGCCTCCCCAGACCCCACAGTGCGGGGGGGCCGAGCTCCAGGGGGCCCCTCAGCAATGCATGCCGGCCTGAGAGCTCCTGAATGAGCCGGAAGGGGGTCCTCTTTGTACTTTGCAGGGGGCCCCCTCGAGTTTCGTTATACCACTGCCTGAAGGTGAGGGACAGTAAAAACGACGCTGGCGAGGGAAGCATTACATATTTAATTTACAAAAAGTAATTCTTGTTCCTGGATTTTCTTTTTGTAAATAAAAAAACCAATACTGTTTGGTACAGGGCTGCATCCTGCTGATGCAGCCCTGTAGCAAAGAGTAAAATGTATTAATAGGAACCACCGTGAAGGTGGTTCCTGCTAACGCTTTTATAAATGACTCATCTGGCGGAGCATTTTACTCTGTCCCCATTGGGGAATGGTGAACGGTGAGCTGTATGCCTAAATAGATATTTACTTACTAGGAAATGTGAACAGAGATGTATAACTTCACATAACTTAGAAAGTGTATAGCAAGTATGGATATTTTTGAGTGTAACACTTCTGCTTCAATCTAAATAGCTTATTTGAAACAATGATGCTTTTAAAGATTCTTGGAATTGATTTAACGGCACCAAGGCCAGACTTTTTGTGTTGCGCCTACTCTTATAACTCAGGCTACATGAAAGATTTCTTACAAGAGGTTTGCTGCAAACCTGTATACCTCTTGATAAATACATGTCATGCAGCTTAGATTCTCATGTCAGGTCCTCATCTGCTTGGGTGTGGAGGTCCAGGCCTCCGCCAACCCAGCAGGCTGGAGAGTCTCATGTCATAGTTAAAATGAAACATAAAGTCATAAGGAAAAACTGGTCAATTGGATGAACTCTTAGCCTTACCTAACCTTGCTCCATTGCCCGACAGCCTTTGATGACACCTAGGGCCAAGTCTACCATACTCCAAATGATAATGCTGATGTTTTAAATCCACATTGTTTTCTGTTGTTACTTTTGCATAATTTCAAAACTCCTGATCCCTCCAAACAATTTTGGTCATTTGGTATCTTTACAATCATTACAGTTTATATTTCTATTTTAAAAAATGCCACTTGCCATATATACCACATGTATTTTCTAGGAGCAATGTTTGTTGTGCCTATCTACTAAGGGAAAAAAAGGTACACAGATGATGAACGGAATGCAGAGCAAATAAAACATTCACCCCCAGTCAATAGATCTGGGTTAAATCCATCATTCCTTTGCTCACCATGCCACCCTAGTTTAGACCAAGCCATATGCAAATCAGTCTTGACCCCATGCCTCACGGGAACAGTCCAGACCGAACTGCCAAGCCAGGCCCTCCCTGAACCAGAATCAAGCATCCTGGTACCGGTTTCAGGGCATCACCCCTCATCAACCAGGCTGACTTGATACCAGTGTCACAGTGAGCCAGGGACCCACGTCTGGGCATACACGGTGCACTTAGGTCAAGAAAGCAAAAGACACACAGATGATGGACGGAATGCAGAGCAAATCAAACATTCACCCCAAGTCAATAGATCTGGGTTGAATCCATTGTTCTTTTTCTCACCATGCCACCCCAGTTTAGACTCAGTCATTTGCAAACCAGTCTTGGCCCTCTGCCTCATGGAAACAGTTCAGACCAAACTGCCAAGCCAGGTCCCCCCTGGACCGGAAACAAGCATCCTGGGACCGGTTTCAGGGCATCACCCCTCATCAGCCGGGCTATCTTGAATCCAGTGGCACAGTGAGCGTGGGACCCACGTCTGGGCATATCCGGCACACTTTGGGTGAGAAAGCAAAAGACACACAAATGATGGACAGAATGCAGAGCAAATTAAACATTCTCCCCAGTCAATAGTTCTGGGTTATATCCATCGTTCTTTTGCTCACCATGCCATCCCGGTTTAGACCCAGCCATATGCAAATCAGTCTTGACCCTGTGCCTCATGGGGAAAGTCCAAACCGAACTGCCAAGCCAGGTCCTCCCTGGACCGAAAACAAGCACCCTGGCACTGGTTTCAGGGCATCACCCTTCATCAGCCAGGCTAGCTTGAATCCAGTGGCACAGTGAGCCTTGGACCCACGTCTGGGCATACCTGCACACTTAGGGCGAGAAAGCAAAAGATACACAGATGATGGACGGAATGCAGAGTAAATTAAACATTCACCTCAGTCTATTGATCTGGATTAAATCCATTAATGGATTTAGGCCCAGATCTTTGTACTGGGGTGAATGTATGACATTGTTCTGCATTCTGTCCATCAATTGTTCTTTTAGATACAAAGGAAAGGCATAGGATTCTTTAAAGAGAGAAACAACTGAAGAGCAACAACAGAAATATTGGCTACCAAATGATTGCGAGCCCCATACTTAATTAAAATCACAAAGATACTGATTCCAAAATATTGTCTTGCAGAAATATATAACCTTAAGAAAACTATATTTCAACAATATTGAGTTTTAAATTAATATTAGAATTAACACAAATGTTGAAACCCCGAAACATAATGTAAAGAATTGATCATACGAATTAAGAAATTATAAATGTCTTTAATTCAAATTAGTATTGCATTTTAAAAGTTGCAATACAAATTATTTAAAAAATGTAATCCATTTGCATTAAAACAATTAATTTATATGACATAGATCAATGTATACAATTTTATTATGTGTGTAAACTTCTATATTTGCAAAAATAAAAATAAAATTAGATTTAAAATTACTGAAATAAAATAATTTCTCTATCTGTAAAAATGTACATTATGTTTAATAAATGTTAATTTTGGAAAAATTAAAATTAATTTTGGTCGGGCTCAGATTTACTATTCTAACTCTAGTACAACTAACTTTGGAGAAAATGCATCTATTTATTATGATCAATATTACTATTTTTGCTCCTGTCCAACTAACTTTGGTGAAAATGTATGCATTTGGGAGTAGGAGTTGCTATCAACACTTCAAACTTGGATTGCATGTGTAGGGGTTGTCTCATGTACTATTCCTATTCCAGTTTGAGTAACAAAGAGTAAAATGATTAACTTGGGGGGATCCGATTTATTACTCCCACTCTAACCGAAGTACCACTGGGGATCATGTTTGTTTCAGCAGGCAATCCAAAATAAAACATTGAAGAAAATGTTTATCTCTGTGATGATCAAATACTATTCACAGTCTAATCAATGTTAAGAAAAAAAAATGCATTTTACAAAATGTAATTCAATGGCAGTAACATCACTGATTTGTAACTTATTACATCAAAAAGATAGCCAAATAAAACAAACTCAAAAATAAAACGTTTAAAAGTATTTTAAATACACATAATTTAGCAAATGTAATAATATCTGAGAGAAATAATTTATATTAACACCATCATTTCAGGTTCAAAAATTAATAATGCAAGTATGACAATTAATACAAATTTTAATTGTTTCATTTAACAAAAATAATCACATTTTTTTTAAATCTGAAAATGATTTCCTAAACAAAAAAGTCATATTTTGTTAAACAACAATAAAAAAAGAGATCCAAATATGGATAGTAAGACACAAAAAATACACAAATATATAAAGCAAAAAGCTAACCGTTAAATAAATAGATTTTAAAAACTATCAACTAAACCCCCATACACACCAACAGTACGAAAAATAATCAGAAAAAATATTTACTTTCATTGGTAAATTGAAAATGTTAAAATATTTTTCTGCTCTCTGCCTAGTCCAACAACTCCATGGTACAGCTATTAGTTAGTCTTTATCAATCCTCAATGTCCTCTTCCTCATATTCCAAATATTTTACTCTATTCTTCAACTTAACTCAGGAGTACAGTGACAATGTGTGCCATAGCAGACCTGCTTTGATAGAACTTTTGTTTTCTTCTTAACACTGAATATATGGATATGGAGCCATACTACTTGTCGGTGTTTCTCTGCCAACCAGCCAGACTCATTCCCAACAAAATGCTCATGCAGTTCCTAATGACAAACACTGGGTGCCAATTCTGTCACTCAGGTATCTGTGTTTCCCCAGTAGCCCATGTTTCACTGGGCCCACCCAAAGTTATTTTTCTTTCTAAACCTATCTATGGTTCTGCAGCTACTATAATGGTCACAACAGTGTCACTACGCCTATGCTATTGCTGCCAACTGGCACTCAATAGGGGATTAGTCTCCCCTAGACTGCAGCCAGTTTTAAGTATCAACTCTCATTTTCAAGTCTTTGCAACAACGTGCTCTCACATGTGAAATGCAACTGAGGGAGCTATGCCCAAAGTTTGGAATATGACATAGAGTTGGCAAGTGTTTGAGAACTCATACTTTCCAAGAGGACTGTCCAGCAGATTACTCCCTTTGTTTGTGGGAGGATATGTAGAGCTCGGGTCTAATGGTAACTTTTCTTGCAGTTAGTCTCAACTACTTGTTACAGTTTTGCCTCAGATATCTACCAACCAATACAGGGCTCCCTGCACAAAGGCAAATACTCCCCACTTCAGTCACTCACTGGAAGCAATGCGAGGAAGGGGAACAAATGCGTGAAACTAGTCTCTCAAGCCTGCTTGACATCTGTGATTCAACTAACTACTCCTTTCACCTGTGTGACACTACCACAATATCACTGGAAGGGGAGCAGAGTCAAGTTTTCACACACTGTGCATGTGGAGCTCCCCTGAATTTAGGATCAATTTATCTCTCACCAGTCTCCTCTTCCAGGCAGCATACAACTCCTCCCTGGCACCACCAATAACCTTTATAGTTTTAAGGCCTCCTGAGCAGTAGCTCAGCTTACTTCTGCAATGGCTCCCCGTCCTCCTGGAGTCTCAGTGGGGTCTGGCCTCGGGGACCTGTTGATAATTACCTCTGAACCAGCAGAATCTCTCTTTTACATTAGTTCCAGAAAGTTACTAAGCTGATCCTGGTTTTGCCACACCTCGAATGCCATGTTCTCAGGCAGATGGCTTTTGGAACAGGGACTGAGTTTGCTGTTCTCCTTGGGTGTTCATCTTATTTCATCAGCTGTAAGCCTCATCCCAATATATATATTAGAACATTGGAATGTTCTAATAGCCTTATAGCCATTCTGGTGCAAGTTATACCTGATGTTAAAGGCCCTCACCCTCATTATAGGACCTCCCTATAGCTCGGGCCTATAACTCGGATTCAGAGCCTTTTGCAACCAGAACAGCCCTTTGCAGCGAGTGATAAAGCCATTATGATGATACAAAGTATACAAACAAGATAACAGTCTACTCTACCAGTAGTTCATGCTCATGTGTAAAAGAGAAATTCATACTACAAGAGGAAGCAGGGATGTTTTTGGTTAACTGCAGTAGAAAGAACTCAAACCTGGATGTTCAAATGACCAAACCGCCATGCAGCAGCCAACATCTCCAGCACCTCAAGATCCTCACGGGTGATTTGCTGCACTTTATAAATGTCTGATTTAAACTCGAAACAATTGTGTTTCATGTTGAAATTTGCCTATGCCCAAGACTTCATACAAAAGGACGTGTCTGTCTTACCCTGGTTGAAACTTTCAATGTGACTTTGTTAAACTATAAGGATACCTCTTTTCGAAAGGCTGTGTTAATAACTTTTTAGACAAGGTGTTGCCTGCAGCAGATGCAAGACAATAAACCACAATTCTCTTTGCCTATCATTGTGGAATTTCAATATGTATGCTTGTCATTGAAATGGATTGCTGATTTGATGATGTTTTCAGTTGAAATGATTATTTTGAAGTAGGTATTCATTAAATAAAATGTGGCAGATTTTACTGATAGAATGGTGCAGCAGGTGTGAGGGAGGTATTGAGTATATTCATTTGTATTTTACATAAGGCCTCATTTAGAGTTTAGGGGGTAGGGGACTCCATCATAAACGTAGTGGAGCACCCTGTCTGCCAAACTGATGATCCACCTCCCTATTGCGGGTTGGGAGACTATAATCTTTCCACTGGTGGTGCCTCAACTAGCTCTGCTGTCGGAAACCTCATATTGACAGCCCAGCAGAGTTGGGAATGCTGGTGTAGGCACAGTAGACCATCTGCCCTATTGAGAGAGGGCTGTCTGAAGTACTTTTTTTCTGTTTGATACTACCAATGAAAAACTAGTGCTCCTGGACAGGAAAAATAGATTCATTTTTTTATAAACCATGTCTTGGGGAAAAACTCCCAGTGTGCCAGGGTATTTAATTTCTTGTTTTAAAAAAAACAACATCCCAGTTTGGAAATCGCTTGGTTTTAGCCACCTGAAATATGGCAGTGCCTTCAGAGGAGCTGCTGTGATGGCAGCGCCTATGAAGGCACAGAGATTTACTCAGGACCAGCTTGGATCTCTAAATATGGGGAGCAGTAGTCAAGCCATCATGGTGGAGCAAATACATCTTTTAGCCTGATGGACAGTGGGCCACCTGCAAATTTTAAATCAGGCCATCGGTTATTTAATGCATAAAAATAGCAGTGATTGGGAAAGTTATTGTGAAATTCCAGTAAGTAATTAGAATGATGTTTTATTTTTCATAAGCTTATTCAGATAGAAGGAAATGATTGTGCTGTAAAGTTATGAATTTACTTTGACCTAGACTCTGATCTGGGATCTATACCCTCTTTATAATTAGGCTATAAACGAGTATATATGCTGTCAATAAACACTCGTTATGATTTTGAACTGCACCATCCATAATGCTAAAATTATTTTTTTTTAAAAGAAACTTTGCTGACACAGAAGGCTAATGCCCTTATTTACAGGTATGCAGCAGCTCTGGAAAGCAAGATGTTAAGAGAGCACAGAGAAACTTGAGTTTGACAGACACCAACACCCCGGGTTCTGGGCCATTGTAATGCCTTCTTTGTAGCATCTAGTAAGGTTCCTAAATTTATACAGTTCATAGGCTATGACAACCACCCTAGATCCCATAATTCCATGAGGCTGTTATCAACACAGTCCTTGCACAATCATGGTGGAAGCATGGTTGTGCATCAGTTTAGCATCAAGTTATGGTGAACCAACATTTCAAGAAATTTTGAGCATGATGAGGGGAGCTCATAGGCTATGCCTATGGAATCTCTCAACCCTAATTACATGACTCCAGCCCAAACACCCGCATGGTATTCCCTTCTCACCTCTGTCCAAAGAAAAGAGGTAAGAAGGGACTACAGCGGTCGAAGAGCAGCAGGAAGCACTATTTTAGTGGTAAGGCTCTACTATCAATCTGCTTGCAATATCTGTGCTTTAAAGACCTATTTCTCGTCCCCTGTTTCACTATTCCCTCCCCTCCTTTCTGCCAACCTTTTGTTGTGAAAATCCACCAAATCTTCTCTTGCTTTTGATTGTAAGTTTTAGGTTGTACATCAGTACGCATGCGCTGCATGCGCTGTCTGCAAGACCTGCTGTAATCACTCTACGGAGTGTAATTACAGCTGCTGATTGCCATTGGCTCACAACTCTATAGCTCTGATTTCCTGGATCATTATTGGCTGGTGTTCCCGATACATCACTTCAGTTTTTAGGCCAGGAGCACCGACCAAGTACAGTTTTCTTACATGTAGGTCCTTATCTATTTCTTTATGGACTACTTTTTTTTCACAATCGCCTCATTTCCTGCTTTACTTTTAATGATGGTCGGACCACTTCCTTTAGACACGACTCATCTAAAGAAATGAGCGCGGCCACTATTAAAGTGAAGGCGCGGCATGGGGCGCTTTTACAAAAAAAAGCATTTGTTCTCAACTTGAAAAACAGCTTTTTTGCAAAAGCACCCCATTATGTGCTTTTGCTTTAATAGCCGCTGCGCACCTTTCTTCAGAATAGCTGCATCTAAACAAAGTAGTACATCCACCATTAAAGGTAAAGCGCAGTATGAGGTGCGTGCAAAGAAAAAAAATGACCCACTTTTATCTCTACTTGGCCATTTTCTTAAAAGAAAATAAAAATACATATGTGGCCTTTCTCATCACAGTACTCTTCCTCATAATTTTTATAGTTTTATTAAGGTAAGCTGCCTCCAACATGGATAAAGATTTTTATATTGTGTATGTTTGCATCTGAGGTAAGCGCACCAATGGCGACAGTGATGTGGTAAGCCACGTCATATCTAATGTAAACCAACCACATTAATATATGATTGGTAGCTGCCTCATCAAACATATTGGAGTCCGAGTGGTACCTCTTCCTACACAGTCATTTTAACGACCAACAAGACCACACCCCTAACCAGTTTAAGGGCACAGAGGACAGCAACACAGCAACAGTGGCAAACTCAACCACGGGGAATTTTTGCAAAGCACTAGTCAGGGAAGAACATCTCCAAAAAGGCCCAATAACTGAAAAGCATGCAGACAGACAAAACCAAGCCAACAGCACTGAGCACAAGATAGTCCGGGAGGACCAAATTGAAAAGCTGATCAAAAAGGGTCGGAAATAGAGGGCTCCAGGACCAGGAGGCATTCCTCCATGCTGGTTTAAGGAGGATCCGGCCTTCTGGGCCGGCAAGCTAGCTCCACTCTTTACCTCTATCTTAGAAAAGAACACCATCCCTCCCTCTTGGCAAGGATCAATTCTCGTTCCAATTTTTAAAGGAGGGGACAAAAAATCTCCAGGAAATTATCGGCTAGTCACCCTAATAGACAATGAGGCGAAGTACTTCGCAGGGACACTGCTCTAATCACTTCGGGCATGAGTCGAGGAATGCTCAGTAATCCCTCCAAACCAAACTGGTTTCACAAGAGACAATGGCACTATGGCTAATCTCATGGCTCTCTCTTGCTTGATAGACCAGGCAGAGTCCAGCACCAGACCACTCTACATGGGTTTTATAGACTATAAATCAGCGTTCGATAAGGTAAATAGGGCCAAGCTATGGCAGAAGCTCTCCTCACTGAACATACCAAATGGTTTATTAAGAGCAGTACAGCTACTGCATCAGGACACGTGGGTCAGGATCAAAATTGGTGACGGTTCCGGATTGTCACGACCAATTTTAAGAACGCAAGGGGTCAAACAAGGATTTGTCTTGGCCCCTACACTTTTTTATCTATTTCTATTAGATTTCCCGGCAGCCCTAAATACAGTCAACTCGCATGCTCCCAAACTAGGCAGCCTACAGTTGTCAAACCTATTATACGCTGATGACGTGGTCCTCCTAGGTAATACAACGATATGCCTACAAAGGCTCATGGATGCTACTGCCACATATTCAAATAAGAACGAGCTTCAGATAAACAATAAGAAAACCAAAATACTGGCGGTTCATCCAGGAAGGCCCAAGAAGTTGGCATGGGTCTTAAACTCTGAAAGCATCATGGAAACTAACTGCCACAAGTACTTAGGAGTCTTCTTTAACAACAACGGAAGATACAAAAGCCATTTGGGAGAGCAAAAAAAGAAAGGAACAGCGCTAGCATTTGCACTCAGCTCTATTCGCAGGAAACTAGTCGGTCCAACATTCGCTCCAATACTCCAGGTGGCACAGGCAAAAATCATCCCAATTTTGACATATGGAAGCGAGGCGCTAAAAGGTTTGGACAGCGGCCAACTAGATAAAATCATAGCAAAAAATGTTAGAACAGTCTTCCAGCTACCACCAAACACGTCCCCAGCACAAATCAGGCTGGAATTCGGAATCTGTAAACAATCACTGGGCAGAATTTTGTCCTTTCTAGTGAGCTGCCACAAACTTAGAATGTCAATGGAAGGCAGCCTAGCTCAACATTTATGGACCAACCTAAATACAAAACGATGGCTAGCGGGGTACTGCTACTTGACAAGCGGGTTAAAAATCTTATGTCTGAGTGATGTATGGGACCTACACATCAGCCAAAACGAGTTCAAAAGGCTCGCAAAAATAAGCGCAAAAAAGCTCTCCTGCATGGAAGACAAGGCAAGTCTTGCAAGCAGAAGCCACGGTTGGATGACCCTTATATCGTATGAACAGTTGACTCCTCACAGCTATTTAAATTTACCATTCAGTGCACACACTAAACTATGCTTCATAAAATTAAGATTAGGGGTGATCCCCTTGTCTTGCCACCTTCCCAAATGGAAAAGAGATCATGCCCAGGATCAATGTCGGCTTTGTGGCCATTATAGGGAAGACATAGTTCATGTTTTATGTCTGTTTCCAACCCTCTTGAAGGAAAGAAGGTCCCTTCTACGGAGGGGCTGGAACATCCAGGCGGTCAAATTGTGTAGAGCTGCAGTATTGCCATGTTTTGATCCGCGGAAAACACAAATTTAAACTGTGCACTGGTAAGGTTTATGGACCAGGCAGCAAAAAAGCTGGGGGAGGGTACAAGTCGATCGCCACCTCAGGCAGCTACACAGACTTTAGGACCTCCACAATAGCTGCACAAGCTTCCTTGTGGGCACTAAGACACATGGAAAAAAAAGGGGGATTGGCGCATAAGCTGGCTAATTCTGGGGCTAAATATGCAATCATTCATGGGCAATGTACCTATTTTGGACATGTGGTTCGCCAGGTGTTTGAGGTTTTTTTTTTTTTGTTTTTTATTACGGGAATTGTGGCTCAATTTTACAAAATTCAACAAGTGTTTCATTTTATCTTTTGAACTTGCAAAGATTTTTAAAATCATGCAATTAAGTATTCTTTCTTATTGCTGTTTAAAAAAAATATATATATATATTACCTACTGGCGGTCGCCAGTAGGTATATATAGTTAGGATTTTTTCCCTATGGGATTTTTGAAAATTCTATGTCTAATAACTTTGGCGTTTGTGGACGGAATTGGCTGAAATTTTCTGGAAAATGGAACATTTTGTTTCTGAGCAGCCCCTGGAAATTTGGGGGGGGGTTCGTCCAGGGGGGGTCGAGAAAAAAGGGGGGTCCCAAAACGTGTTTTTAACATTGAGTTTTCCATAGGGCGGTTGGCCTCACTTTTAGCCCGAACGGCTGAATGGATTTGCATGAAACTTGGCAAAATTGTAGGGACTGGTAGCCCGATGTGCCTTTTGTAGGTCTCAATATATGTGCTCCAGTGGATTTTGAGAAATTAACGTTTAAAAAAAGATATATATCTGTAAGCGCGCTCTGGGCAGCGCTCCGGTCCGCGGACCTTAAGCGTACCGGAACTTCGCGTAGCTAAGCTGATTAGCTCTCCGGTGTCTGTCAACATTCTAAACAGTCCGGAGCGGCCGCCATCTTGTCTCTCGGTAGGATTGAGAGACAAGAGGAGGCCAAAACAAAGGGGGAAATAACCATAAGGGGGCATACTAGATCCTCCCTGACCCCCTAGGTTTAATGTGGAGGTTTTAAAAGGGCCCCGCGGGGCAAAAAAAACAAAAAAATGTTTTTGTTTTTTTTGCGTGGGGAGCGCCCGGTCCGCGAACCGGGAAGCGTTCTGGGCAGCGTACTGCAATGAAAAATGAATGATAGACTTTTCAAATGCTGTATGTTAATTGATTGTTGGTTTTGTTGATTATTTTTTATTTTCTTTATTTTTTAAGCATTTTTTTTATTGTGATTGTGTTTCATAATTTATTAAACTTTCTAACATTTCATTGTCAGAAATTTCATAATTATCATTGAATATACATTGTAGTCTCTGAGGGTGTAAAATGTCCTCATTTTCAAGGAGGTTATCTACTGCTTGTACACATTGCAGTAGTTCTTTGTCTAAAGTTTCATCGAAAAATTCAATATCATTTTCATCATTGATTTCTTGGCTGCTCTCTTGCAGGACAATTTGAAATTCAACTTTCTGTTCGCCTTCCATTTTGCCTGAAATTTAGATTAAAAAAATATATATTAGTAGAGATAGGGCACTGTTGGGATTAATTTTGGGCAGTGTATAGTATCAGAGTGGAAGTAGGAATATAAAAAAGTGTATGTGATTTAACGTAAGTAAATTCATAATTATACAAGAGAAGCCTAACTCCATCCATAACTATAACAGAGAAGTCTATCTAAATCTATAACTACTACAGAGGGATAGTATATAACTATCAGAAAAAGTTTACCCTATTAACTTATAGTGCACAATATACTTCAGTTTTAAAAATAAAAACTTACCTTTAGAAAGAAGTTGAAGGAATTAGTGAAAATCCTATTGAAAATATATATTAGTAGAGATAGGGCACTGTTGGGATTAATTTTGGGCAGTGTATAGTATCAGAGTGGAAGTAGGAATATAAAAAAGTGTATGTGATTTAACGTAAGTAAATTCATAATTATACAAGAGAAGCCTAACTCCATCCATAACTATAACAGAGAAGTCTATCTAAATCTATAACTACTACAGAGGGATAGTATATAACTATCAGAAAAAGTTTACCATATTAACTTATAGTGCACAATATACTTCAGTTTTAAAAATAAAAACTTACCTTTAGAAAGAAGTTGAAGGAATTAGTGAAAATCCTATTGAAATGTACACCAAGAAGTAGTAGTCAAAATGGCTGTGTTTTCTTCTCTTCCTTTATATATATTCAGGTATATAACCAATCAAATGTCAGGTAAAAAAAGTAGAAAATGAAAGTAACATTTTAATTGGTTGTCAATTCCAACACTTCAGATGTGTTTTGTGAAGTAATTTACCTCACGGTATTTAGAGAGGTCTACAGGCTAAATGGCTAAATGGAATTCCAATCAAATTTGTGAAAATGGTAGGGATTGGTATGTAGTATGAGCTAGTCTATATTTGGTGAAATTGTCTCCAGTGGCTTTTCTGTGAACTACTTTCCCACCTTTTTTGATGGTGCGCTTCCCAGGGAGCGACCCGGTACGCGAACCGTTGAGCGCCCCGGTTCGCGAACCTTAAGCGTAACGGGAGTCCACCATTTTGTGTTTCGGTCGAATTAAGATACAAGATGGAGGGCAAATAATGTTCAGAATGGGTAGAAGGGGGCACGGTAGACTTATCTTGACCCCCTAGGTTTTGTGAGGGTGGCTGAGGAGGCTTATATGTGCGAAAAAAAAACATTTTTTAAAAAAAGTTCGCGAGGTTAGCTCCCGGTTCGCGTACCGGGTAGCGCCCCAGGGAGCGTACTTTGTTGAAAATTAGTGAAAAATGTTAGAGTAAAATAATAATTGTGAGTGATCAGATGTAGGGTAGCTCTGAGAAGAGCTTTTGGGTTTATGGTACATTTAGGTACTTATAAGTAGGTACCAATGCACATTCTTAAATTCAGAGTGAAAATTCTGTTGCCCTCATCTGAGAAGTGAACTCCATCTCCTCTGTAGATATCTTGCATGTAGTAACGCAAGTTATTGTTGTACAGGGAGCCCATTCCATGGTCTCTCATGTAAGCTGAAACAGATTTGTTTACATGCTTCCTCGACTTCTCAATTTGTGGACAAAATTGGTTTGACCACCTCCATTTCTGTCTTTGGCATATATTTGAATATACCAAGGCAGTCTGAGGAAAAAGTGCCATTAATTGCTCAAAGGTGTCCTTTAAAAGCATTTCCAGACCTACACCAGTCAAAGTGCCCAAGTCATTACCTCCACAGTGCACAATTAACAGGTCAGGTTTGGGCAAATGCATAAAGGTTTTCACCAATGGTATTAATTGGTGACAGTTTAATCCTCTGTGGCCAAACCACTTAATTTCCACATCTTGTAAATTGAGGTTAGGTAAATTCCTGTTTTCAGCGTACCTTTGAGCCCAGTGAATATAACTATGTCCAACAATCCAGACAGAAAACATGGTGAGAGAAGGTTCTCCTGCAGTCAGATGAAGTGTGGCAATGAAATGGCAGTTGAAAAAATGAGAGTTTAAAATGAAAAAAACTGTGGAGTTTCTGTGTTCATGAAGCAGTAACAGTGATTGGTGGATTTTGATTGCTGAAAACAGAAAGTTAGGGTGCACGGATGAGTTATTTGAAAGATGTATTTTGAATGGTCAATAAAAATCATTAAATGAAAGAATGCACTGGATATGCAGGTGCACTGAGAGTTCAGAGTTCAATTGCAACATTGTTGTGTGAACTTGCAAACACCAGAAGTCTTCCAAGAGGTGGTTGCCATGCAGAAAAGGCAGAAAGGGCAGAGGGGGGAAGGGTTTTCATTTGAAAAAAAGTGAGGGAAGAGTTTTGATTGGGTGACATGAGAGATATGTGTGAAGAATTACAGCATTTCTGTGCTTTTGATAGCTGCAGACTCTGGAGTGCATACCTTTTGCTCTGCTGAAGACAAATTGGTGTGTTTCTGAGACTGTTTTCAAACTCAAAGTATTTGCTAAGGTGAGAAAATATTTCTTTAATTTAGATAGAGAATAGTGTGCTTTAAGGAGAAAATTATGAATTATGTGGCGCAAATTGCTTGTAAATATGCTCCCACCTGTGCATGGAAAATTTAGATTTTGAATGATTGTGTTACATAGCCATGTTAAAAGTGATACAAACATGCTGCAAAGGCAATTAAAAAACGCTTTTATGTGTCTTAAGGACATTTTAAGTAATTTTCCCATGTGCAGTGTTTTGAAATTATGATTTGAAAATCGTTTTTGGGGAAAAGGAATTGTTTTTAAATTTATGACAAGGACATAATGGTGTATGCTTAAGGAAAAAACCATAGGTTATAGACCATATATAGTTAGGAATTAGCATTTACAAAACCTTGAAAATTCACTGAAAAAACCATAGGTTATAGACCATATATAGTTAGGAATTAGCATTTAAAAAACCTTATTTTACTCACACAAAACCATTGAAATTCCATATATAGTTAGTTGTACTAACTATATATCGCGCACCCGCAATCCACTGCTGATCATGTCACATATTACATCATTCATGACATGGTCAGTGACATCACTGATGACATCACTGATGACATCTCAAATGACATCACTGATGACATCACTGATGACATCTCAAATGACATCACTGATGACATCAATGATGACATCTCAAATGACATCACTGATGACAACATCCAGTGACTGTGTATTTCTGTAAAGTTAAAATATGTCTTACATATTGAAAAATGAGTGGATGTAGAAGTGTCTGGATGAAGGATTTAGTAGGTGCATGCCTGACTGTATGAGTGAGTGGTTAAATGTGTCTCACTGAGTGCATGGGTTAGTGACGAACTGTCTTAATTTGTGCATCATTATGTTTGTTGTTCTGTAAACTGCTGCATGTGTTGATCAGTAGCTATATGAGTAAGTATATGGGTTATTGATTGGTTGCTCAAGTATTTGTATGGGAGACTGAGTGTGTGTGTGGGTGGCTGGGAGGTGTATGACTCTGTGCATAGATGTGTGAGCAGTTGATTCACTAGATGTATGGGTTCAAAAGTGCATGTGGAAACAGCTGTATGGGTGGTTGACTGTGTGCATGAGTGCATTGGTGAGTGAATGGATATCTCAGTGCTACATGTCAAAGTAAGTACATATGTAAAACACAGTACATGTGAGAGTTGGCATATATAAATAACTGTGCATAAGAGCAAATAAATGTGTGATTGGCTGTATGGATGATTGTGAACTTGTATCAGAGATTGTAAAAGAGAGTAAATATGTGTTAGTATATGTTTGAATAAGTAAGGTGTGTATAACTGTATAGTTGAGGAAATGGAGGTGTGATTGATTCTTTGCATGACTGACTAGGTGTGTAAGTAACTCCATGGATGAGTGACAGTCTGTGAGTGTCTGTTTACACTGAGTGTATCTAAGGTTATATTAGAGTCTGAAGAGGTTCATCGTATTATCACATGAATGATGTCATCAGTGATGTGATCAGTAATGTCAAATGAGATGTCATCAGTGATGTCATCAGTGATGTCATTTGAGATGTCATCAGTGATGTCATCAGTGATGTCATTTGAGATGTCATCAGTGATGTCATCAGTGATGTCATTTGAGATGTCATCAGTGATGTCATCAGTGATGTCACTGACCATGTCATGAATGATGTAATATGTGACATGATCAGCAGTGGATTGCGGGTGCGCGATATATAGTTAGTATAACTAACTATATATGGAATTTCAATGGTTTTGTGTGAGTAAAATAAGGTTTTTTAAATGCTAATTCCTAACTATATATGGTCTATAACCTATGGTTTTTTCAGTGAATATATATATATATATGATTGGTAAATAAAGCAGGCTCGGTGACTTCCGAGTCAAATAATAATCCTGTAACACGCTGTTGATTTAACACCGAATTAATGAACCGATCTTGCACTTCATTGTCACAATATAAAATACTCCCCTTCAGGAGTTTGCCAACTACGGTTCTATGAGCGGATTCACTTAGATTTGCGCTGTCCTCCACTTCCCATGTTTGTTGGCTTCTAATCTTGTATGTGAATGGGGACATATGTGGGCCATTTTTTTGTGTAGGGCAAAAGTTTTAGATCAGCTAGGGCCCTTCAAAGAGAGAAAAAAATAACCAAATTACAGCTCCCTTGCCTGTGTTTTAGCAAGATTTTGTAGCTCTTCGTGCATGAGATACAATGCATTATTGTCTACTTTAATTTCGGCAATTGGGTGTGGTATTTCATTACCCAGCAGTACTGTGGCAGCCTTGAAGAATGCTTTATCGATAGGGTCTCAGGGTCTCTGCTCCACTTCAAAGTCTAACTGAGGTTCACCGAGATGTCATCATTTGACTACGCCTCTGTCCATGAATTTTTACCACACAGTGGTAATTGTTTTCTTCTACTTCTTTTTGTGATAATTGTACATATAATGCCAAACACGATAAGTACACAACTCTTCATTCTGTGTTCTTTTTTTAGTAATTTATTTTATGTTACTATGATAGATTTGAGGCCAAAAAGAAGCGCAAGTCCATACATTTCCAAATGCGATTTCAGTTGATAGAGTGTTTTATTTTTAGGAAAAATAAAAAGCATCGCACTTATTGTTACTCACTATCCGATGCATATACAGTTGAACTCTGAAGTAGTTTTCCGGTGTTTTCAGGGATGCAATCGAAAAACTGAAACACCCCACACTTGAAATGACTCTGATGACACGGCTTGAGCAAACTAAGTAAACCCGACCCTTCCATTTACCATTACATCCCCTCAGCAATCTATTCATCCTCCCACCCCCTATCCATTATTCTTTCACATTTCCTTCCTTTCATCCATCCTTTCATAATTCAAAATAGCCATTGAAATTCCATTGATCCACCTGTTCATTCTTTCGTCCATCCAGCCCCTGCTGCACCTTTCCATGTTTCCATCCATCCATCCACCCGATGACCATTCCCTTCACACTTAGGTCCATCCATCCTTTTGATAGAGTGCGCAGGGACCAACTAGCTCAGTTTTACCATACTCACCTTGGGCCCATACAACATTCACACATTGAACTAGTAGTCCTGCCTAACCAATTTACTAATTTAATCACTCTATCAGTTTTTCCCAGAGGTCCGATTTAGGACTTATACCTGTAGACCATAACTTACCAATCCTTGTCCCCTTACTATAAGTCCTGTGGATCAGAAAGTTAGCATAAACAGATAGTATTTAAACACTTTTGCCTTTCTTATAATAACCACACACTCTGTTTTAAAACCTTCTTCTATGATAGATTTTCTGAGTCAAAAGAAAAAGTGCCACAATCTCGTGACCATAAATTTTACAAGCAAAAATATACCCAGCAGGACATAGAGTTTGTAAGAAATCACAGTAACCCCTTTAGACATAGGTACCTGGGAAGGGTGAGAAAGGGAAATAGCACAAGGATGTATCACATTGATTATAATTACCTAGAATGGTGCAATGACCAATCCTGGCCACGGGCTGGGGCAAAATACGAACCAGGAGCAGGCTCCCTACTAATCAGCAGCACCTCTGCTCTCGATCACCTACTGAGTGCGTTGGGTCAGTGACAGGTCAGCTATTCGGACAAGTCGGACGATTTTCCTATCTAAGTCTACCTTAGTTATTCCATTTCGAGGGCAATGTACCACCCCTAAATGTTGCAAATCTATGTGTTCCCCTTCAGTGATTGGTTGGAAAGACAAGGAGAGATCATCACACTGTACTAAGATGATGTAATTTCAATTCGAACTATATTGATTGAAATCCCCACCCACAATTTACTTTTCCATGACTTTATTCCGCCCAACAATATTGGCATACAAATCATATACATTGTATTTATTTGAGTCTTCTTGCTTCCTCTTTAGAGGTCAGTAGAGTAGGTTTCCAGGAACATTGTGGGTAAGAAGGGTGTTGCCAATCATTCAAAGCCAATGCTACAGCAATTTCAGAGTCTGTGTGCGCGTGCGCAGCATCTTTCAAGATGGAAGATGTGACAGTAGTCAGGCCCAAAGTACGAGCTAGTATCAAAGTCAAAAAGAAACATATCAGAATACAGAAATAAATTAATGCACTGTATACCACTTATTTCTACTCTATCCCCGTTACTTTATTTTAACTTGTGCATTAATGATTAAGCAGAACAAGCAAGTTTAGTACGAGCTGCAGCATAAGCATTAGCATGTGAAATTTAAAGCAGACATTTCTCGCATTAGTGCACAGAAGCAAAGTTTTCCCACCATGCAAAGAAGTACGTCACACCACGTGAGTGTGGCAGACACATGCACAGAAGGTTTCCCTCAATTTCGGCAGCCATTTCAATGCATTAAAGTTACTGTTAGTAAAAGCACATTGGAAAGCTTCCCCTAGATACTAAAAATGTTGTGAAATGTAAATATTAGTAAACAAAACATGTTGGTTAATATATTATAAGTTATTTAGAGAGGGCTGAGTACAAGCAAGTTTCGGAACATGTGAATCCTTGCTCCATCACTTTCAGTCTTCCATAGAATTACGCTTTCACCCTTTTCTCCGTCTTTACATTCACCCATCTATCCCTCATCAGAACACATAAATAAAAGGCATTATCTTTTACAATGCCAATAGCTCAAACTCTCGCAAATACAAGACCTACTGCATTGCAAATGCTTGTTCTATGGTATGGTTCATATGACGGAAATCTACATTAAGAAAATCCATGTAAGCACAACATTTTGATTAAAGCGTTCTCTCTCCTGCAGTATTTGACTATAAGACAGCACCTCACGCCTGAACCGCATGCCTCATGAATAAAAAGACCAGTGAGTAACCGCAAGAGTGCCCAAGTGTGATTGACACAAAAAGGTGACCATCACAGAAAGAATGCATAAGGTTACAATCACCACACCTAGAGATTGCATAGGACCTATCAGATAGCTCACCACCTATATGTCTATATTTTTTTCATTAAAGGACAGAGTTGTACAAAGTCAGAGCACAAACCACAGAAATGTAAACAGTCACGGGATCACCTATTCAATTTTTGTTTTTTAATAAAGAGATATAAGGAGTCTGTTGCCAGAGTGTCAAGCACAAATTAAAGATATGCATAGTACACGAAAACAGATTCGAACATTATGAATGGATGAGACACAATTTAATGGTTAAGATGAGTGAGAGAAGTAATAATGGCCTCTTCATCTCTTTCCTGTCTTATAAAATCCACTGAGGACAAAACGAAGACAGGTGAGCACATTAGGCCTCACGTTTGTGAATTATGTGCATGCACATTAAAGAAGCCGGGACACAATAAAAGTAAATAGCCCTGCCGAAGGCCCCAGACCCATGTGGGCTCCTAGTGAGGGCTTAAACATGTTGGCACAGTAATAGGGGTTTAACTCAATCAATCAATCAATCAGTCAATTTATAGAGCGCGCTGCTCACCCGCTAGGGTCTCAAGGCGCTGGGGGGGGGGGTCCGTTACTGCTCGTACAGCCAGGTCTTGAGTTGCTTCCTGAAGGAGAGATGGTCCTGGGTCTGCCGTGGGTGGATGGGGTGGGAGTTCCATGTCTTGGCTGACAGGAAGGAGAAGGATCTTCCTCCGGCGGTGGCTCTGCGAATGCGTGGTATGGTGGTGAGGGCGAGGCTGGTCGAACGCAGCTGGCGGGTGGGCATGTAGAAAGTGAGGCGGTTGTTGAGGTACTTGGGGCCCAGGTCATGGAGAGCCTTGTGAGCGTGGGTGAGGAGTCTGAACATGATCCTCTTGCTGACGGGGAGCCAGTGCAGGTCTCTCAGGTGGGCGGAGATGTGGTTGTGGTGGGGGATGTCCAGGACGTGCGGAGGCGTTCTGTATGCGCTGGAGTCTTTTCTGTAGTTTTGCTGTGGTTCCCGCGTAGAGGGTGTTCCCGTAGTCCAGTCGGCTGGTGACGAGTGCCTGGGTGACCGCCTTCCTGGTTTTGGTGGGGATCCATCGAAAGATCTTTCGGAGCATGCGCAGGGTGTTGAAACAGGATGACGAGACGGTGTTGACTTGTTTGGCCATCGAGAGGGAGGAGTCCAGGATGAAGCCCAGATTTCATGCGTGGTCCGTTGGCTTGGGGGTGGTGCCCAGGGCAGGGGGCCACCAGGAGTCGTCCCAGGCGGAGGGGGATGATCCCAGAATAAGGACTTCCGTCTTGTCTGAGTTCAGTTTCAGGCGGCTGTTCTTCATCACGTCTTTCATTCCTTCGGGTAGGCTGGCTCTGGCGGTGGCGGGGTCGTTGGTGAGGGAGAGGATCAGCTGGGTGTCGTCGGCGTAGGAAATGATGTTTAGGTTGTGTTGGCGTGCGATGGCCACGAGGGGGCTCATGTAGAGTTGAAGAAGGTGGGGCTGAGCGAGGATCCTGTCGTGTATTTCTATAGGTTCTGATTCGATCCCCCTATTCCTGACCCTATTCTGGTTAAACTTACTAGCTAGTTAACTAACAGTCAGCCCATGAGGCAAGAAAACCCCCATGATGCAGATACCGTTATCTGACGCAGTCACACTACGGCACAGGAACGTGTTATCTGATTAGGTCATAACGCTTGAGATCTAATTAGACAAGCGACATTCCTCCAGCCCCTGATAAGGCATACGACGTTCTCATAACAAATCAAACCTATGACAACCTGGATAATCCGTGCGGCCATTGTTTTGATTTCACAGAGAACTTTAGTAAAGAATGTGCTAACGAGCAAGTCGTATGACATCTTTATTGACGTACCTATGTCCATCCTTACGTCAATCCCGGCACCTTTAAGGTATAAATATTGCCGACCTTGCCCTATGCAAACACACGCGTGGTGACAAGACGGAGCAGCCATACTTGCCGAAGCCGAGAGCAGAAGCAGACCCCGCAGGCAGCAGCCCCGCCTTCCTGACGCGCTGAGAGACGCGCTGCTATCTCAAGCCGAGAGACCCAGCACCGGCGCTTCTGGGCAGCCCTCGCAGGCAGCCTGGAATATCGAGAGCAGAGAAAGAGATACCATTCCTCATTCATCCTAAATTCCAGGTACAGAACTGAATAACCCCTCCTAGAGAATTCTTTAGTTATTCACTTGGCAAAAACAAACTTAAACTAAACTGTAACTTTCTATTCCCGCCCACGCATTAGACTTAGGTCAGGTACACGGGGTAGGCGTATTTAGAAACACCAGTTGAGTACGTTTAGTCAAATGTATATGTGTATGTAAATATATTTTAATCATTTTAAACATCATATGGCTCAGAAACCATATCAATGTTTTTACAGTATTATTTTATACTATTGCTTCTAATGTATGCACTTTACTTAACTATAAGTATTGCAATAATATCGATCCATTTCTCTTGTACGAGAAAAGAGACTGATCAATAAATAACATCTTTTATTGAACACGCCCGTCTCTTCCTTTTCTCTACATTCTGATGAGACTAAGAATGCACGTACTGACTGAGTAAAATAATTGCCTTGTGCTCACACGACTCTCGAGATTGACTCTTGATTAGGGGAGAGCAAAGTTGTCATGTTCTATGGTTGTCAGAAACTAAATCCCTTCTTGTCTAATCAGGGGAGTTCATCCTTCCTTGAACATTCGAGAAAGTTTCTAGCGAACTCTGAGCTTAGCTGGCAAACCCAAAAATTAAGTCTAGTTTCGACAGTAGTAGACCTAGTTAACGTCTGGCCTAGGCCTTTACTACTGTAGGTACTATTCCAATGCGCAGAGCCTATTGGGAAAATAGGAGCTACACTACATGGCGCCCAACGCGTTTGGAAAGGGCGATAAAACTAACGTAAGACATTTAGAGTAACTCAGTCGTGCTTTCTCACTCAGACCCCTTTTCCCAAATACTCCAAAGACGTCTGGAGTGGGTGAAAGGTTATAATATCCTCCAAAACCTCGCAGGAGGGAACTCCTATGTATGGTTCTTGGTCTAGTCAACGTTGAAGGATAAAACAGTTCCAAAATATTGTGCACCTAATCTCTGTTTCCATAAAGAAACCTGATCTGCAAACAAAAATAATACCATCCTGTCAGTAAAATGGGAGACAGCGATGGAGAAAGAGAGGCAATTAGATTAGCTACTGAAATAGCAGATGCTGATGCTACCATGCAAGCAGCAGACGCGGATATAATACTTATTCCGGTCATTAAAAGGAGATCTATAACCTTAAAACTTATAGAAAATGGACTGACACCTAGAGGTGGCACAGTCATATTCGTAATTGAGGCACACGAATATCGGCAGACAGAGGTATACTATACATGGATACATTTTCCAGCAGCAAATGCTGTAACAAAGTACTTCCACTATTACAAAGTAGAGGAACCTCCTGAAACGTACACTCCTTTCGAGGAGGTGGAAGTACCACTCAAATTCCAAGAGCATTTGCTCTTATTTGATGGCGCCCTAATACATAACAATCACATTACAAGGCTCGGTCCTTTAGGAAGACCAGGAGCAACGTGGCCGGTCCTAGCCGGATACACACCACATCCAGACATCGAAAGAATGCCTGCAGCAGAGCTATTAATACAGCTAAAACAACTACTAAAAATTCATAGACAATTAGTTCAGTATGTAATGCGGACTTCAACAATTCAGCCAGCGATTAAAATTCCACAGCTGACCCCTCACCAGGGGAACACAAATAAAATCACACCACAGAACATCCAATCCTGCCTAGGTAAAGTTCCAGCTAAACGGGAACAAATACCATTCTGGTTGTCACAGAAAATTACCCAAATAGAGGCGGTGTTTCCTGACACCACCCCATTAGAAAAACACAGGATTCTGACTATATGTCTCCCAATGGGAATCGCACCACACATTGAGGACTGTGACACTTGGGGTACAGTCTTTGCTTCCATCTATACAAAAACGCACGGTGTTCCATCCATTTCGGTGATACCAGATGTGCTAAAACAAATTCAAGATGAATACGGTCCAGAACCTGCTTTAACTCTTGGTATGAAATTACTGAAAGACTTCAAGCAGGTCTCGGCTATATTACTAGCCAACATAAAGGGTGAAGCAGCAAACGTGGCGATCCGCCAGAGGTTAAAAGAGACAGATATAGCAGACCAACCAGCTGAAATTGCCAGAATCATAGAAAAATCCTATGAAGAACTAGGCAGAGATAGTCTAGGTGGAATACCAGTAAAACCGCAACTGACTACAAGTCCAGAAAAAATATTTTTTAATAATAATTCACCAAAAAAGAACTGGGATGGAAATAAACAATCCAATCCTAAAGAAAAGAAATTCCAGTCCAGAGGAAGGTCTCCTAGGCGAAGAGAGAAATCTCCGAACCCGAGACAAAGGTCACCTCAGAGTGAACCCTCTGGGAATAGATATAACCTTAGAAATAGGGATAATATTAAAAAACCTGATAGATATCAAGACATTGATACACGTCCGTCTCAATCTTTTCAGAATTCCTCGCAGAAATCGGAAAGAAGAGGACGATCAGAAGAGCACGCCAAGTCCAAAGACAAGGAACCTGCTCAACTGAAAAAGAAATCACAATTTCCAAAAAAGAAGGTAGCCAGTATCAAGGTAGTTAACAATGCCGAGAATACTGAGGACACAACTGAAAAACGGAGAATGGGCTCAGACAATGCTAGACAGCGCAGCAGAGGTGAGCATAGCTCGCAAAGTCCTTATGAATCATCTGGAGACAGTGGACACGAATGAATACCTTCAAGTGGAAACTGCAGATACCAGAGTTAGCAAGCCCCACAAAATATACGAGATAACATTACGTATAGAGGGAGATAAGACTAGGAAAATAAGGGGACTATTTTGGGATAACCTATCCAAGGGCTATGACATCCTTCTAGCTGAAAAAGACTGGCCACCAGAGTTTGTCAGGGAGTGCCCTCATGGCGAAGAAGTAATTATGCCTGCCTTCTCGAATCAAATACCGATTCATAAAAAATATACACTTGCTAGAAAGTGGGCAGTGGCCTTAGCACCTGCTTTATATAAAAATCATGTAGGATGGGATGAGGATTCTCCTCCTCACAAAGTCCAGTTAAAATCACAACCTACTGCACAAAGGCAGTACCCAATTAAGCAAGAAGCTAAAAAACAAGTAAATGAAATACTAGATCAGCTAGAATACCAAGGGGTGATTGAAACTTGCACCTCACAAATGAACAATCCTTTGTTTCCGGTCTCCAAACCAGACAATTCGTACCGTCTAGTTTTGGATTACCGACACCTTAACACATGTTGCAAAACTTTTGCAGTGCAAAACTCACACAGTGCTGCACTAATGAATAACATAGTGCGCAAAAAATACAAAACAACCTTGGACATCTCCAACGGATTCTTTTGTCAAAACATAGCACCAGAGAGCAGATATTTAACTGCATTTTCAGTAAATGGCACTCAAAAACAATTCTGTCGGTTAGCCCAGGGGTACAAGAACAGCCCGGGGGTATTCTCAGCGAGAGTAACAGAATTAGTACAACTATATGATGATGAAGCATTATCTTATGTCGATGACATTTACTTAACAGATGATGACTTGGAGACTCACTTGAAAAGAGTGAACACCATAATACTTGGTTTCGCTGCAGAGGGTTACAAATTCAACTTCAAAAAGTCCAGAATTGCCCATCTGACGGTCCTATTCTTAGGATATGAGTTATCAAGTGAAGGCAAAAGCCTGGCAGACAATTTCCTAGAGAAATGTGCCGTAATCCAAGCTCCTAAAACACTAAAAAACCTACAGTCAATTCTAGGCTTCCTAAATTTCGGAAGAACTTACATTGCAAATTACGCAGAAAGGGTCAAACCCCTTTACGATCTAATTAAACCAGACTTTAAAAGATCCAGTTGGACTCAAGCACACACAGAAATTTTGAGATCCTTACAAACAGACATGCTAATTAAAACAAAATTAGAAACCCGTGATAATACACGCAACCTTGTGATCCGAGTCATCCCAGGGAAATGCGGATTCACATACCTAACCTCTAATGAGGGAGATAAGGTACCAATTGCATTCAAATCACATTTGTACACAAAAGCTGAACAGAGATTCAACAACAAAGGAAAAATTGTTCAAGCAGTTCAAACCGCAATAGCTAGAGAAAAAGACATAGCTGACGGTAGACATATCACAGTCAGAACAGCAGAATCAGCTTTTGAGGCATTAACAACACCGTGTAATTTACCAACAACAACATTGGATCCAGAATGGTTACAATGGGTAAATTCAATGACAACGGACAAAGTATATTACTTCTTTGATCCAGAACTAGAAGAATTAAAAAATCTAAAATATGAAAAAACGTATCCTCTGCCAATCGACATTCTGCCTCTACGACATTACGCCTGTGTAATCTATACAGACGGACATGCTCAACCCTCCGTTTGGGGAGAACATGCATACAATCCCACATGTGAGATTACAAAAGAAGTGTGGCACGGAGGTAAACTAAGACCTCTATTAACAAAATCACACTCAGTAGAAACTAATTCAGAACTACAAACTGAAATATTAGCTTTGAAAATGGCGCTAGATAATGCGGATCGCGAATTCCCGACACTTATAGTGTCAGATTCATATTTCTGCGTCAAAGCATATAACAAGGATTTGCAGACCTGGATTCAGAACGATTACAAAGATGACACGGATGCACCAATAAAGCAGAGACTGCTCTGGGAACAGGTAGCTCTTTTGAAAAAAGAACTACCAAAGACTCACGTGACACACTCACTGAGTCACCAGCGTGATGGCGTTCACGTTGTAGGGAATTCATTGGCTGAAACAGCCGCAGCGGCAGCCAGTAAACCGGCTCCCGTAGATCGAAAAAAGCGTACATTAAAATACATTGACGGCGAAACATTGCTGGCAGTAAAAACGTCATCAAAAGGCGACTGCTCGGCGTTACCGATCAACTATCCACTCAATTACACATACATCATAGATGCAAACTCCATTCCTTTTGCTCGAATCCCTGGAGTGGGGGATAGAGTGATTCCAAACATGGACAGGAGAAACTTGTTAATCGCAGACGCACACATGGGCGAGGGTCTCAGACACCTTAAATTAAAGGATTCTCTGGAAGAATTACAATCACGGTACTGGTGGCCAGGCATGAGCCTGCACTACACCATGTTTGTAAAAAACTGCCCAAACTGCAACAGAGATCGCAGTGGGGAGAGAAGCAGTTTAATACCTCGTCGTATCAAGGCAGATAACATCACCACTAAAAAGAATGGCTTGCGATTAACATATACAGGCTAGTTCCCACTTATAATGTAGATCCACAACACTCGGCTGACGTCCGGACTGTTATACAAGATTTGCGAGTCTAAATGGCATATACGCTAAGAGCATGCTACGTTCGACCATTTTTTTTTTCCTTTTCTCAGGCAATCCAGCCTGGGGGGGGAAAGAATGGCCAAATGAGCACAGCCCAGCGGGAATCTTCTCACTTCCTTCCTGAGGGTATGGGATGGTGTAAAGAAAAAACCAAGACAGAAAGCAATCTATAATAGAAAGGATATTAGGTTCGGGAGCTGGGTGGGTCAAACATCTAATAAGTGTCCAACGTAGTCTTAATAACTTGCCAAGAAATTCTCTGAAGGGATTCAGTCCGTACGAATTATTATTCGGAACTAGGATGTTGATCTCTGACCTTGATAGTCAGACTTCAGTGGTAACAGAAAAAAGCTTTGATGTCAAAGACCGTTTGGCTATTTTGCAGGACTTAAACAAAACAAGAAAAGACCTGAGCAACATACAGTTGAAAGAACAGCCAACGACCACTGAAGAATCACCACCTGTCCCAGCAAGACCTGTCTGGATTCCAAAAGTCGGGGATCTAGTCAGGGAGAAGATCGCGGTAAAGAAGGAATTTGGGCCTTCTTACAGAAAAGCAGTTCCTGTATTGTCTGTCAACGGGACAAGATCAGTTGTACTACCGCCACTTGCTGGAAAAAAGGAGAACCGAGTTGTATCCATCGACCTGGTAAAACCACAACATGTGGCCGATAACCAACAGTAGGCCAAGTGGACTCCCAATAAGTAGCAGAACACCAAGGTTTGCTACCAGTACAGAGGTCCTATCAAAGAGGCTCATCACATTCGAAACGCCTACGGAAGAACAACAAGGACTATGCAACAATGCAATAGAACTTAGACCTCTGAAAACCCAAATAAAGACATTTAGCAGAGACACACCAATCTATACAGAAGTACCAAGTGAAAATGCGAGAAACAAAAATCCTGAACCAATTGGAACAATTGACAGAACTGCATCCGGTTACTTCATCAACTTCGATGATTCCTCTGACGGCTTCAGCGAACAAAAGACACAGCCATCATCAAAATCCTTTAAAGACAAAGCTAAGGAACTTTTGAAACAACTGAAAGAAACATATCTAGTTTCTCCATGGATTGAATTTTGGGTGGGTTTTGGTGCATTTATCCTCATACTTTGGCTCATCATGGTATTTACCTTGGGACGCTTCATTGAGGGAAAATATGCTAAAATGGACACAGCAAGTCAGAACATCAACTTGGTCCTCAAACCACACACATCTTCACACGTCGAGAAAAGAGAACTTTCTTCAGAACTTTCTTCAGCCAACTTCACAGCAATTCCAATACCTGGTGGGGTAGCCTGGGACAACACTGACTATGAAATTTATGGTCCGGTCGAGATCCTGAAATATCCACACCAAATCAAGATCTCCTTGAGTGACTTTGCAAAACCAAACTCATTTGCTGATGATTGGGACTTTGAAAGTATAAACAATATGATGTCTGACTTAGTAATGTCTGCTAAATTTACAAAACATGATTATTTGCAGGGTTCTACAAATTATGACAGCATGTACTGCTATAACCATTATGGGAACCATTACTTGCATAAATCTGCACAACCTAGAAATGTTTTAAATTTTAATCAATGGGAACATTGTGCTACACCTCCAAAAGGGAGCTCTAGAACCGTGTATGGCAAATATTCATATTTTTCAGGTTTTAACATAACTAATGCTGAAACATTTTATTACAAATTGCCAAACAAGACAGGGATGAAAACCATGATAACCAACACAAAATTGATATATTCAGATTCTTTCTTTGAAAAAATGAATACTTTTGGATTTGATTATTGGGACAAACATGTTGATTTGAAAAGTGTTTGGGGTACAAAAGAATGGCAAGTACAGGGTATAGAAGCTTTGTTTAGAGCCTGCATGATCCCAGAACAAATGATATTTTTAAATGACACCGTTCAACAAACCACCTGTCTTGGCTTAGCCAAAATCAAAGATTTAAATAACCTGTCTATTCCAAAGCCAACAATGTTTAGCAATAAATCTGAAACAGATGAAGAAATAGACATAAACCATATACTCAACCAAAACAGAACACATCCTGATTGGAAACAATGGTTGATCTGGCCCACAGATACAAATAACTGTCAAGATAGATTCCTGAATAAAACACAGGGTTTCAAAATGAACAGGCCAGACCCTAGATATCCCCAAAGACATCACCCAGGGATAATAACAACCTACAGTGTGGGCAAATTATGCCTTCAATGGCTACAAACTTCCACACTGCCTGAAATTAAGCAACACCTAACTTTACTTACTGATGGTGCTGACTTGCGTGATTTCATAATGGGACCACGCAAACAGCGTCAAAAGCGTTTCATAGCAGCCTCTGTATATGCAGCATACAATGAGGCCTGGAAGGTTACTCAAATTGAGACAGCAGAAAGAATACGGGAAATTGACCGTATTAATTTGGAAAAATCACTTTCTGTAGTGGACAATGGGTTAATGACTCTGTCCTCCAGAATTTTTTCATTGGACAGCATTGTGTCTTCAGCAATCGATATATTATCGCAAGACTTACTGTTATTACAACATGGTCAGTCACAATTGCGTTCTATTGTACAGCTTGGCTGGACGTTACAAAATCTGCGTTCAGGCTATGTGCCTTGGCGTTTAATCAACACAACGTCACTATTCCAAATCTTTAACCTTACTGATAGACAAATCGGTATGGCTCAGAAGGGTGCTGATTATACAATCTTGAGCATTGAAAAACTAGAAAGATTACCGTTGACAATGTCAGAACGACCTGTCAGTGAATGGATAATCCACGGAATCATAAATATTCCAATCTCAACCTTCAGGTTTCAATACTGCCAAAAATATATACAGGCTGGCATGTACGAGAAATTGGGAAAGGGGTACCTTAAAACAACTTGGAACCTGCCCTATTCACATGCATGTGTCAGTAACAAAGGACAGAAAGTGTTTCTTAGTGGCAACAATTGTGCTATGTCACTAAGCGGCACGCTTCTGTGTAACGGTATTAGTTTGCACGGAGCCTGTGAAGGGAATTCATACAACCTTTCATGTCACCAGCAAGGCGCACCTGCAACTGAAATAGAACCATTCTTTCAAAGACTCTATAATGGGAGTTACATTCTTATTGTAGACCGCAGATGCTGTAGTCTTATGCCCGGGACTCCTTATCTCGTCACTACGACGGCGAAGGTCAAGTGCTGTGGACGTTCTTTGTTTCCCAGCTCCTTTCCAGACAGGGAGGCAAGGGCATGGCCCGGTTTGAAAATTACTTCTATTCGAATAGACACTTTAAGCAGAATGAAAACAGTGCTTCTTCAGACGCCTACAAGGCTCACGTCATCTAAAGAAACGTATGATCTACAAGTCGCAAGGACGACTGCAGAGATACATACATTATTATCAACTAATTCCCCCGTACATTTCGCGGAAATCCTGAGCGAAATCTTAAATATTTCTGGTACCACTGGGGTCTCAAAGGTATTTAAGACAGTATTTTCGATGGCATTAACACCATTCAAAGCCATACTGGGTATTTTTCCAGACTTCGTCCATTCGATTTTTGGCGGACTTCCCCTGATCCTAGGACTAATTGCAGGAATCCTATTCCTAGTCCTTATTTTTCGTTATGGCAACCCATGTCACAGATCAAACTCTCGCGACAATGGAAGATACGATCCTAGCCATTGGATACCGGGACCGGATATCAAAAATCCTGGGACTATCCCGGCTTAGAGACCTAAACATGACTTGGTTTCTATCATTTCGACCAATGTGGCAAAGGTGTGTTTTACCTGTACTAAGGTGTCTGCTATGCGGAGAAGAATGCGTGTTAGACACCTGTCTGACGCTACAATCGGATGCGCCGGTGGATGCAGATACACTGTTGGTTCCTACCAAGGTTCACGCACTGTGCTGCCCTCAAAGGCTGCCAATTCTGATGACGGCATTCCTGGAATCTTCACCACTGCGATTGAAGAGTAGTGAAGTTCAAGATGAAAGCAGCATCGAACAGGTACGACCTTCTGTCAGCAATGCAAATCAGAATGTCAATGGAGACAATCATGCGCATGAATGCATGGTTACCCCTATTTCCGACTTAGAGGAACTTTCCCATGAAGCTGTTGACAGTTTTTTCGAAAGCCTGAATGATATGATGTTCTCTCCGGAACAGAAATAGAGACTTTTGAGTAAACTCGCACACGGCGTTCCCTGAATTCGGCCTTCAACTTTAAAAATAAAGTCACATGAACAATTACAATCCAGTTCACGGACAGCAACTTTTTTCAGCAAGCCCCTAAAATATTTTTCTATATATTTTTTCCCGGGACACTGATTTTCTGCTTAAAGTAAGAGACTATTCCTAGAGAACTAAGATTTCTATTTTAGATACTTTATAGACTTTATAGACTTTAGCTGCCCGCTGGTATGTTCGCAATAGATTTTATGTGATGAAATGGTTTCGACCTTTTTTCTGTATAGCCATATTAAGAGCCATTTCATGTGTATTTCTCATATACCAACAAGCAATAATGCATAACAATGCGTGTTTACTTTTGCATTTAATTCATAGCTTAAGTGCATACAATATATATGACTGCAATTTTTCAGTATATTTGAAAATTTCGAAATGCATTTATGTATTTTGGGGTGGTAAGGTATACACTATACTCTATAGTATGTTGTACTATGTTATACTATGCATAGATTAGTAGATATGACCATAGTTAGCGTGGAGTGGGTGTCGTGTATTTCTATAGGTTCTGATTCGATCCCCCTATTCCTGACCCTATTCTGGTTAAACTTACTAGCTAGTTAACTAACAGTCAGCCCATGAGGCAAGAAAACCCCCATGATGCAGATACCGTTATCTGACGCAGTCACACTACGGCACAGGAACGTGTTATCTGATTAGGTCATAACGCTTGAGATCTAATTAGACAAGCGACATTCCTCCAGCCCCTGATAAGGCATACGACGTTCTCATAACAAATCAAACCTATGACAACCTGGATAATCCGTGCGGCCATTGTTTTGATTTCACAGAGAACTTTAGTAAAGAATGTGCTAACGAGCAAGTCGTATGACATCTTTATTGACGTACCTATGTCCATCCTTACGTCAATCCCGGCACCTTTAAGGTATAAATATTGCCGACCTTGCCCTATGCAAACACACGCGTGGTGACAAGACGGAGCAGCCATACTTGCCGAAGCCGAGAGCAGAAGCAGACCCCGCAGGCAGCAGCCCCGCCTTCCTGACGCGCTGAGAGACGCGCTGCTATCTCAAGCCGAGAGACCCAGCACCGGCGCTTCTGGGCAGCCCTCGCAGGCAGCCTGGAATATCGAGAGCAGAGAAAGAGATACCATTCCTCATTCATCCTAAATTCCAGGTACAGAACTGAATAACCCCTCCTAGAGAATTCTTTAGTTATTCACTTGGCAAAAACAAACTTAAACTAAACTGTAACTTTCTATTCCCGCCCACGCATTAGACTTAGGTCAGGTACACGGGGTAGGCGTATTTAGAAACACCAGTTGAGTACGTTTAGTCAAATGTATATGTGTATGTAAATATATTTTAATCATTTTAAACATCATATGGCTCAGAAACCATATCAATGTTTTTACAGTATTATTTTATACTATTGCTTCTAATGTATGCACTTTACTTAACTATAAGTATTGCAATAATATCGATCCATTTCTCTTGTACGAGAAAAGAGACTGATCAATAAATAACATCTTTTATTGAACACGCCCGTCTCTTCCTTTTCTCTACATTCTGATGAGACTAAGAATGCACGTACTGACTGAGTAAAATAATTGCCTTGTGCTCACACGACTCTCGAGATTGACTCTTGATTAGGGGAGAGCAAAGTTGTCATGTTCTATGGTTGTCAGAAACTAAATCCCTTCTTGTCTAATCAGGGGAGTTCATCCTTCCTTGAACATTCGAGAAAGTTTCTAGCGAACTCTGAGCTTAGCTGGCAAACCCAAAAATTAAGTCTAGTTTCGACAGTAGTAGACCTAGTTAACGTCTGGCCTAGGCCTTTACTACTGTAGGTACTATTCCAATGCGCAGAGCCTATTGGGAAAATAGGAGCTACACTACAATCCTTGAGGTACGCCGCAGGCGACTTCGGTGGCCGCGGATCAGTACGGGGGGAGGCGTACTCTCTGGGTTCTCCCGGCGAGGAACGAGATGATCCACTCCTGAACGATTATGTTCAGTAAAACCCCAAAATTCATATTTTATCCATACCCTAGGTACCCTCCAAATAAAGCATAGCATTTGGGTATACCTTGAGGTATTTTTAACAATCACTCTTTTGGATCCCTGCTCATCCAGTATTGCTTTATCTTAGAACTGCCATTCTATCTATGGTTGAGTCCGCACAGGTAGTATCATCTTACCCGGGTGTCTATAGGCACCAATGATGAAGCATGTCATGATAAGCGAGTGAGGTGTCTACTCCGTTATCTTTGAATACCCCATCCTGCAGGATAGGGCAGAGGGGGGTCACTACATCCTGACAGAGTTAAAAAAGCCCAGAGTTCCTCAGGAGGACTTTCAAGGCAGCAGTTGATTGTATGTGATAGCATCATATGATGGAAAGCCAAATTAAACAGACTGAATACAAGACACGTGCACTGGAAGCTACAAGTGAGGCGAATATTAGACAGAACTGCTTAAGGGAGCGTGTGATAGAAGTCACATTTCAAATTCGCACAAAACATGAATATTTACTATTCAGGCACACATTATGAGTGGCCTGGTGATAGTGATCCTTGTGCAAACAACTGTTTGCCCATAGATCGCAATGTAAAGCCTGATTCACAAAGGTAAACTTACACTTTTGTCTAAGTTTATGATTGGGAAAAAAGACAGAACATACTATATGGAGTTTGTTATGTTATAAAGTGTTATAAACTGTTTCTGCATGTTATTCCTCATTTTCGTGTTGCTATTTACTAAGTGTATTAAATACCCTATCCTATTCGACAAGTATTAATGAAAACCTAAGACCCTGATTACGAGAGGCCCCATCAAATGTGATAAGATCAGACGCTGAGATGTTTGCAATTTATTGGATCTGCCTTTTCCCATGTTTAATTTCAGCAGGTTTGACCTTTTTAATTTAACAAGGGGTGCAAACTCTAGTGCACCTGGCAATTACCAGATACGATAAACAGTGCACCCTTGAAATTGCAATCCGTGCGCAAACAGATGTTTGTGTAGAGACCACCAACTGTAATCAGACCCTAAGCCACACAAAGCAACTGCGTTGTTATTTAGCCAGAAACACATATTTAACTTTTTAAGTGAGAAACTATTGAGCCCGTCCTTCTGATTCGGAATGTCAACTGTATTATATTTTATTGTACTTATATTATTATACTGCTTTATACGCGTTGTGGAGTCGAAGCGTTTTTTTGAACATTTAGCACAAATCTGGCCATTAATGAAACACCATCAAATGGGTGTCCATGCTCTGGTATATCCCAAGGGCGAACTTTGCTCTTTATAAAAATCCACACGAAATAAAAAAATAAAAAAATAATGATAAATAAATTAATTTAGAGGTACAGTGTACAGTCTCCTGGAACACTAGTCCGGTCCCACCCACAAATGCTATGTCGCGGCCTACGCCGTAAAAGACGCATTCGTGTGTATACAACTTTCTAAATATCATGTCAGTAAAATAAAAGATTCTTAAAAATATGTGTAATTTACTAGCAGAGTCCACTACAATTCATATTGGTTGCAGTCGGACAGAAAGAAAAATTGTTGAATAATTCACACAGTGCATGCCACATCTGTTGGCGAGCTTCTCCGGTTAACAATGTGGAATTGGTCGGTTGTGCACCCCTGTTTCGCCCAGCACCACACGCAAACGATATTGGAGAAACCCAGATTCCAGAACCACTGTTTACAACCCTGACTCAGTGCAAGAGTTTCCAGCGAAATTAATTCCATACTTCGACACAGTTCTCAAAACAGGAAGCATTGCAGACAAAAACTTTGAGCAGCATTTATGGACTGCTTAATTTCAGACACTCAACATATTTCTAATTTTCAGAAATGTCTGAATTCACCCAAATGAGTAAGAGATAAGAGGCAAAGTGAAAATTCGTTTAGCAACCGCTCTGGTCGAAAAATTGTGTTTATTACGATTTAGATACTGCTATCTCGTTTTCCCTTTGCCTTCTGTGCGGCTTGTTTACATCACAGTGCTCACTGAGGAGTTGCTAAGTTTAACAAATTGTTTGCTTTCGCTTTTCTTTTTTTTTAATTCCCTCCCTTGAAGGAATGCGTGTACATAAACAGATGCAAATGGTTAGCCTTTTATGTTTCTAGCCCGTAAGGGGCCCGCGGTCCACTTTCTCTTTGTCTGGGCCTTTTCTGTAGATCAGACTGAAATCCAATACATTTGTCTGCATCTGCTACTAAAAGCCCTTTCCCCAGCCGGGCCACGGATCCCTTGAGGCTCGTTAGGCGCATTTACATTCAGCTCTTAAAATCCTAAACAGCCCATTTCACGCCCAGCCATTGGTGCTCTGATGAAAGAAGCACTCTGCCGCTGACCTGAATGCTGCTGGCAAGAGCTCCCCTGCCTTCTTAGACAGCCTCACCAGGGTTTTAAGGCCACTGCAGACCTCCACAGAATCGTAAACAATGTATTGTTGGCAAAAGTTTAGTTGCCAAGATGTTCTTGAAAATGCTGGAGCAATGTTATTTCAGCAGCGGGGGATAACGATGCTTAATCTTTACCTGTCATGAAGGGACTCCAGATTGAGCCTCGGGTGCCAGCCAGTGACATTCATGAAAAGTATGTACACGGAGCGAGGAATCTTTAAGAAGGCTGAAGCGAAGTGACAATTGAGCGTCACATTTTTATCATTCCCTTCTAAGAGTGTGTGGAGTTTTATTACACATGAATATACGTGGGCCAATTCATCAATGACTTTAGATTAGCTAGGTCTGAAGACAAAGACGACAGGGCTGACTTTCTCATTGTGAATACATAAAAAGTAACATACAAACATACACACACAGAGACACATTCAGTCAACATAAAGAGTTACACGGGTGCACGCATTAGCAAACCATATGGTTCAGATGAACACAGACATTCACACGGCAAATTTTACACATACATGGTAAATTGAAGTAGAAATGCAAATACAGCTGACACTTGTACAGACAATATACAGATACACTTACATTCACAGAGAAGTCACACACACACACACACACAACAGCAACACATTCAAGCACACCAGAACGTCACACATAAGGGCACACATGCTGAGACAGCACAGATGTATGCACACAAATAACAATGATGTATAGAAACAGACACCCTTTTCTATACACGTTCAGTCACACACATCTAATCACAAATCAAAATTCAAACAATCAAAATACACTACCCTAAATGTAACAATGAACCTTAACCTATCCCTGAGCCTAAACATAATCCTTACCCTAACTGTAGACTACCCAAAACCAAACACCTAGCTCTGAACCGTACCCCAACTTTTAGCTTAGACCTAGTCTTAACCCTAGGCTAACACTAATGTTAATCCTAAGGATTTTTAGAACCTTTACTCTAAGTATCACCATAAACGAAAGTTAAGCCTACTGCTCTCCTCGAAGTAACCCGACACTAATATCAATCAATTCAATTCAATTCTTTATTTATGATTTGGAACTCAAAACAGTAAAACCAAGAAAAAACGATAAACCTAAAATTCAAAAAGACCACACATTACAGAAATAGCTGGAGAAGACATATATATTAAAAACATTTGCTCAATCTACTCTCACTTATATCCCAGCGACCTTGGTACAAATAAAAATGATTACATGTAACCTTAAAATATTTACACATTTGTGCAACTTATCATATCATCACAGCAGCAATACTAAACTCTAATCAATAAAAAATCATAAAAACATTTTTGGGATGGAGGGGGAGCACGTGCCATCTCTATTGATTTGATATTATTATTTAAATAATGTTTGCCTTTAGAGGAGGCAACGCTGAAAAGACAGTGCAGAACAAACAAAGAGCACACGATTGAAGTACAGAATCCCCACATTACACAGATTACACTTGTTGGAATTGGCCCTTTCCACAGGGTTATATCCAAACCTTTTGCCTCCTATTTTTCTGACCCTGTTTTGTTGGCTATAGCATTCTGGGCATTTTACCACTGATGATCAATGCTAAAGTGCATATGCTCTTTGTATAAATGGTGATATGATTGGTTATCCATGACTGGCATAACTAATTTTCTGGTAAGTCCCTAAAAAGTGCACCGTATGTGCCAGGGCCTGTAAATCAAATGCTATTAGGGGGCTTGCAGCACTCACTGGTTATGCCACCCACATTAGTAGCTCTGTAAAGGTGTCTTAGACCTGGCGCTGCAGTGTTAGAGTGTGCAGTTGTAAATTCCCATTTTATCTGGGCAAGTGCACCCACTTGCCAGGGTCCTTCCTTCGCTTTTCTTTCATGTAAGACATTCCTATGGTAGGCCCAAGGAACCCCCATGGGCAGGGTGCAGTGTATGTGAAAGGTAGGACATGTACTGGTGTGTGGGACATGTCCAGATAGTAAAATACTATGTATTTCGTTTTTCACTATTGAAAGGCTATCTGTCCCATAGGCTAACATGGGAGTTGCATTGTAACATTTTACAAGTATAACTTTCCATAGCGACAAGATAGAGAAATGGAGTTTAGTAACCCTGGGCGTAGTTCGCGTAGCAGCGGTACGGGTAGCTGCGCGAAGTGCACTTCGCACCACGCAAGCTATGCGTAGCTACGCAAACTGCATAGTGCACTGTGCAAAATGCTATTCGCACTGATTGCACAGTGCCGGATGCTTGTCCGCACTGTGCAATCAGTGCAAACCGCATCTTGCACAGTGCAAGCGGTAGTTTTCTGCACCTCGAGTAGATTTGTACTCGAGCGGCAACTTTCTCAACACGGACTGGTAGTTTCTCATTGGGAGTGATCCCGAGCATACGCAACCACTCGCAATGAGAAACCTGACCGCCCCGCATTGAGAATCTTGCCGGGAGGTTTATTTTCCATGCTCGCGATTGGCAACTTGATGTTGCTGATTTCGAACGAGGAAAAAGTCTCGCCGGGATTTTATTTTGCTCGCTCGCAGTCACCAACTTGACGTTGAGGACCGCAAGCAAGCAAAAAATGCCCGCCACTGCTACGTTATGCGTTTTTGCACTGTGCTACGTGCAATTCACGCAGCGCGTAATTGCGCAAACCATGCCTAGCGTTTAGGCTCTCTAACATCAGAATTTGTTAATCTATTTGCATTTGTCACCCCGATTGGGATGGGTATGCCCAGCTATGGGTCCCGTGCTCTCCATGCCTCTGGAATCAAGCTATCTCAGCTGATGAGTGGTGAAACCCATGAACCCGGTCCTAGGAGGCTTGTTTCCAGTCCAGGGAGGACCTGGCATGGCAGTTCGGGCTGGACTATTCCCATTGGGTGCAGGGTCAAGACTGATTTGCATATGGCTGGGTTCAAACTGGAATTGCATGGGGAGCAAAAAAACGATGGATTTAGGCCAAACCTCTGTACTGGGGTGAATGTATGATATTGTTATGTATTCTGTCCATCAATTGTTCTTTTTGCATTTGTCACCCCGAGTGGGACAGGTATGCCCAGACATGGGTCCCGTGCTCTCCATGCCACTGGAGTCCAGCTATCCTGGCTGATGAGGGGTGAAACCCCTAAACTCGTCCTAGGATGCTTGTTTCCAGTCCAGGGAGGAACTGGCCTGGCAGTTCGGGCTGGACTGTCCCATTGGGCGCAGGGTTTCACCCCTCATAGCCAGAATAGCTTGACTCCAGTGGCATGGACAGAATGGGATCAATGTTTGGGCATACCCGTCCCACTCCGGGTATCAAATGCAAAAAGAGCAATTGATGGACAGAATGCAGAACAATGTCATACATTCACTCCAGGACTGGGATCTGGGCCTAAATCCATCATTTTTTGCTCCTCAAGACACAGGGGTTGAGGTATGCCCTGCCTCGTCTGGCTGACTCATCGATGGGCTGAGTAGACCTGGCCTGCATTTAGAGTGGTGGGAGGAGTTTTGCTTGCACCTGAATAGGATGTGTCTCCTTTTCACAATGCTGTCTCCGCCCCCTGTGGTCATGCTGCACCAGGGAGGACAGGGCTGGTATGGACTACGTTCAGGGACCCTTACAGCAAAGAACACAATGACTAAATGAGGTATAAGTATGAGACCTAAAACCCCAGGACTTCAGACAACTGTTAGGAACAAAAGGACCATGCCAAAAAGAAGAGAGGAAGGACTGTGTGAGGTGCGCTGCCTTTTCTGAGTGAGGGGTGGGGTAGCCTGCAGTTGCTGCTTTTGTCTGTGGTGGAGGAAAAGGACTGATCCTTTTTGCCCTGCCGTGGTATCCTGCTTGGGAAGGAAATCTCCAAGGGCTTGTGTGTTCTGGCCTCCTGTTGGAAGTCTCAGGGATACAAAAGACTTCAGGAAAGATTTGTGCCAGCCTATATCTAAGAAGAACCTGCCTGGGAGGAGAGCTGGAAAAGCTGTGTGAGGAGCACTGCCCCTTATGTGTGTGAGATAGGACAGCCTGTAGGGGCTGTTCCTGCCAGGAGCAGGGGAATGACTGGGCTGTTCTTCACCTTTTTAGTAAAAAGAAAGCCTGCAGGAGTGCTGGGGTTTCCAGTCTAGCGTATGTGAAGCGCTTTTGACCTGCAGGAAGCCTGTGGTGAGGGCTGTGTTAATCACCTTTTAAAGCAAAGCACATTTTGAGCACTTGTATGGGCCTCCCAGCACTGTGAGGGCAATATTTATCAGTCCTAGTGCTGGCTCACTAAAGCCTGTGCAGACCTGCACTGCCCCTAAGTGGCTGTGGACAGGAAAAACTGAGGGAAGCGCGTGGTAAGCGCTCGATTGGCATCCTGAGCAGTAGCGGTGAGTCTATTAAGGGCACTGGGGCGTTGCCCCACTAATGCCACAGCCCCATTCAAATTATTTGTTCTACTTCTCCGGCGCTAATTCCAATCAGGACTGTAATGGAATTAGCATCAGAGAAGTAGAACTAGGGACGCTGAAGGGGGTGAGAGGGGGTGGGGTGGGGGTGAGTCGGGGCTGCGGCTTCACTCAGGGAGTTGAGTGACAGCAGCGAGACAGTCACAGCAATAGTGCACATGTTCGTTTTTGGGCTGGTCATTTTTACAATCAGCCCGAACATGCTCACTAGCCTTCCCCTTCTGAGACCAAGGGTTGCTTCATTCCGCAGCCCCCGGTCTCCTAATGGGCAGAGAGTATCCCAGCCCTCAACCAATCCTGACCCTGCTGGAGCAGCGTCAGTAGAGGGGTTGGCAGTGACGTCGCGGCTGTTCCTGTATGTTGAAGAGCGCGGGACCACGGCCCAGGAGCAGTCGAGCTGAGGCGGCGCGAACCAGTACATTTTCTTTTATTATATTTTAATTTTAAACTTCCCTGACCGCCCCCCCCCCCCGGAGTATTGCGAGCCGCGACTTTTAAATCTTTCTGTCAGGGGAACCTATGCGAGAGGAATTCTGTATTTATCCCTGATTATTTGTGCATGCGAGCCAGCACATGTTACGAGCAGAGTAAGCAAACTTAACTTTGTCGTAGTGAACGTGGGATACTGGTGACTTTAGGGCAATCAGATTTGTACCTGTTAAAAGTGTGTAAGCTTTAATTAATGTAGTCTCTCACTTCTAGGTTAGGATAGCTTGGTCCAGTGTCTTGAACTCATCTTCTAGGTACCCCCTTCTTTCTTTTGTCACTGGTACCATTTTACTTCTGCTCTGGGCCTTGAGGGTTTTGAAAAGTGACAGATACAGAACTTTACTCCTCTGGGGTTGGTTTACCCGTGGACTTGACACATGTGTTATATTTTCGCCTCAGTTACTCAGCAGACGGAAACAGAAACTTTCCCTGCTTGGGGTAATGTGTGCAAATAATTAACGTAGAGATACCAGTCCTTTGTCTTTAGGAGGTGGGTTGTGGAGACTGGCACGGGGATTGCAGAACAGCAGTCATCTCCATAACTGTATTTCACACGGGTTTGACAGAGGAACACACAACTCTCATCCACTGAGTATGAGTACAAGTGATTCGCACAGGTATACCGAGCCACATGGAATCGGTGCAGCAATGGGATGTTTAGACAAAATGAAGCGCAGAACTTTAGTCAGTCCTTTGTGTTTTAGCCAATAGTCTTGCTTTTATCTCTATGAGTGGTAGTTTGAAAATCCCGTCATGCAAAGCCCTTGCTGTTAAACAACTAGGTTTGCCTGCAGGATGCCAATCCAGTTTTCTGAAAATTGAGGTGCGTTGGCTAAGAGTGACCCCCCTAAGCTGGAAAAAAGGAGGTGCGGCAGCAGGGGTGCAGGAGCTCGAGAACCCTGCCTACCCTTTACATAGCGCACAGTTTTCTGCGAGACTTGTTAAAAGAAAACAACACAAAGAAGGCGACGTGCTACTTTATTTTTACCCCCAGGCCCCCACCCCCACGCAACCCGATTGTTGAAGTATAGTTTTACAGTGTTTAATATCAAACAGATTCAGTTGCTCCAATAGGGTGTGCTTAACATTGTTCATGCATGAGTTCAGTTAAGCAAAAAGAACACCCGCACTTCCAACAATTGTCTTACGCTATCAGTGCGAGCACCGTACAATGAATGAATGAATTAATGGTCGTTGCAGGACCCTCGTCTTATCTCTTTCTGATGCATGCAGTTCATGCGCCCTGGCATTCGCTGAAGAGGTGAGCGTGGGCACCGTTTTGCACTTTTGTGGATAAAATGATGGCTCTGGCTGCGCTTTCATGCACGAGTTTTGTTGGAAGATGGCGGGGAGCTCTGGTATGCTGTGTAAGACATGACCACATCTGTCGTTTGTTCTGTCAATGGTTGCAGAATTGTGGGAGCAGTCACTGGTGGTTGACAGGCTAGTGTGATCGGCTACAAATATCCTGAGTAAGGTTAATTGGGTCCAGACTTGCGTTTGGTGAAATACTTGCTGCGGGCATGTTTGAAAGGTCAGTGGGTGCAGACAAGCCAAGGGAGTAACTCACTGGATGCAGATAGGGAAAGAGGGGGTGTACTGACTCCAGACACACTGGGGATGATTTCTGGGTATAGGCCTGCATGTTGGGGGTCACTCTCTGAAGCCAGGTTGCAGCTGATGTGGAGTACCTGGGCTGTTATATATATTGAAAGGCCAGAGGCTGAAAACGTGCAGCACTTCCGGGATAGTGTCACACTCAAATTTGCTTGAAAATGCACCATTTGCCTACTCTTTTTTCAAAATGTTCTCGGGGAGAGAACCCCCCCGAACCCTCCGCATGTGGTTCAGGCTCGCTTGCTACGCTCGCTCGCCGCAATGTAGTACGACAATTGTTTTACGCCCCACCAGTTTCAAATGTCACCAGCCGAGAGCCTCTGCAGGGAGGCCAAGGACAGAGTAGATACCTCCAATCAGCGCTGCTGGTCGTCAGGGGAGTAAGCCAGTGCGAAGAAAAGCTCCCAACGTTGCCTGGCAAACAAAGTATCTGTTGGAGTTCCAGCCATTCTCCCTGCAACCACCAGGAAATGCAAAGAGAAGGGCCTGCTCCTGGGCAGTGCAGGTGCCCCTTATGTGGCGGAGAAGGAGCCCAGCCATCACTGCACCAGCTGCCCAGGTCCGGCCAGCAGCTGCCCCACTGACCGGCGCTGCTAGTTTCCTGCCTCATGGAGCCCGGAGATGCCCCTCTGCTCTACAGAGGTCTAAACCCATGAAGCAAGTGGAGCGCAGGCAGGAGACTCCAGAGGTTATGCTGTTCGACCTCGTGGGGTCCATCGGCCCGGATTGCGGGTGAGCCTGGTTGCCGATATGAAAGTGGGGACCCAGCAAGGTCTCCTTGTTGGCTGCGGCAGTGTTACCCTGCAGAAGCTGCTCCTCTGTGTATGCATGGGCAGCTGCCTCACAGGTGGGCAGGCATTGTTGGGATTGGGCTCTGAAGACCGGGGGAGGTCTTGTGCATGTTCTTGGGTCATCACCTGTTGCTGCCCTATGCAATTGTGGGTAGCTACCGCTCCCATACTTTGGGGGACATTACCTCATGCTGGTGGCCATTATGGGGTGAGCCCAGGGTGGGCCCTCCACGGCTTTGGAGTGCAGGACGGGGTGGCATTCCTCGATGGATGTCCGGATGCTTCTCCGGCTACTCTTTGAGATTACAGTGTGACCTGTGAAAGAAGCCTAGGCACGCTGTGGTTTCCTGGAGTGAAAAGTGGTGATTCAGGAACAAGGATACCTGGTGACTTATGTACAAGCTGAATAACTGTAAGTTATATCCTAAGGTCAGCATTTATGTTATTTTTATACCCTAAAAGAGAGCATACCAAATAATGTTTCAAAAGCTACCTAAAATGTACAATGATGGTGTAGGGTGTTGTTTCATGATGTTCCATGACATGTGTAGCCAATAAGTATTTACTTGATGCACTAATTGTGATATTATGACAATTATCTTATGATAAAGTAATTTATGCATTTTGGTCTATGTATCTTCTATACAATACAAGTCATATTTTTATATAACCTTGTGTGGAGTCTCTTTTTGTGGTGTGCCTAGTGTGTCATTGATGTGTGTGTGTGTCGCGTAAATGCTTTACGCATTGCCTCTGGGATAAGCCTGACTGCTCTGCCAAGCTAGCAAGGGGTGAGCAGGGTTTATCTTGGGTGTGTAACTTCCTTACCATGACTAGAGTGGTGGGTTCTTCCTGACTCAGGTACATACCCTAGCCAATTAAAACCCCTATTTCGAACAACACTCTTTCCCCAAATTTCCAGAAGAGGACAAATTTGCAGTTTGCTCATTTAGGTGGAGCAAATTCATTTGAAGTAGTGTCCAAAATCTGCAAAGTCCATGTTCCAAGTTCCTGGTCAGATACTGCTGAGCTACCTTAGTGTGGCAAGATGAACTTATTGCCACCAGCCTTTTCTTTAGCATACATTGCATAGAATCTCTCTAAAAGCTGACAGAGCTAGTCGTGACCTTTAAATGGTTTTTAACTTGTATAGGAGAGAGGGAACCCAGAACTTCTTCCTGCAAGTCAAACTAGCTCATGGCCAAAGCAAAACTCTGAGAAAAACAATATTTACCCTGCTCTGAGACAAATACTTCACTATGCATAAAACCCCTCATGGAGTCCTTATCACTGTTCTTGAGCTAATAGCCCCACTGAATCACACTGGCCATCCCTTGCACATAGGTGCTTATCAAACCAAATTCCAACCTCATTGCAGGGGTCGATATTAAAGAGTTAATATTACAAAAGTTTAGTAAAATTTGCTCTTCTAATTTTTCTAAGAATTTCGATTTTGATACATTTTTTGATTCTATAGCATATAATAGGGACGGAGGTATTTTCGTCTTAAAAGAGGTTAACATCTGAATAGAATGACTTTGCCGCATTACGTTGTAAAAAGCATGTACACCATTAGTATGTGAGGAGCCCTTAGAGGAACAAAATTCATTATGGACGTTTTCCAGCGTATTACCTGCAAACATTTTCCCTAAATGAGGGTATGACTTTACAGCCTCCCACTTCTCTTGAGGTAAGTCCAAAACAAATTTGCTAGTCATCATCAAATCAGCTTTATTCGGTACGTTAAAATCGACCATAAAAGCATTCTAATCATAATATACAGTTTACATAGTTATAAAGTCGTAAAAAACAGTACATTCCAAACAGTGATTTATATACATGTGTACAGTTCAATTTTAGTTAATAGTTCGAAATATTAAGTCCATCAAGATTTGGATTTAATAAATATCTTCTAAAAACCATACAAAATAACACATTTCATTATTGTTGAACCAGGGTGAAAAATCAGTGAAATAAAGTGCAGAAAAAAAATCCTTAGCCTAATCATCTTATATATAAAATAATCTCCTGAAGTGCACACAATACAATTTAAATACATCAAGGTCATGAGAATCAGATTTGAGGTTCATTTAGTGCATATATCTTTTGCGTAACAATAATCACTCATATGATCACTCATAGACTTACGCCTCTAGAAAGGAGAGATCCTTGCGTCTCCTAATGGACATCTGAATGAAACTAATAACAGCATTCATAGTTTTAACATTCTCCAAAGTACAGATAAAGTTAAAAGCTTTTCTATAATAATAACATTTGTTTGCTAAAAAGAGTGGTTTCAGTAAGGTTTTTCTAAGATCTCTATAAAAATTACAAAATAATACAAAGTGCAAAGTTAACTGGGGAGACTTCCCATTGCATGGGTAATTCAGGAGTTTAGAAGACCACTCTCCCCATTTTGGGTAAGCGATTATATAATGTAAAGTGCCAAACCTGAGTCTCGTGAGAAAAATCCTTTGCTGCGTGTTTCTCATCTTTATAAGATATGGTTGAGTACCCATAAAAAATGGATACTCACGATAGGAAATCACACTTTGCATTCGGTCAGTTGCCACCTCTCTCTCCATATCTTTTGCGGTGATATACCTTGACTTCAATTAGTTTTTGGTATACTCCTGTATAAGCGAAGGATCTTTTCGGTCTCAGTGTATCTTACAGCCATTTAAGACTGAGTGAATATACTCTAGTCAAGGGATTTTCCTACAATTGTTCTAGGGCCAGGCAGTCCATAATTATGTTTTTGGTAAACATCGTCTCTTCTTTAGACCATATCCCATGCCATAGGGTGATTCCTGCCAAGCCTATAAGGTCACTTACATATGGAACATTTAATTCGCTATGCAAAATATAATTTATGTTAAACTAGGGACTGTCAACAGTCTTTTTAAAAACTTGTTTTCCTGAATTTGTAAGGAAGCGGTGTTGGACCTTCCCTGCCTCTCCACTTTTTAGAACCATGACCTTGCTTTTTGACACGTTGACCTTCAGAAAGTACAGGATGGAATATTATTGTAAAGACAAAAACCTGTTGTTCATGCTCTTGGGCGTTAGGTCCATGATCGCAATGTCATCTTCATAAATTAAGCAAGGAAAGGGACGACAAACTACATTGGGGGCATCTCCCTTGTAGGATGTGAGGCAGTCAGGAAGGCCCGAGACATAAATTGAGAAAAGTAAAGGGGCTAGTAAGCAACCCTGTTTCAGGCCATTTTTAGGTAAAATAGTCGAAGATAGACCTTGACCCCCCCCCACCAATAACAGCTGGCACTATGTGGAGAAATGAAGGGCAATTATTAACGACAGGAGAATGTAGGGCATCTCTTACTAGTGTACAATGTTTCTATCTAAAACCGGCTTGTTCAATCAGAAGAATTCTTTCCTCTTCAACCCAACCCATACGGTGCTCCAAGATACTCCTGGCAAATATTTTCCCTACCGCACCCAGAAGAGCTATTTTGCTATAGTTGCCAGGGAGATGGCTTGGACCCTCTTTATACAAGGAGATTAAGATGCTTTCAGACCAGGAAGAAAGGGTATCACCATGCTGATAACAATAATCAATGCGATACAAAAGGGGATGATGGACGGAGCGTTTGAGCAAATCAAACACTCACCCCCAGTCAACTGATCTGGGTTTAATCCATCACCAATCTTTAGCCCACTCAGCCACCCCATTTCAGACATGGCTATGTGCAAATCAGTCTGACCCTGTGCCTCATGGGAACAGTCCAGCCCGAACTGCCAAGCCATGTCTTCCATGGACCGGAAACAAGCATCCTGGGACCGGTTTCGGATTCATAATCCTCATCAGCCAGGCTATCTTGAATCCAGTGGACAAGTGAGCAAGGGACTCACGTCTGAGCATACCCTGCCACACTTAGGGCGAACAAAGCTATACAAAAGGGGATGATGGATGGAGCGTTTGAGCAAATCAAACACTCACCCCCAGTCAACTGATCTGGGTTTAATCCATCACCATTCTTTAGCCCACTCAGCCACCCCATTTCAGACATGGCTATATGCAAATCAGTCTGACCCTGTGCCTCATGGGAACAGTCCAGCCCGAACTGCCAATCCATGTCTTCCATGGACCGGAAACAAGCATCCTAGGGCCGGTTTCGGATTCATAATCCTCATCAGTGGGCTGGGTATGCTCAGACATGAGTCCCAGACTCTCCACACCACTGGAGTCAAGCTATCCAGGCTGATGAAGGCTGATAGCCAGAAACCGGTCCTTGGATGCTTGAATCCGGTCTGGGAAGGACATGGCTTGGTAGTTCGGACTGGACTGTTCCCATGAGGCACAGGGTCAGAGCTGATTTGCACATAGCCAGTGTCTAACCCAGGGGGGTGGTGTGGAGTGCAAAAAAACGATGGATTTAGGCCCAGATCCTTGTACTGGGGTGAATGTATGACATTGTTCTACATTCTGTCCATCAACTGTGTTTTTTGCAATTTTCACCCCTAGTGGGCTGGGTATGCTCAGACGTGAGTCCCAGGCTCTCCACACCACTGGAGTCAAGCTATCCAGGCTGATGAAGGCTGATAGCCAGAAACCGGTCCTTGGATGCTTGATTCCGGTCTGGGAAAGACATGGCTTGGTAGTTCGGACTGGACTGTTTCCATGAGGCACAGTGTCAGAGCTGATTTGCATATAGCCAGTGTCTAACCCAGGGTGGTGTGGAGTGCAAAAAAACGATGGATTTAGGCCCAGATCCTTGTACTGGGGTGAATGTATGACATTGTTCTACATTCTGTCCATCAACTGTGTTTTTTGCAGATAACAATAATCAAACAGAAAAGTGAGGTAAGAAGCCTAAAACAAGGGCTCCCTTTTAATTGTACTAATGAACACTTAGTCTGGGCCCATTGCCCCATAAGATCTCATTTCCTAAATAATGTCCACAATCTCAGTCAAAGAGGGAGCAGTGCATACTGGGCAAGAAGAAGGGGTTGGAATAAGAGGAGACTGAGGCCACACTGATCCGGCACATTCAGAATAGCGATCTTACAGTACACTCTCCAAACTGCTTCCTTTATAGGAACAGGGAGGGACTTTAGTCTGGAGCTGCAGCTGTCAGAAAGAAATTCCCATATTTTTGGAATCCTTATGAAATGCTGCTTCTTTTAGTTGTACCCAGTTATAGTCTTCCTTTCTTTTCTTCAGGGAGCATTTTCTCCTATGTTTTCTCATTTTCAGAAGATTGATTGATACACTTGGTTCAGCGGAAAACGGCAGCTATAGAAGCTTCACTAATCTATTTATTTCCCTGTTTAAACCAAAAACCGGATTAGGATGTGGTCTCTGGCGTGAGGGTAAATGAGTTGATTTACAGGTGGAGACCAAGGTTTTTAGGCAAATACCATGCTTAGTTAATGGATTATCTTAAACAAAAAGGGGGACTGATAGGGCTTTTTAACGGGGTCCAGCAAACATGCACAGGTAATGTGTTATAAGAAGAGTATGCTGTTCCCCAAGGATGGACAACAAGTAGGGAGGCCAAAGGAGGGAAATCATCCTTTTAGGAACTAGAGTCCTCAGACACCTAGTAAGCCAGGTGTCATGCTTCATCATATGGACTTGCTTCTCGTCAGGTTGGCGCTACAATACCCGATGGGCACCCATAAAGGGGCTCTTTAGCGGAGATCTTCAGTTCCTTGCCATATGGTGTCATGGGTGTGAGGGCCATAGGGGACTGTATAGAGGTGACATGCATGAGTGATGCTAAAAACGGTTAAATAATCCAAAAATATTGTTCATTAGGGTGGTTATCCACCTTATTAAAAGAATGGAAGAGTGGCCGCTCCCTGGCTCAACGGTCCAGTGGAGCGATGCTCAAGTCTTAGCAAATGGTCAACGTGTTTCATGCAATACGTTCAGTAATGATACACTGCATTTCATCACGACCTATGTGAAAAACACTATCTACACATGCTAGTGTGTGGAAGAGTTCCTACCTACCACTATTTTTGTGTGCGAGCACGAGGTCCAGCCAAACATAGTAGTAACCTAAACAAGGATGACATGGAAAACAAAATGAATAGATGTAATAGTCTGACAGAATAATACTGTCATCCTCACAGCCTCATACAAGTGTCCATCAGGTCAGTGCATGTTGAGTGAGTAATGCACCCCTTAATAAATACAGTGTTTTTTTTTAGAGAGTGACTGGATTAAAAACAACAACATTAAAAAGGAGAGAAATAAGGAGTTTAATTATCTCCATCAAGGTGCAGCTCACCTATCTGAGTGGTAGCGCCTGCTCCATACAGTCTTCTAGGCTCCAGACACCTAAATTGGTGGTGTCCTGTAGAGTGGAAGATAAAGCAAAACATAGTGACTGTCGTCACCAGTCGAACATACATGGTGAGGCAAGGCATAAACGGGTCCCAGACTGGTGACCAGGCGTCCAAAAGATCACACAAACCCTGTCGTAAAAAATGTGTGTGCCTCGATGGCCCTTGTAGAACAAAGGACTGTTGTGCTGAAGACGGCGGATACACCACCAGAAGCGCTGTAGGGGTGGTCCGACCAGAAACGACCATTGCCGCCAGTGTGTCCACGCTGACAGTTAAGCCACGCAAATATCCGAGGCAGTGGCCCGGTAAGGTTCCGGGCGTCCAAATACCCATGCTCAAAAGGACTCATTCAGTCCCTCCAACACCGCTATTACATAACTACCTGAAGAGCAGCCTGCTCACTCACCTGTCCTTGGAGGATGCGTGCCAATAGCCTAGCCCGCGCTGAGCTGAGAAGCCGGATTGTGGGAGTATTGGCACCTCATCGGTTGTATATAAGGCTTACTCATTTCCTGCGGTCATGGAGTGTGGGGAGCCGGCGCCACGTCGAGTCACGTGGTGGCTGCAGTGTCTCAGAGATGTAAGAACTACCGGTTCTGGCAGTATGTCGGGCATCTTAGAGTGTATAGGCTTGGTTTGAAAGAAATTAATGCTTGCCTGTGGCAAGTGATTTTTCTTAAAGTCCGTGTGGATGGAACACCAAACAGGTGGTCATATAATTGAGTAACCGGTTCTATGCGAGAGCGCAGTAAAATAATGATGCGCTCTCAAAAGGTGCGGTGCAAACTGTTAATGGATCAGGGAAAAAAATCTGCAGATCTCCTAACAGTGCTGTCAATGTTCCTTTAAATTTTGCAGATGCATTGGCATTTCAATATATTCTAACATTAGATTTCTTGAATCGCACAGATACGAGTACTATTACCTGGAGTATCAATTTCTATTAAGAATTCAATATTCCTTAAGCCTCTTAACAGAAGCAATCCTTTTTTATCAACTCTATAATTAGAAGGAGAAATAGCTGGGGGGATTTTTAATGCCTCCACTTTAGAGTCATTTGCAAATAGCCACAAGGCATGATTAGAAACTTTGGTATTTTGGTCACCAATTCATACTACATGCGTACATGCCTCTCTTACCATAATACTAGAAACAAAATCAAACATATGCTTGAGCAGATGGACATGAGAAAAATCAGGTGGAATATAAGTATTTACAACCAATAACAACTCAAAACTCTCCTTTTTCCCATTGAAACACATTTTTACTGCCTAAATCAATTTTGAGCCATGGATAGAAACATTGACCATCCAACTGTAATTAGTACCAAGCAATACAGCTGTACCTCCTCTGGCATTACTCCTCTTAGCGTGGATTGCCAGGCAGTTTAACACAGAATATCCCTCAGTTAACCAATTATTATTTGTAATCCAGGTTTCTTGGACACACACTACATCAGCCTCCAAACTATTCAGAAATAGCATCTTATTACTATCAGTTAGAAATCCTGCTGCATTCCAAGAAACCAACTTAAGGTTATTACTAGGAGAAGTTTTTATATTTCAGTCCTGTAGAGCTGTTGGAGTTGTGTGCGCCCACCACCCAGCACCACCTCCCAACTTTCTCATCTCGGGCCTGAATCCGCTTCTCTTATTTCTCCTACCCCCATTTCCCAGTGAGACCCGCAAATTAATTTCCCTCTCAATTGGGGAGGAGCTTTGGTGAAGAGAGTTTAAAAGATGGTTGCCATCACCCAATTTTTTATGCGGGGAGGTTTTAATAACCTTCTTCCACTGCAAGGGACATACATCAATACCACAACAGTGCAGCTTATCGCTATTTAAAATGACTACTTTAGACACCACTTTGGAGTTAAAAGTCACTCTAGCCCCACAATTTACCCCATGATTGAAGATTTGGACCAAAGACAGATCACTACATTGACTATCTGCAAATCTGGAATATCTGCAAAGCAGCCTAATATGAATGACCTATTCAAAAAGATCTCCTGGTCAAAGATGTCAATAAAGTCAACAGTCAAAGGCACAGTTAGCAGATTACAGACAAAATTGTGCCCAACATGCGCCACCACATTAGAATTATAAACAGTATTATCCAACACTTTAGAGCTAAATAGCTCAGAATGGGGGTTCAACAAACAAGAAGGGGCCACTGTTGGGAGGGACAGGTTTGGTACGCCCAAAGTCTTTTCTCCACATGGGTTTAATGGGAGCTCTGTAGAAATCACTGGAGTAAGTTGAGAAGGAGATAGTCCTACTCTTTCCGCAGGGGAAACATCCTCCACTGAGTCAAATATTGTTGGAGCCTTAGCAGAATTTGGCAAATTCTCCTTACTAGCCTTTTACTAATTCTGCAAAGTTTCTCCCTCTTTGCATTCTTTTTTCATTTCTTACCACTATTCTTCATACTTTCCTCTTTCAGGGGTTGCAGTGGTAGTATAACTTCTTTGTTTTGAAATATAGGGAAACATGGTTTTTCTATTTTCTCCTTCTCATGGAGAAAGATTGTAGGCAAAGCTAGACTTTCCCTTGGCTCAAAGAGATTTTGAGAGGTAATAGATCTGATTATTCTCAGCTGAACTCTGGCACTTCTAGTCTTTTGACCTGCGTAATGGCTGACGGGCCTGTGTACCCATCTCCTTAAAATTGTGTTGCGGCACAGCATCCACTAAATGGTGCTTTTCCTGGAGAAAGACTAGGAGGGAGAGCCTCAGACTGGGACTCACTCTTGGGCTCGCAAAATGCTGCCAAAGAAAAGGGGGGCCTTTTCCACTATGGCTCATTAATCCAGAATCAGAAACTTGGATAGGGACAAGAGAGAGTTCAATGCATGGTCAGTGTTATTTACTGATTTCTCCATTAAAACTAAATTCGAAGACAGAACACTTTCTAGGAAGAGTAATGAATCAGACAGCTGCACATTGTTCCCTATGAAGCAGCAAGAAGAGTGTGGGCTAAAACCGCAATTCTGGTGAACCGGAGAGGCTTAGGTTGGTTAAGAAGCTCTCAGAAGTTGTATGCTGAAGAGCTGCATCCTAGGCGGGAGACCCAGGGGTGTGCCCTTCATACTTTCCACTGGATGCTGGGAGAAGGGAGGGTCAGAAGGTACTCTCTGGGATTGTACCTGGCTGAATGCAATTTCTATATCAGGCAGAGTGAAGTCCTCATTTGGGAGTACCTTTTCCCTAGTTGGAGAAAATGCGAAGAACTTGTGCTCTTCCAAGTTATTTGCACAGCATAGGGGAGAATTCACCTTCTACCCCTGCTTCTAAATCTAATTCTGGATATATCTTGACTGAGGCCAATGTATTAGATCCAGCCTCCCTTTTAAGAAAAAAGGTAGACATTGCACTAAAGCATTTCAAAGTATTCACTTGCCGAGTTTATTCCTCAGCAGATTGTCTTTTGTTTTTTTACAAGCTCTTGAGAAGACTATTTTCCTGAAGCAAATTTATTGGCTGTCATGTCTTAGCCTTCTACCACGGAGGGCTTTCTGTCTAGAACTTACTAGCGGAGAAATTTCAGGATCTACAGCACAGCTATGAGTTGTCATTAGAGTGCCACAAAGTAGTCTATTAGCTTCATCCAGACTGCCAACAAACATGCCCCCACACCGTGTCACACTCCTGTCCCTACCTCTTCTCTTAATGTGAGTCACCACCGACACACCTCTCTCCGTCTTCCCCACAATTCCACAGGAGTGTCCACTCTCGGGACGTCAGCTACGTGGAGGGAAGGGCAGAAAGCAACACTATTTCTGGGGATGAAGTGATCCTTCTAGAAGTTGGACACCAAGCACTAGAGCTGAGCGGCACGTGCATCTGGGTTGCTTTCAAGGGAATGGTAAAATGTGTGTTTGTCTAAGACTTAGCCTGGATACATGCCTTTCAGATGTGGTTATTTAAGAGGAAATGCAATTACACAAATATTACAGCACTCACTGCTTTTCCTCACTTATTTGTCACTTGCTTGTGATTGTAGTCCACCAAGTATTGTCCACCTGGCTGAAGAAGGGAAGAAACCGAGTCCATAGAAATGGCATATGGCAGGGAGTGTGATGTGCCAGACCCCTCTGGGTGCAAGCTGCACCAGCCAAACGCCATCCACTTCTGCTCAAAAACAGAGGAGCCCGCGGCGCTAGAGCCTTGCCATCACCCACTGCATTGCCTGCCAGTGTCGGTGAAGCTGGTGACTGCTCTCACCAGGGTCGGACTGGGAACCAAAACCAGCCCTGGCAAAGTGCTCAGCTGGCCCCCAGGGGGGTTGGAGGTGCGGCCAAACTGTTTGCCACGGCCGATTTTGTTACAGGGGCCGATATTTCACCTATGCTGCAAAAACAGCCATGTACCAAAAAGGGCCCCAGGGACCCAAAACCGGTCCCCACCCTGGCAGCCCACCAGGGAAATGCCTGGTGCCCGCTACAGCCAGTCCGGCCCTGGCTCTTACCCGAGGCCGGGATCCAAACACAGAACCTTGGGCCGAGAACCAGGGTGAGGAACCAAATGCAGCCTAAGGAACCCTAAGTCAAAAAGGACAGGAAGCCCAAAGCATGACCCAAGGGCCCGGGGTGGGTTGGGGACCGATAGCTGGGATCCAGGAGCTGCAAAGCTGCTGGCTGCAACCTCGCGACTCCACAAAATGCGGGTGTGTGACGTCCGCATATCTGCATCCGTATGAGACTTTGAACTACAGAGGACGCAAACAGGAACTAATATCAATCAGTAAGCCCAAACCTAATTGTTCCCCCTAGTGCTCTAACAAATCTGCATGCATTATTTAATGTAGTGGCATTCTCCTTATCCTCAGTAGTTGTAAGCAGTGATGAAATTCCTTGTATGTAAATAATTGATGCAGCTTTTCTCAGTGTTGAAGAGCACCACCCAAGGGCCAGTGGAACTCGGGGTTAATATATTTGAGGGTATTGATATGTTTATCTTGGTACGTGTATTTGGTACTCTCAGTATAAGTCACTATGAGAGTTGCATGCTTAATCTATGAGTGTGTTCATATGTATGTGTGTTTATTTTCTGTGTGAGTGTCTTACTGTTGACAGGTGACATACAGTAATGTTGGGTGCACATCTCCAGGTTAATATTCCTTGCAGCCAGTTGTCCCACAGATTATCTGGCTTTAGAGGATTGTTTTTCCCAAAGTTGATCATGGGTGCCATCCATGAGGACAGTGGGGAAACAAAATGGCTACCACCTGATTATCCCTGTACAACAGTCAAAAGTCTGATACAAGGACTTCCAGCATCAGTAAATGTCAAGTATGTAGCTGGTCAAAAGCATGGGAAGTCAACACCTGCAGAGTCACATTTATTGTCCAGCTTTGCAGTGCAAGGCCCCCATTTGTGGGATTTTATCATTTTAAATCCCTACCCTCAGTATTTTCTGTGGGAGGGTGATGCAGTACCAGTGGTTGACCAAATGTGATGTTGGACTTACTCTAGCTCTTAGCAGATGTTGTGGGTTTCTTTTGGGTTCAGTAAGTTTAATAGCATTGGTTTTTTTCATTGAAATGTGCTTACTGTTTTGTGGGCGGGTGCATGTCTTTCTAAATCCTTCTCTTACCTTCTCTGCCCCTTCCTGACTCCTCTCATAACCTCTCCCATTTTGTAGTAAGTATTACCCATTTTCCAGCCACTCCTATCTGGCCCTCCCATATTACTCTTAAGTGGCCAACTTACATGTGTGAGGATCTCCCCTTAGAAAATATTGGTGAGATGGCACAAAATGCAGTTTGTGAATAGGGGCCCCATAAACGTAACTATGGGGCAAAATGTATTTTGAATTACTCTAAAGTATCCACAACTTATTAGGGCAAGAAATCTATTTTTTTAGAGGCACAGAATTTCAAGGCACCTTCAGTTTTTCAATTATTCACTTAGGGGCACATTAGGAAGGAGGGCGCGTCGTACAGAGGGACCGCCCGTCATAAGGGTGGGGGTCCCGTGCCTGCTATTAGGATGCACCCACCACAGTGATGGGCACATCAAGCATTCCTGACATTGTGGCGGGTGGTGCACACAGCACCGACCGCCACAATGCCAGGAATGCAAAAACAACAGTTGATGGACAGAATGCAGAACAATGTCATACATTCACCCCAGTACAGAGATCTGGGCCTAAATCCATCGTTTTTTTGCTCACCACACTACCCTAGTTCAGATGTGGCCATATGCAAATCAGCCTTGACCCTGTGCCTCATGGGAACAGTCCAGCCCGAACTCCCAAGCCATGTCTTCCCTGGACCGGAATCAAGCATCCTAGGACCGGTTTCTGGCTATCATCCGTCTTCAGCCAGGATGGCTTGACTCCAGAGGCGTGGAGAGCACGGGACTCACGTCTGAGCATACCCGTCCCACTCGGGGTGACAAATGCAAAAACAACAGTTGATGGACAGAATGCAGAACAATGTCATACATACACCCCAGTACAGAGATCTGGGCCTAAATCCATCGTTTTTTTGCTCACCACACCACCCCAGTTCAGACATGGCCATTTGCAAATCAGCCTTGACCCTCTGCCTCATGGGAACAGTCCAGCCCGAAATGCCAAGCCATGTCTTCCCTGGACCGGAATCAAGCATCCTAGGACCGGTTTCTGGCTATCAGATGTCTTCAGCCAGGATAGATTGACTCCAGTGGCGTGGAGAGCACGGGACTCACGTCTGAGCATACCCGTCCCACTCGGGGTGACAAATGCAAAAACAACAGTTATTGGACAGAATGCAGAACAATGTCATACATTCACCCCAGTACAGAGATCTGGGCCTTAATCCATCTTTTTTTGCTCACCACACCACCCCAGTTCAGACATATGCAAATCAGCCTTGACCCTTTGCCTCATTGGAACAGTCCAGCCCGAACTGCTAAGCCATGTCTTCCCTGGACTGGAATCAAGCATCCTAGGACCGGTTTCTGGCTATCAGCCGTATATATACATACATAGTAGATTTTCTCAGGTCAAGAGCCCAAAAAAACAAAAAAAAACAGGAGAGCAGAGTTCCATTAAGTGGGGTTGGAGGGGGTACACAGTCACAGCACCAAGGGAGGGTGGGATGGATACAAGGGTATGGAGAAAAGGCAAAACAGAAAAGGGAAGAAACATTTGAGGATCGTCAAGGGGGAAACGAGTGAAAAGGGTAAAGGACGAGGGAATGGACAAGATGGCGGGTCGGAGTCCAGAGAAAAGCGGCCGAGAACAGCAGTAAAATGTCGACCTGGACAAAAGAAAAAGTAAAGAGGTCCATGAGAGTTCGTGGCAGGACAGGCCACTCCAATGAAGAGTGTTCTCTCGGGGCCTAGGGTGGGTCTGTTCAGAAGGGGCTGCGGTGTGCCAAGCAATATAGGTCGGGACTGGAGGGTAGGCATGTCCAGGGTTAAATCGCAGGACCGCCGTCACTCACTGCAGGCTCCGGTTTCCAGCCATGGATTACACTGGAGCGGTTCCTTGCAGGCTACTCGCCGCAATCACCACTCCTCCCGGTTGGAGGGGGGAGAGCCACCAGCTCAGACTCCACAGCAGCGAGGCATCTCTGCCGAACCAGCAGCCATGTTGGTAAAGGCTCTGTGGGCGCTCCCTCCAGAAACTCGGAGGGTGCAAGCAAGCCATCCGCATCGTTCCTGGGGTCCGCAATGCGTGGATAAATAGGCGAAATCCTTGAGTAGGATGGCGGTCGGATGGGGAGAGCCGCTATCCGGCGCCCTTGAGCTGGATCTCCCAGCGATCCCCTTGAGGGCCCAGCACCTCTCCCCAGGTACATAGCAGCGCCGTCCCCCACTCCATCATCCGCCACCATCGGAAGCGCTAAAAATCTCTGACCTGTAGCCAAAGTGATCCGGAGCCCGTCTGTGGTGCTGCGACCGAAATCGCGCCCCCACCCCCACCCTACAGCTTGCCTTGTTGTCCCGGGCCGACTGGATTTGAAATGGCGGCCTCCACTGCTGCGCACCTCGGGACTGCCGCGGTCTTGAGGTAACACCCGACACCGGAGGAGGCAGCGGTGATCAGGCGCTAACGACCAGATGATCTGGGGTGCGCCAGCGCCTTCAATGGAACTCTGCCTATGGCTATAATCCTGCCAAGTTTCGGAGCTCCGCCTTCCGCAACCCGCCTGTGGCCGTGATCCGGCGGGCATCCGCTGAGTGGCACGACTACCCGGGGTCCGCTCCGGGCCCGGAGCTGGGTTGCTGTCTACCAGGAGGAGAGGTGAGGCTTGCCCGCTGCGGTGTGTCTCGGGGGTGGTGTGGGGGCCCCGTCTGTGTCTGCGCGGGTGGCGAGGTTCGGCCGTAGGCCAGCTGGCCTCACAGTTTACAGCTCAAACCAAGGGGCAAGCTTCTTCTGTTTAGCTGAGCTTTAGTGACGTCGCGTATACAGACCCCACATTTCCCCCCTGCTCTCATCATCAGTCTAAACCATCCTCCAATCATCGTGGTACAGCTTTGTATAGATGAGGATGGGGATGCTGGTATGAACGTGAAAAGCACTGGATGAGCCAAAGAAATAGCTTGAAATAAATTGAGCCCTGAAAGCAATCACAATTGTTTGAGATGAACAAGACTAAACATCCTTCAATATTTTGCTTTGTGTTTTGCTCTTGCTATCCTTTTTTATTTCTTTTCCACGGTTCAGACTTTGTAATTACTTTTATTTCGTAGTCATCAAATTCTTCCTTTGATGTGCCCCACATTCCTCATACCTCTCCTCTTTATATTTACATTATCCTATTATCCTCCGCCCACCTCCCCCATTATTGGTGAAATACTATTTTACAACATATATATTTTCCTTTTGTCGAGTTTATGTACCGAGCATGCATAGTGAGTGAATGACTGGCTTTGACACACATCTTTTCAGACATGATCTGAATGTTGAGGTTTGAAGATAATGTCAGGAAGTTTCAGTGCTTCCCTGGGTGGCAAAGTGATTACCAAGGATGGCAGAGCGTTAGCATTGCATGGATCTGGCAGGTGGATATATCGCAGAGACCTTGGGGGCAGGACTTCAGAGGCACGATAGGAAGGAGCACTCTCAGAACGTGGTCAGCCAGTGATAGGCACCTGGAAACTGTTCATGTTTGTCTGCTTTTCATCTAGTACCCCACTGGCCTCTGCCCCTCCCCTTACTTATTTTTCTCCTTGTTGGTTGACCTGGGTTTTGGAGCCAATGTAGTAACCAATGCCATCATGAAGGTGTTGGGGGTGTTTCGTGGTCTCCAGTTCCCCCCTCTTTTAGAGTGGTGCTCCCTGGCACCAGTTTTCCCCTCAGAGGATCTTCTCCTTCTTTTCTCTGCTCCCTGCAGTCTTCAATGCTTCTTAGCTCTAGGTTCAGTGACTCCCAAATCTGGAAGTCGGCAGGAGACAGTCCAGAAGTCTTCTCTGACTGTTTATATGGTAGTAAGGCTGCATAACTATATTGGCACACACTTCTTTCCTTTAACTGTTTCTCAGAGTAAGCCTTAAACTGTACCTTGAGAATGTTTTTTAGAATTCCCTACTTTGGTGTCAATACCCAAAAATACCAGGAGAGGCCGCTGTATTCTCTCTTGGCCCACTCACCCTCCTCATTTCCCCCTCCTTCCCAAATGCTCCTCGGCCTAGTCGGCACAGTATAATGTTGGCAGCTCAAGGTTTTGGGAGTGGAGATGGATTGTCTTCGAAGTCTGTCAGGCATTGTAGAAACTTAGCACATGACATACCTAGGGGCTAAAGAAATACCATTGCTGTTTACTAGCACGCCTTAGGACAGAGCTAGGCGATAATGAGACAAGCTTCTATTTGCAAGATATAGGCTTGGATCATAAGCAAACTAGCAAATATGTCCCTGTACCTTCACGTCTATTTGCCGGTGAAGGTTTACTATTTTTTCTGTTCACCATTCTTCCCAATAATACGTCGGGAAAGGTGTTCTTTGCTATCTCCGCATGTGTGATGCGTGCCTCGTGGATGTAGGCACCAAATATATGTCCACCGCAGTAAAAATGGCAGGACACTGAGTTGACAGTGCAGTAAAGTACATTGATTTGAAAAATATCCCTTTGGAAACGTACACATTAAAGAAAAATACCCCTTGAGAAAAAGTAAACCTAAAAAGATTAGTTGGAAAAAAGGCATTACAAGACAGATTGTCGACATCCATAATAACAGATTATAAACATGCAGAGGAAAAATATAAGTCTTTTAACTGACACAATATCGTAATAAATTTTGAAGACATAACAAATGATAGAAACTCAAAAAACTGATTAACTGAAGCCAAGTAAAAAAAAACGAAGGCAAGAAATTGTCATACAATGCATCACGGATAGAATCAGAACCTTGGGCAAAGATGGATAAAGTGCGTCCCAGATATATGTAATGTATAATGATGATCTCACCTGCAGAATGCAAAGGGAGCCCCTAGGGTCCCTCATATCTCACAAATATTCATTGGCCTTGGGTGGAATGGGGCCCTGCTGAAAGGATGAGGAGCCCCTGAAGGTTTGGGGGCCATCTGCACCACAGGAGCTGTAAGGACCCGCGTTTCTCCCCTGGTGCGCCCATTCATATTTTCGAAGCAAAAGATACAAGTGAGGACTTTTGCAGAGATGCATGGAATGTTAAGACCCTCAAATATCTGGAGACCCCTGCGTGTACAGGGCAGCTCAGTCACTGGTGTTCTTTTCAAGCTAGATTATGAAGTCAGTATGTATTTCCAGGATCAGACACATCTATAACCAGAGGAGGTGAGGAGCTTCAGCAGTATCATTCATGGGAAGCTGGTCCTTCAACAGTGCATGTGAGTTTTTAGCATGTGTAGACATGCCAATGTTTTTGTCGTCAGGAAAACCGGTGCTATTGTTGCAGACTGTAATGTGTTTGGTCTTCTAGTATTTCATCCATCCCAATTCCCTAGAGGGAGCAAAAAATGATCTTGTACCTCCGACACTCAAGAATTCCAAGATGTCTATATGTCTCAAGTTATTCTATTCTCAATTCACCAGATAACCATTGAGTTGCCTTGTGCATCTCCATCTCAAGTGAGCATGCGAGATCCATTCTCACACTTTAACTCATTCATTCATCCAGTATTCCATGTTCTTGCTCTCAATCATTTATATATGGGATAAAGTACCCCCTGCCATACATTATAAAGATATTGCCAGTCACCGAGGAGTCCCATGACCATATAGAGGAACGAGGCCACAGGCTGAGTTACTTTCATCAATTTTTGGAACCCCAAGTTGACTTGCAATATTCTTATCACACACAGATGGGGTACTTTATTCCTTATAATATATATTCACAACATCACCTTTCCCACAAATGACTTAAATTGTTGCTGTGTATGTCTCTCATATGAAAGCAAAGCATGTATGCAAATACGTAGCATAAAACTATAGTCTCAAGTGCTTAATTAAGCACATCAAAAAAGCTGTTTGACTCAAAAAGATAATATAATCCGTTTAATACAAGGTAATTGATAAAAAAGTGCAGTAGTTTTGAATGTATATAAACATGCAGAGAGATTCAAATTTTTGTACAATTACTCAGGCACGGCCCGTGCCGGACGTAATACTGGGGCGGTGACGTCAGGCAGGGGAGGGTCAGAGTGGGGGGTTGTAAAATGCAGGATATGGACCATTAGAGTTAAGTACGGATACAAATAAATAAAACGAATTTCGTTGCCCACGCTGCATCGCCAAATGTGATGCAGCTTGGGCAACGAAATTCGTTTTATTTATTTTTATCGGTACTTACCTCTAATGGTCCATATCCCGCATTTTACAATCCCCCACCCTGACCCTCCCCTGCCTGACGTCACCGCCCCAGTATAACGCCCGGCACGGGCTGTGTCGACAATTACTTAAAGAGTGCAAAAATAAACATGTTGCAATAAATATCTACTTTCTGCTTGCCTTTGTAAAGCTTGAAAACAGAGCAGAAAAAAGAAAAGCAACAATTTTGTTTTCTTTCTTCAAACAGCTGTTTTAATTATGCTCCATCGCCTGACCTTCCTTTTCCCTCGACTGGCAGCAGGTTTTGTGATGTCAGAACTCAACAGTAATAAGTTATTACAGTTCAGTACCTATATCATTTCTTTATAATAGGTGAATGGCTCTGTCACAGGTTGCCTTTAAAAAGAAATTAGAGACTGGTTTTATACAGGGATTGCAGAATCCCATGTATTATACCCAGATTAAGTCATTTATATACCTCACATTCTCATTCCTGAAGTGCCTGTCTTTCTTCATACTCTCATCCATCCATGCTAAGGCTCACCTTATTCGTCCATGCACACAACTTCAAATCTGTTCAGGAATCCTCACTCTCCCATCCATCCTCACAGTCAAATCCACCCATGCTCATGCATTCATTAATTTATCGGTTAGGTATTTTCTTACAGTAATTCACCAATCCCTCTGTTGATGAGCATATTTTCTTTCATTCAGCCCTAATTACAATCCCACCCTTCCTTAGATCATGTGTCCACTGCTTCCATCTTCATACTTATTAACTAACCCACAACCACACTTATTCATGCACTCATTAATTTATCCACCATCCATTTTTATGCTGTTATTCAACCATTTATCCTCACACCCATGGATCACCACACTCTCGCCCATCCATCCATCCATGCATCCATCCATCCATTTCAAAATGACATCCGTTTTCAAATGGCGTCTAGTAAGGTGATTCTGGAAAGTGCGTAAAAGGCATTGCATTTTGACAAAGTGGATTTAATAACCAGCTCTTTAAACTGTTTCAAATTAGACGTAATTATATTTTCATATCACCTGATCCAGTCTGAATAACATGATGATTACATATCCGAAATAAAATGTGAATAGGATTAGCATTTTCTGGACACAAGGTCCAAAGGTGGTTTACATGAAGAAATCGACTCTCTTTCTGATTATTTGCATACGATTTGCATTTGCAGAATGGGACCTTAGTTGGGGCATTGCAAAATTCCTATAATGGATTTTTAACATCAGGGAGAAGGACCCTCTAAGATTAAATGCGCCCAATGTCCCAAGTTTCTAGGGGCAGGCCACACAACTTTAATTTATGACAACATTTTGATGGCAAAATCTAAGCATTGTAAAGTGCTGAGAACATATTCCAACCCAGGTGCAGGTAACATAAATGTGTTCATCTAATATTTCATTTTCTAGCGTTCTAAATTCCACTACATGCCCATGTGGTACATTGTAAAACACGTCGTTTTATTTCTCTTCTTTCAACTTTTAATGCCCCAGTGTACGACTGAATGTGATTACATTTTAAAAGCTGTAAAAAAGCACCACAAGAAAAAGAGTGAGTCATGCATTTAGCATTTGTTAGTTCTAGTTTGCCACTATAACCAGTTTCTACAAATCAGTACTGTAACGCTATTTGAGACATATTCCTATAGCATTATAAACACACCGTACTGTAGGTGCAATATATGAAACTGTTTCACCACCTAATCACTTTCATGTCCAACTAAAATCTTTTACTCGCTCCCTTGGACATTTTAGGATTTTCAAACAGTATGTTTACGAAATAAAGGATCTTATTCAGAGTGAGGAAAATGTGGACATCTACCAGAAAATAGTAGATGCCTTGTGCATCACATAAAGGTGCTGATTCACCATATTATTAAGGAGGACGAGAAGTAGACTAGGGAAGTGCTCTTGTTCACCTTTGTGTTTCAGCCGGAAACATCCAATTCCCTATTAGTAAAATGTACAACAGGGACAGTCCTTTCTATTTGTACTACTTGTCAATGAATATTCCTTGAATATTCAATTTTATTCCAATTGAAGTTGTTGCACCTACTTGGCACTCCAGCCACCCCACCACCGGGAACGCCGTGGTCTGTAACTGACACCGCGGGCACGTAATCAACGTTAAAGCTCTCTGTGATGGCAGATCTGCTTCGCTGATGGGTACACTGCATTTCTGGGTGACACAACACATCTACATTACCCAACAGCCTGCTCTTGTATGTCAGCTGGCTGCTAGTGATTTCAGTGATAGCTTTCTACTCGGGACGACCGGGAGCAGCAACCAGCCCTGGCAGGTTGCTGCTCGACCGGCCCAGGGGGGAGGGGGGGGTGGGGGTGGGGGGAGGCGGGGGGGTTGAGGTGCTAGCAATAAGCACTGCTCCGGCTTTTCTTACAGCGGGCCAATATTGCAACACTGCTGCAAAACCGTGTCACAGTAAAAACACGCAGGCCCCACGAGCACAAAGCCACTCTCCTCCCCTCTGGCTCAACTGGGGAAATGCCTGGTGACCACTACGGCCAGTCCCACCCTGATTGTGTTAGGTAACTTTAAATAATTCACATTACACTGCATGTATACCTAACAAGGACTTGCCATGAAATAGGTCTGTTGAATTACGTGCGATTATTGCCTGAGCAAAGGGCCAGTACTCCCAGGAGTTATGATTCTTTGATGCACAAAATAGCACACATGAAAGGTGGCAGGTGTAGACTGTAGTGTCTTTGATATTATGCGCACTAGGATCCTCGTACTTCAGCGCAGACTCTAAACAGGAATTACGTAATCTCCTGGGAGGTGTTAAGGTGTAGTTATAAAAGATATGACACAAAGTCAAAATACAAACTTGGATAGAGGAACATAATATTTTATCCCCATTTCAAGCCGGTTTTCGCCCCTGTACCAGTTCCAGTGATCAAGTCTTTTATTTTATCTCACTTTACTGGAGGAATGTCATTTTAACAAAATGGTCACTTTATGCAGTTTTTGTAGACCTGAAATCGGCCTTCGATTTAGTTCCACGCTCTAAACTGTGGAAGGTTTTGACTGAGTTGGGGATGTCCCCTGAGTTATTGACCTTTATTGTTCGCCTACACGAGAACAACTTTGCTAGAATAAGATGGGGAGCCCAGGGCGAGCTTATCGACACATTCCCTGTCGAGCAAGGTGTGCGGCAGGGATGCGTCCTGGTACCCACACTGTTTTCACTATACATTAACGTCCTGTTTGTCATATATTGTTTGTCAGGTTTGGTGGATTACTCTGCCCTATTATGGAGTTTTCCACCACCATAGCAAAGGCAGGAACATCAGCCACACAGGAGGAACACATAAGTAGATAAAGCAAAGGAGAAAGTATATCTCAGGGTTCTAAAAGCCTTCATGTTTGGTACTGGACAATGAATCAGAATGTAATTGCATTCAGGATTTAGAAGTAGATTATTGTGAATATCATACATGGAGATATACTTCTTCATGTGTTATGCACCCTTCCTAGCACACTTCACATGGGGAGTAATGTGTGATTAGGAAATTCAAGTATTGCTGAATGATGTATGAATTTATAACATGCAATATTTGGAGGAATAAGTAAGTGATATGTTTGCAGATGCATATTTTATTGAAAATTGTATGTGTGGATGTGACATTCTTTTAGTGTGACAGTGGTATCTCAGGATGGTATGTGTAGTTGGTATCACAGTCTACCATTCATCATTGATTTAATATTGTCCTACCACTTTGATGCAGCAACCAAACTAGATACTTAGAATAAATGAGAAACCACTGATTGCTTGTCACGCCTGCAGATCCCGATCTCAATTGTATGTTCCATGCCAGGAATGTGATAATTCATTGGTACGGTCTGCATATAAGCCCTGTAGCATCAGAATGTTGACAAACATGCAAAAAGCTATAATAAACCTGCACGCTACTTTTGGATAGTCTGCATCCTTGGTATGATCAAGACATCAGAAATGTGACTTAGAGATCCTAAAAGTCCTCATAAAAGTCCTCTTAGTGATGGCTCATGGTGCCTTATTCCACCTCTTTTCTATTGTTGGATGTTAGATGAAAGTATGAAAATGGGGAGATCATATCTGGCATCTCCTCCAATAAAGATGTGATATTTGTTATCATATAGGGGAGAGGTGTGGCGCCGCGGCCAGGGCGACTGACGCTGGAATCTGGGGACCACGGTTCGATCCCCGGCTCCGGCGGCAGGTTAGCCCAGCACCATGTGACTCTGGGCAATAGCTCGCTTAATCTCCCCGACGGCCCCCCAGCGCCTAGAGACCCTTACGGGTGATTGTGCGCTTTACAAATGTGGACTTTACTTTACTTTATAGTTACATTGAGGGTATAGCAGACATCATATACATGCTTGAATTCAATGCTTTACAAATGTGGACTTTACTTTACTTTATAGTTACATTGAGGGTATAGCAGACATCATATACATGCTTGAATTCAATGCAAGTCGTATAGGCGTATATTGTGTGTATTTTGGTGGGGTGAATCTATGAGTGACCATGTTTGTAATGGCATTCCATAGATATTGATACATTTGTACCCAGAACAAGCAAATGATCAGGGTTTAAATTAGGCCATGCAGTTTTTGTAGGGGGAGAAGTTTCCTATCTCCAACCGTTAAACACAGTGTTGCATGCAGGGTCATGTTGAAAGCATGTTGGAAGCAAGGCCTTCTTTTGTCGGAGTCACTCTGGACATACAGCACCTGTGGGGACATGGACAGGTCTCATAGGGTAGTGGATGGCTCAGAATATAAGTAGTGAACCTCCATCAAATAAATAACATTACTTGGAAAATGTTAAACTTGGGCTTCTTCATGGATTCATGTACACCATGAATTTCCAGTCAGGAATGGCGTACTGACCTCATAAATTAACCGATTCAAGATGGTGGTGTCTGGTGGCAAAGTTAAGCATGAATAAAAGCAAAAATAATTAAGTGCAAAATATGGATGAAAAGTGCAGACTTTCAACAGGGTGAAATATCCTCCCTAATAGCAGCATCCAAAGCACCTAGACTTCATAAATAGCAGCAACGTTCAGCATTTAGATATATAGCAGCATAAAAAATATAGCATATAGATCATAACAGGGCTAAAACTTGTACCGTCATATAACAACCACCATATTAGTAAACCACAATACAATAAATACTGGTATTTTATCTTCTTGTAAAAATTCATCTATACCTGATCATTTTAAAACAACAGCCAATACAAAATTGTAATTCATAAATAGCAGTAATGTCCAGAATTAGAATATCCCCCGCCCAGAAAAACATATCTAATAAATACTAAGAGTCCATAAAAGTTCTTTAATTAGGCAACCATATCAGTATAAATATATCCCAGTCCAGTATATGATAAGGGTCTGTGGTCATATAGATATATTAATCAGCATTCGTAGAAGATGAGGAAACGCACGCCCAAGTTGCCTTAAATATATTAAGAGCTCCCATCTGATTGGCATAAGCCTCCTCAAAGGCGTGGGTCCTGGTCATCTTAATAAACCAGTGCCCTATTGTTGGTACCGTTGTTGTTTTCCAGCACTGTAAAATCAATGAGCAGGTAACCGCTACAGATATTGAAGGAAATTACTGTTGGTACTACCTTAACTGATATACCTCATGAAATGAACCAAATAATACCAACATGTGTGATGGGGAAATTACCTCAAAAACCTTGTTGCAGAATAACTGCAGACTGGGAGAACTAAAATAGGTATGAACCCACCCACCAGCCAAGTCCACCTTACACCTAAAACACTGATCTGGAAGGGATGGAAGCGCCCTGTGCAATCTGTGTGGCATTTAGTATGCCGTCCATCTTGATATAAAAGGCCAGTCCTTTAAAATGTGCATCCTTTAATGCTCTATATCCTATCTCGCTAAGGAGCTGCCATTCTTTAATACTGAACCTACACTCTGTTTCTTGGACAACATTTTGAAGTAGCCAGACTAGTAGCTTCTCGTCAACACTCCGGTGAGCAAATGACACTAAGCCCCTACTCCTATTAACTTATCTCATTTATCTGCCAGACTATAAACCAAGTACATTCACTCATCAACAAATAGTTATTTTTATGTAAGCTAGTGATCTGATTACAATATAAACAAAGAGATGAATTTTGGCTGCCAAATTATTGCATTATCGATTCCCATGTGACTAAACTTGTATGATTATAAAAATCACCCACCTGTTCAAATCTGAGAGCTCAAATCTTGCAGTCTTGTATTGGAATCAATGCATGACATCCAGGGATATCTTGTGATTTAAAAAATAACTGGATACGAGATACTAAAACGCATTGTATGGAGTTGGAGCGTAGAAACTTTCACCCTAGGCTGTGCATTGAGGGATAAAAAGCTGATTTCCCCTATGTTAGTGGTATGGGTCGTACATATATATTGTGTTAGCATGATGTATCTATATATTCCTAGTATAGAGGTATGCCTAGTGCTTAATCGATAACTTCTTTCGCTAGTTAGTAAGAGTATATGCTGTTTGTGTGTTCTGTTTGCATCGAGTAAAACTGTACAGACGCCATCTTTCCTGTCTGGGTTAGACACGAACAGTGATCACGTGTTATCTTCCAATGGTTGTCAGGCCTTAGCTTAGTTGATTTGCTAGAGACAGCTGAATACACGCTATTCTCTCCCTGTGCCTGGACTCAAGGTCGCATCTGGTTTTGAGTGTGATAAGCGCATTCCTGAAGGTGCCGTGCCTGCACTCCTAGGCACCGAGACGAAAGGGAGTCACCCCTTCTGACCTTCCCAATAATAACTAAAGCAGAGCTTTTGTACAAATCATGTGTGCCATATATGGTCCTTTCCGAGGGCCAAGAGCCAAGTAGTGTTTTTCCATGTATGGTGACTTCATGTACCAGCCTAAAAGTATATATGTATCGTTTTGATTGTAAGTCAGCAGTCTTCTCCACGCACCGTGAGGGGTGAGAATGGGAGAGGCTCCTCTATAGAGTATTTTGTGTAATAAACGATTGAACGTTCTACACTGCCAACTGACTGGTTATTTGGTAACTGGCATTGAGCTATTGGTAAGTATAGCCTTTATATTATTTTATGGTACGTAAGTTGGTGACTGGTGGGATTCCGCGTTGGGGTCGTCCTCCCGTAATCGGGTAGAAAGGACAAAGAAAGGGGAGCTGTGTTCGAGTGGGTGGACTGACCAGAGATTCTGCCTTACTCCGCTCTCGCGATCAGGAAGCCCCAGCTGCTAGTGACCCTTCGCCGGAGTCCTACGGGCTTAACCCAGGAGCTGACCGTGTTGGTCTTCGGGAGTTGGCAGTGGAGAATACGCAATCATACCTGTGTGCACCAGGTGAGTGAATTGTTTTTGGTGTCTTTTGGAACGCGCGGTTGAGCAGTGCCTTTGGAAACAGTTAATTGCATTTGATTTGGTGGTCGGTGAACCACAGAGAACTTTGGGGGGTCTGACGGGGCAGCGTTGTGGCTGCACAGGTAGACGCTCCACGGACTTGTTTGGTGAATAATAGAGATACCGATCTGACACCTTGGTGTGACACATGTGGTGTGCACCCGGCCGGACTGCTCTCGGAAAAGCCTGTGGTTGTACCTGGGTAGCCATTGGGACATATCCTGAGCGACGCTAAGGCAGCAGCCTTAGTCAGAATAGTCCCGAGGGTGAACCAGGAAGATTGCGGTCTGTGGTTAATCCCTGTCTAACGGTCTCTTGGTAGTCTCGGGACTGCCTGATTTGGTTATCTGTTGGTCTGAAATCTATACTGATTGGTTCTCCATGAACGGGAGTCGACGGGCTCCGTTCTTTTGGCATTGAAAAAGACATGTCGCTTTGAAATTTTTCCCTTTGAATATGTTTTTGTTTGTATTGCCTTGTTTGAGGTTTGATTGGTGAATAGGATGTGAGAATGTATGAACATGGAATAGAGGTGGTGTGGCACACCTAAGTGTAGTAAAAGTTCAACTTAGTAATCTCCAACTGGAAATTTATAGTCGTTTCTGGGCGACTCAGGAAACGTCCTTTCTGGCTGGTAAGAGACTCTTATGGTACAACATTGTCAAGGGAGTGTGGGAGGTTCCCACACTGGTTCCTGTGGAGCTCCTACAAAGGCAAATGTTACTTCTGCTTTTCTTTAAAGTAGTCAAGTTCGTAAATCAAAGACAGTTTATCATGAATTTATTCATATGGGTCACATATTACGATCATATAGACTCCAATGGTATTTATCCAAAGTTTAACAGTGAAGACGCTTCAAATGGAAAAATCCCTATGCATTTCGGGACAAAAGTACTTGAACTAAGGCATTTGAATCGCGCAGCACAGGAGACCACAGGCGCGCTTGCAGGACATTTTGCAGCGTTTTTCGCGCTTTTTAAAATTGTTTCTATTCTCTATTTTTAATAGCTTAATTTTATGTTTGTCCCTCACACATAGTGCTTACCGCATTTAAAAGGCTAAAAGCACCGCTGTTGGGAGCGGAGACACACTTAGACCCTCCAACACACTCGGGGATTGTTACCGCCATCTTGGGTGAGGCAGGGATTCCTTGTGGCGCCATTTCGGCCAGCGCACTAGCCTCGCAGACAGGACTTCACGCCCTACTTAAGGCGAGTATTCAGGCTCGGTCGGCCTTGAACTAAGGCATTTGAATCGCGCAGCACAGGAGACCACAGGCGCGCTTGCAGGACATTTTGGAGCGTTTTTCGCGCTTTTTAAAATTGTTTCTATTCTCTATTTTTAATAGCTTAATTTTATGTTTGTCCCTCACACATAGTGCTTACCGCATTTAAAAGGCTAAAAGCACCGCTGTTGGGAGCGGAGACACACTTAGACCCTCCAACACACTCGGGGATTGTTACCGCCATCTTGGGTGAGGCAGGGATTCCTTGTGGCGCCATTTCGGCCAGCGCACTAGCCTCGCAGACAGGACTTCACGCCCTACTTAAGGCGAGTATTCAGGCTCGGTCGGCCTTGAACTAAGGCATTTGAATCGCGCAGCACAGGAGACCACAGGCGCGCTTGCAGGACATTTTGCAGCGTTTTTCGCGCTTTTTAAAATTGTTTCTATTCTCTATTTTTAATAGCTTAATTTTATGTTTGTCCCTCACACATAGTGCTTACCGCATTTAAAAGGCTAAAAGCACCGCTGTTGGGAGCGGAGACACACTTAGACCCTCCAACACACTCGGGGATTGTTACCGCCATCTTGGGTGAGGCAGGGATTCCTTGTGGCGCCATTTCGGCCAGCGCACTAGCCTCGCAGACAGGACTTCACGCCCTACTTAAAGCTCGCCATGACGACGCGCAGCGGAGACGCGCAGCGGAGTCGCCGGACCCATGCCGGAGTCCAGCCAGAGTCCTGCCCGTCTGGGCTCGTCCGGGCTCAGACGGGCCTGGGGCCTGGCATTTTGCCCAACATACTACCACTGCGTCGTATCTACTCTCGGGAGGAGCTACTTGCATTACGCATCCTGCCCATTGAAAACCACCTTGTCGTCAACAAGGGCGCCCTAGCATCATCCCTACGAGGACTGGACGCTTTAAGTCCTCCTCACTCAGGTAAAAGCACCTTACTCTGGGGCCTGCTCAACTGCAGGTCACTTCCGCGTCACGCAGTGGAACTTAATTCCCTCATTCAAGATCAGGAACTGGATATCCTGTTTCTGTCAGAAACTTGGATTACTCCCAGTTCTGACGCTGACATCGTATTAGCCCTCCCACCAGGCTTTCTTATATTTCATTTGGATAGACCTGAGGGACGAGGAGGTGGTCTTGCGGTTATTTACCGAGACAACTTTAAATGTAGGGCTCGGAAGGGACTTGTGGCTGACTGTGAGAGTTGCCATTTCTCACTACAGATATCTCCCACGGTGACATTGGCAGGCCTGTTGATTTACCGGCCTCCTGGCAGTGTGGGCAACTTTGTAAGTTCTGTGATGGAAACAGTAACACTGCTGGCCACATCCACTTCTACTTTTATTGTTTTAGGGGATTTGAATCTGCATTTCAATGACACCGCAGACACAACTGCTGCAGATCTTAAAGGCGATCTGACTGCTTGTGAGCTCCAGCTAATTAATACAGGAGCCACCCACGAGAAGGGCCACTTATTGGACCCAGTCTTTTCTAACATCCCCCGGCTTAAGGCTAGACCAGCCCTCCCTCTCCCATGGTCAGACCATTCTTTAGTTTCGGTGGAATGGCAAGTCAAATTGCCCTCAACACCGACACATCAAGCGGTTGTGGTGGACCGAGTATGGTCCAGACTATCGATCAGTGACTGGACCCACAACCTGGCTAATTCACAACCCCCATCTGAGTCAGACCCGATTAAAGGCGATGCTGACCTTAACAGATGGCTGAAAGCCTCGCTTGATGCCCTCATTCCTATGAAAACTATACAGAAGAGGGAGAAAGGAATTGGTTCTGCTCCTTGGTTTACGGCGGAGCTCCGCCTGCTTAAAAAAGGATGTAAGAAACTTGAAAGGGCTTGGAGGCAGAAATTTGATGCTGCGAAGCGTAAGGACTACTGGACAGCGATGAGAGGCTACAAAGCAGCCCTCCGCTTGGCAAAAGCACAATTTTTTGAGGAGCGAATACAACTTGCCTCAAACTCCTCCAGGGAAACGTTTAAGGTGGTGCAAGAACTTCTTAAAGTCCCCGAACCAGCAGCCACTCATGACCTTCAGAAGTGCAAGGAGTTGGCCGATTTTTTTCACATTAAAATTGTGAAAATACTTAACTCCCTACCCCAGGTTACTAAGCCTCAAGGGACCCAAAAAGAGTTCCCCCCAACCCAGGGGAAAGAGCGACTCATTTCCCTGGATATGTTTGGCCCAGTTTCAGAGGCCGAAACGCTAAAAGCCATAGCCTCCATAAAAAGCGGCTCCCCTATGGACCCAGTTCCTTTTAAAATTTTAAAGCAAGCAGCAACCGCTGTGGTAGGGCCCATTACGGACCTGATAAATGCCTCTTTCTCTCATGGTCTGGTGCCACCCAGCTGGAAAAAAGCCGTGGTCAAGGCATTGTTAAAAAAATCTAATCTTGACACGGCGGAGCTGGCCAACTACAGGCCTATCTCTCTGTTGCCAGGCCTCAGCAAAATTGCTGAGAAGCTTGCAAATCATCGACTGTCCAACTTTCTAGAGTCGAATGGTCTGCTCCGAGACTCGCAGACCGGTTTTCGTCCCGGTCAAGGTACTGACACGGCCCTCCTGGCAGTCGTTGAAGAATCCAGACGCATCTTAGATTCAGGAGGATCAGTGGCAGTGATCCTCCTGGATCTGAGTGCCGCATTCGACACCGTGAACCATCGGGTGTTGACTCAACGACTGTCAGAGGTGGGTGTGGCAGGGGCCGCTTTGAAGTGGCTTTGTTCATTTCTCGAAGACCGGTCTTACCAGGTCTGGGAAGGCAGCAACAAGACTTCATCCATCTCTCTCCAGTGGGGGGTGCCGCAGGGCTCGTCCTTGAGCCCGACATTATTTAATGTCTACATGGCCCCCCTGGAGGATGTGGTGGCCCCTTACAACATCAAGATCATCAGCTATGCTGATGATACTCAGCTGGTGGTCGCCTTTCCTCAACTGGTGGAGAACCCCGACTTGTTGCACTCATGCCTGGTGGACGTCTACACCTGGATGAGCAGCTCAGCTTTGAAGCTGAACGGCTCTAAAACAGAGATTATGTTGCTTGGAAACAAAGCTCCCCCATTGCCATTAACATGCTGGCCAAGTTGTATGGGTGACTTCCCCACCATGAAAGATGAGATTAAGAGCCTGGGAGTCTGGCTGGAGCAAGATCTCTCCTTTAGAACTCACGCTAAAAGAACTGCGGGAGTATGTTTTGCCCTGCTGCGGGCCGCTCGTAAAATCTTCCCGCTCCTTCCTTTTCCATCCAGGAAGTTGTTGATTCAGGGTCTGATAACATCTCGCCTTGATTATAGCAATGGTCTTTTTCTGGGCGCCCCTGAATCTACTCTCAACAAACTTCAGCAGGTGCAAAACGCGGCGGCCAGACTACTTATGGGCATCCCCAGAACAGAATCTGCTAGACCCGCCCTTAAAGCTCTGCACTGGTTACCGGTGCGGGAGAGAGTGAAGTTTAAGTCACTCTGCATCGCTCACAAAACTCTTCAGGGTAATGGACCATCTATCCTGAGGAATTTGGTAGTGCCTTATAAAGCGAACAGAGCGCTGAGGTCCGACCAGAAATGCTTGCTCCATGTCCCGAGAGTAAAAAGATCGCGCACGGGCGGGAGACGTTTTTCTGTGCACACAGCGACGCTCTGGAACTCTCTGCCCCTAAAACTTCGTGCTGAGACCTGCACCTTGCGTTTTCGTAGGGGCTTGAAAACATATCTGTTTCCTGCGTGAGTTGATCCAACTATCTCATGGTTTCACGGTTGATGCACTGTTCAAAGCGCCGGGATGCCTTAGGGTAGCTGCGCGCTATATAAGTTTTTTAATAATAATAATAATAATAAAAGTCCCTTCATCAGGGGACTCAAGGTGATCTGAAAGGAAACAAACACTGATTCAGGAAATGGACGCGTCCCTATGCCTAAAACAGAGGAATGAGACCCAAAAACAATAGGAAAATATTCACAATATTATCACCTTATTGCCACTCTGTTTTAGTTTCTTTGACACTGTGTTTTAGCCACCAAACACAAGGTTTTCCTCTTTCTTTCCTTTCGTATTGTTTTTGGGTCTCATTAAGCATAGGGACGCGTAGCTAGGACCGGACCAGAGGATGAGAGAGAGGATTTGTTAGATGCACGTCCACTTCCCCCTTATGCCCCACAATGCATATATCCTGCAGTCCCTTTAACTCCAGCTTCGGATCCAGTGTCCTCTGCTTCCTTCGTGGCTCCTATTTCTGCCCCTCTAGGAACTTCTTCCGTTTTGTCCCCTCCAAGACTAGGATAGGCTACTCTATTACCGAACACCTCATCCCCTCCTCCTGTGCCTACTGTAGTTTTGGCTTCCCCTTCTCCAATTTGGACTTCTCTTCGAGTACCACCCCCACGCTAGCCGATCAGACACCCTCTCGCGGTCCATTGGGTCTTGATGTGCGGCAATTGTATACTCGATCAGCGATAGGATTAGAAGAGAAACAGACGATCGCGAATCAGGCATTCCAATGGATGCAGAACCCTGTGTATACTATTACTGATATATGGAGTACTCTTCGAGATTATGAACCTGTTATGCAACAATTCGCTCTGGAGCGTATGTCTACATGTCTTATTTCCTTGTGGGGACAGTGCTTTCCGGATGGAGGAGCCCCACAAGTAATATATGATATTCTGGACCGGGCTCATAAATTTGAATTAGGTTTGGAAGATGTGTATAGGAATGTAGAGACTCTGGTGAAATGTAAGGAGCGGTTGCATCTGAAATGTCCCAATTTGGATTCCCAGTATCCTATGAGGGAAGTCCATCCTATTTATCATCCCGAGATACCAGAGTTACGGGATAATCAAAATCAGGAAACTAGAGCTCGTGTGGAGGCACGATTTCAGGAGCAATGGGTCTACATCCCTTGGAAAAGGAGTGAGGTCCTTTCTATAAAAGCGCAACTCCACGATCCTAGTAAAAACCCTACGGTCTATTTTAAGGAACTCACAGAGGCTTCTTCTTCAGCTGTCATGACTTTAGCTGACATTGAGTTAATTTTTGGCCTACTGGTCCCCTTTGATGTATGGCGCCAGGTGCATGACCAGGATCATTTAGCAGAACTAGGAGGGACTTGGACCAGTCTAAGGATTGGGATAAGGAACGAAAGCCAGGTGATAAACCTAGACCTGAAGTATTGGCTTTGCCAGGCCGAATAATTACTTATATGCACACCTTGATTCAGCCTCGTAAGGTAGATTGGGATAAATTGTCAGGGTGCAAACAGAAAAAGTAAGAGAGTGTTTTGAATTTCTTTACCAGATTTGAGGGGGTATTTATTGACTTTAGTGGACAGGATTTGTCTGAGGAAGGTGGTGTACGACTATTTGTTAATCGTTTTGTGACCAATTTGCTACCCGAGATTTCTGCAATGCCACAAGCCGCCGAGAGTACTTGGACCACTTCCACCCCTTCGATTATATTGAGCATGGCTCAGTATTACGAGCATAGGGAAAATGAGAGCAAGGATAAGTCAGAAAAGAAAGGAAAGGATCTTAAGACACCAGTATTGTTACAACAAGTTATGAGGGGACGAGGCGGAGATCGAGGCGGGAGAGGGTTTGTTCCGAGGGGGGGCAGGAGCTGGACGAGGAGGAGGTCCAGCTGTTGCTTTGGGAATAAACCAGTGTTCTTACTGTAATCAGGAAGGGCATTGGCAAGCTCAGTGTCCATTGCTGCTGGCTCGGACTGGGGCAGTAAGAGGAAGAGGTCGAGGTGGTGTGAATCGAAGTGATATGTGAAGAGAAGAAGCATCGCATGGTGAGTCAGAAAAGAACTACTTTGATAGCCCAAGAGGAAGGCAGTACTATAACGAAGATTGTGTGTTTGAGGGGGCGATGGGTACGGTTATACATAGGACAGCCATGGACAGAGTAGGGGCCAGGTGTCAGTACCCGTCGATCAGCAAGGGCCCTATGTGAAAGGGCGGTTGATGGGGACTTCTGAAAACTTTCTAGTTGATACGGGTGCACTGAATAGTCAGATTGCCCGTTCACTGGTCCTGGGGGCTGCTCTGTCTGGGCAAAACAACATTTCAGTGGGATTTTCTGGAATCCCGGTAGTGAGCGCTATCTCTAAACCTGTTCCGTTTACAATTGGCCCAGTCACTGTGGACTCTCCGTTTTTTGTTAACTTCACATTGTGGGGAAAATTTGTTGGGATTGGATTTGCTAAAGAAATTACATGTTAAAATACATTGTTCCCCTGACGGTGTTTATTTGACTATACTATCACCTGGTAAGCATCCCCGACAATGTTTCACTAAGAATGAACGCCTTCCCCCGGAGTTCGCTGCTATTCGATCGACTCTGTGGACAACGGGGGATACGGATGACGGTTTATTAAAAATTCACATTAAAACCAAACGCTTGTTTGCCTCGCATACCCCATTACAAGATTTCACCGGCTGGTGAAAAGGCTCTGCTCGCTACAATTCAGGACTTGATTGATAAGGGTGTAGTGGAAGAACCAGCTGCAAACGTGTGTAATAGCCCGATATTACCGATTTTGAAAAAGGCCCCGGTTGGGAATGATGTCGATCATGTTGATACCTATCGCTTTGTAATTAATTTACGAGAAATTAACAAGATAGTGGTGCCGCAGTATCCAGTGGTTTCTGATATCACTGCTATTCTTACCATGATCCCTCCCACTGCAAAGTATTTCTCAGTTATCGATCTGAAGAATGCTTTCTTCAGTATTCTGATCCATCCTGATAGCCGTTATATTTTCGGCTTCTCCTTATTTGGGTGCAGCTTTCGATTTTGCCACGCACCCCAGGGGTACACTGAAAGTCCTAGTATTTATACTCAGGCTTTAAAAGCAGTATTAGACGAATTGACCCTACCCGCTGGCAACGTGCTCCTCTTTCTTGGCATAACCTCTTACTGCCGTCAATGGATTTCAAATTGTTCTCTTCGGACTAAACCTCTCTTGTACTAACCACTAAAGATGTGCATGAACCCCTACCTTGGACTGATGAATGTCACAAAGCCTTTGACTCTTTAAAATCTGCTCTTTGCTCTGCACCCGTCTTGGGAACTCCTGACTACCAAAAACCTTTTGTGCTCTATGTACATGCTGGACGGTTGTTCGCTTTCAGTGTTAAAACAAGGTTTTTGTGGTAAGCAAAGACCTTGTGCTTATTTTTCGGCAGTGTTAGATAACGTCGCCAGAGCGCTTCCTAGCTGTCTGAGGGCTACTGCCGCTGTCGCGGTGGCTATTCAACAATCGGAGGGGCTCGTGCTGAATACTGACCTCACTGACACATTATTGAATAAAACAAAGGCTCAGCACCTTACGAGTGCTTGTCTTACTGGATACAAATTGACTTTATTTGCACCCCATATTACAATTAAGCGGTGTGCCACTCTAAATCCTGCCACATTGCTACCCCTCCCTTCGGATGAAACAACAAATGACATACATGATTGTATATTTCAGACCGAAGAAGAGACGAAGGGATGTGTAGATCTAACAGACATTCCTCTATCTGACCCAAGGGGAATTGTATGTTGATTGCTCTTGTTTCAAGTTACCAGATGGCATGACATCAGCTGCGTTGAGACTTCTCGAGCACCCTATCAGTCAGCGCAACCAGCTGAGTTAGTGGCATGACTTCGAGCTTGTGAATTAATTGAAGGATTGAGAGTAAATATTTACACAGATAGCCAATACACCTTTGGCGTGGCTCATAGTTTTGGCCGCCTATGGGCGGAGAGAGGTTTTCTCCCTTCTCATGACCAAAGAATACAACACGGTTCCTTGATTTTACGATTACTCACAGCTTTAACGTTACCAGAGAAGGTGGCTGTAGTTAAATTCAGAGCACATAAGGCAGTGGTAGATGCAGTGGGTGAAGGGAATGCGTTTGCAGATCAGGTGGCAAAAGAAACTGCCAAATCCAAAATGTCATCCATGTGTTTTACCACTTCTGCTAGGTGGGTTGCGGAGACCGAAATGTTTGATAACACTATGGAAAGCGTCCAAGAAATACAGAAAGAAGCTACCCCTGCTGAATTAGCATGTTGGGAAAAGGAAGTGGGAAGATTAGACAAAACCGATTGCTGGGTTGATTTGACTGAAAAAAAAAACAGATATGGTTGCTACCTAACGCATTGGTGAATGCTGTAGTGACCATGGCCTACGGCCCAGCACACATTTGGGCGAAAGACATCTGCGCACTTTTGGACCCCGTATGGAATAATCCTAATATTTCTAAAACTACTGCCCATTTGGTCCAATATTGCATGATTTGTTTGCGCCACAATCCTGGGGGAAGGGAACCAATTCTCAGTGGAAGCTTTGCACCACCATCCTTGCCTTTTGAGGTGCTCCAAATGAATTATATCCAGTTGGACCGTGTCAATAATCTGAAATATGTCTTGGTTGTGGTATGTGCCTTTAGTAAATGGGTGGAGCCCTACCCGACCAAGGAAAACACTGCTTTGGCAACAGCGAAAGCTTTAATAAAGGAGTATTTCCAGCGCTACGGATTACCACGGGTGATCTGGACAGAAAACGGGGGACATTTTAATGCAGAGCTTATCAGTCATGTTTGTAATGGGTTGCAAATTAAGCAGAAGTTCCATGCAACCCGACACCCCCAGTCTGCGGGATTGGTTGAGAAATACAATGTAATTTTGAAACAAAAAATGGGCAATGTTTCAAAAAGGTACTGGGCTGAAATGGCCCGATGCCCTACCATTAGCTTTGATGTCCTTACGATTTACTCCCCATTCTTGGTCTGGTCTGTCCCCGTATGAGGTGATCTTTGGGCGACCAGCCAATGTTTGGGGTGTCCCGAGACCCAGAACATTTTGTGATATTGATTACCCTATGATGACGGACTATTTGTATGCTTTGACTAAAGATCTCCGTTCCATTCATCAACAGGTATCAGCAGTGTTGCAGCCCCTGCCGGACGGTCCCAGACATAGCTTGGAGCTAGGACAGTGGGTCCTAGTCCAAAACTATCAGCAGAAATCCAGTTTGGACCCTCGCTGGTCGAAGCCCTACCAAATTCTCCTGGCTGCGCGAACAGCGGTGAAGGTGGATGGCAAGCGGCATTGGGTACACGTCTCACATCTGAACAGGGTGCCCCTCCTGCTTCCTCATGACCAGCGAGATAAGGAGGGAATTTTGACCCAGGAGAGTGAAAGAGCCCCTCGCTTTGTCCCTTTTTCTGACACCCTGGAAATAGGAGAAGGGCAAGGAGAAGGAGTACCGGGCTCGGAAGGGGTTTTGGCATCTGAATTAGCAATTGCCCCGGATTCTGCTGCTCCTGTTGTGGATCAAGAAGTCCTTGATATTCCCATTACGAGGAATGCACCGTCCTCTGTTTTGTTCTCTGATCAGGAAACGCCTGGCCATGCTCGATACAACCTGCGGGCCAGAAAACAACGCGGTACCCCGGATGAAGATGGCAGGAGATAGGGAAAGACCTGAGTATTGGGTTTGCTAGAAACCTTTCTGGGGTACTGAGCAGGAGACTGGACTGAACTCGTAGAGAGCTTGGAACATTTTTGTTTGCTCTGTTCAGAAAGAAAGACCGAATTTCTTGAGGAAAGGGCCCAGGTTGTGTATTCTTCAAGAGCTGTGGGAAGACACAGTTCCAACGTGAGTATTTGTTGTTTGGTTTCTCTTTTGATGAATGATAGGAGCCTGCCTGTGAGGCTCTAGACGGCCACAGGAAAGAAGAACCCTCTGGCAGGTTGGATTGCATTGCCCGAGTTTAGTTTTGGACTTTTAGTCAGTATGTATCCCTTTGCCCGTTTCGTCCCTGAGGAGGAACGACCTTTTGTACCCGGACATTACCCTGTTTATGTACCATTTTGTTTTCTAGTTGGACCCTTCGTGTAAAAATAGCTTTTGTAGTTACTATTACGATTTTGTTTATAATATTGATGAGTGTTTTTGTATATTCAGAGTTTCGACATCCTATGCCTACTATCCTGGGAACAACGACCCCATCCCTGGAGCATTATTTCTATACCTTAGCCCCACATAAGGAACGGCATCGTCAAACCTATACTAAAAATGTGTTTGTAGAAATGCTTCACCAAACGCACAGTGCAACGAATGCTACAAATTGTTGGGTTTGTGGCATTTTGTCCTCCGTAATGCATCGCCATGATTTGTTTATTTCTTTGCCATTGTTGTATTCAGGAAGTTGTGAGGCCTGGCTTAAATTATTCTCTATGATGTACATGCATTATACTGTAGATACTACTTGTTATTCCGAACAGGACTACGAGATGATTTTGTCATACATAGAAACGCACCAAGGCTTTGACCCAGAGGGAAATAATGGAGAAGGGACATTATACCCAAGTGCTTGTATGAATATGTACATGGAGTATGAAAATGTTACTTGGCTCAGGAATGAGATCTTGGATTTTGCAGAGTTTAATTTCACCCAGTATTTCCAACAATTGAAGGAAAGAAATGTTACAGATGATAAGGCAATCCCAGTATCCATACTGAACAGTACTTCAGCCTTCTGTGTTCAGGGAACAGGACAAATATTAGTAGGATAAAGCCAGTGTAATTATACTTATCGACTGCGAACTTTAAGTAGCCCTTCTTTATTGACCCCTCCAAATGTCTATTTTGTGTGTGGAGAAAATGCATACACATGGCTTCCTCGTAGTTGGGCCGGTCATTGTTATCTGTCTTTCCTATATCCTCCAGTGTATATAGCTCCTGCTAATTACCTTAAGGACCACCAATTGGAAAAGCGAGGCCTTCCCCTCATTAGAAATGTCAGAGAAATAGACACCACTGACATAGATCAAACGGACACTGCAGAGCAACATTTCTTGATATAATGAAGCGAGTTTTTCCTATCTGGGGACCCATTATTATTAGCAAAGAAGTTAGGCGTTTGTCTAGAGTAGTTGAAAGGGTAATCAATATTACTGCAGGTATATAAACAAATTTAACCGTAGAGCTTCAAGCTACGACATTTGTCTCGCTTCAGAACAGAATGGTTCTAGACGTTATCTTGGCTGATCCAGGAGGAGCATGCCGTGTGATCGGCAGTTCCTGGTGCGTATACATCCCTGACTCCACCCCTTCCGTTCATTTGGCTATCCAAAAGATACATCGCTTAGCATTCGAAGTACTTGCAGACACAGGGACCTGGTCTTTGTCTGGTTGGTTCTGGGGTCTATTGTCCTCTTGGGGATGGAAAATCTTGATGATACTAGCAGGTGTATCTGGTGTCATATTCACCTGCTGTCTATGTATGCATTGTGTCCGAATGAGGTCGCACACCGCTCGTCCCATCAGCGTGTGACCTCCGCGCGCCTTAAGAGGTATCTGGACCTATGAATATTTTCGGCAGCCCACGCAGCAACCCCGTGCACATGCCTAATCCCTGCTGAAGAGCGTTAATGAACGCGAAACACGTGTCCAGGGATGGCAAGTACACCAAGTGAATACCTTGAAGACTCAAGACCCGGGTAGAAGCGCACCCGCTGATACCGACTACATCGACCATCATGCTCCGGGGTCACACGCTGATGGGACGAGTGGTGTGCGACCTCATTCAGACATACTATGTATGCATTGTGGGCCGGCTTGTTGTTCCTTTTGTGCTACTAAACTTGCCTCTTCCATAACAACTCCTTCCCCAGCGGACGAAAAAGGCCCAATTAGTGCATGCTAAAATGGTGGTTCTGATGGATAAAAAGCTGATTTCCCCTATGTTAGTGGTATGGGTCGTACATATATATTGTGTTAGCATGATTTATCTATATAGTCATAGTATAGAGGTATGCCTAGTGCTTAATCGATAACCTATTTTGCTAGTTAGTAAGAGTATATGCTGTTTGTGTGTTCTGTTTGCATCGAGTAGGCCGAAAACTGTACAGATGCCATCCTTCCTGTCTGTGTTAGACACAAACAGTGATCACGTGTTATCTTCCAATGGTTGTCAGGCCTTAGCTTAGTTGATTTGCTAATGACAGCAGAATACACGCTATTCTCTCCCTGTGCTTGCTCTCAAGGTCGCATCTGGTTTTGAGAGTGATAAGTGCATTCCTGAAGGCGCCGTGCCTGCACTCCTAGGCACCAAGATGAAAGGGAGTCACCACTCCTGACCTTCCCAATAATAACTAAAACAGAGCTTTTGTACTAATCATGTGTGCCATATATGGTCCTTTCCGAGGGCCAAGAGCCAAGTAGTGTTTTTCCATGTACGGTGACTTCATGTACCAGCCTAAAAGTATATATGTATCGTTTTGAGTGTGTGCCAGCAGTCTTCTCCATGCACCGTGAGGGGTGAGGATGGGAGAGGCCCCTCTATAGAGTATTTTGTGTAATAAACGATTGAATGTTCTACACTGCCAACTGACTGGTTATTTGGTAACTGGTATTGGGCTATTGGTAAGTATAGCCTTTATATAATTTTATGGTACGTCAGTATTAGCCCAAATAAACTTCCTAATGATGGTATCTAACCCCTCAAAATAAACATTAGGTACATTGAGACTGAGGTTAAGAAAAATAAATAAAAACAAGTTAAGAATGGACATTTTAAACAACAAGACCAGCCCCATAAGGACAGAGGCAAAAGAGTATACCTCTCTAATAATTTTTTCGCCCTAATGAACATAGCCTGCAATTTAACTGAATTATTTGTGAGAAATCATTTGCAACAAAAAATCCTAGATATCTACTAGGATGCTTTGAATCAAACTGTAAACAAGCCGGACGCTGAGAAATAGTTGAGTTAAATCCAAGGATTTCTGTTTTGGCTTGATTGACTCTGTACCCTCATGCACCTGTGAAACCCCAAATTTCATATATCGCATTCCGTATATTTAAACCGTCTGCCTTTAAATGCAAAATAATTTCAGCTGCAAATAATTTAATTTACTTTTGCCATCCCTTTTGTTGGTGGTTAGTGCATATTTTGACTGCTAGGGGTACAATAAAAAGGGATAACAGAAGCCGGGACAACGGGAATTCCTGCAGAGTGCCCCGCTTAATCTTAACTAATCCAGCCTCCACAGTTTTTATGATAATTTTAGCCTCTGCCCCATCATAAAGTTCCTTCAGCATATCTAAAAACTGGAATGGCAATCCAAACTTCTCCAGAAAAAAAAACAATGCTTGCCAGTCAAATGTCAAAGGACTTTTCTGCGTCCATCATTAGTATTTCTGCCTTGTCCTTGTTGACTGAGTAGTAGATAGCTTGAGTTAAAAACTAGTTATTAGCAGCCATTGATCTTTTTGGCAGAAACCCATTTTGGTTCGGATGAATCATCTGCTGGGCACATAGTGCAATCCGGGTCACGCAAATGTTCATAAATAATTTATAAGCCGTATTTAACAGACCTGAAGGGTGATAAGGATTGGGATCCATTGGGTCTTCGTCTTTTTTTGGGAAAACGTATTACAATTGATTCTTTGAAATTCTTGGAAATGGGTATCCCACCCATAATTTAGTTAAAAAGAGTTGATAAAAAAGGCAGAAGCTCATCTTGGAAAGCCTTCAATACTTGGGTTGGAATGCCATGACTTTCACTGGCCTTTGTGCGAGCCATTATTTTAAGGTTGGTGGCTAATTCCAGGGGTCTATTTTTTAATGAGTGCACTCCTATGAGTAGCAGAACCTTGTGGGGGCTATAAGTAGTAGTAGTGGGGGCTATAAATAGTAGTAGTAGTAGTAGGATTACTAACTTTACTACTCGTAAACTGAGAAAAATCCTACCTTTAATACTTTTGGTATTCACAGAAGGGTTTAGGAGTCCTAAAGTTAGGACTCCTAACTTCTGTGAATACCGAAATGAGTAAGTGCCTTCTGTGAATACCAAAATGAGTAAGTGCCTTCTGTGAATACCAAGATGGTAGTAAGTTTAGAAATTTGTCTTAAGTTAGTTCTGTGAATCGGGCCCTTAAACTTTATCTCATTCAAAAATTAAGATAAAGAAATAAGCAGATAAATCAATATCAAATTCTAGTCCATTTGCCCCTGGAAAAAGAGTTTGGTTATTTTCCTGTTTCTTGCTTCTTCATAGCTTGCAGTAAAATTTCAATCATGATTTTTTTGGTCCTTTTTTGATTACTCGTTAGAACAATATTGTGTCCTTCCAAATGATTTAGCATAATACCTGGAAGATGCATTCTGTTTTTTTTTAATCTAAATTGAAAGCATGTGTTGCTCATATTTACTATGAGCTTCCATTGGAAAAGCCACTGTTTGAGATTTTGGGAGTATCATCTTACCAGGGTGTTGTGAGGTAGTCAGTGATGAATCATGCAATAAACCATGGGCGATGCTTCCTCCTCCAGTATAACTAGTACATATATCTTTCCACTAAAATGGGTTTACTGGCCATACCAAGGTAACATCACCATTGCATGCTTTCCTAGAGCCAAGCGATAGCCCTGAGCTTTCGACCTCAGCCTAGGAAAGCAGTGAGGAGAGAGCATCTTGGTTGGGGACTGACTTTACATCAATGCGAGACTTTGGAATTTTGAGTTTAACTTTACCTTGGGACTTAACTCTGCACTATTTGTTTAAACAATTTACATATTTTTGCATTATCCCTTTGGACTGTGTAAGCAGGATAGGATAGTTTTTGTAAAGTGCATTATACCCAAAGGTGTCAAGGCCCTGGGCAGACAGGAGCAGAGGGAGAAGTGCAACAGCTGATTAAGAGGGGAATATCCACATTTTCAGAAGCTTCCTCAAAACTGAAAGAGAGCTTGCATTGACAATTGGAAGGGGGGCGTGAGTTCCAGAGTCTGACAGCAGCAACCGAAAAGGAGCAGCCACCCCATCTGGATCAATGAAAACTGGATGAGACCAGTTTTTTCCGTGTGGATGATCTCAGAATCCTCCCTGCAGTATACAATTGAAACAAGGATTTGAGTTGGGACGAGCCTTTACTATGCATGGCCTTATATACCATGCTCGGGACTTTGAAGGAAATGCGCTCCCTGATAGGGAGCCAATGTAAGGTACGGATCCCCTCTCTGACAGACTGATACTTGGGAATATTTAAAATCAGTCTTGCTGCTGCGTTCTGTACCCCCTGGAGCTGATTCAGTGATGTTGCAGTGATATTGAGGTACAGGGCATTGCAGTAATCAAGATGAGAGGCAATCAGTGCGATGATAGTGGGCTGATGCAGTTCAGAGGGAATGAGTGGAAGCCCCTTTCTGAGAGTTCTTAAAATATAGAAACATGTACCCGCTGTGCAGCTGACGTGGGCATCAAAGGTCAGGCCCTCATCAAAAATACCCCCAGATTTTTAGCTTTTCTTAACCGGGGCTGGAAGAGGCCTGCATTCTGCAGGCCACCAGGTATTAGACCGGATGGAGTTCTGTGGTCCAAAAACTAGTACCTCTGTCTTGTCTGTATTGATCTTTAAAGAATTGCCCTTCATCCAGCGAATGATGTTTCACATGCATAGATTGAACTTCTCTGCGACTAGATGCAGTTAGTTGGTGATGGAAGCAATAATCTGGGTGTCGTCCGGTAGGAGAGCACCTGGAATCCATAGGATATCACCAGTTTGGCCAGAGGGTCACATAATGATTGAAAAGAGGGGACTGGGGGAAGATCCCTGAGGGAACCCGCATGGGAGGCCGAAAACTTTCGTTCTAAAGCCTCTGCAGCTGCCTCTGTGCATTCTACCTGTTATAAAAAAAATGGAGACACTACAGGGCTTATCTTGTGACCCCCCACTTTCCGCAGACGTTGGACCATGCCTGCAGGGGAAACGGTGCCGAAAGCTGCAAATAACTCAAGCAGCATCAACACCGCCGAGTCCCCTTGATCTACCTGCAGCCAAATGCAGTCAGTGGATGCACTAAGGGTGGATTTGGTGCTGTGACCAGCGGTGAATCCATTCTGGGAGTGATCTAAAATTTCCTGCGAGTCAATGTATTTCATCAATTCAGTATCAATGAATTTCTCCAGGATTTTTTCCCGGGGCAGGAAGAAGGGAGATAGGACAGAATTTTTTTAGCTCCAAGCAGTCGGTATTGGGTTTCTTAAGGAGTGGAAGAACAATGGTTTCCTTCCCGATATCTGGGTAGCAACCAGGTGAGAGTATTCCATTGAATACCTCACACAGAAAATTATCTACTAGATCTGGCGCCAGTTTAAGTGTGGAGGGCATGCAAGGGTCAGAGGGTGCTCCGGATTTAAGACCAAAAAGAAGATCTTTAGTTTGTTGAATAGAAATAGGTGAAAAGGAAGACAAAACGTTCTTCCTGGTGACCTGTAGGAATTTCTCCATGCTCGGTTCAGCACTGTCCTCCGTGGTTTCCTTGCTAACAGACATGTTGTCTATAGAAAGAACAAGCTCATGGAAGATCTTCAAGACTTTCTCCTGAAAATAGATTGCCATTTTGTCACAGAAATCTTGGGAGGGAATCATAGGTTGTTGCTGGGGTGGTTCCAAGATAACCTTAATGACCTTAAAGAGCGTACTGGTATAATTGCCTGCTGACAAAATCTTTTCAGTAAGAAAACGGGATTTAGCCTGGAAGATAGCGTCTTTGTAGTTCCGCAGCAGTGAGCGCTGTTTGGCTTTCTCCCAGGGACACGGATTACTGCGCCATTTGTGTTCTTGTCTACGGCATTCACGCCTCAGGGACATAAGTTCACCCGAGAACCATGGGGCAGAAAGTTTGTTCTTTTAATAATACAGTTTTTGAAAGGGGCAACTGTGTCTTGGGCCCTATTGATCCAGTCCCAAAAGACTTCGGCTATATAGGGGGAAGTGATGTACCTCCCAGCAGGGGTGGAGGCCAAGGCAGCCTCCCATCTAGTGGCTGTGATCTTGTTCAATTTTCTGCAGCGACTGTGCCCAGTGGAGGGGCCTCCTTCATTCTAGTGGTAAGGGGGAGGAGATTTTAAATTTGATCAGCCAATGGTTCACCCAGATGAGGGGTTGGACTGCCTCAATCACCGTGATTGCTAACAATGCCATCTAGAGAGGGCGGGCTGTGTGGATGGGGGAGCGGACCCGCTGCATGAACCCCATGGAAGACATAAGATCTACAAGGTGGGCTGTGTCTTTATCTCGGTGGTTTTCAAGGTGGAAATTGAAATCCCCCAGTCTTGTGTAGTGGGGTGTGGTAGAAAATGGTTCAAAGGTTTTGCATCAGGTCTCCATAAACTTGGCTCTCGGGCCAGGTGGGCGATATACTAGAAGGCCTGAGAAGCAAAAGTTCTCGGATAGTTTGATCCTGAAAGAGGCAGCTTCCAGTATAGTACCAGGGACCGCTTCCACAGCGTTAAGTGCGCATCTGAGTGAGTCCCTAGCCACCAAGTCTAGGTCGCCTCCTCTTCTGTCCAAACGGTCTTGTCTAAATATAGTGTAGCCCTGGGGGACAGCATCAACCAGGTCGGGTCCTGAACAGACCCTGGCCCATGTCTCAGTAATGAAAAGACAATCTAACTTGAGTGATTGAATTGTCAAGGAAAGTTCAGTTTTGTGCTTAATCATGGAGTGAGCATTCAGCAGCGTAAGTAGACTTACACCCCGACATTCCTGATGTGTTTTATTCCCTTGCCAGTTGACTATTACTCCCTGGACCGGGCCCTATTTTCTACTGAAATTATAAAAATGTACAAAAAATATTTTTGCTCATAACTAACTTTGATGTGTTCTTACACTTTTTTAACCAATGGGCATGTCTATTGACGTAGGTGAGTGTGCTGCTGTAAGAAAACATTGCAAATGATACAGACTTTGTAACACAATATATTATAATGTATGCATATATTCATCCTCAATAGCCAGGTACACGAAAAAGGACACACTTTGTGGAAGGAAAAAAAATAGTTTTCTATTTGCACATGTGAAAAACAATTTTTTATACAGGTCTTCAGTACTGGAATGAGAGAGTATAAAACATTAGCGTTTATGGCATGAGTATCAGTCATTGAGTTGTGGTGAGTTGTTTATGGGAGTGATAGTTGCAGTCCATGCCCCGGAGGCAGGGGGTGTGTATGTGACCGACTAGAAAATATTGGGTCCTCACTGGGTTAGGATCTGGTGGTGGAGAGAGATCAGGAGAGCTTTTGGTAGCGTAGATGGATTGTTGATAGAGTTTGGGGGTGGGGTGGGCCTTACATGTTGGTTTTGATTCCCAGTTGACTGGGATGCAATAATGGAACATGAAGCTGGAGACGGGCCACTGTAGGAAAGAGTCTATATCATCTGCATGGCCAAGGCACGGCTCTTGCCTCCTCTTTCTCTCTCAGCATCTGGTGATGTTCGCAGATCAACTTCATCATATCCTCAAGATGTTTTTCAATGTCAACACGGTTCTCCCTATCTCTCAACCTTCAAAGCTGTTCCAGGTTGTTAAACCTTTTTATTAAAGACCCTCCCGTTGAAGAATATTTTCCACATAGAGAATTGATGATGGAAAAACATATTCTCCTTCAGGACAGGATTTGTTTTTGCCAAACCCCATCGAGAGGTTGGCCATCTCAGAATTCCAGCAGGCTATTCAGTAGAGGGATGGAAACTGGGATGTGGTGGGAGGACACTTACTGAATGTGAAAGAGACCTCCTCACCAGGGGTTTATTTTCCCTCTAAAGACTATGGGTCTTGCACTTGGGTTGCAGGTTTGAGCTGGGGAGTTAACTAAGGTATCTGTAGGGTAGGGGAATGGAGCAAGTCCTGCATAGCTGAGACAAGTGTACTTGATGTTTTACCTATTGTCTGAACATTTGCAAACTGTAGGAGAACCCTAGAAGGGAAGCTCCTTATCACCCATGAAATGTTGTTGCTGATGTTCCCATGGGTGGGACTCACAATTTCCACTTAACTTACAGTGGCAGAGGCTGAAGAGGTGCTAGCTAGCGGATAGAGTTGTCTCTTTGATTCGTATGTCATCCTCAATCTGCAGACAGTATGGCATCATCATCAGACTTTTGGTCCCTAGGAGTTGCAAGACATTGCTAATGTTAGGCATTGCTAATCTATTTATATAAAAACGAGCGTATGTCTGTCTGTCTGTTTGTCCTTTATGCATTACTACACCATTCATCCGATCGCCATGAAACTTTGGGAAGTTGTTGGGTACACTCCCGCGAAGGTTTCTGGCATATATTTGTTTTAAATATCAGCCCCCCCAGGCTATCATAATCTTTCGAATACTTATGTATGCACCAGATGGAAAAACAACAAATCGTGTATCCACAAGCACTCAAATAAATAAATGGAATTAAAACTCCATTCATCCGATCGCCATGAAACTTTGGGAAGTTGTTGAGTACACTCCGCAAAGGTTTCTGGCATAATTTTTAAAAAAAATATGGCCCCCCCAGGGCCCTCATAATCTTTCAAATACTGATGTACGCACAAGACGTAAAAACAAAAAATTGTGTATTCACAAGCACTCGAATAAATAAATAGAATTAAAACAGCATTCATCCGATCACCAGGAAACTTTGGGAAGTTGTTGAGTATACTCCCGTGAAGGTTTCTGGCATAATTTTTCAAAAAATATCGCCCCCCCCAGGGCCCTCATAATATTTCGAATACTGATGCACGCACAAGACGGGAAAAAAAATTGTGTATCCACGAGCACTCGAATAAATAAATAGAATTAAAACAGCATTCATCCGATCTCCAGGAATCTTTGGGAAGTTGTTGAGTACACTCCTGCAAAGGTTTCTGGCATACATTTTTTTAAAATATCGGCCCCCCAAAGCCCTTATAATCTTTCGAATACTGATGTACGCACCAGACGGAAAAACAAAAAGTCGTGTATCCACAAGCACTCTAATAAATAAATAGAATTAAAACAACACTTTGAAATGTTTTCTATAATAAAATGAATACGTTTCAATAAAAATGACACTATCTAAATTGAATGTTATCATAACGAGTTACCTTGAATTTCCTTTCTTCGGAGATCGCAGCAACGCGCGACGGGTAATCTAGTTCAAAATACGATATTTAACATTATGCAAAGATCAAAAACAAACATTTCGTACTTTGGCTTTTAGCAACCGATGACCCCTTTGCATAGATAATTGAAACATTAGATTATTAGACATTGATATACAGTGTTTGGATTGTGCACACACAAAATGAGATATATTAGTGTTGTACCTCCAAATGCTACAGGTGCTTCCTTTGAACCCTAGATGAATGTTGCTGAGCATGTGTAGAAGAAGTTTGTAGATACGTGCCCTTTCATCCAGCATCTGGAAAAAAGAACACATAAAATTAAACATTGTGGCAGTGGCACTGAGGAGAACTGTGTCTACTGCCACAAATGGTTTAAATGCTGCAAAATGTAAGTATGAATTGAGTACATTGTCTGTTTTCCCTGTTTTCCTTCCCAATTTCTCCTTTGCTCTGTGCTAAGACCTGTATGTTAAAACAGTGCACTCCCAGCCACCATTTTGTGTTCACAAGCCAGTGAGACCAGCCCCTCTGCCTCCCCCCCCCCCCCAGCAACAGGGATTTTCTACATCAGAGAGTGCTTCTGTGAGCTGTTTAAACTGTATTTACTAGGGCACGTGCACTTCCTTTTTTAGCCAGCAGAGGGAGTAAAGTTTTATTCAAATAGTATTGTTAGATTTCAAGTTAGTGAGGCCCTTACCTGCTGAAGTCCAAAGTGTGGATTGAGCCTTTCTGTCTCCAAGAAGATTCTGAACAGGAGAAGCGGCTTCCAACTCCCTGGCCCGTAAACCATGTCTGAGGTCGCTAGACCTTATATGGTATGCTAGTGGTTGGTACATGTCTACACTGATTGGTGGTTGTATCTGGTGTTTCTATTGGATTAGGGTTAATGTTCTCATTGGTTGAGTATTTGAGGGTTCTGATTGGTTTCTGGGTCTGTTATTCAATAATTGTAGGGTTGGCACTAGGGTTAGGATTTCTATTGGAAGTAGGGACTAGATCTTCCTATGTTATTGGTTGTTGGGAGTAGGGTGGGACTAGGGCTAAGGTTAGACCTTTAATTGGAAGTAACAATTAGGGCTTCTGGTGTGATTGGTTGCTGGACTGGGTGTGGGACTTAGAGTAGGGTTAGGCTGTATATTGGAAGTAGGGACTAGGGCTACTTGTGCCATTGGTTGCATGGACTTGTTCTGGGACTACTGGTAGGGCTAGGGCCTTTATTGGACGTAGAGATCAGGGTTTTTGAACTGATTGGGTGCTTGGACTAGGGCTAAGATTGGCTGTAAGGTCCTGGTCTCCTATTGGTTCTAGATTTTAGGGCTAGTGTTGTGATTGGATAGTGTTAGGGCTAGGGTTTCCATTGGCTGAAGGGGTCACCTTATTACTAGGGCTATAAAAAAGGCCACGGTTAGGGCGACTCAGCCCTGGCCTCGAGGCTAAGGGCAGAGAGGACAAGGGCAGTTGCCTGTTTGAGCCTGTTTGAGACTGGTCGGGACCAGGGCCAGAAATGCTGCCCTTTTTCTCACACTCACACCAAATGTACACCACGCACAACACTATGCACAGATTAATGTACCAGCATGAACCAAAAACCCAACCAAACCACATCTACACACCCTACTATCCCAAATACCACACATGTCCATCACCTACAAACAGTACACAACTCTATCCTATACCACTAACCAATACACTCATCAGTAACACAACGCCAATGAACACCACACATAACTACATCCCATTCAGACACACTCCCCCTGTTGTAATTACACCTAAAAGACCACCTTTTATCACTAACATATAATTATCCTTCCATCAGTTGTCCGACAAACACCCTCCTCTCCCTTCTACCATATAACACTAACACACAACACACTCACTGCACAGCGCCACACTTTGTAGCTCTTGCAACAAACCAGTCTAAGATAAACACTCTCACCTCTACTTCATTCCCTCCTACACACAACATACACTCTACTCATAAACACATCACCACCCCCTCTACGTCACAACCTCCTCTCACAAACAATACTACACAATCAAATCCATTGCATGAAACATATACATCAGCACCCATTTTCACTACTCCTCAAAACCAAAACATATCACAAACCCCAGCACAAGATCTTCAAAGCGCATCACCTCATAATACTTACCATCACAAAATACAAACATATACCCACCATTCAAACCACACAAAGGAACAAACTCCAATGCCAAGCTTTCACTCTTCCACCACACCTAACACAGATATAGCAATACAGCACCTCTTTTCTAACCGCCTCTCATCCATTGGACAATTTAGAACATTACTACATGACCCACATGCTGCACCACCTCCCCTGACTCATACACCTTTCGCCTGAAAGACACGCAAAAAAATATAAGCAGCATGCCACACCTAACAAATTTGCTTCCCCATGTCTACTTCACAACAATGTTACACCACAAAAGCAATACAGCACTCCAACTCACTCTCAAACACCATCTCCAACACATACACATGCAGACCCATCAAAATGCCTTCTTAGCATGCTGGATGAGGAACACGATACAGCTACACGACTGCTATCCTAATACAGCCAATACCAGCACTAAAACACACCTGCTACAAACCCATACAATACTGATCCCTCTTCTACCAAACAAAGTCCCACTATCACCAAAGGCCACTCACTAAACTGCCTACTAATAAATGCTTGATCCCTATCTAAAAACAAGCATCACATCTACAACCTTCTCACCGATGCAAAACCAGACATACTATTCATAACCGAATCATGGTTGGGAGAAGATATGGCTCTAATCCTGCATGAAGTCATTCCTCTAGGCTATCAAATAATCACCCAAAATTGTATAGCCTGCTCCTTTGCAGACCTCCACCTTATAAGGCAAGATTCCCAGACGCACTTCTAAACACAGTTTAAAACCTGTTAACAATACACTCCAACCTATGCGTTCTGGGTGACCTTAACATTTGGTTTGATAAAGCAAATATGACCCATTCAAAAACTATAATCACTGGCCTAGACGCATTGAACCTGCATCAGATTGTGCACAATCCGACACACACAGCTGCACATATCCTAGATGTCATTTTTGCTAATACTGAACTAGTTAACTTTCAAACTATAATTCCAGTCACATGGTCAAACCACAACTTGCTTGCCTTCCAACATAAGACAACGCTAAGCGACTCACCTAAAACTACCTTACATCCATCCACCTGTCGGCCGTGGAACAAACTCAATTTAGAACACTTGGAAACACAACTAACATCCAGTACAAATCTGGAAACCATAAATTCTGTTAAAATGTATATGAGTGGCTACAGGAAGCTTTTGACATCCTGATACCACTCAAAACCACACAACAGAACAAAATAAAAAAAGTGCCTTGGAGAAACATAGAAATAAAAGACATAAAACAACAAATTAGAAAGCTGCAACGTACCTGGCTCAAAACAAATGCCAAGCAAGACAAACTTCACCTACAGAAAATTAACAGATTATACAAGTCTGCTATATCAAAAATGCTAAGAAAAGGTACTATTCAGACAGAATTCAAAACGCTAAATGTGCAAATAAAGAATTCTATACAATACTCAATGAATTTCGCAAACCAAATTGCCTAGCAGGAACTCATCCTGTTATTCAAGATTTCACAGACAAAGTGGCAAATCATTACACGGACAAAGCAGACACGTTGGAATCATACTTAAAATAGAAACAAAGCACCAGCATTAACCCTTGTACAAAACAACAATCCAAGAATTATCTAATCAAGCCTCTCCGTTCCTTCCAACACATCTCACACAATGAATTCATGGACTTGGTCAAAGCAAGCAGGCCTGCCGGCAGCCCTTCAGACCCCTGTCCGCTACAAACTTTCAAGACAATTCTTTTAACAACCTCTGCTGCCAGTCCAGTAGGAAGAATCATTAATGATTCCTTAACTACTGGAATATTTCCAGAAGAACTCAAAAAGTCATACGTACGCCCTTTACTGAAGAAAACAAACTTGGACCCTCTGAACCCTGACAACTACAGACCCATTACAAATGGACCGTTCCTGGGCAAACTGATAGAAAGAGCAGCGTTCGCCCAGATGTCACAATTCATTGAGAGAATGACATACTTTCAGACTTCCAAACACGATTCTGTCCTTGCCATCTGGGATGACCTAAAGAATACAGTTGACCGCAACGGGGTTGCTGCGCTACTCCTCTTGGACCTCTCAGCTGCCTTTGACCTGGTTGACCATGACACTCTGAAACAAAGACTCTATGAAGCCGGCATAGAGGGAACTGCTCTAGACTGGATCACGTCCTACCTTCAAAACAGAACTAATGTCATCCATACCCCACCTTTCTCGTCCAAACCGTACTCCACAAAAGCAGGGGTCCCTCAAGGTTCTATCATCTCACCCATGCTTTTTAATATCTACATGAAGTCATTACCAGTACTGATCAATAAATTTCACCTTATGTGCTATAACTATGCAGATGACACACAAATACTCCTTCAACTGGAATGCCCCAAAGACATTGGAAAATCACCCATTTTCAGCTGTCTCAGAGCTGTGGATCAGTGGATGACCTGAAGCCATCTCAAATTGAATGCTTCAAAAACTGAAATACTCACATGGTGCGATTGGAAACATTACAACCTGCTTGCCGCATGGCCTGATGAACTGGGATCACCGCCTAAAGTATCGAAGGTAGTAAGAAACCTCGGAATGACCATGGACTCCAAGCTTTCGATAAATGTCCAAGTGGATAAACTAGCAAGATCAAGCTTTGCTACTATAAAAACGCTGCAACAAATTTTCCCTCATTTGGGATTTCCACACAAGACCCAAGCTACCATCTCCCTTGTTCTGTCCAAACTCGATTATGCCAATAGCCTCTCCACGGATCACCTTTAATGACCATGAAAAGACTACAACGGATTCAGAACTCGGCTGCCAGACTACTCTTGCATATCAAACCGCGAGACCACATCTCCCCTGCCTTGAAAGCACTGCATTGGTTACCGGTTGCCAGAAGATCCACGTTCAAGCTGCTTTGATTCACCCACAAAGCAATACATGAAATGGGACCACTCTTCATCAGAAATAAAATCACCAAACACATTCAACAAAGGAACCTCCGCTCTAAAGGAGCATCTCGCCTCAAAATCCCACCATACAAGAAAAAAAGCACATCGTTCTCTGTTCAAGCAGCCAAACTATGGAACTCTTTACTCCCCAACATAAGGTCCACCGACAACCACCTTATCTTCAGAAAACTACTCAAGATTTGGCTCTTCCCCACATAAGCACCATACGCAAACAGAAATTTACAGCATATCCCTCTGTATACAAGCATTTTTTTCACTATAGATATGTACCTATCTTTGTGTATTACTTTGTATAAACATGTAAAATAATGATGTTGTTGAGGGAAACAAATAATAATAATAATAAATAAATAAAAGTCATCTTTGGTCTACATGTACATACTTCCATTGTGCATCTATGTACCTTCCATGTACTTGTATCTGTGTGTCTGTTACTTTTCTCCAGAAAAAGCCTATCCAATGCACTACCCTATTTCTCATCCTGTGCCTCTATCAATATATTTAATCTACATATACTTACCTCCTTTATGTATCTATATACTTTCAATGTAATTATGGATCTATATATTTATCACTTTCTTCTAATTTAGCATTTCCAATGCACTACCCTATTTTGCAGCCTTTACTTCGCTCAATATATCTTCTAGCCCAACCTTCTGATTCATCTCAAACTTCTTTTACTACTCCTTCCAATGCACTACCCTAGCTCTCATCCTATACATCTATCAATATATCCTCTACATCCACTCTCTCATTTATCCCAAACCATATACCACTTCTATTATATGACAAAATACCCCTTTCTAGACACTCTCCTACTCTACCCCTCCTTGCATCATCTGACACCTCTATTACTATACCGATTCCCTAAAACAAACCTTTTTAAATTCTTACCTCTGAGTCCTCCCCTCCAAAACTCCATTTTACTCATCCAAAAGCCTCCTCCTACAGCTAAGACCTAAAAAAAAGAAAATCTGTCACTCTTTTATCCCTTCACTATTCTTTTCAATCAAAATTAACAGACTAACATGTTCACTTCTCAAATTCCATATTAAACTATACTAATATACTACCTAAATATCTGAATAACATATCCACTACTCAAATTACTTCATATTTTTTTACTATACTAATTTTCAACAGTAATCTTTTATGGGTTCCGGAGTGGCGTGCTACTCGCCAGAAAAGCGCTTCAACACCCATCAGAGGTAACAAAGTGCTATATGAATGCAAATCTTTCTTCCCCTTTTATCCCTCTGCTATCCTTCTCACTCCAAGTAACAGACTAATATCCACCAATGAAATTACTTAATATTTTGCCCTATTAATTCACCACTAATACTTTGTAGGCTTCCTGAAGAGCGTGCATCAACAAGCGCTATATAAATACAAACCTTTGTCCTCCTCTATCCTTCTGCTATCATTCCAAATCCAATTAACTGACTAACCTATCCACCACTTAAAATGTACTTGCCTATTTCACTATACCAATTCAACACTAATCCTCTATAGGTCCCGGAGTAGCGTGCTACTAGCCGAAAAAGTACTTTGACACCTCGTCATTAGTAGTAAGCGCTATATAAATGTAATTAAAATACAATACAATATACATAGAAGGCACACTTATGTGAGTGTTAAGATACCACAAAGATATATAATTTTATACAATTTTCAACATTTTTGTTTTAATATTGATAGTAGTGTGGCATATCTGTGTGGTAGGGATATGTGAAATTTGTGTTATTTGCTTTTGCATAATTATGTGAAATTTTTAAAACAATTATGTGTAATTACGTTCAATGCTAAATCTTTAAGTGAAATGTGTCTCCATCTCCATTTTTGATACAAGGTTGCTCTTCACGCAAAAAAAGGGGAACAACCACAAGTGCCACAAACAGCAGCTGCTTGCATTCTGGTTGCTTACATTGTTCCTGTCCTCTCACACAACATTTTCTGCGTAATTTGAGCATGCAGTTATGTGATGTGGCATAATAATGTCATTTCCAGCACGTTTTGTGCGAAATTACAAGAATTATTAAAAAAATCAATTTCTCTCTATGTTGTGGGTGATAGCATGTTATTTGACAAGGGACCTGATTGTCAAACCTTACACAGTATGGGGCAGTGCTGCTCCGGCTGTTGCTACCAATGTACTTGATAGAGGAATTGTTCAAAGGAAATGTATGTGTGAATATTATTATGATCAATTTACACTCTAATGGGTTAAAGCTGAGTGCGAGTGACATATTTGTGTTCTGTTTATCTGTGAAGGGGAAAACAATGTGATATGAGTCGGACATGTTGATGCAGTTAAAATACAGAGGGGATTTGATTTTTAACGCTCAAGACTTTGTGATTCCTTGAACAGGCATGTCATACGGCAGGTAATAGTGCATGGTAGAGAGAGTAATTTCATTGAGGGGGGTGTTTGAATACTGGATCTAGGTCCCTCTTTACGAAAATTATTTTACGCTTATATCCTGGAAAGCTTCTCTCCGTGCCTCCTCTCATTTTGCCACTTTTTTTGGAGGTCTCCATTGTGCGCACCTCCATCCCTAAAGCACTAAGTGCCGTATTATCAAGCATGGGCGATACACCAGAACCTGGGTTTCTATGGGAATTCAAAAGGGCATATTATCAAGCCCATTATCGCCGCTTTATCGGCAGTTTCCTGCCAATAAAAGGGGCGATAATGTATTGCCAATGCCTGATAATATGGCCCCAACAGAGTCTGCCAGCTCCTGCCAGATGGCTGCATTTTCCACTCCACTGAGGTTATATTGAGGCAGATGTAGTAGTTTTCAGGAGTGCTCTATACCAAAGAAAACTACCAGGGCTAATTATGGTGATGGGTGAACAACATAATGATGCATATCTGATTACTGGTAGACGCAGGAGAGCCCCATGTGGAAATAAGATGACTTACATTGTGAACAGTATTTAGACCCCTGGCTTCAGTTTGCACACGCCTGTTTAACAAGTTGGAGGCACTACAGCAGTGGAATCATGGTTAAAGTATAGAAGCCGACTATGCTCACCCAGAGCACATATGCCACCACCAGAGGCTCTATGACAGCTGACTGGTTGGAACGTGAAAAAAGCCGTGCAGCTGTGGATGCCCTTTCTGAATGCCAGCGTGGGCACTGCTTTTTGACTGGCATCTTCTAGTGTGGTTTGCTCTGCATTTGAGGTCGGGTGCTTCCTGCCAGAACACGTTTGCAGCTGGTAAGCCAGGACGTGGAAGCGGCTGTGTTGGAGTAACCCAGTTGGACAGAGGAGTAAGAAAGCAGTGGGAGCCCCTAAAGTAATAGCTGCAGTGGATGAACTTGATGTCTCAGGCTCAAGTTCAGGGAAGCATGGTTCACAAAAGCCTATGAAGTCTTTGAGTGACAAACCCAAAGATTCAGGAGTGAAGTCTCCCAGTGATAATTCGGGGGGCAAACTGAGAAAATCAGAGGTAACTGTAATCCCTTCTCAGGATAAGGTTCCATCATGCACACCATGGATCTTGAGTGCTTAAGAGTCTTTTCATCAAAATAAATAACTGAAAATTTGCAACACATGCAACAGGTACAGCACCTCAAGAGTTCAATGGTCCGAATTTAGATATCTCTATTGTAACTAATAGAATACAAGGTCCAAATAATAATATGGCTGAGGTTCTTGCAATCAACTTGTTGGAACCTTTCATAAGGGCTTGACCAAGGCTGTTGAAGGGTGACTCAACCCAGAGTACCTAGGGCTCCACAATATAACTAATGTATTTGAAGAGATTGGAAACACTTCTTCCCATATTACATCAAGAGACATGAATACAGACATTGTTAGACTTGCTTCTCAGGCACAGGACTATGTATCCCAGGAGACAATAGAGGGACTTCTTTTGTATCTCAGAGGCAGGTAGTCCTTCAACCTATTCAGTATCGGACTAGGGATCAGAACTGGAATGTGAAAACTCGCTTTCAATTGTTTTTCCCTAACAAAACAGTTGTGACCTCTCTAGTTTTATCAAAACTTGATTATTGCAATGGCCTATACATCAAAGTTCAAGTTCAAAAGACCTTTATTCGAATTTCATAAAATTCATAAAAGTACCACGTAAAAACATTTCATTTGCATAACACATCATTACAAGAATGTCAAGTTTAAAAATATATATAATACAGTACAATACAGTTCTAGTGAGGCTAATTTCAAGGATTTTTCATCATTTTACGCACTCGCGTTATCAGTCTCAGTAAAGTACTAGTGCGAAAGATTAGTTCATCTGAGTCCAGGGAAACCAACATCAAATAAGACTTTTCCAGCGAAAGGGGTCGGTATTTCCTAAAATATGGAGTTAAAAACCATTTGATATATCTTAAATAAAATTTACAGAAGAATAGGAAGTGCAAATCGTTCTGTGTGCTGACACCATCGCACGGGCATGGGTTAAAGTCAGTGCTATGTCGATAGCCCAAAGGGAAAGACAACAAAAATTTCACTGAACCCGCTCTTAGACGAAACAAAAGTGATCTCTCCCAGTTGGTCATGGGCAGAGTGAGGTAGGGCGGGAGTGGATATCTACACAGTTCATTTCCCATATATTTTGCAACAGTTGATTTTGTTGATTCTCTTCCCATCCTTTCAGATCCAAAAAGTGCATACAGTGCATGTTTAACCTCGATTTTGTCCTTGAGCTCAATCTTGGTGGGGTCGGAGAAAAGATCACCTTTGTCCATGGCACTTAGTGTTTTAGATACTCCTAGGAGCCATGGGATCTCCATGCCACGGTCACAATTCAAGCAATCTTTTATAATATTTTGTGTGCGAGTGGCTGAATTGTTCCTCCAGACCTAAACCCAAAATAATGCTGGTCTAGCTCTGATAAAATCACATACATAGGGGAGGTTTAGTTCATTATGACAAATAAAATCAGAAGATGAGATTGGGGCGCCCAGTATTTTTCTGCAAAAGCGGCTTTCTTCCCGCTGAATGCATGCGCTATCTCCCAACCCCCAAACCTCTGCTCCATATGAAGCTACTGGTGAGCACTGTAATCTAAATATTTTTAAAATGGCTCTTGTGGCACCAATTTTCTTCGGGCGGGGCAAGCTCAAAATAGAATTGGTGGCTGTCGAGAACTTGCTCGTGGCGTGGGCCAAATGCCCACTCCACGAGCCGTTTGCAGCGAAAACCAGCCCTAAATAAGGGAACGTAGGGACAGATTCGAGTTTATCTGTCCCTATGTGTATGGTGTTGAGCTTCCGTTTCCCAGGGCCACATGACGTGATAAAAGACTTTTTAAAATTTACACGCAGATCCAGTCCCTCCATATGTTGGACGAAACTTTGAACAAGTAAACGGAGGGCATTTGGTGTGCGGGCCATAAGCACCGCATCATCCCCGTATAATAAAACTGAAAGAGGTTTCCCCATAATTATCGGTACATCGCTGGTGACTTGTTTGAGAGTTCCAGATAGGCCGTTAATGTAGATGATAAACAATGGGGGTGCTAAAACGCACCCTTGTCTCACCCCCCTACCGATATCAATGGCTCCAGAGACCTCTCCGCCCATCCCAATTCGGACATGTGCTTTTAGATCAGTGTGTAGGTAAGCCAGGAAATTAATAAGGGTCTCATCTAGCCCATAATTCAATAAGATGGCCCAGAGTTTGGATCTATTCACTAGATCGAAAGCGGAAGAGAGATCCATAAAAGCAAGGTAAATGGGAGATGATCGAGCAATGTTATACTTATTAATTATCAATTTTAAATTCAGGTATTGCTCTACTGTCCCCACCCCGCTCCTGAATCCCATCTGACACGGGTCTAATAATTCTGTGTTTTCAGTCCATTCAAGCACCCTGTTATAGATTACTCGTCCCAGGATTTTTAAGGTGTTATCCAGAAGGGAGATTGGACGGTAATTGACTGGGTCCGACCTATCTCCCTTTTTGAAAATTGGGACGATGGTGCTAGTTGCCCAGGTGGTAGGCATGGGCACTGTTGGCAGACTGTTAAAAACATTGACTAGAATTGGTGCCCATAAATCTGGACTATGCTTAATAATATCAATGGGCAAGCCGTCTTGGCCTGGAGCCTTGTTTCCAAGGCTCTCTTTTATAGCTGTTTGTACTTCATGGGCATCAATCTGTAGGCCACTCAGCTGTCCTAGGCTGTAAGTCATCGACTCCTCAGGTGGGGCAGCATACATTTTTGAAAAGTGGGCCTCCCAAGCACTACTAGTTATGTTACAGCTTATTGGTGTTAGCTTTTTACCCATTTCTCTTGTTTTCCTAACTGCAGACCAGAAGGGCCCCCCAGATTAGCGCTGGCGACCAGCGAGTCCCACTGTTCTGTGAGTAGTGCGGCCTTTCTACCAGTTATTGTGAGTTTATACTGTTTCCTGGCTGTTTGGACAGCCGTTGTACACCTAGGGTTAGTGGAGAGTGCCCTTCTTAAGTCCGTATTTGCCAGTGAGCAGGCCGAGTCGAACCATCTTGGTTCTGTCTCTACCCTTGGTAAAGGGACTGACAGGAGAGTTTTTATGGATAAACATAATTTGCCAAAGTCGGCAATTATCCTATGGTGATTACCGTCCATGGATAAGCAGGAGTTAATCAGATGGGGGTGTTTGATTTGTACAGTATTCAAGATTGCCCCACTATCAAACCCCCTCCATTTTAATCTCAAACCATCAGCCGAGGGTGTAATATCTCTTGCGCCATTTAGGTTTGAGTAAACAGAACTAGGGGCTAAATCTAGAGTAACTATTAATGGGTTGTGATCCCCAAACGATGTCTCCATCACTCTAGATTTAACTACACAATCTATTAAATGGGGCGTCAAAAAGATGTAATCAATGGTGGAACTACAGTCCCTACCTCTAAACGTAGGAGCATAGGGAGCACTAGGATTATGGCCTATTTCCATGGCTTCACCAAGGTTGAACTCAGATAAAATATTCGCTAATTCAGTGCCCCTTCGTTCCGCTTGGTCTGAGTAGGTCCCAGAATCTTTTGGTATCTTTGCATTGAAGTCACCCCCAATCAAAATCCCTGTCATCTGATTGTAGGCTAAATTCCAAATTATGTAAGGTCTTTGAAAGAGCCTCAAAGTTTTTATTTGGTACACAATTAAAATCATTAATATAAAAATTGATTAAATAAATCCTGGTCTTTAACTTGTATTCCAAAATGTGAATACTCAGATTCCCTCTTGACAAGTCTCTGATTGTGCCACCAGCCAGTGTCTTAATCCCTATAAACAAACCGCCCATTGCTCTGCCAAGACTAGGTTTGGGCGCTGTTACGCTAAAACATTGATAGCCCTCAATGTAAAGGTTTTCAACAGCCCAAGTCTCCTGAAACATAACAATGTCCATGCCATCAATTGTCTTAACCCATTGAGGGTCTAAAAGCCTTGCTTCTAACCCAGCTACATTCCAGCTAAGGATTTTCAGACCACAATGGCCGGGATGTCTAGTAGGCTTAGTCCCAAGATTCCTCATTATGTTCACATCCAGATCAGGCGATGGTATTCCCGGGTCAGCATTGCCTGGTATTGCTAATAAACATTCCTCGTTAATGTTGCCAACTACTGTGCGACCACTATTGCCATCCATAACACCAAGTAATCTTCCCTGGGTTGTAATTTCTTCATCTGTTAGTTGGCACCCCTTATAATCATTACTTGCAGCTATACTTCCAATGTTGTCACCTGCCCCAGTATCCAGTCAATCCAGGTCATCTAAGTTTGAGAAGGCCTGTTCAAACCGATTATAGGTTGGGATGTTAAATAGTGGCCTTGCTTCATTTTGATACATAAACTGGTTGGGAATAATTGTAGGGTATAGTCTTTCCCTATGGTCATACTGGGGCATTATGGGAGGGTGGGTATGGTGCTGCTGATATGATGACATTGGGGCCTGATGGCACAGTACGGGACCCCTCAGGGGATTAACGTCTTGGTTCTGGCGAAGAAGTGGAGACTTAATCCCAGTACCGAAATTTAAGTCCTGGAAGGGCACAACAGAGTTATTTGCCATATTTGGCTTAGGGGGAATCAAATGTCTATAGAAGTAACCCAGTGGGAGCAGAGTGGTGTTGAATTCCCATGGTGAGGGTAGTGGTGCACTAGCCAAGGTTTTTTCTGCCCATTGAGGGTTCTTAAAATTTACGATGATACAGTCCCCCTCAAACTTTTTCCTCAGTGGGCCTACCCATCCCACTCTCTGTGTGTGAATGATCTCCCTTGCCCCTTCCATTGGGAAATTGCAATTTGCAATTAACCAGTGTAGGGTCTTATTTTTAAGGGATGTGGGAGTTTCTTCCTGGTCCTTCCTGAGTTTAGAAACATTAACTAGGACCAGCACATAGGCCCCGCATTCGGGCGGCAGACTAATGCGAGGAGGAATCTGCCTCGTATTAGTTGCCATGTTTTGGGCGGGTTGAACCCTTGGGGGATTTTGGGCGGAATTATTAATTTGACTAGTTTGAATTTCCTTACTCTGGGCAGTGTTTGGTCCCTTCCCTAGCTGTGTGGCTACCTTAGTCTTATGGGAATTGGCAATGGGATTAGCAGTAGTAGTGGTGTTTGCTGCTGGTTGTTTGGCAGCAGTTCCTTTACATGGAGCTTGTGGGGTTTTGGGCTTTGCAACCGTAATGGGGGCAGTATTATTCTTAGGTTTAGGTCCCATACGGGTTGGCGCACCATCACTAGGAGTGATTTTAGCGGGGGCGCTTAGCTCAGCTAGTTGTTTTTCAATCCGTATGAGTCTAGATTCTATTGAGGACAAGTAGATGCTAAAAAGTTCACCCATTCTTTCCAACAGATGGGCATTTGTAGCATCTACATCAGATTTGTCCCCTGTGCCCTGCGGCGCCCCATGGGACACTTCATTTACTATTTCCATGGCTGCATTCGTTCCATCTGCATTTGTGTGTGAGTTATTGACTTTCCTGGCCTTTCGCTTAGGTGCGCTATACTTTCTAGCTTTAGACCTGCTGAGCTGTGTTGTGTGTTTAGTCTGTTTTCGTACTGCACCCTCCCGCTTGCCCCTTAATTGCCTTGTGCTATCTACAGCTACTTCAACTAGTGTGGGGTCGATAAGCAGGTCCGGGGTCCTTTCCAGATCCATAGTAGGTTCTAGGTCAGAATCTATTAGAGGGTTTGATGCAGATAAATTGACTTCATTTGGTATACTATGAATATCAGCACGAACAGCAGTTGTGGGTCCAGTGTTGATATTTCTGGCCTGGACTGGTGTTCTTGCTGATGCGATGAGGCCAAGAGATGATCGTCTGGCTAGGGCTGAATCTTGCGAAACCCTAAGCTCCAGTAGTGTGATGCCCTGATTTATGGCGTCGTTGGCCCTTGTTATAAAGTTATCTATTGGGCCTATCACTGGAGTCCCCCGGCTGCTGTTTTGCTCCTAGTGCCCCTAGTAGTCATAATGTTAGTTTTGGATGCGTTTGTATTTATCACAGGTAGAATGTAACTCAATTCCAAAGCAGAAGATGTTATACTAGACTTGGGCCCTCCCACTCTCTTTGCTGGAAAACAATGGTAGTAAGTGAATCCCCATTAGGGTGGCTATTGTACGGGGGTTGATGAGTCTGGACAGACCCAGCGCCGCGCTAATCGCGATGTAGGGTACAGATGCAAATACGATGTAAGCAGTAGTTATAGTCACTCAGGTGGCAAAAGAAGCAAAAAGAAATATACCATACAGTGGAGTCTATGAGATCAACAAGTGCAGGGTGGTATGTATGGAACTGCGTAAACCTCCTCGAATAGTGGGTTGAATATATGATAGTCTGAGAGTCAATCCAAATCAAGCAAGAAATGTATAGGAAACATACCTCAAGAGGCCTACAAAGTCGATATTGGGGGGTGCACCCGACCCGGCCTCCTCGACCTCTGAGGGCCTCAGAGGGCCCGCCCTTTGCCCGGGCTTAGCCCGGCGACCGCCCGCGTGCGTCCACCGACGCGGAGGGAGTGTCCTGTAGAAATAGCGCCTCCGGGCGCGCTGTGGCCGGAAGCAGTAAGTGGCCGCAAGGCTCCCTGGGAGCTGTAGTCTCTAGCCGCGAGGTGGAGTGCGGTGGCGGCGAGACAACAGCGTTTGGGCCCCAGGAGCGAGCGAGCGAGCGTCTGCCCAGCGGCAGGTAGGGTTTCCTTTCCCTGGTCCCTCTGGTTTGCCCCCGCTCCACCGAGGGAGCGTCCTGTAGAAATAGCGCCTCCGGGCGCGCTGTGGCCGGAAGCAGTAAGTGGCTGCAAGGCTCCCTGGGAGCTGTAATCTCTAGCTGCGAGGTGGAGTGCGGTGGCGGCGAGACAACAGGGTTTGGGCCCCAGGAGCGAGCGAGCGAGCGTCTGCCCAGCAGCAGGTAGGGTTTCCTTTCCCTGGTCCCTCTGGTTTGCCCCCGCCCCACCGAGGGAGCGTCCTGTAGAAATAGCGCCTCCGGGCGCGCTCTGGCCAGAAGCAGTAAGTGGCCGCAAGGCTCCCTGGGAGCTGTAATCTCTAGCCGCGAGGTGGAGTGCGGTGGCGGCGAGACAACAGCGTTTGGGCCCCAGGAGCGAGCGAGCGAGCGTCTGCAGCAGCAGGTAGGGTTTCCTTTCCCTGGTCCCTCTGGTTTGCCCCCACTCCACCGAGGGAGCGTCCTGTAGAAATAGTGCCTCCGGGCGCGCTGTGGCTGGAAGCAGTAAGTGGCCGCAAGGCTCCCTGGGAGCTGTAGTTTTTAGCCGCGAGGTGGAGTGCGGTGGCGGCGAGACAACAGCGTTTGGGCCCCAGGAGCGAGCGAGCGAGCGTCTGCCCAGCAGCAGGTAGGGTTTCCTTTCCCTGGTCCCTCTGGTTTGCCTATACATCAATATCCAATCCACTTTTCTTAGAAAGCTGCAAGTGGTACAAAATGCAGCTGCAGGACTTATACTAGATATTCCCAAATATCAGTCTGTTAGATCAGGTATTCAGGACCTGCACTGGCTGCCAGTCGGTGAACGGGTAAAATTCAAGGTGCTCTTCATCACTCCACAAAGAAGGCCCGAAATTTTTATAGGACCTTTTCAGATGGTAGTCACCTAACAGACCTCTACGATCGGCCAACACTAATTTGATGCTGACTGTCAGGATCAAAAAAATGAACTGGGGTGGGAGGAGTTTTAGCTACAATACCACAAAAGAATAGAACTCCCTTCCACTATATCTGAGGAAGATTCCCTCTCTCCTTGAATTCAGAAAGCAATTAGAATCTTTTAGCAATAGTGTTCTGAAACACAATATGGAGAACACAGAAGCGCCAAGACACCTAAGGGTATACGTTGCACTATACAAATCATAATAACATAACATAACATAAAGATAAGGAAAAGAACTCTGGGCAGATTAAAAAAAGAGGTATTAGGTCCAAGAAATCATGGAAACTAGCAAGAACATATTCTAACAAACAAAAAAGGTCCTGCAGTACGCAAATCATTGCTTACCTCTAAAAAGGTGGAGGAGTTGGTTATAAAGGTGTTTAACGAGGGAGAACATGGCCCGGGGTCTAAGGAGGAGTTACTTTGCAACACTGAGCGCATGGAACTTACCGCAACTAATGAGGCAAGTTGCGAGATAGCAGATGGTGCAACCAGTTTAGTGAGAGAGAAAACTCCTCATACAGACCCAGCCTCCTCAGCCCCCACCAACTCTACTGATCCTGCCACTAGTATTTGTACCATCTCTATAACTGTGGCCTTGACTTCAGAATCCAACGTAACAAATATGGACAGGACCAGCCAAATCCCTACACTACATATGAGTTCTTGCAGTTCCACAGTTAGAAAAAAAGTAATACAAATACAGTTTCCCTGAAAACTGTCACTTTAAAGACACAGTTGGTATTGTGAAAACTCTCTAGAAACATGAATACTATACAGACTAAATCGAACTATATGACAATACGGTATGGTGAGCTGGCAGAGAAGGTTCAAATTACAGGAGCCAAAGTTGGGAAACACAAAAGAAAGCTGTAATATCTGTCCCTAAAACTTTAAAAACTGAAGACATGGTAACTTGCTCCCCCAGGAATAATCTACAGATATTAGGTATCACAAAGGATAATGAGGGGGGATGATGCAAGAACCTATATTGTCCACCTTTTTGAACAAGTCTTCCACCAGTTAGGTGAGTGTGATATGGACTGCCTCATTCAAAGGGCTTATCGCTTTCCGTTGCAGAAACAAAAAATTGGAAGAGTTACTAAATATCCTCAGGTGTTTCTCATATTTGTGGGTAGCTTCATTCTGAGACAGCTCAGTTTTCAGGCGGTTCACCCATGTTCACTGATTAGAGATTGCGGCGTGGATTTCTTGTGTGATCAAACTTTAGTCATGAGACAGTGGAGTGCCGACGGCTATTGCAGGATCAAATCTCTGCTCTACAAAAAACTGGAGAAACATTTTCACTGCTTGAACCTGACTAATTAAAAGTAACTTTAAGGGCAAGATTTAAAACTGTCATGATGCAGCTGTGTCAGGAATTGCTCTAACTGTGGCAAGTGAGAGAGAAATCTAGGGATTTTGATTTAGCGCCTTAAAAAATATTATTATGCGGCCTGGAAGAAGAGGGAAGCACCAGCGATATCCCTGTGGCATTCCCGCCTCTGGAAACTGTTGAGCTTAGAACGTATGTCTGATATTTTTAAAGAGGACTTCAAGAACTTCGAGTTTAGGTGGGGCCCTCTGGTCTCCTTCCTTTCACAGGGACTCACTTCAGCAGTCTGTCCCACTACAGTTCGGGTTAACCATCTTTTCCAACTCTAAGTAGACCCCGCAACTGCAGGTACATGCCAGGTCTATTGAGGTCACCACCAGAGTAGGGGGGGCGGAGGGAGGGGATGGGGGTTTATTGTTTAGTTGTTTGCCTCTTGGTATGATTATTAGTTTAATCTCAAACTGTACTCTGAGTCCCGCTCATCCACATCCACTGGGACTTTTCATTGCAGTTGGATTCGTGAAGAACACCTTTTCCGGTGGAGATGGAGACAGAGCTGCCGCGGGCTCTTACTGACGCTCCCGTTCAAACTGGTTGCATCTTGTACCCCTACGTCTTCAGAATCTGTGTCCTTAAATTGAGCTACGAGATGAGAATGGGTACAATGTCATGCATAATAGTGTTCTTCTTTCTATGTATCATTGTTTTTGATATCAACCTAACTCTCCCCTGCGTGGGAAAATGGGCGAATTGTGCCTTGAGTCTATTTTGAAAAACTAATAAAAACATATTTGATAAAAAAAATATATTATTATGGAATTGTATTGCAATTTTCAGATCTAATGTGATTTTCACATACTCAGGGGCATATGTACAAGGGAATTGCGCCACCAAAACATCACTTTTTTTACGCTCTATTTGCGCAATGCTCTGCGCAATATTCAAAAAGTGGTGTTGAGCCACTTTTTGTGGCTTAACGCGCTTTGTAAATATGATACCCTTTCACGCAGGTATCTGTGTGAAGGGGGTGGGCAATGGGTGTTGCTGTGAATGTTCCATGACAACACCCATTGCTTTTTAACACTGCCCAGGATTTACAAGGAGGTGTAATCTGAGGCAGCACCAAAAACTAATGCCATGCAATAGCAAGTGTTAGAATGGCGCAACGAAGAGAAATTATTTCATTTCGTCTGGTTTTTGCTTTTTCTATGTCTGCTGCCTTCTGCAGCACACATAGAAAGAGCAAGATGCCCTTAATGCTTGTTTATCTGCAGGAAGGTATCCTTTCCTGCACATAGACAATCATTAAATAATGCTGATTTGCTACTTCTATGTGTGCTGCAGAATGCAATCATCCAATCTCATTGATTAATGCTGATTCTAAAATCTACTCTGGAATACTTGCTTACTAACTAGCCACAGTCATCACACAAATAGTTGATCCCATGCAACACAGGTTTATCCTGTTGAGAGACACAATCCCTCATATAAATACAGCCATAACTGAACTGGATGTCTCTGCAGTATCAGGGAAGCCTTCCTGGTTGATCCTGTTGGATGCCAAAAAGACATTCAACAGTATCTCCTGGCCGTTTTTATGGTCCATGCTGGTTGCAATGGGTTTTGGCCCAGGGTTTATGCGGCACGTAACTTCGCTGCATACATCTTTGTCCACTTGTTTGTGGTGGCGTTGTCTCTTTCCATTCAAATCAACACAATCACACGCAAGACTGTCAATCAATCAGCCAGGAGTTTATGTGGCATGGCTACTCACATGTAAGGGTCTAATAATTCAGAAAGCAATTAAAAACCTTGCTATGCCAGAATATGGAATAAACTGTTCTCGGGTAGTGATCACAGCCAGCGCTGAGAAGCCTCAGGGTAGCCATGTGCTATACTAAGTTCATATAAATAATAATAAGGCGCTGAAGGAAGAGGTTGCTGATCCGTTTGGGCGTGCCTCCTCTTGCCGCTGCTTCTCACACCTTATCTAAATACATGTATTCAAGCCCCGAAAAAAATCATTCTCTCTCCTCTTTGCATCAACATAATCATAATTAAAAGTACTTGGATAAGTAGATGTCATGGCTATTCTTATTTCTTCTCCAGGTTACTTCACTTTACCTAGGTAAGAGTCTTCCCTGTTAATGTAGGGCTACTATGAATCTTTAATCATTGGTTATATTCACGCTTAGCGCTGACGGTGTGCGGACAGACTCTGGTTATTTTACAATAGTATGCCAACCTATCATTAAATGCATTACTATCTTTGTTCATTCACCGAACGGACAACGTATATGGTGTGTCCACTGGCCAACATACTAATTGGCCCACTGTGAAGCTGTCATTTGCAATACTTCCTAATAGATTCCAACGATGGGTACAAGTCCACAGGACATCCCCTCTACCGAATGGGTGAGGAGAGAGAGTATATGTGCTTTGTTTGTTTTTTACTTTATTACATCCTTCCATTATGATCTAGTAGTGATATTGCAGATATGATTTGTTTTACACATGATTTGGGTGCATACGACGATCTGAACCAGATGATACTTGTACTCAAACTAAGGTACAATGAGGTGGATATTTAATGAGGAGGTTTGTCAAACCCCCATATTTGAGACATAACATAAGATCTATAAACGATTTGGGTGTTTACCCTTATTCGAATTAGGTGTGACTTATGTTCAACCCAAGGTTCAGTTGGGTTGAGATTTGGTGAGGAGTATTTTCTCCCACCACTACGTCAGTTTCGAGCTGGTGATACAATATAGTCTAACAATGATCTTGACGTTTTTCTCTTTCTCATCCTCTTCTTTTTCCATCATGTTTTTACGTGTAGCCAATTTTGCCCCCTCTCCCCCTCTCCCCCCCTTTTTTGCCTATTTTACATTATTGATTAGTGATTATTATAAATGTGGAATGAATTTTTATATTCTGTACAATCTACTATGAACTGATTATTATCACTGTTTTCGATCAACTCATATAACAATCTTACTAATCATGGATCATGACAATGAAATATCTTGGTTGATTGAAAATATGAATTAATTTAACGGCTATGCTATAAATTTTGTTGCTTTTTCCCCCTCTTTTCTTGTCAAGCTAGGACTTGTAAATCCATTATATACAAGATTTATATGAGAAATAACTGTTTAGTATTGTTATGTATTGTGAAGCGGTGGTTGTGACTGGTTTCTTTCCATGTATTATTTTTTAATATTTTACATTTTATATTTTGTATTGATTGTGTATTTTGAATTGTTTCAGCCCTGACGAAGTTCCTTGTGAATGAAACGCGTTGGCTGAGGAGTTTGTTTTTATTGGAATTGAATAAAGAAATTTTGGAATACGAATTGGAGCTATTGATTACTTTCTTCTAGTGCACCGTCATTTTTGTATATGAACTTTGGGATCTGCTTTGCAGGAGAGTGTTGGTGCGGCACACTCTGGAGGTACTGTGCACACCTTATGGACTTACATATCATACTTTGAAAATACTTGTGCATAACCTTGGTCAGCCGCTCCTTTTCCTCTATAACCCATATGTTTGGATGCAGATGGTGACCAAAGTCTCTGCTTTAAATTCACATCCATATTGGGCTAAATCTGTCTCATATTTGAGTGTACAGATATTAAAAAAATCGAGGACATTATTGAGCTTTATTCTAACACGTTACTTATGAAATCTCAAGCACTCTTCAAAAAATGGGATAAACTCCAGCTTAGTTTTATCACTAGAAGCAACATCATTAAAATGCTAATACTTCCATGTTATCTTAATTTTATTAGATCTGTAACATTGTGTAATATTTTATGTGGTGTTATATAGTTTGTATCTTGTTCCTTTAAGCTTTCCTATTAAATGTAGTACTTCTGTTCCATTCCTCGTTGCTTAGGAACATTAGAATGTAAATGTGTTCACTCTTGAAGCTGTTTCTGTTGGAGCTGGCGGTCTCTTTGCTGGTTCCCTTCTATGTAGCCTGGTATTAAACCTCTTCAAGACATTGCTCGTTTCCTGCACTTTTACTACATTTTATTGGCGACGATCCTGGCTACATTGACCTACCCAGCGTGCACTTTCTTTCAAGTTTCAAGCCTATCTACACTTCTACAACATCAAGCCCTCGAGAGAAAAGCAGATCTGTTTAGCTGCTCCTGACCTGCTGCATGCCTGCCTGATACTCAAGAACGCCAATACGACTAAGGTACCAAGTTTTTTTTTCTCTCAATTCTTTAATCGCTACCTGTGCTCTCCTTCTAACTGCCACTCTCTTGCTGGTCTAATGTGCCTACCTCGCTCTGCATCCTCGCGCAGCTCCATTGCTCGAGTCTTCTGGCATCACGGGCTGAGACCCCGTTGTTCCTGTTCTATGAGCTGCAGAAGGGGCTTGATCTTCACTGGTACCACGTGCACACTCAACTCAATCTGTGACTTTGCGCGCAGCTTAATTTTTTCTGGCAGCAGTAGGGGCTTGAGCTTCACGTTTCTGACTTCCTGCTACCTTTTCACCTGTCATGTGATACTTGAACAGCATATCGCGGCATCATTTCAGCTGCCATTACTCATTGGGCTCACTTCTATTTCCAGAAGGCAGCAACCATTTTTTCTGATTTGAGATTTTCTTTAACTCCTCACGTCTTCATCAACGTTGTGGTTTACATGGTAACCACTCATCGGCAAACTCGCTACACTTTTGTTTGGTGCTCATCACACAGTGATGTGCACACCTTGACTCTTTCACAAATATTTACAACTATTTTGGATTTTGCTTGTGCTCATCATGCGGTGTTGTGCACACCTTGACTTTTATTGTGTCTCATCAGTACAGAGGAAAAAATAGGGAATGTACCTAAGCCTCTGGTGGTACTTTACACACTGAATGCAGAGAAAGCGGGATAAACACAATTTTATTGGTTTACCCTGACATTTAATTGTCACTTTTTTTACAAATAAATGATCAGTAGTTTTAAGATCTAGGCAGAGAAAAGCACGTAATCAACTTCATGTGCCACCATATCAACAAACAATTATATTTGAAAAAATATTTAAACTCATGAAACACTCATGGAAACTAACAGAGATTGTGAGACATAACAGTGAGTACAAACACATAAATACAATTTCCAAAATTTACAAAAACATGGATATGTGTATCAGCCAGTCAGTCAAATGCAAAGTTTTAAAGACAAAAGACGGCTAGTGAATATCACTTAGAGCATTGAATGGCGTAAGAGTGCAGAGATGTCACTAAATAATCATTCTCTCTCACTAGCATTGATTGTAACTATTTAAATGAAAAAAATGCCAAATGCCAAAAAGTGCCAAATGCCGACGCGTTTCGAGTCCCACTGTACAGATCACAGGACTCTCATCAGGGCAGTATTATTCGTATCCATGGGGGACTGTTAAAACAAGAGGAAACAATGGAGATAGTTTTACTATACAATCCTCAATCCATTATATCTATCAGGATGTTACATTAAAGTAACGCAATGTACCTTATTTTCTTATTCCCAGTATTATGTACTTGTAGATTTACTGTATCAATCGGGTTTACAAAGATGTGGCGGTCAACCTGCAAAAGAGGTGTACAAACGGTGATCTAATATTGCCAGGATGAGTGGCCCGGTGTACAAAGTGCACCAAGCAGAGAGAAGGAAAAGTTTACCTTTTAGTTTGGAACGGCGTGACGGCCGCCATTAAGAAGTCGTTTTCGATCAGTCAGCTTGTCTGAAAACGAATGAGACCTTGGTGAGGGACATGCCGGGTGGAATTTACTGGAAATGGAAGCCCACAAGTGGCCAATGTTCACTTACTAGTGCGAAAACAAGACGAATCACGGGGAAAGAAAGCCACTGGTTTTGCAAAGATCCTTAGTTCTGAACGGGAAAAATGCGGGCAATAATCACTGGAATAGTTCAAACCCAAACATGCGTGCGTGTGGGAGGCAGGGTGTTAATGTTGTGCTCACCGTTCTCCGGTAGTTGAGACGCAGAGAGCGGGTCCCTTCTCGTTAGGGTTTGGAACGAAAAGAGGGAAGAGGGTGTTGTCAGTGAAATGGACGTTGCGGTCACATGGTGTTTGGCATAGCCAATCAGAACACAGGCCGGGATCCATACAGTTGCTGTGTCTTATGGGCCATGTAGTTCGAATCAAACGTGACTGTCGGGGCTTGCTGGTTAAGCCCTGTTAACTTCACTCAGGCAATTAAGACTCTTATTCACACTATCAAATTTCATGATTAGATAGGCCTCTCTTCGCAAAAGTGTGGTTTCAACATTGGGCTGACGTTTAGAATCAATCCATACCAAAACGGTCCATTTGAAGTCATGTTCACTGTGATTGTTATTTACAAAATGTTCCACCATCGGCGCTGACATAACTTTTTTCTTAATACGGGAACGATGTTGTGTAATCCTTACATTAATTGATTGACTGGTCTTGCCAATGTACACTCTTTGACAGGGACACACCACAGCATAAACCACATTCCTGGTCTTACAATTTGTAAATGCATCGTGCTTCCATTTGACCCCATCATGGTCAAAAGTGTTGCCCTCAAGTGTTGTCGAACAGGACACGCAGGTGCCACATTTATGATGCCCACATATAGGTTTTAAATTCCACTGTGCTATTAAATCACTTTTTTGTTTAGGAATATAGCTGTCAGACTTGACTAGATGTTGGCCTATACTCATGTTTTTCCGCATAGCGCAGGGGAGCCAGACTGAGTTAGATCAATTCCATGCCTGGCTCAACTCACGGCACAATGATATCAAATTCTCATTAAATTCCAATAATCACAGCATGACTTTCCTCGATGTCACAGTAAGTGCTTGTGAATCAGTGCTCACAACCTCAATTTTTAAAAAGGAAACCGATAGAAATACTATCTTACATTACGCAAGCTCACACCCACAGTGCTTGAAAGACAATTTGCCCTATGGGCAATTGCTAAGGATCAGACGCAACTGCACAAACGCGTCTGATTTTGAGTCACATGCCAGTACATTCTGTAACATTCTGGGACCTGCGCCTGACCCAAGACCACCTCTCCTTCAGGAAGAAGCTGAAGACCTGGCTGTTCGAGCAGTAGCGGCACCCCCCCCCCCCCCCAGCGCCTTGAGACCCTATGGGTATGTAGCGCGCTCTATAAGTGTCACTGATTGATTGATTGATTGTAATGAAATGGTGAAACGGGGCTATCCGAAAAAGCTTTTAAAACACTCCACAAAAAGAGCTAGATTCACCCCTAGAGAGAATCTCCTTCAAGTAAAAGAAAAGGGTGAGCTTGACAAACTGGTGTGTGTGACGACCTTTGGCCAGCACACAAACCAGTTCAAGCGCATCATTTTAAAAAATTGGCATCTGTTGGAGACATTGGAACAACCCCTCCAAAAACCCATTTTCGCTATGCGGAAAAACATGAGTATAGGCCAACATCTAGTCAAGTCTGACAGCTATATTCCTAAACAAAAAAGTGATTTAATAGCACAGTGGAATTTAAAACCTATATGTGGGCATCATAAATGTGGCACCTACGTGTCCTGTTCGACAACACTTGAGGGCAACACTTTTGACCATGATGGGGTCAAATGGAAGCACGATGCATTTACAAATTGTAAGACCAGGAATGTGGTTTATGCTGTGGTGTGTCCCTGTCAAAGAGTGTACATTGGCAAGACCAGTCAATCAATTAATGTAAGGATTACACAACATCGTTCCCGTATTAAGAAAAAAGTTATGTCAGCGCCGATGGTGGAACATTTTGTAAATAACAATCACAGTGAACATGACTTCAAATGGACCGTTTTGGTATGGATTGATTCTAAACGTCAGCCCAATGTTGAAACCACACTTTTGCGAAGAGAGGCCTATCTAATCATGAAATTTGATAGTGTGAATAAGGGTCTTAATTGCCTGAGTGAAGTTAACAGGGCTTAACCAGCAAGCCCCGACAGTCACGTTTGATTCGAACTACATGGCCCATAAGACACAGCAACTGTATGGATCCCGGCCTGTGTTCTGATTGGCTATGCCAAACACCATGTGACCGCAACGTCCATTTCACTGACAACACCCACTTCCCTCTTTTCGTTCCAAACCCGAACGAGAAGGGACCCGCTCTCTGCGTCTCAACTACCGGAGAACGGTGAGCACAACATTAACACCCTGCCTCCCACACGCACGCATGTTTGGGTTTGAACTATTCCAGTGATTATTGCCCGCATTTTTCCTTTTCAGAACTAAGGATCTTTGCAAAACCAGTGGCTTTCTTTCCCCGTGATTCGTCTTGTTTTCGCACTAGTAAGTGAACATTGGCCACTTGTGGGCTTCCATTTCCAGTAAATTCCACCCGGCATGTCCCTCACCAAGGTCTCATTCGTTTTCAGACAAGCTGACTGATCGAAAACGACTTCTTAATGGCGGCCGTCACGCCGTTCCAAACTAAAAGGTAAACTTTTCCTTCTCTCTGCTTGGTGCACTTTGTACACCGGGCCACTCATCCTGGCAATATTAGATCACCGTTTGTACACCTCTTTTGCAGGTTGACTGCCACATCTTTGTAAACCCGATTGATACAGTAAATCTACAAGTACATAATACTGGGAATAAGAAAATAAGGTACATTGCGTTACTTTAATGTAACATCCTGATAGATATAATGGATTGAGGATTGTATAGTAAAACTATCTCCATTGTTTCCTCTTGTTTTAACAGTCCCCCATGGATACGAATAATACTGCCCTGATGAGAGTCCTGTGATCTGTACAGTGGGACTCGAAACGCGTCGGCATTTGGCACTTTTTGGCATTTGGCCTTTTTTCATTTAAATAGTTACAATCAATGCTAGTGAGAGAGAATGATTATTTAGTGACATCTCTGCACTCTTACGCCATTCAATGCTCTAAGTGATATTCACTAGCCGTCTTTTGTCTTTAAAACTTTGCATTTGACTGACTGGCTGATACACATATCCATGTTTTTGTAAATTTTGGAAATTGTATTTATGTTTTTGTACTCACTGTTATGTCTCACAATCTCTGTTAGTTTCCATGAGTGTTTCATGAGTGTAAATATTTTTTCAAATATAATTGTTTGTTGATATGGTGGCACATGAAGTTGATTACGTGCTTTTCTCTGCCTAGATCTTAAAACTACTGATCATTTATTTGTAAAAAAAGTGACAATTAAATGTCAGGGTAAACCAATAAAATTGTGTTTATCCCGCTTTCTCTGCATTCAGTGTGTAAAGTACCACCAGAGGCTTAGGTACATTCCCTGTTTTTTCCAGTATTACGTGGCCCTACGTACCCTCTGTCCCACTGGGCCCAACTCCTCCCATTGTTTCTCATCAGTACAGAGGGCATTTTACTAAGTATTTGATAACACTTTGGACTTTGTTGGTGTCCATCACGCAGTGATGTGCACACCTTGACTTTCATTGTGTCTCGCCAGTACTGTGTAATATTCATAGTTGTACACATTTATTCATCTTCATGTTATATAGTATTATACATTTCGTGTTTCTCAGATTTTTAAGCATCCTGGTTTTGCTCTTTTTTTTCCTTGCTTTGTTTTTCACCATCTCTATAGATTTCCACCATGTGCACCTTACAATCTGTTAATCCTCCTCCTGCGCTTCTAGACACTCCAGGTGAACCCTCCATTACGTAGGAGGTTTGGCATGATGCCTTTGAGACTTACCTAGGTGCCATTGGGGCATCCAGATTCAGTGCTGATAGAAAGAAATGTTTACTTTTGCATTCCCTCCGGTTTGAAGGGAGGTCTGGATTCAAACACTTACCTGATTTACCACAAGAAGAAGGTGTAACAAATGAGGAATATAGAGAAATGGTACTCAAATGTAAGCTTAAGTTTGACAGACAACCCAGTCTGATGGTCCTCAGGCATATGTTTTTTAAAAGGAAGCAATCTGAAGCAGAAGACATCGATTCCTACATTTCTGTTTTGCGCAGTTTGGCAGCTGATTGCAAATTTGAAGATTTTACAGACTAATTTATTAGGGGTCAATTCGTATGCCACTGCAAAGATAAGAACATTAGGCAAAAATTATTGAGCATGAGTGATCCATCCTTAGAAGAAAGAATCAAATGAGCTCAGCGCATAGAAATTTCTATGGTTTCTTTATAGGAATTGGATGACAAGGTGTTCGATTCTGTCAATGTTATCAATACTAATTCCTGTGCCAAACCACGCAAAAAATCAGTGAAAGGCAGTGGAAATGTTCTTACCAAGTCTGTCAGACCTGAACCTCATTTAATTTGGGTTCGAATCTATGTCTTAGGTGCGGTAATCCTCCTCATTCCAAGGGATCCAGATGCCCTGCTGTTAATGTTACCTGCCACTACTGTAAAAAGGTGGGGCATTTTGCAAAAAAATTTTGAAAAAGGAGAGGTCAAAAGAAATCAGTTGGGTGTGTGGTCGAGTCTGCTTCCTCTTCAGACACGGAAGTAATCTCAGTTGTCACTAATAGCAATTCTAGTCTTGGTGATCCCACTGCCTCACAAGATGTAGTTCAAGGTGATCCCTCGTCTTGTGTTGATCCTGTTGTTGATATCACCGTGCGTGGGAGACAAGTGTATCAAATTGTTGGTTGATTCTGGTGCCAAGATAACAATGATCACCCAAAAGTTATTCGAAGAGACATGGAGATGTTCCCAACCATTGTGTCCTCCTGACTGCTCTCCTGTATTTATGAAGGTCATAAAATAGATTTAATCGGTTTCCTTGAAGAGGAGATGTGTTTCAAAGGGAGGAAAATCAAACGGAAAATCTATGTAGTGCTGAAGGGATTGAACATTTTAGGTTGGTTCCATCAAGGGCTCTTTGGAATGATTCTCAAACCAGGACACAAGGAACAAGTGCTTGTTGTGGGGTGTGCTGAAGAAATTCAAATCATGAAAAATAAATTCCGATCTGTTTTCAGGAATGATCTGGGCAAAATTTGTGGTTTCAAACACAGAATTATCATAAAAGAGGGTACAGTTCCAGTAAAGCATAAGCTCAGAGGTGTTCCTTACAGTGTAAGAGATGACCTTGAGAAGGAATTATTACAATTGTGTGATAAAGGTGTCATTGAACCCGCAGAATCTCTCTGTGGCATTCTCCCTTGGTAGTTGCCAGGAAGAGGTGTGGTCAACTCAGGGTCGGTGTTGATTTAAGATCTCTCAACAAGGAGATTTGGGTTGATTCACATCCTCTTCCCAAGATCAATGACTTGTTTGCATCCACCAAAGAGGCTACATTTTTGTCCAAGCTCGACCTCGCCAGTGCATACTACCAGGTGCAGCTGCATCCAGATTCCAGTCATCTCACTGCTTTTGTTTCACCTCTGGGTACCTTTCAATATCGATGGATGCCGCTTGGTTTAGCATCAGCGGCGTTGGTATTCCAGAGGGTGATGAGTAACATTCTTAAAGGAGTTGACAGTGTTTTGCTATTTCAAGACGATGTTCTGATTTTTGCTAATGTTGTCAATTCACATAATCGCATACTCCACAAGGTTCTTAGATTGTTTCAAGTACATGGCGTTTTGTTAAAGCCAGAGAGATGTAATTTTTTTTTTACTCAAGTGGAGTATTTGGGATATATTCTCACTCAAGAAGGGGTTAGGTGTACTTGAAGTCATTGCTAATGCTGCTGCACCTACAGATAAGACTGGAGTTAAATCCCTACTAGGTTTGTGTGAATATTATTCGAGAAAGGCATGCAGAGTCTGTTTGGGGGGCCTGTTTCGGGCCCCCAGGGATTCTGGGGCTTACGGGGTACAAATGGAGGGTACCTATGGTACCCCCTGCCTTTCAATGAACAATGTGGCAGGCACCGCGCGGTGCCTGTCACGTTGTGTATTGAAACGCACAACCTGCCTCTGTGGCAATGATGCAGATGCCCAATGCGCCTGCCAGTGTGCCGGGCGCATGCAAATCAGGAGTACGGGACCCTCACACCCTCAGCGGGCAGTCCCGATTCCTGAGAATATGGCGGGCAGACAAAGTCCTCCCACCATACTAATGGGGCCCTAAGTATTATAGATGAGTCATTGCATTCTGTGGCCGTCCGGGGCCGTCCGAGGCCGGGCCGGGCAACTTCCCTTGGCTGTTTTGCTCATTAAGGTACCGGGATATATCATTATAAGCGCCTCCCATTGTGTGATTGAATTGAACTGTAGTCCGGGACAAGATTATGTCTGGAATGAATGAGAGGCCGGGGACAACAGGCTCCTTAGATGATTTCATAAGTAGAGCAGAACAACTAGTGTGCCGTGAAATAGAATTCGCAAAGCGGCGACTCTCATTAGATCCATCAAGGCTTCCAACATATGGACAAACGCTAAGTAATTCCACCAGCCAAACAATGACTACCGCAATAGTTACTGCTCCTTACCAGAATGAGGGTAACAAGACACTGTCATCACAGCAAAACCCAATTACTACCAGCTTAGGCAGTTTACATGAAGACATTCATAAAGAAGCTGGAATAGCAAGGATTTTTACTAGATCACGGACACAGAAGACTGTTACAGAAATGGGGGCAAAACCTAAAACCCAGTACAGGGAGAAAATAGTGGCCGGAAAAAAAGGAAGGCCAAGTAAACAAGCAGGCTGCAAGATCGGGCATGATGACGCTCGTAAACATGAATTGGTTACAACAACATGTAGATCTCTGGGAACCCAAACGGACTTTAATTATGATATGACCCTTGGAAAATCTGTTGGGGCAGAGGTAAAAGAAGATCGCACACTGTTGGAAATATTTAAAAATACCCTAGACACAATACAATCCCAGATAGAAGATACCCTAAATTCTAGACTAACAGTTTTTGATGATAAGTTGGAAAAACTAGATAAATTATCTCTTAAATTAAGTGCAACTATTGAAGAGGGCAGGGGACTTGTTGAGGATGGTACTTGTTTGCTGAGTGAATTGGAGAGTAGAAGCATAGACAGTCAGAAAGTGATTCATGCCACAGACCATATAAACAGACCATGTCCCATTTTGGTACAGGACGTTAGTACTAGGATAGATGGACCGTCAGCAATAGATAACAATACCGCCCATGCACCCGCTGCAGTACTTATTACCGCTGCAGTACACACTACTAATAATATAGAACATAAAAGGTTGAATGGGAGAGAGGGGATCATTCACAGCCCCAAGGGAACTGACTTGGTAACAAATGAAGTTATTTTGAACCTACCACCTGCTGCATATCCTTATGTATTGGTACTATCTGGGACCCCGGTTCTACAAAGAGATCAAAAAGAGCCTTGGCATAATCTTAGGAACAACGTTGTTAATTGGCTATGTATATACAAGAAGTTCAATCCCAGCAGAAGTGCAGAAATCCTGATGGGGAGAAGGGTAGGGTGGGTAGGTGCAACACCAAAAGATATTCACGGGGATTGTATAATTGTCAATTTTAGATACCCTCAAACGGTCCGCAAAATATTAAAAATCCATGAGGAATCCTCTATGCAAAGTCCTGTGTTACAAACCTTACCACTGGGCTACTTTTATAGGCCAAATGGATCAAGGCCAATGCAAAATCTGGGAACACTAGGCTCTTTGGAGAGTCCGTTGTGCACCTTAGAAACCCCAAATAGATTTAATTAGCTATCATCCCTAGAGGCGGTCGACTGACTTCAACCAGCAATGTATATGACTAAGGCTAAGGTCATGGTAGAAGTCATGGCAGAAGTAGTCCTATCCATGGAGGGGCTTTATATGTGCACCAGGGACGGTAGGGACACAAATCAATCCCATATTCCCACCTTAAAACCAGAATGTGGTATCTTGACACAGAAGGAAAGTAGTGGCACGGAAGTTAGGGTAGTAGAAAATATACCTAGTGCTGTTAGCGCCATTAGCTACTCTTCTCCAAACAGTGCTGTCATACCGAATGGTCCGTCTGAGATTAAGCTTATATCATGGAACATAGCGGGCATGAGATCAAATATAAGTGACCCAGAATGGAACCATTACATAAATACTGGTGACATCTGTGTTTTTCAGGAAACTTGGGCCAATAAACTCATACATAGGGTAGGATATAAAACTTATCAGATAGATGCAGTTCCATCAGCAAGGGGTCGTCCTTCTGGAGGCCTCATTATCTGGGTCAGAGTGTCTATTGATATAATTCTTAATAGATTACGTATTGACTCCCTAGATATACTTGGAGTGAAAATTGTCACTACTGATAAACGGGTTCTATATCTATATAATGTTTATAATAGGCCATGTTCATCTCATAGAGAGTCACCTACAATTGAAATGTTGGACTCAGTGTTAGACACATTGGACCCAGGAACAGGCAAGATAATATGTGGAGACCTGAATTGCAATTTTGAACCTATTGTAGGGCTGGATAAATTACTAGAGGAGGAAGACAGTGCCAATGGTGTACCACCTTTAATTAGCAGTGGGACAGTTGCTGGCACTGTTCTAGCCCTCCAAATTACAAGGGTAATGACAGGCCATGGGATGAGGACGTGTAATGGGCGCCTACCATCTGATAGCCCTAAAGCCCCAACCTTCTCGAGACTCAACTGCCAGAGCAAAATCGACTATATTGTACTATCCTCGGGCTTAAGGTCGTTTGCTGTAGATATGAAAGTAATAGCAAGAACAGACAGCGACCACCGCCCACTCGAAGTTACCTTTTCTAGCAGTTTATTACTGGGACAGAATGCTAAGGAGAGAGTGCAACATGTTACCCCGGACAATATCGTGGTTAGCAACAATCGACGTGCAGTAAAATGGGCATACATAATAGAGCGGGAAGAGATAGTGGTAAAAATATATAATTGTCTCGCCAAGACAGCTGGCACATATAATATCTCCCAAAATGAACCTAGGATATTTTTAGATCTTCACAGAGTATTCTTTAATGAGCTCCTGTTATTATTAACCAAAAGACCTAAAAAAAGGACAGGAGCAACCGATTCTCAGACTTTAGGCAAACTTTGGTTCAGTAAAGAATGTCGTATAGCAAAATCGACCCTAGTCTGGCAGTTAAAGAGACAAGGAAAGAATACAAGAGAGTATTAGCTGACGCTAAATCTAGCTGGGACCAAGAAATTTGGTCTAGTATGCTGTCAACGGCTAAAACGAAGGACCAAAAGTTATTTTGGGAAATAGTGGCAAAAGGCAATAAAAAGGAGAAGGGCTCATGAGAGGTCTTTCTTGACGAGACCACTTGGATCGACCACTTCACCAATTTATATGCTATTCCAGAGGAGGTTGAAATCACGCAGGATGAAAATATCTTCCCACCTGTGGATACTGAGAGTATGCCAATAGTTTTTGAACTGCAAGAAACAGAACAGGCTATTATTTCGATTAAAAATGGGTAGGCCCCTGGGCTTGATAAAATTCCAGGTGACCTATTTAAACACAAGCCAAATGTTTGGGTGCCATATATAAATCATTTATGTAATGTTATCGCTGCTGGTGCCGAAATTCCAGACACATGGAATGGGGCGGAAATTATTACTATTTTTAAAAAGGGTGACAGAAATGACCCTTCTAATTATCGCCCAATACGTTTATTAGACATAACTCAAAAAATATTTGCAAGGCATATTTTAAACCGCATAAACACATCGATGGAAGACGAGTCAGTGCTCACAAAATATCAAGCAGGGTATAGAGCTAAAACAGGTACCATTGACCAGGTCCTAAGGTTTTGCTGCTTATGCTGGAAATACGTTACCTTAAGAAAAGGCCACCTGTATGTAGCATTCGTCGACCTACGGGCGGCGTTTTACTTAATCCCACGAGAACTGTTATGGGAGTCACTCAAATGCCAGGCGTTACGAGCTGACTTACTGAAGCTAGTTGTAAAATTACACTTGAATAATTATGCAACGGTTAGGTTGAACCAATACCTATAAAGCGAGGAGTCCGCCAGGGATGTGTGTTGGCTTCGACACTATTTTCCCTGTTCGTAAACGACATCCCGTCTTATATGGAGGCATGCGACAATGACTCCCCAAAACTGGGGGGCGAACGGGTTTCATCCCTCCTTTATACAATTCTTCTTTCTCAAACACCCCAGGGTCTACAGAATCTACTGAACAGGTTCCAGACATATTGCAGCTCTAAGGGCTTAGAGATCAATGTTAAGAAAACAAAATATATGGCTATAAATGCCCACTAAAATTTTTAGGAAAAATCTTGTTTTAAATGGACAAAAATTGGAATATGTCCAAAATTTCATTTATCTGGGGGTCTCTCTAGATTCAAACCTATCATGGAACAGCCAGATAGAAAAAAGCAAAGTAGTTTTTAAACAAAATTCCCTTCCTATACAAAAAAGGTATGGTAAATGTCAGAACAAAGCAGTCACCCCAGCTCTAGAGATCTTTAAATTTAAAGCACAAGCAGCGGTACTATATGGGGCAGAATTGTGGGGATCATCATGTAGAAACTCCTTTGAGATCAGAGAGAATACGTTCTTGAGGGGGTTGTTGAGACTACCAGTAAATACCCCACTGACTCTCCTCCTTTTAGATTTAAACATGAAACGCATAGACCACCATGCAACCATGAGACCACTAATGCTCAGGGTCAGATTGTGGACGACTGTAGAATTGTCTGATTATAAGGAAGGCATAAAAGAAATCATGGATCTTGATTGTTGTAAAAAGGTTCATTGGCTTAAACATATAAGATCGTGGCTGACAAGAATTGGTCTAGCACACTATTGGAATGACCCGGGATCAATGAATTCGTTGTTAAAGAAAATCTTAAAGCTATCATTTTGGTCATATATAAGTCATGAGACAGTGAACGTAAAAATATATGGATCCTTGACCAACAATTTTTTATTGTTTAAAGATACAGCATCTTTTGAACCTTTTATGGATGAGATTCACCCACCACTAGCAAAGTCAATCTCTATGAAATTTAGATATGGCATGCTTAGGACAAACGTTTATGAAATGAGGTGGTCCAAGATTAGTTGTAACCTATGTACTGTATGTGCAAATCAGGCGAGGGAAGATGATTTACATATATTGTTCTTCTGCCCGAGCTATGCAATACCAAAGAAAAGGTGGATACTGCCTCTTTGTCGTAACATAGGTATTAGATCCTATATAGAGGCAGGAAGAATCTTAAAGACTGATACCAGTCAGGTGGTAGTCTTTGGAGTTAGTTGATTCCTCCTGACCGTTAGTCTTATGAGAATGAAGTTGGGTCTGAACCTTTGATGCTATAGAAATCAGACACTAATTGTGAATCTCTATGTAATTTGGTTGAAATTTATGAAGTAGAACACTATTAACATTTATATATGGTATACTAATTGCTTCAATTGACTGATCCTCAGATTTTTCACTTTTAGAAAAAAACTATCTTTAAAAGTTATGCCTACAAATGTATATATACTCTTTTTTAACCACTATTTATTAAAAATTTAAATGTTTTAACATAACTATCCGCCCCTAGAATGGTGTCTGGTATGCAAATGACATGGAAACTACATGAACTAATAGCACAGCTATGTGATACTATGATTTATCCCATTGTATAACTCACTTTTTATTGTATCATGAATGTAATGCATTTTATGTAACTTTTATGATACTTAACGTATCGAAATAAAGATTTATAGATAGAGTCAGTGCATTCAGTTAATCTACGATTGCAGCAATTGCGTACTATTTACTTGCTTCATTATACACCTGATAACATTTCTAAATGGTCTGGGGCTAGCGCGGACTGGGATTAGACACAATGTCCGAGATGTGACTTATATGCAGCTAATATCACACCCATGTTTGTAACCTGTCCAGAATTGTATATGTATTGGCAGAAGATCGATTAAGTATTCTCTCAGAGACTGGGGATAGTGACACTATCAACGATTATAGAAATTATGACGGGTCTTAAACTAGTGGATCATCGACTTACCCATCTTATTTTGATATTATTGTATGATGCTAGATTGGCAATTGCTCGGGTATGGATTGCCTGAATACCGCTTTCTGTAAATTAGTGGTGGTTACTAGTTAAGGAAATATATGAGATGGAAAACGCTTTAGCTCAGGCGCTCCTTACAAAAATTAGATGCAGCATGGGGGCTTCTATTTTAGGTACATTTGCTGTATTTTATGATATGTTTTTTTCTTTTTTTTCTTCTTTTTCTTTCTGATGATTTTCAGTAAATTGTGATTATTTCCATGAATTGTAATTTAACTGTGCTCTGCTATTTTTTTATGTCATGCTCTGTTAATCTGTATCCCATTTGTTGACAATAAAAATAAAAAGTTAAAAAAAGCTGTTGAGGTTGGAGGTGGCCGTCTCTTTGCTGGCTCCTTTCCATGTAGCCTGGTATTAAACCTCTCCAAGACATTGCTCATTTCCTGCACTTTTACTACACATTGTCTCTGTCCAAAGGCTTTTTTTGAAGAAGGTAGAACCTACCTGACAAAAGTTGATTTGGAGGTATAAGAATCCTCACTGTACAATCCAGCATTTCCAGCTTCCTCATCTCATGAGAGGAATGTCGCTCCTCTCGCTATGTCTGTATTACGCTGCTGCTTTTTCTATTATGCTTGAGAGGGAAGCATGGCTTCTTGGTGAGGCTTTCCTTGATTATCAAAGAGTGGGCCAGGTTACCAAGCATTGGAAAGGGCTTGTCTATACTTCTTATTAGTGAACTAGATAAAAAATATCTGTTAAGCATCAAATTTGCCAGAGCTTAAGAAAGATCTGAAATATAGCTAGTTTAAATCAATTTCCACACCCAGATAATTAGAATTGAAAATTTCATCTGCTGCTAGCAGGTGTTGAATTTTAATACCTTAGGAGATATATTCTGTGAGAGGGTTCTCTTACCCTTTGAAGAAATGAGGACAAAGAATGTGCCCCTCTGGAAGCCTTCTTTCGACATTGCAACTTAGTGTTATGCACAATGGTGACTTCTCAGAGGCTTTTATGAAATTATCCAAGAGGGGCTTGATAGTACGGGGTATAAAATATTCGGCCTGTTTCAAAAAGTAAACTTGCACATTTGTGTAAGTTTACCCTTCTTAAACATTCACAAAACTGAATTTTAATAGATAGTTTACAAGTGCGGAGAAATCCCAGTCGGGGTGGAGAACCCCGCATATAAAATCATAGGACAGGCCTATCTTTTTATTTACAGAGTTCTCCGCCCAGACTGTGGAGTCTCCGCACTCTCAAGCTTACCACTAAAATGCAGGTTTGTGAATACTGAAAAAGAGTAAACTTACACAAGTGTGTAACTTTACATTTGTGAATAATGCCCTCAGTCTGGAGAAAAAGCATGATTTTCATCACTTGACCCTGAAATGGAGTCAGTTAATAAAATGCTCGAATATAAGCAAGGAGATAAAACTGAGCAATAGGCTCGCCAAACAGTTCTAAATGTATCATCTATATTAAGGACCACCATTTTAAATGTTTAAATAATGTGTACTATACTACAGAGCATCTGTTGAAATGGGGGATTCAACCTGATTCAAAATGCTTTAGTTGTCATAGCAGTGGTGCAGATATTGTGCATATTTTTTACACATGTACATCTGTTAAGTTTTCTTGGGATAGTGTTTTTTCAAAATGTTATGGTATTACTAATTTGAATATAATGTGGGATTTCAAAATGATTTTAATGGGGCACCCAACAAGAATAACAGTTATTTTCTTCTTTTCAATTGTGGTTGCCCAACTTGGAATAGCCTGACAGTGGCTCCGTAAGGAGGCCACACATCCTTCTAACTGTTCTTCTTACTTTGTTTTTTGTGAGGGCTAGAAATATCTGTTTTGCAACATGATTCACGTATGGTTAGTGTTGGAACTGGCTTGTTCTGGTTGGCTGAGACGAGGCCCTAGCCATGCAGAATCTATGACTCCCGTTATGGGAGGGTGACTACATTCTCTGTATAACCTGTGCTCACCCTTGGGTAGCTTGACACTGAGGGGCCTATTAGGATGGCAGTCGGAAAACCACCACGACCGCCATGGAAGCGGAAAACAACCGCCCGCCAGTATCGTGGATAAACCGGCTGTCAAATTAGGAACAACCACCCAAAAACTCAGACCGTGGTGGAACGGGGCCAAGAAAAAACGCCTGTAGTGAGCGGAGATGGCCAAAACCCGTCCGCCAGATTCACGGCGAAAAAACACCAACCCGCCACAAGTATAGCAGAGACACTGCACAGGAAATTATGATATCCCGATGGTCCCGCGGTACATTCCGCTGTTTCCGACCGCCGCGGTCGCTAACAGTAAAGAATGGGAGAGCCGGTGGAAGAGCTGTAGCATAGCCACCGCTGCGGACGCTCCGTGGCAAATATGGCGGCCGAATGAAAAAACCCACAATAAGGCAACAAAGTGCACACAGCAAACTATCCATGCCCCCAAAAAACACAAAACACATCCCAATGACACAAGCACCTGGCAAAAAGAAAAATACAAATCCCAGGACAACCCACACAACACACCTGACAGCACTCGCCCATTTGGACACACCCACATAGCTGAGTATAAAATCACCCCCTTCCATGACCAGAATCCCTTGCAATACTCCAGAAGTGAAGGGACATATACCACTGCTGAAAGCTGAGGCAAAGAACACAACATCACTACCCACACCACACACAGCACCACCACCACTTTCACACCTGCACTACTAACCCCCTGCACATCACATACCCTGCACATCACATACTATACACATTACTACCACACCCACCACTCACACCCCTGCACGCACAACCACTTTGCACAACACACACAATGGCAACATATTAAAATGCCAAAATTCACAGAGAGTGAGTTGGAGGGTATGGTAGATGAGATAGACTGGAACCACAACTGTTTGGTAGCCTGGTCCAACAGACACCATTAGCCACAAGAGCCCAAATGTAGGCAAAGATATTCGAGAATGTCAATGCAGTAGGGACCACCCCGCGATTAAAAAAGGAAATCATGGAGCAGTGGCATGACTTGAAGAGGGTTGTCAAAGAGAGGCGGAGCAGGAACCGTGAGCTGGCTGACAGGACTGGCGGTGGCCCTCCCATTCCTCCAAAACCATTCACCTCATGGGAGGAGAAGGTGCTTGCCATATTGCATCCAGAGAACCTCACAGGAGTACCCGGGGAAGTGGAGGCTGGTAAGTACAAACAAATGACTACCACCACACTGCTATGTACTGTCTTGCACAACTACAAAGCTACACCACCTAGGACAAATTCCATTCATCTGCACCGCACACTCCCAAAAACAAGTCTCACAGATCCAACATTCACTCCCTCCCATTCACCCCAAACGTAGCTAGCAACAATACCATGGGGGCATGTGTGCAGGCACCCAGCACCATAGCCCCCACCAGGCCTCCTTGTCCCACAGAATCAGCAAGATGGAGCCCTCACCCCACCCCACCCAGAAGCATGTGTCAGCCATTACATTACCCTCATCAAACACTTGGAAGCCATTGCAGTACACCAAACAAATTTACACGTTGGTAACCTTCTTGCCATGGAGGACAGTTTGGGGGTGGGAGACCTGCACTACTACTCCCACCATGCCCCATCCCACACCTGAGCAGGATGGAGCACTCCCCCACCCAGAAGCAATTGGAAGCCATTGCAGTTTATCAAAAAAACTGACAGGTAGGTAGATATCTTTACAGTGAGGGGGTTTGGGGATGGGAGGCCTGCACTACCTCTCCCGCCATGCACCCTTGTCCCACGGCCTAGCAAGATGTAGCCCTCACCCCACCCCACCCCGAAGCATGTGTCAGCCATTACATCACCCTCATCAAACTTACAGGTAGGTAGCCATCTTGCCATGGAGGGCTGTTTAGGGGTAGGAGACCTGCACTACTACTCCCACCATGCCCCCTGTCGCACACCTGAGCAGGATGGAGCACTCTCCCACCCAGAAGCAGTTGGAAGTCATTGCAGTACACCAAACAAACGTACAAGTAGGTAGCCATCTTCCCTGGCAGGGCTGTTTGGGGATGGGAGGCCTGCACCTCTACTCCCACGATGCCCCCTGTATCACACCTGAGCAGGATAGAGCACTCCCCCACCCAGAAGCAGTTGGAAGCTATTGCAGTACACCAACAAAACTTACAGGTAGGTAGCCATCTTCCCTGGGAGGGCTGTTTCGGGGTGGAAGGCCTGCACCACTTCTCCCACCATACACCCTTGTTCCCCAGTACAGCAAGATGGAGATCTCTATACTACCATGATGCATGTGTCATCTAATGGACACTACAAACAAAGTAACAGGTAGGTGGACATATTGTACTGACTTGTGACACCACTGAGCAGTATGTAAGCCTCCACCACGCACACACAGATGTGTCACATAACAAGGCCAAATATGAAAACATAACATGTAAGTAGCCAGAACATGCACCTAGCCATCCCTGACAAAAAAACAGTGCCATATGACAATACCAGCCCGAACATATTGCCATGCACAGTATACACACAGCTAAGCAAAGGAAACTGTCAAGGCAACCAAAGTGTGACACACCAATGCACATGTAGAAGAAAGTCTGTGCACAATCAGGCACAGCACCAATTGACATGTGAAGTGCCATTGGGCCAGAGCAACAAGGGCCATTTGAAAAATAAGAAAGCATGGTTGGTGGTACATATCCAGATATGCACATGACAAGACAAAGGTATGCAGTAGATAACAATGGCCAGTCCCTGCCCAGATGTTATATCTGCCAGGTCAGGCAAATCAACAAAGAGTCCTCACTGAAAGAATATGTTTTGCTAGTCCCTAGATGTCAACATGTCCCTGTAATTACAAATTATGCACGTAGCTCATGGTATGTATTGACAACTCACACCATGGACAAGTAATGCATGTACCACAGCATCATCAGGAGGCACACTAGTGCACATAGAAAATAATTGTGATGATCAGTCAACAGTGTAGTGTACAAACAGTGAATGACACACAGCTAACACAAAGCTTGCCGGGTGCACTACAATGACCATTTCCCATCTGACCCACAGGTGACCAAGAACTGACTGCAGAGGACAACACCAGCAACCTGCAGAGCCAGTCTCTCCCCACCCCCCCCAGAACATCGACTCTCGGATGTTGACTTCCAGGATTCTTTGGACGCGGAGCCCGAAGCCGGCCTTCTGGTGTTCCAGGGCACAACAGGTCCCAGGACCTTATCGTCCCCCCACCACATCTGCTGCTACAACACCCTCCATGCAGACCCCTGCTGTCACGGCCGGTGTGTTCTCCACCACCACTACCAGAGCTGCCTGCAGCACTCTTCTTGTCCCACCAGATGACCATCCCACCCCACCGACTGAAGAGGGCAGGGAGAGGATGCGGGTGCCGACAGTGGAGAGGCAACAGATCCATGGCAGTAGGGCAGGTAGGAGGGGCACGGTCACCCACAGAAGACCAGAGCCTGGGACCTAATCCCTGCACCACATGCACTGAGTCCTTGGGGTATATGAAAGGGCCCAGGGACAAACGGGCCAGTCAGAACAAAATTCCTGTGAGCTCCTCTTGCTGATGAGGTCCATGGCAGCCGCATGAGACAAATCGTGGACCTCTTGGGCCAGCTATTGGCCGTACTGAGGGACAGGCCTGCGCCACAACCAACACATCCCCCTCCCACTGTTGGTCCGCAGGATGACAGTTCACCATCCTCCCCTGCAACCACAGAGAGTGTTGAGTCCTCAGACCCCACTAGCCCCCCGGCAGTGGCCCCGCCTGCCAAGCAGCGAAGGGGCCTTCAGAAGAAAACCCCAGGAGTATCTGTATCTGTCGGCAAAGCACCTGCCAAACTCCAGTCACAGAGCCAGCCATGATGGCAACCCTCTTCCCCACCGCATTGACTTTTTGGACTGTCCTTCCCCACACTGCCTTGTGAATGTCATCTGTCTGTTGGACTGGGTCACCACATCTATGTGGTGCCTACACGATCATCTCATGTACCATAACTGTCAACTCACTGCTGCACTAATAACCTCACTGTAAATGTTTACCTCCCTCCCATGTCTCCCTTGAAAATAAACAACTCCTTACCCACATGTTGTGGTACCTGCTCTGTCTTTATTCCAGAATGTACAGTCTTCAACATGATTACAATCTACCAGGAGTCTAGAGTGTATATAGGCAAGGAGAGGTTGAATGCACCTAGGAAAGCACAACAGAACAACATTCACTAGTCTGGGTGTGGTATCACAGACATCACACAACACTTCAACAAGAGAATCCCACATGCACACATCACAATGGGCAACAAGTGCCAACATACACAGCCTGTAGATGTTCCTAAATGAGCTGTCCCAGAAACATTGTCAGCTACCACTGAGTCTACAACTGGCTGCTGTCACAAATCTCACATACACTTTCACAAGAACAGCAACATCATCAGACAAAGGGTATGTTGTACATTATCACCGACCTTCGAGGTAAGTAGCGGGTGATGAGCTGTTGACGCAGGTCAACACCTTCCTCCCCTATACTTTCCTCATCACTGGACATGGGTTGGTTTTGCTTGGGTTGGGTTGGCTGTTCATCATCATCCAGGATCAGGGGAATCTCCTTGTGAATGGCTAGGATGTGGAGCATGCAGCATGCCACTACAATCTGACACAAATTCCTGGGCGAGTAGATCAGAGCACCTCCGGTCTTGTCCAGGCAGCGGAAATGTGACTTCAGCAGACCAAAAGTACGCTCCACCACACGACGTGTCCTCCCATGGGCATCATTGTAGCGGACTTCAGCCGGGGTCCTGGGATTCTGCAGTGGGCTCAGCAACCAAGGAGAGTTGGGATATGCAGAATCCACCTAGGTGTGACAAACACAGATAGACATTGCAATGTTGCTGAGGCAGAGGACAGCAGGTCACACACAAAGCCGGCCATATGACTAGGCATACTCACCCACAATCCATGCACGCACGGGAAGCAGATTAGTCATCAGCTGGGGTACAATGCTTTTATGCAGGATGTATGAGTCATGGGCTGAGCCTGGGAATTTGGAACACAGTTGTGAGATGATCATATATGCCTGGCACACCACTTGCACATTTATGGAGTGGTAATGTTTACGATTCCTGTATATGTGCTCAGGTGCCTGTGGGGGTACAACCCCAAAATGGGTGCAATCAATGGCACCAACAACATGGGAGATGTGTCCGAGGGGATAGAAATCTTCCCTCTACAGCTGCCAATTTAGGCCCCCTGGGGAAATGGATATATCTGTCCTTGTATATCCTCATAGCGGACAGAACATTACGCAGGACCAGCTAAACATAGGTTGTGACATCCTACCTGCGCTGGACACTGTGTGCTGGAATGATCTAGGGGCAAAAAAATGCAGAGCCGCCATCCCCTTATACGTTGGGGTGAATGCTGTTTGATATATTCTGTGAGGCTGCAGGTGGGGTTCCAACATCTCACAAAGGATTTGTAGGGTGGCTCTATCTAGAGGGCATTTCCGGATGATCGCCTCATCCTCCATGTCTGCCAGCACTGTCAAGTGACGAACCAGATTTGGTCTCCTCCTAGTTGAGATGAAAGTGGACACATGTCAATGCAAGACCTCATGAGATGGACACAGCATCTTGTGTTCTGGCTGACACAACGCCAGCAATGACTGTCGTCAAACTTGAGTCACAGACCAGCTTACATGTAGGGACACCTTCAGCTACACTAATCGCACACGTGTCAACTTACACACAGCAAGTACCTCAAACACACCTCAGTCAATGTCAATGCACATAGGGAGATGGCCACATTTACCATGTGCACGCCTGGGAGTGTAGCATCCAGCATATGTCTAACAAAACAACCCCATCGTCTCATACCTAGCTGCTGTACCTGACACACCGTCATGCGTCATCTGAACCTGGCACACATGAACAACACAATGACCACAGTCTGAGTATAAATGATGAGTGTGTGCATGATCAGACATAAGAGGACATGCAAAAGCCCAACTATATTAATTGAGACAAACAGTGATGTGATTGTCTCTGCACCTCAACACATTGACATGTGTACACATTGTAGAGTCCATAACAACACTGCCCTGTGTACAGGCCCATCAATATCACAAGTGACATGTGAGGGAGTACATGCCAATCTCCAAAATCACATACACAAACATGGCATGCGTATTCACAAGTGGAGTAAATGGAACATTGGCATTGTGTGCACAATGATGTGCTATTAACCATGTGGCCAATGTGCACTGTTGCTGTTTGCCAGATGCCCATTGACACAGCATGACGTAGTCATGGTGTTGTAAAAGTAATCCGCCAACACAATCTCGCACACCCATGTCACTGACTGGCACCCAAATCGCGGTAGCCACCACCTGGCCCCAGCGGTGTGTCACCAACAATGCCCAAGACACAATTGTGGTAGTGATAGATATGTATGTATTGGCAAATGGTGGTTAGCATGCTCCACCAACCAAATCGCTGTGCCTCATGTGAATGTATGGCACACAAATCAGGGTAGCTACCGCCTGGTCCCAGCGATGTATCATCAACAATGCCCAAGACACAATTGGGGTTGTGATACATATCCATGTAGTGCCAAATGGCTATTAGCATGCTCTGCCACCCAAATCGCGGTAGGTACCACCTGTTCCCTGCGGTGTGTCACTAACAATCCCCAAAACACAAATGCGGTAGTGATAGCCATCGAGACATGCCCAAATGGTGGTTGGCATGCTTCGCCACCCAAATTGCAGTACCTACCGCCTGGCCCCTGCGGTGTGTCACCAACAATCCTCAATACACGAATGCGGTAGTGATAAATATCTATGTAGTGCCAAATGGTGGTTGGCATGCTCCTCCACCCAAATCACGGTGGCTACTACCTGGCCCCTGCGGTGTGTCACCGCCATGGAGCATGCCCTTACAGCCAATGGGAACTTTAATCGCGGTAGCATGATTCATTTTTTTAAATCGCAGTAAGCGTGCTCCGCCACCGCGGAGCCAGTAATTGGATGCAATTGAAAGATGCACCATCGCTGTAGCGCCCACCTGGCCCCTGTGGTTTGTCACCGCCATGGAGCATGCCCTTACAGCTAATGGGAACCTTAATCGCTGTAGCATGATGCATTTTTGAAAATCGTGGTAGGCGTGCTCTGCCACCCCGGAGCCGGTCATTAGATGCATTTGAAAAAGGCAGACCTGGAATACCAATTGCTGCAGCTTGGCACCTTTGAAACGACTACAGGGGGTTATATATGTGGTGTCAGAGACCCCTCACCTGCAGCTGCCTCTGGGGATTGCTGCCTGTGACTCCTAATCTACTGTTGCCTCCAGGGACTGCTGCCTGTGACCCCTCATCATCTGCTGCCTCCAGGGACTGCTGTCAGAGACCCCTCATCTGCTGCTGCCTCCAGGGACTGCTGCCAGGGACCCCTCACCCCCAATTCCGCCGCTGCTGTCTCATGTCCACAGCAAGGACTGAGAAGATCTGTGTCAGTCCCTTCACAAGCGAGGAGCTGGAGGTCCTGGTGGACGAGGTGCTCACACAGTACCCAAGGCTATATGGTGCCCCAAATGTTGTGATAAGTCCTCAACAGTGGGGGTGGGGTGCAGGCGGGCCCACATGTAGTTGGACGGATGCAGTATGTGCCTGAGAGTGTGGGGTTGTGTCATGCACTACTTAACATGCTGTCTCCAGGGGGAAGGTGTGTGTACCCAATGCCACACGTTTCCCTGCCTGCACATGTATGTGGGAGTGACCTGTGTTGTCTTGTCAGCCATACAGTGAAGCAACAAGTTGTTCATGCAGGAGTCAGGACAGTGATTGCTTGGCTGAATGGCTGTGTGTGCCCCTGTTGTCCATCTCAGTGTGAGCCCACCTGGTCTGCACAGACCCACCCAAAAAGACAAGGACACATCACTTCACTTACAGAGTATTACATCTGTCTTTTCTCATTGCACTCCAGCTATAAGCAATATCAGCACTGTAGATTGCACACGACCGGCCTTGTGAAAAGGATTTTGTATTTGTGAGATGATGTCCCTCAATGTGACATCCATATCACTGTTATCAATTCATAGGGCAGAGACATTGAGGGCTGCGCAGTCTTGGACACAGTGAGTCTACCCCCAAACCCATGTTGATATGTGATGTATGGCTTGCTCAACCTAAAAACGGACTGGAGATGTGGGCAGGCTACACAGGGCTTTCAGTGCATGCATCTTGCACGACTGAGATGTGAAGGGACTGTGTTCCCCCTTACACCTGCATGCATTTACACCAGCTTTTACCTTGCAGATGTACCATGTGAGATGTATTCTTGTCTCTGTTAGACATATCTGTGGATTTGGGATGAGTTAGTATCATGCTACTGTACTGAGAAATGTAGGTACATAACACTGTGTCACTGATAATTTCCCCCTCTTGTCTCCCATGCCTGCAGCTAAAGGTACACTAGCCTAAGGCTGTGTGGAGGGCCATTGCAGCCAAGGTGCAGCCTCTGGGTGTCTCTAACCGATGGCACACCGACTGCCACAAGAGGTGGGACGACATCAGATGGCTGGCAAAGAACGTGGCGGAGATGACCTTGGGGCTGCTTCCTCGCTCTGGGTGGCTGGCATGGTGCAGCATGACACCACTCATGGGCCGCATCTTGGCCGTGACACAGCCTGAGCTTGATGCACGTTTGAAGGAGCATCAGCAGCAAGCCAGGGGTGAGTATTCTGGGAAGGGTGAATTTGGCTGGGAGTGGCTGCATGTGTACAGAGCCTGTGCCAGCGCTGGCCTATGTGATGTTGTTAGTGTGATGAAGTGGCTTGTAAGTAGCTGCTGGGCTGGGTGCAGGTGTTATGCATGTGCCCTACCTGTACTTACTGAGGTAATTTGAGTACTGTGCATTCCCATTGCATTCTGAGTCATGGTCTTCAGGTATCATCTGCATTGGGTTAGTCTGGGGAATCCCATGGGAAGGAACGGCAGTATGCCCAGTCTGAGTGTGCCTTCATCAATGCGTACATTGCCTGAACTCAGATTCGGTAGGCTTAGACATCTGACACCAATGTGCACCAGTCGCTGGGCCCCGAAGTAGAACATGGTGGGTGGCATGGGCTCATGGCCATTGTGGAATGTCATGTTGTAGTCTGTGTCTGTGTTGTCCCCTCCTGCTCCATCCAGATCTGTCACTGGCAACGAGTAGTGTGCCCCCGCATGGCCCTAGGTGTGCTCAAATCTATTTGTGTGTCTGGTTGAAAGGAGCCACTAGCAGGGTGTTGTGCTGTGTGGTCGTCGGCTCACTTATGCCTGATTTTCAAGTTTCCACGCACTGTTTGAGTCAATATAGTGAATTAGCACAATGTGATTGCACAGGGTGGTGTGCAACATGTCGATTTAGTCGTCTTCTGTGATGCTTTGCTTGCATATGTTTGTTATGTTGCTGCCACTAAACTGGCCCTACATCTCTCTCTCTGTCATGCGGCATCTCCTGTGGTCACGGAGGGACAGGAGACGGACACCTGTTAGGGTGAAACAAGCACAACAGCTGCACAAGAGCCAAGTGACACAGATGTCACCAACGCCTCGGAGGGAGACATGAGTCTACTGGGGGAATCCCAGCCTGAGACGCAAAGTACCATGTCATCTGATGTCAGCGGTGATGCATCCATATTGGGAGGCACAGAGAACGGGGACTCTGCATCATCTTACACCACACAGCGGCCAGTGCCCACCCTCCCAGCCACGTCCTCTGGTGCTGCCCGTGTTCGTACCAGTAAGAGGGGAAGAGTGTCCTTCACCCCTGGCACCGCTGCCTCTGCCTCTGACCCCCCCTGCTGCCATCAGTGCTGAGTCTATGGACCTTTTGCGCCAGCTGTGTGTAGGCCAGACAGCTCTCCTCAATGCCTTCATTGACCATGACAAACAATTGGCACAGTTGGTTGCTTTCATGGAGGGCATACATTCAGACGTGGGTGGGCTGCACCAGACTGTCCAGTCTTTGTCCTCCACAGTGACGACAGCCCTTTAACAGGCACATACTCACAGTCCCGCTCCGGTCCCTCTATCCACCCCCCTGTCAGTGGCCACGTCTGATGATGGTGACCCCGCTCCACTGACCTCAAAGTCACGATACAGCACACAAAGCACCCAGCAGCAGCAACCCAAGCGGTCCCGGGCGCAGACATCATGCCCTCAGAAGACAAAATCCACCCCAGAGCGCAAAGACAAAAGCCTGCCAGGCGACACCAGGGGCCAAAAAGCAAAGAAGCAGACCTCAGGCTCACATGCCTCAAAGTTATCCCCAGCCAAGGACTCTCCTGTCCCTAAAGCATCTCGCTCAGAGAAGCATACAGTTTCTGTGCCCACTTTGAAGGTGGTGCATGGCAAGTATACACCTAAGAAGGGCTCCAAGACAGATTCACCCACCACCTCAACTCCCATTCCAAGCCCAGTGAAGCAGGAGAAGGAGGGCATTGTAGGGGTTACACCTGTTAAACCTAGGATGGAGGGGCAAAGGTGAAGCCAGGCAAAGCGTTCTGCTGGATCCAGTTCGTCTCCAGAGGGAGTGTCAGCGTCTGCACCTGATGCAGCTTTGGTGAAGAGTGTGCCTGTTGTGTCCTCCCCTCCTCACACTCCTACCAAGACAGTAAAACCATTTAGACTCCCCAAGAAGTGGAAAGGCCCCCCTCCACAATCTCCCAGCCACACTGTGTCTCACGTCAGCAGGACTCCACCTCCACGTCCCACTACATCACCTGGCCCAAGCGGCCTTCCGGCTTGCCAAGCCACTGATAGCTCTACCTCAGCTGGGCCGCTCTCTCCCCGGTCAAATGCTCAAACTGTCCCCAACACACAGCCAGCTACCAGTCCAACTGACAGACAAGTCTGAGTGGTAGTCACCCTCACACAACTGTCTCTCACACAGGAGGCTCTACAGCACATTGTTACCCCCTGACTGTGTTGCTGACCATGGAAAGGTACAGTCACATACATTCCCTATGCAGCTTCTCATGGACTCACTCTGCACTTTGCCCTGCCCACTGGCCTTGTCGTTCACTGCTGTGTGTTCCTTGCCTGTGCAGATTCCCGTGGACATACTCTTCACCTTGCCCTGCCCACTGGCCTTGTCATTCACTGCTGTGTGCCCCTTGCCTGCCCAGATTACCATGGACATACACTGCACTTTGCCCTGCCCACCAGCCTTATCGTTCACTGCTGTGTGCCCCTTGCCTCTGCAGAATCTCATGTACTCACTCTGCACTTTGTCCTGACCACTGGCCTAGTCGTTCACTGCTGTGTGCCCCTTACCTGTGCAGACTCTCATTGACTCACTCTGCACTTTGTCCTGACCACTGACTTTGCTGGGTTGCCCTTGCCTGTGCAGCTTCTCATGGACATGTTCTGCAATTCATTTTGACCACTGGCCTTGTTGCTCTTTGCTGTGTTCAACTATTGCCTATGCAGCTTCTCATGGACATGCTCTTCACTTTGCCCTGCCCACTGGCCTTGTTGCTCTTTGCTGTGTTCAACTATTCAACGTGCAGCTTCTCATGGACATGCTGTGCTCCCTGAACTGACCACTGGCCTTGCTGCTTTGCCCTTGCCTCTGCAGCTTCTCGTGGACATGCTGTGCTCCCTGAACTGGCCACTGGCCTTGCTGTTTTGCCCTTGCCTGTGCAGGTTCTCATGGATTTGCTCTGCATTTTGTGCCTTGCTCTTCTCTTGGTGCCTATCTGTGCAATATGTGAATAAAGACAGTTGCTCCTGTTGTCTGTTTTGTCAGTGTCCTTACTGAATGAAGTTCTTTTGGTGTGTGTATAAGGTTTACTGTGCCCCATGCTCTGTGTGCCACTTCAACATTGCCAATGTCATGGTTCACTTACTCTCTTTCTTATAGGGGTGACAGGGACTTCAGTTCTTCCTGACCCTGATACTTGTGGTGGCTATGATGTCAATTTTACATGTAATGCAGTTGTCATTTTCATGATTTGTTCATGTTAGCTATATTCTTCACATGTCAGGTTGGGGGACACTTCCAGCACAGAGTGTGATTCTATCCACAGATTTGCAGGCAGGCTGGCCAGGGTCATCATGTATGTGTGTTCTTCCTTTATGTGTGCCCAGCAGTGTATGTGTGTGGTCATCTTGTGATGGTCAGTCATCCTGGTCCCATGGCTTACTTTAGATGTGTTCTCTTGTGTGGTCAGGAAGTGTGCAGTGTGAAGGGGTGACTTTGTGGGGAGTGTTGATGTATGTGTGCCCCTGCATTGTCAACCACACACATGTGTCACCCAGGAGTTGACTTCCTGTTGTTTGGATTGTTCAGCCCTGTGGATGTGGTTGTATGCACATGTGTGAATTGTATGTTGGGCACTGTGCAGTGTGTTGGTGTGTCCATGCAGTTTTGTCTGACTCCTACTTGTTATTTTTGTCACTTGTGAGTATGCAGAGTGTGTGACTGGCACGTCAGTGTTATGTTTTGTTGATCATCCATCTGTCTTGATACTGTTTTTGGAAACTGTGCAGACCTGCTGATCCACACTGCCATTGTAGTTGTGTTTTCTCATGCACTACTGTCACATGGTGCCTTTTTGCCTCCAGTATGGCATGTTGTGTGTGGTGCAATGCCATCCCCTATCTGTGCTTCAGATGCCTACCCATTGTGAGTCTGCACGCCCTCTATTTGTGTATGGTACACTCCTGCCATGTCCACTACTGACGTGCAGCAAACTTTACTTAGATGTAAGCTGTCCCCTTGGTTTACATGTGTGTGTTCCTCCTCATCACTTCATTTGTGACACTGTGCTTTGTGGTGCAGTTCTTTGGCCAGGAGCAATGTGCCACTCAGGACATTCCCCCAATTGGTGATTTGTGGTGTTCTTGTGCTGTTTGGCAGTCATGTTTGCTCATCGGCAGTTCAACTGTATGTGCTGCCCAGTACTCTGATCAAATTGTTTCCACCTTTCTGTCCCAAACTTGTGCATCTGTTGGTGTTGTGTTGAATGTATGTGTGTTTGCTGTGGTACTGCATCACTTCCTGGGTGTGATGTTGTCGTTGTGCTGTGCTGATTAGTGTTGTGTGGATTCATGTTATGTCACTTGTGTCTGTGTGGGACTGTTATGCTTGGTGTGCACACACTGCTTGCTGTGCATGCAGTGCTGTGGGTGTATGTTGCCTTGTCATTCCCTGATGTGCATCCACTGTTGTCCTGATGTGTTTGGTATGTGTTTTTTGCCTGTGCATCTGTTGTTTGTTTGATGTGGCTGTGTTTATCTGTGATGGTACACTTTGTGTCTGTGTTGTGGTATGTTGTCTTTACATTGTTCCTGACTGATGAGGTTGTGCATTCCTGTTGTGTCTGTGCTCCCATTACCTTTTCACAGTTTTGCTACACAGGGCATGTCTGTTCTTGTTGTGGTTCTGTGTGTGTTTCTGTTGGGTTATGTGTTTGTCTGTTGTTTTTGTGCAGACATTTGTTCTGGCATCCCTGTATGTGTGTGTGATGTTTGTGGCTACCCCCAGGGTGTGTGATTGATTGTCTGTGTAGTGACTGGAAAATATTGCCACCCTTCTGTGTGTTTGATACTGGTGTTGTGTTGTGCTGCTGGTATGAGGGTTGTATGTGTGTAGATTCCTACTAGTGTTTGACAGTCATGGGCTGCGTCCATGGGCCCTGTGTGTTGTGTTGCTGGCATGCTCCTGTGAAGTAGTTGTATACATATGTATGGCTGTTCACAGTTTGAGTTCAGGGCCTTCATGTCATCCCTGTGCCTATACATGGGTTGCCTTGCTGTCACCCTGGGTTGTTGCACTGAGCTGACTGTGATTTGACTTTACTCACTGTACCAGCCATGTGTGCTTTGATGGAATGAGGGTGTTGTTCTATGTTCCTTGTCTCGCATGGTATGTACACATGCTTGGTGGTTATCTCCTTGGCCTTACATTTCGGTGGACCTCACTTTGGCTTCCCTATTTGTTATGCTCCATTGCTGGTGGCATGTGATCTGTGTATGTGTCTGTGTGTCAGTGGGGGTGTGTCTGTGTGACTTGGCAGGCTGTGTGTCCAGTAGGATGATTGTTCCTTGTATGTGTGTGTGTTCATTTAGTTCTTGTACTTAGTTTTCTTGCCATGAGTGTGGTGTTGTAGTGGTGTTTTTCCCTGGCAGTGTGCTTGTGTGCTGTGTGTTACTCTGCAGCCACTCCTGCTGTGGCTGTCTCCCTAGTTCTTTGGTGTGTGGTGCAGGGTGTGGATTCACCTGGCTTGTTGTTGTGCATGGGGGTGCACAGGAGGGGCACATGGCATGTCCCTTCAGGGGGGGCTAGTATGTGGAGGGTGGAGGTGTGGATCTGTGGTGTTTGTGCCCTACCCATGCCTGGCGCTGGTCCTGCCTTCTGCATTGTGCACATGTATTCCCTTTTCTTCACCGCAGCGGTGACGTGACCGGGACATTGCTGCAAGATCGCTGTGAATGTGTATCCTGGATTCGGATGGATGACTTGGTGGCAGGTGTGTCATGTATGGGTAGACTTGTGGAAGTGTTCCTGTCCCCACCAGGGTGTCTGATGTGGTTAGGGGCCCTGTTTCAGCCCATGAGTTGTGTGTTGTGGCTGTGTCATTGCGTACCTGCGGCAGCGTCCGCGGCAGTCCATGAGTTGCTGGTGATGTATCAAGTACAGCACCGGAAAATCTCGTATGGCTGGGTCCATTGCAGTCATTACCGGGTTGTGTGGACCGGGACTCTGGTTTCGCTCTCTGCTGTTGAGCTTCCGCCATCTCTGGTTGGGCAGTTTCTCCGCTGTGGTGCGGCTAGTTGTTTTGGGCATCCTAATTTGTGGAGCGGGGCGGATGTCATTCCGCATGGCGGTGAGTCTCCATTGAGTCACACCGCCGCGTTAGCGGGTGCACTTTGATGGTGGTTTGGAAATGGGCTATGTTTGGCCACTCTAATATGGCAGGGGTGAGCCCTCTCATGTGATAAATATGTTCAGCATCACGAAAGAGACTTCACACATGGTGTACGTAAATAAAGTTTGTATTCAACACTCACATTAATTAACACATTATGAACATTATGTATTACTGGACAGCAATCACATTAAGAAATATTACTAGCAGTACTAGGCTCAAGCGGGTTAAAATGACATCATTAATATGCACAATTGGGAAAGATCCTACTTTATTCCTCAACACTCTTATGCGATGCAAAAAGTTGTCAGACAAAAGTCCACCCCGGGAACCATTATATTTCAATATCACACATTATAGGGTGCACCACGGATCACAACAATATCAGAAATGAGTACACACATATAATTACAACACTTTTAAGCAGCATCGTGGGCCAAGGCCACATGTGTAAAAACCAAGGTGAAACTTAATACTCCTTTTGCAAAGAATCAACGTGTAAAGCAACACCGTTGCGCAGTGAAAGTAATGAGAGCCAGTCACTCCCACACGTTCATAAAGCACCAATTTGTGGTGCCACAGATATCAGGCAGGCCCATATGGTGTGCACTCACACACACACACACACACAATCGCACACACACCCAGCAGCCTAATATGGTGCACTGATATCCGGAAGGTCAGTTGATAATGCCCAAGCCCTCCTCTACTGGTGGAGATAAAAGAAAACCTTTCCCAGAATTGTAGGCTGATCGCAGAAGGAGTCACACTTAATCAGTGTCCCAAGGAAGAAGGTGGGTAGGTAACAGGGCTAATTAGGCTGCAGTCGACAAATGGGGCTTTGGCCACTAGTCGGGAAGTTCACCCACAGTATGCAGAGTAGAAGCTGGCTGAGTGTGATAGTTGTTCACTCAAGGGATTCCACGATATGCCTTTTGGCACCAGCCCAGTTCTGCGAAGCACAGGGGGGGCTCACATAGTCATTTGACCTATTTCTGTTCACTTTCAGAATTGTTCCTTAGGCCAGTTACCTTGGCCCGGTGTGGGCAGTACTACCTGGTACCATGAAGTCATCGGACTGGGTGAGGAGAGGACAGTTGGCCCGCGGCACTGAGGGCATGAAAGGAAGAATCAATGAATGGGGGTTAAGCTGGGAGCCACTTGGAAGAAAGAGGCCCCCGTCAGACACACGTCAATCAAAGTAGCACCCAGGCAATCCAGGCACCAATGAACATAAATTCGCTCCTCTGCACCTTCCTGGACAACATCTGGTGTGATAACATCTGGTGTGCATTGATATGAATCACAACAGGTAATTCCGGTAACACACATAAAGAGTTGCAAATTCCATACCTCCTCAGAAATGAGGCACAATATCTGGTGTATGTTGTTCTGAGTCGCAAAAACAACAATTGAATGGAATGAATGCAGAACAATGTTATATATTCACCCCAGTACAGAGATCTGGGCCTAAATCCATCGTTTTTTTGAACTCCACACCACCCCAGGTCAGACATGGCCATATGCAAATCAGCCTTGACCCTGTGCCTCATGGGAACAGTCCAGCCCGAACTGCCAAGCTATGTCTTTCCTCGACCTGCATCAAGCATCCAAGGACCGGTTTCTGGCTATCAGCCTTCATCAGCCTGGATAGCTTGACTCCAGTGGTGTGGAGAGCATGGGACTCACGTCTGAGCATACCCATCCAACTCGGGGTGACAAATGCAAAAACAACAATTGATGGACAGAATGCAGAACAATGTCATACATTCACCCCAGTACAGAGATCTGGGCCTAAATCCATCGTTTTTTTTCACTCCACACCACCCCAGGTCAGACATGGCCATATGCAAATCAGCCTTGACCCTGTGCCTCATGGGAACAGTCCAGCCTGAACTGCCAAGCCATGTCTTTCCTGGACCGGAATCAAGCATCCAAGGACCGGTTTCTGGCTATCAGCCTTCATCAGCCTGGATAGCTTGACTCCAGTGGTGTGGAGAGCATGGGACTCACGTCTGAGCATACTCATCCCACTCGAGGTGACAAATGCAAAAACAATTATTGATGGACAGAATGCAGAACAATGTCATACATTCACCCCAGTACAGAGATCTGGGCCTAAATCCATCGTTTTTTTTAACTCCACACCACCCCAGGTCAGACATGGCCATATGCAAACCAGCCTTGACCCTGTGCCTCATGGGAACAGTCCAGCCCGAACTGCCAAGCCAAGTCTTTCCTGGACCGGAATCAAGCATCCAAGGACCGATTTCTGGCTATCAGCCTTCATCAGCCTGGATAGCTTGACTCCAGTGGTGTGGAGAGCATGGGACTCACGTCTGAGCATACCCATCCCACTCAGGGTGATAAATGCAAAAACAACAATTGATGGACAGAATGCAGAGCAATGTCATACATTCACCCCAGTACAGAAATCTGGGCCTAAATCCATCGTTTTTTTGCACTCCACACCACCCCAGGTCAGACATGGCCATATGCAAATCAGCCTTGACCCTGTGCCTCATGGGAACAGTCCAGCCCGAACTGCCAAGCCATGCCTTTCCTGGACCGGAATCAGGCATCCAAGGACCGGTTTCTAGCTTTCAGCCTTCATCAGCCTGGATAGCTTGACTCCAGTGGTGTGGAGAGCATGGGACTCACGTCTGAGCATACCCATCCTACTCGGGGTGACAAATGCAAAAACAACAATTGATGGACAGAATGCAGAACAATGTCATACATTCACCCCAGTACAGAGATCTGGGCCTAAATCTATTGTTTTTTTGCACTCCACGCCACCCCAGGTTAGACATGGCCATATGCAAGTCAGCCTTGACCCTGTGCCTCATAGGAACCGTCCAGTCCGAACTGCCAAGCCATGTCTTTGCTGGACCGGAATCAAGCAATCAAGGACCGGTTTCTGGCTATCAGCCTTCATCAGCTTGGATAGCTTGACTCCAGTGGTGTGGAGAGCATGGGACTCACGTCTGAGCATACCCATCCCACTCGGGGTGACAAATGCAAAAACAACAATTGATGGACAGAATGCAGAACAATGTCATACATTCACCCCAGTACAGAGATCTGGGCCTAAATCCATCGTTTTTTGCACTCCACACCACCCCAGGTCAGACATGGCCATATGCAAATCAGCCTTGACCCTGTGCCTCATGGGAACAGTCCAGCCCGAACTGCCAAGCCATGTCTTTCCTGGACCGGAATCAAGCATCCAAGGACCGGTTTCTGGCTATCAGCCTTCATCAGCCTGGATAGCTTGACTCCAGTAGTGTGGAGAGCATGGGACTCACGTCTGAGCATACCCATCCCACTTGAGGTGACAAATGCAAAAACAACAATTGATGGACAGAATGCAGAACAATGTCATACATTCACCCCTGTACAGAGATCTGGGCCTAAATCCACCATTTTTTTTGCACTCCACACCACCCCAGGTCAGACATGGCCATATGCAAATCAGCCTTGACCCTGTGCCTCATGGGAACCGTCCAGCCCAAACTGCCAAGCCATGTCTTTGCTGGACCGGAATCAAGCATTCAAGGACCGGTTTCTGGCTATCAGCCTTCATCAGCTTGGATAGCTTGACTCCAGTGGTGTGGAGAGCATGGGACTCACGTCTGAGCATACCCATCCCACTCTGGGTGACAAATGCAAAAACAACAATTGATGGACAGAATGCCGAACAATTTCATACATTCACCCCAGTACAGAGATCTGGGCCTAAATCCATTGTTTTTTTGCACTCCACACCACCCCAGGTCAGACATGGCCATATGCAAATCAGCCTTGACCCTGTGCCTCATGGGTACAGTCCAGCCTGAACTGCCAAGCCATATCTTTCCTGGACTGGAATAAAGTATCCAATGACCGGTTTCTGGCTATCAGCCTTCATCAGGCTGGATAGCTTGACTCCAGTGGTGTGGAGAGCGTGGGACTCACGTCTGAGCATACCCATCCCACTCGGGGTGACAAATGCAAAAACAACAATTGATGGACAGAATACAGAGCAATGTCATACATTCACCCGAGTACAGAAATCTGGGCCTAGATCCATTGTTTTTTTGCACTCCACACCACCCCAGGTCAGACATGGCCATATGCAAATCAGCCTTGACCCTGTGCCTCATGGGAACAGTCCAGCCCGAACTGCCAAGCCATGCCTTTCCTGGACCGGAATAAAGCATCCAAGGACCGGTTTCTGGCTATCAGCCTTCATCAGCTTGGATAGCTTGACTCCAGTGGCGTGGAGAGCATGGGACTCACGTCTGAGCATACCCATCCCACTCAGGGTGACAAATGCAAAAACAACAACTGATGGACAGAATGCCGAACAATTTAATACATTCACCCCAGTACAGAGACCTGGGCCTAAATCCATCGTTTTTTTGCACTCCACACCACCCCAGGTCAGACATGGCCATATGCAAATCAGCCTTGACCCTGTGCCTCATGGGTACAATCCAGCCCGAACTGCCAAGCCATGTCTTTCCTGGACCGGAATCAAGTATCCAAGGACCGGTTTCTGGCTATCAGCCTTCATCAGCCTGGATAGCTTGACTCCAGTGGTGTGGAGAGCATGGGACTCACGTCTGAGCATACCCATCCCACTCGGGGTGACAAATGCAAAAACAATAATTGATGGACAGAATGCAGAACAATGTCATACATTCACCCCAGTACAGAGATCTGGGCCTAAATCCATCGTTTTTTTGCACTCCACACCACCCCAGGTCAGACATGGCCATATGCAAATTAGCCTTGACCCTGTGCCTCATGGGAACAGTCCAGCCCGAACTACCAAGCCATGTCTTTCCTGGACCGGAATCAAGCATCCAAGGACCGATATCTGGCTATCAGCCTTCATCAGCCTGGATAGCTTGACTCCAGTGGTGTGGAGAGCATGGGACTCATGTCTGAGCATACCCATCCCACTCGGGGTGACAAATGCAAAAACAACAATTGATGGACAGAATGCAGAACAATGTCATACATTCACCCCAGTACAGAAATCTGGGCCTAAATCCATCGTCTGTATGCACTCCACACCACCCCAGGTGTTGTTCTGTGTCGCACCAGACAATTCTGTCACACACACAGGCACAAGTTCAGCAGTGCTGCATGAGGTAGAATGAGGCACTACAATGGGTACACCCCCACTTCCAATGGTTGCAACCTGTGAATTAGATACTACATGCAGTGAGCAAACAGTCAATGTGTCACATGAGAGATGAAACGGCAACGTGGAGTTCCACAACCGGTGAATCTACTCACCAATAGCAAGACACTTATGCTTGTTGATGCCTCACGATGTTGAGTCACACTCCTTAGATGCAGGCAATACTTTTTGGGGCTTTGCACAAGGCAGTCCTGTCTCCAGCACAACTCTTAGCTCTGTTCTCACAGCACACTACCAGTTGGGATCCAGCAGACAATGTAGGCACTTAAGAGAGCACTGCTCTCCGGGTGCCACAGGTAGATGGGGTAGGTCCCCCACAGGAGGTCTTTGATGTCCCTGAGACCTCCACCAGAGACCATGGGTCAAGTCAACAAGCCCTTGGAGAGCACACTTCAGGGTGCCACACAGCAGCAGGTAGTCAGCCCAGGCCAGCAGCTATTCAGGAAAGGTGCACTGTCCCTTTCAATGGCAGTAATCCTCATTGTGCACAAAAGATTCTTCTGGCAGTGTGCGCCACACAGTTCCAGGATATCTTCTCCCACATCCCCACAAGTGTATCTCTGCCCTGCTGAAGTATGGCACCAGTATTTATATCGTAGTGTGCCTTTGAAGTGTGGGGTGTTTCAGAGCTTTTCTCTTGGAACCACAGGTGCCTCCCCTAAATGTTTGTCCTGTCTGCCATGGGGGCATGGAATGCAGAGCTTAATCTTTAGTGAGGCTATGATCTGGCTCCCAGCGGCCAAATTTCAAAACCTCTTCCTCCAATCTATCTAGCCAGGCCCTCAATGGCAGTGTTCTGTCATTACATTTGCATGCTGTTTCTGGGGAATACACTGATGTGCTCCCCCATTGTCCTTGTGAGGACTGGAGTGAAACTAAAGAGGTTTATGGTAAGAAAAGGCCCACTTTCTAGAGGTGGCATTTGTAAGCTATTAATGACAAATCCCTTTTTACCACAGAAGAGGGTTTGTCATTATGAACGCTTTGTTAGGAAACATTATGAGGTTGCTCCACAGCTTGAAGTAAATTCACCCATTTCCCCATGTTAACCTAAGGGAAGAGCAAACCTCATAGGTAATGAAAACACACATGGGTATTCTTCATTACCTGGTAAGAGAACACACTTGGTACCTGCCCTGCCTTTCACCTACCACTTGCAAAACTACTCACGACTTACCCCACAGGTACTCAAGTGGTAGTATAAGGTCCCCTCTGGATTGGCCAGTGGTTTAGAAAGGCCAACATGAGTATAAGTGCAATTGCAAGTACACAGGCCTGCAATGGCAGGCTAGACACATGTTTTAAAAACATCAGATAAGCATCACTTTATATATTGTAAGGGCATGCACACTTTCACACTGCATTTACAGAGGGAAAGTGCCCAGGGCCCTAAGGCAACAAAAAGAGAATCAGCCAAACTCATGAGAAAAAGCAAAAAGTTTTGGGAAACCCTACCTCAAGCGTGTCAGGTCTAACAGTTAGGCCAATAAATATCTGTGATCCGGTTAAAGATTGGATGGCCGCGCTAACACACGGTTATGAAATGTAAGCATGCGTAGACCATGTTCCTCACTTTTGCACTTTTCTGAAGTATACACCACTTTATTCTCTTGTCTAGGGCACGGTCATGTATGTTTTTGTCTACCTCCATTGGTCCTGGTTATGACCTTTATATGGTTTGATAATTTTGTACATGTAGATTTTTGTACTTCACTGGCATTTTCTGATGCACTTAGCACTTTATTAGTAACTTGGTATTTTTGTGTGCAATGTATATGTGATTAATATTCTATAGCTTCTGCAGAAATGTCACAGATTATTTATATCTCCATTGAAAGGGGAGTAGCATTCGAATCATAATCTATGCTTTTGAAACTTCTCCTACCTGAGTGTCAGGTGGCCAGCTTTTGAATTCCTATATCAGTGTTGAGCTATCAGCCTTGAGCTGTAATTTGACTTGTCACTGAGATGCAAACATATGGGCAATACTACTGTGATTACAATGTCTATTTAGTATAAGATTGTTTACGTAACTTTTAGTATGTTTAAAAAAAACAATTATCTATCATAAACATCATAGTTTCCCTCCTGGAGGCACTGCTTAGGAGCGCAGTCCAAAATGTCTAAAGCCCCTGAATATATTTGATGGTACTTTAAGGATTAATCAAACACTTATCCCTCCTGGCACTTAGCACAGGTTTTCTGCGGGGTCTCTGAGTCATTGGAAGATGACAAAGGTCAAAGATACACTATCAGGAAACTTAAACCAGATAAATAATTGTCTGTCGTGAATGTGTGACATTGATCCACATTCTGTCCATCATTGTTGTGTTTGCAGTTACCGCTCTAAGTGTACTGGGGATGCTCAGACGTGAGTCCCAGACACTCCACACCACTGGAATCAAGCTAGCCGGGCTGATGAGAGGTGTTACCTCGAAACCGGGCCGGTCCTTGGATGCTTGTTTCCGTCCTGGGAAGGACATGGCTTTTGTAGTTCGGACTGGACTGTTCCCATGGGGCAACAGGGTCAGCGCTGATTTGCATATCGCCATTGTCTAACCCAGGGTGGTGTGGAGTGGAAAAACGATGGATTTGGGCCCAGATCTTTTGACTGGGGTGAATGTGTGACATTGATCCACATTCTGTCCATCATTGTTGTGTTTTCAAGGGTACCAGCAGTTTAATGAGTGTCTCAACTCTATGTAATCCCCTACTAAATTGACTTTTCCTGAAGTTTGTGGGTTGGAGATAAACTGGTAAATCCCACCCCACACATATTTATGCATTTCCCCAAATGTTTGTGGGACTGCAATTAGAAGAGTAGATAGTACCCACATCCACATGTTTGCACTTTCCTCAAGGTCTGAGGGATTGGAGTGATTGCTACCGTGCTGCTTTATTTCTCCCCTGAGACGGAAGCCGGGGGTTCTCTCAGCTACCTTGCTACTTTATTTACTTTCTTTTCTTTATCACTGTCAGTTTGACATTTTAAATCGCCGCATGTTCGCAAGTAGATTACTTACTTGTTAGAACTTTTAGAGTACTTGTCAGCCTGGAAAAACGGCCATATCGATTCCTGGGCAGCCTAGTAGGACTTGGCGCAGAGAGATCGAAATAGGGCTTACCGCCACTGAGAGCCGCCATATTGAGAGGGGTAAGGGATTACATTCTAGCTGCAGGACGCCTCCCGCCCTCCCGCCCTCCCGCAGTATTTAAATCCTGTTAGTCCCAACAGCATGTTGATTGCTACCGTGCTGCTTTATTTCTCCCCTGAGGCGGTAGCCGGGGGTTCTCTCAGCTACCTTGCTACTTTATTTACTTTGTTTTCTTTATCACTGTCAGTTTGACATTTTAAATCGCCGCATGTTCGCAAGTAGATTACTTACTTGTTAGAACTTTTAGAGTACTTGTCAGCCTGGAAAAACGGCCTTATCGATTCCTGCGCAGCCGAGTAGGAGCTGGCGCAGAGAGATCGAAATAGGGCTTACCGCCACTGAGAGCCGCCATATTGAGAGGGGTAAGGGATTACATTCTAGCTGCAGGACGCCTCCCGCCCTCCCGCAGTATTTAAATCCTGTTAGTCCCATCAGCGCGTTGATTGCTACCGTGCTGCTTTATTTCTCCCTGAGGCAGAAGCAGGGGGTTCTCTCAGCTACCTTGCTACTTTTTTTACTTTGTTTTCTTTATCACTGTCAGTTTGACATTTTAAATCGCCGCATGTTCGCAAGTAGATTACTTACTTGTTAGAACTTTTAGAGTACTTGTCAGCCTGGAAAAACGGCCTTATCGATTCCTGCGCAGCCGAGTAGTAGCTGGCGCAGAGAGATCGAAATAGGGCTTACCGCCACTGAGAGCCGCCATATTGAGAGGGGTATGGGATTACATTCTAGCTGCAGGACGCCTCCAACCCTCCTAAACACCCTATAAATTCCCTATGTCATCTCGTCCGCGCAGCGGGCGCGCCAGCGGCGCGCCAAAGGCAAGCCCGTCTGCGCCCGTCCACGTCCGACCGGGACCAGGGGCCACCCCCCCTGGTTGTCCTCAATCACAAAGACTAGTATACAACAAGGACTCCCTACTTCGATCTTGTCCTCCCATTCCCGCTGGCTGCCTTCATCACCTCCCCCCTCTAGAAATCCCTCATATATGCCCTCACTGTAAACTGGAGCTAACTGACCACCTTATTCAACAGGATTCTAAGGACTACCAATGTTTCTTCTTAACTGTCGATCTCTTGTCAAGCACAGTCTGGAGATGTCGTTGTTGTTGGAGGAACATATGCCGGATGTGGTATTCTTAACTGAAACTTGGCTTACCCAAGATTCCCAGTCCGACATAGTGCAAGCCCTCATTCCCGGCTATCAGATGGCCAGGTTAGATCGACCACAGGGCAAAGGTGGAGGGCTGGCTTTCATCTACAAAGACATCTATACATGTCGCTGCCTAATGGAGACTATTGCGGACTGTGAAAGCTTCCCTTTTGTTATTGAATTTACACCTAACAATAGCTTCTCTGGCATTCTCATCTACCGTCCTCCTGGCCCCATAAAAAAACTTTCTGGCAGATCTACCTACTGTTGTAGCAGAATTAGTCACCTCCCCCTCTAATTTTACTTTATTGGGAGATTTTAACATTCATTTCGATAACCTGCTAGACACCATTGCTACGGGAGTCACAACCAGTTTAGCTGCTATGCAACTAGATCAACTGGTGCCAGGACCTACACACAACAAGGGTCATCTTTTAGACCCAGTATTTAGCAATAGCAAAACTATAAGGGTTGGCAGTATCAGCCATCTTCCTTGGACTGATCATTTTTTAATTCCTATAACTTGGTCCACTCCCAAAACTTTACCTCCTATCCCCCTTCCTTGCCCCACCCGAAATTGGACAAAGCTCAAAACAGATGAATGGATGAGTAATCTTATTGCCTCCAATCTGTCTCTCTCCCATGATCCCTGCGCTAACAATGAGCTCTTTAACAACTGGATAACAAGCTCCCTGGACTTTGTACTTCCCTATCGAACCTTTGGTGCTAGAAGGAAACAAAAAACCGCCCCTTGGTATTCTGAAGATCTTAGGGAAAAAAACGCCTCTGTAGAAGACTAGAGAGGAAGTGGCGCTTATCCTATGAGCCTACGGACAAAGCGACCTATAGAGAAGCAATTAGGAACTACAAAAACGAAATTAGAGATAAACAATCTATACATTACACGGAAAAGATTAGACTAGCAAAATCTAAGCCCAAAGAAATGTATCATATTGTTAAAACTCTGACTAGGCTGCCACCACCGTTATCATCTGATGACAACTCATCCTTTCGATGTGAGGAAATGGCCAATGCCTTTTTCCTAAAAATAAATACAATTTATCTCTCCTTCTCTGACCCAGAAAATGACCCGTCCTTGCAAAAACCTAACTTACCAACTATATCAGCGGTCTCCCCCCATAACAACTCTCTAGACCACTTCCCAATGCTGCATCTTGACACCCTTGAGTCCTTAGCGAACCAAATCAAATCAGGCTCACCCTGTGACCCTGCTTCCCCTGAGATGCTGATCCAAGTTAATAAAGCCATTTTTCCCAATCTAATGGAACTCCTGAATTCTTCCATCAAGAGCAGGATAGTCCCACAGTCTTGGAAACACGCCATGGTCCGAGCATTGTTAAAAAAAAACAACCTTGACCCTACTAATTTTAACAATTATCGCCCGATATCACTGCTTCCCTGGGCTGCCAAGATCTTAGAGAAACACATCAACATCAGTGTAACCCAGTTCTTCGAGCATAACCACCTGCTCGACACCTCCCAGACTGGCTTCCGCCCAAAACACGGCACGGAGACAGCCATACTGGCGGGACAGAAGAGGCTAGGCGGATACTCGATCAGGGAGGGTCAGTGGCAGTGATCCTCCTTGATCTGAGCGCCGCCTTCGATACGGTCAACCATAAAATACTTCTGGACCGCCTCCTCGAGATGGGAATCTTGGGGGAAGCCCTGGAGTGGTTCAGGTCTTTTTTATCTGACCGAACCTTCCAGGTCTTTGAAGGCACTTCGGTCTCTTCGAAGAAGCCTCTGGGATGTGGGGTTCCGCAGGGCTCTTCATTGAGCCCTACGCTCTTTAATGCCTATATGAGACCACTAGCTGAAATAGTACGTCCACATGGTATTAACATCATCACCTATGCGGATGATACCCAGCTAGTGGTCTCTCTCGCACAGGGGAGTACCCCACTACCGCAGTCCAATCTAACAACTTGTCTCGAGCATGTCAAGAGTTTGATGACTAAATCATGTCTGAAGCTCAACGATGACAAAACTGGGCTGATGCTTCTAGGCCCTTCAACTCTCTCCACTTTGGAGATGTCATGGCCTCTAAGCATGGGCACAGCTCCCACCCCCAGAGACAACATCAAAAGCCTGGGGGTGTGGATAGATAAATCGCTGACCTTCGACATGCAGGCAACTAAAGTCTCTGCGACCTGTTTCGGCCTCTTAAGGATGGTAAAAAAAATCCTACCACTCCTCCCCTTTGAGGCAAGACAGATAATCATTCAGGGCTTAATTCAATCCCGCCTAGATTTTAACAATGCTCTGTACCTTGGGGCACCGGAATACACCTTACAAAAATTACAACGCACCCAGAATTGCGCTGCTCGCACCCTACTTGGTACCCCTCGGAGAACTTCAATAAAAACTGGCCTAAGAGCATTACATTGGCTCCCCATTAGGGAGAGAGTCAAATTTAAATCTCTGTGCATTGCACATCAGGCGTACTGGAAACTGGGCCCAGAGATCAACCACTCGCTGGTATCGCCATACGAACCCTCAAAAGCTCTCCGATCCTCACATGCCTTTCTAGCTCAAATCCCAAGAATCTATAGAGCGAGGGCTGGAGGTCGATCCTTCGCATATAAGGCCCCGAAAATATGGAACATTCTACCACTTCATCTTAGAGCAGACTCGAACCTCCTGAGTTTCTGCAAGAAACTTAAAACTCTTTTATTCAATCAATAGTCGACTCACTCCTCCTTTTTCTTTTTCTTTTTTGAGCACTGATGGTAATTTTAGCGCCTGGATGCCTCAGGGCAGATGCTAGCGCTTTATAAATATGCTTTTCATTTCATTTCATTTCATTTCATTTCATTTCAATAGTAAATTTCAGCCCCCTGTTTGCACACCTTTCCCAATGTCTGCGGGCCTGGAGATAGAAGAGTATATAGCACCCCACTTCAATTTTTTAACTTTTCTAATGTTTGTGGGACTGCAGTTTGAATCGTAAATCTTAGCAATCTCCCCAGAACCTCCAATATTATGCACTGTTGATAAAGTTTTCAGGACTTGAGATTGAAAAGTAAATCTAAGCCGTTGAAATTTAAGCACTACCCAACATTGGTAAGAACGGAGTTTTCAATGTGTGACTTCCTAAATGTATGTAATTTTCAAAACATACAATGAACTAGAATTAGATCAGTAAAGAAACAGTTGAATATATTATCAAATGATACATATAATAATAATTAACATTTAAAAATAATTCATATTATTGACTTAAGAAGTACATTGGTTTATTTTACCTACAGATTTTTTATATATTTTAAATAAATTAAACAGTTTATCCATATTAAAATGTGCATTTATTTTCTATTCTAAAAAACATTTACACACGTGGTTAATGTATACATTAATTTATAAAGTAAAATGTATATTTCATACATATTGTGATATATACCAATGTACATTACATATAATTTGTAACAAAAGCATGAGTTATTTTATTACATAAAGTAAATCTAATATGTGATAACATTTTGTAAAAAAAAAAAAATGCAGAACAATTAACAGCTCATTAAATGGTTATTGTTTTCCATACTTTATTTTGAGAGGTGGTCTTTAACTTAATAAATTAAATTTTTACACAAAAAAAATAATCAACACATACATTCCTTTTTAATAATAGCACAAATAATAATATTTTTAGATTGAGTTCAATTTATTACTATGTCTCGTTTTGTTTTTATTAAACCACTCTTTACTGATCTCTTGTGGGATGAGGATGCAGTTCACAATTGATCAGATCAGATAAAAAAGTGTGTTTTATATTTATTTAAACTATGTAGGCTACATAGGTTTAATTGTAAGTCTATTTTGGTATTTGAACATGTTACAGTTAACATATCATAATACTGAGTTTTGCATGTTTGGGTTTGTTTATGTATTGCTTAATATGTACCTAGGGGTTTGTAGTGGTGCTGGTTTAATGTTGCTGGTACAGATCTTCATTTCTGAAGTCCCATTAGTTCTTTGGATTACTTTAAAAAACAAAAATGTTTGGAGGTCATGCGCAACTACCTGAAAGTGCTACAGCAGAGTCTGAAACCAGATTGAATATGAAAAGTAGGGAGGTACTTGAAAGTATTGCTGAATTACACAGATGAATGCCTAAAATGGTTTTGTCAGACTGCTACTTGAACGTTGCAGGAACATGTTTGAAATGAACAATCAACCTTAACTAATTATCTAAATGCAATGAAGTGTCGAAACAGGGAATTGTGTAGGGGAACTAGAATGAAGCTCTTGGACGCTGACACATTTTTTGTTGCCAGGAGCCACTTAAACTTACCAGGAGCTATCATGCCATTAACATAATGTCTGATATGTTGTTTCAGTCTACCATGACAAGGATTTCCGTGTGCGTGGAACCCCAATGACTCACTATAAAAATGCCCTCAACATGAGACCCTTAGCCACCTCCCCAACAGAAGCCAGACTTTTCAGCATTTTGCACCTGAACTCAATATAAGTCAGCACCCATGTGAATAACTGCCTCTCCAAGAGCTGAGAGGAATATGTATTTTAAGCATACAGGGCCAGATGCATCAAGCATCCATTTTGCGATTCCTTATTAGGGAAAAATATGGAATCGCTAATAAGGAATAGCAAAATGGAATGCATCAAGAAATCACTACAAAAATAGCGATTTCTTACAATTCCTTAATTGCGACTCGCAAATTGTGACTCGCAATTAAGGAATACCTCCCCATTCATTCCTATGGGCCTGGAGGCCCATAGGAATGAATGGGAAGACAATCTCATTTGCGAATCGCAATTAGCTATTCGCAAATTGAGATTGCGATTTCAAGGGTGCAGGGGTGTCCAAAGGACACCTTGTTGCACCCCTGAATTTGATCTGTGCACATATGTTGTGCACACACATGCCCTTAGGGCATGTGTGTGCCCAACATGAAACTTTGAAAAATGCACTTTAGTGCATTTTTCAAAGTTTTTGCAAATTACCATGAAGTTGTACTTCGTGGTAATTTGCGTGCCCTATTAGCGAATTCGCTATTTTTGAAACTTTCATGCATTGCATTTAAGGAATCTCAATTTGAGATTCCTTAAATGCAAACTATCGCAATTTAGCGAATTCTCTATTTGCGATTTTTGCATTTGGGATGATGCATCTCAAATGCAAAAATACCAGTCGCAAAGGGGCAGATTCTCAGAATCTGCCCCTTTGCGACCGTCTTTTAGCTTGATGCATCTGGCTGACAGTTTCTGTCAATGCATATCTGTAATTGCTGCTTAAATTGTGAGACATAAAGACTGCCATTCAATTGGCTACATTAAATGTCATTCACATTAAAATGTATTTAAAATATTTAGGTAATTTATTATATTGTCACCATCCCACAGAAAAATTGCCTTTAAGGAAGGATACAAATTAGTTTCCGAGGTGCTTCAAAAGTTGTTTTTCTACGTATTATAACTGAAAACTGGAGAGGGGCAATTATCAGGCCTATACCTAAAAAAGGAGATATAAAAAGCCCAAAAAACTGAAGGCTGAATAATCTCTTATATGTGGCTGAAAAGGTAATTGCAAAAATAATCCTGGGAATGCTAAAAGATTGGGCCGCTCTTAATGGTATAGTTCCTCCAGAACAGGGGGGCTTTAAGGAATGGCAGTCAACAATTAACCACTGTTTCTCACTCTGGTCCATTGCATGCAAGTCTGTGGAGCAGAGGGAGAGTCTATTCTGTTGCTTTGTAGACTTCTGTGCGGCTTTTGATCTTGTAGACAGAAACTGCCTATGGGAGTGATTGAGAAAACTAGATATCCCAAAAGACCTCTTAAGGCTCATCCAGGAGCTGCATGGGAGGAAATGGGCTCAAGCTATTCTGGATACCCTAGGGAAGGCAACACAAAATATACAAGTGAATAATGGGTTGAGACAGGTTTGTGTATTAGCCCCTCTACTCTTCTCTTTGTTTGTTGCCAACCTGCCTGTGACCCTAGCTGCTGCAAATGGATTTAGCCCCAAGATGAATGGTAAACACGTGGCATGCCTCCTATATGCAGATGATCTTGTGATCTTAGATCCGACTGAAATAGGCCTGCAAAGAAAATTAGAGAAATTTGAGAACTGTTGTAGATTGAAAACAGTTGTTGAATACATGGATAATACTCGAGTGCTTCGCTTTGGGAAAACAAAAAGCAAATCTAATTTTCACCTAGGCTCAGAAAGACTTGAAGAAGTAAATCAATATAAGTACCTTGGAGTCTGGTTCGAGAGGTCTCTGAAATGGAAATTTCACCTAGAGGCAGCCGCGGATCGTGGAGGGAGTTCGGTGGGGCAGGTAGGCGGTGCGGGGGAGGGGCAGGGTGGGGGATTGGTAAACAACGGAATATGGATAATTGCAGGTAAAGTAAAAATAAATTTGTTTAATAAAACGAATTTCGTAGCGCACCCTGTATTGCAAAATGCAATGCAGCGCGCGCTACGAAATTCTTTTTATTTATTACATTGTTTACTTACCTGAAATTATCCATATTCCGTTGTTTACCACCTCCCACCCTGCCCCTCCACCGCACCACCTCCCTGCCCCTCCGAACTCCCTCCACGGGCCGCGGCTGCCTAGAGGCTTTAAAGACCAGGGTTATTGCCTCGGTGAGTGAGCTGAAAAGATTAAAAAAGGTCTTTGGAGATATGTCATGTAGGCCAGTGCTAAAAGCCTACTAAGCAGTGATCCACCGCAACTTCAATATGGAGCTGTATTACTATATATTAGTGGGAAAAACAGGTGGTATACAGAGAATGGGAAATGCCTGAAGTATTTACTCTCACTTCCCAGTTCAGCCATGATCCAGGTAATAAGATTAGAAACTGGCATGCTTTCAATTAATATACTGGCCGCAAAAGCCCTAATAAGATTCTGGGGAAAACTGAGTGGGAAGTATGGACAGAAAATGTCTCATTGGTGCAAGAATGAAATTGTGCACAGCGAATTAAAATGGGCAAAAAAGTTTAGGACTAACCTGGCTGCCGTTTGCACTGCTATGAAAGTAAAGCAGCAACACCAGAATTTACAAATAGAAATCTCCAAGAGTGATCTAAAAGCGCTAGGCAAAGAATTTCCCAACAAAAGGGACTACCAGTACCTAAGAGAGAAAAATCTGTACATTTTATGTTAAATGCATGCCCGAATAAAGTGAGTTATACATATGTGGATACCCTGCCTATCCAGATGTTAAGAAACGAAGTGCTGAGAGTAAGAATTGGACTCAACCCTTGTAAGATAAGTGATATGGTAAAAGCAAAAATGATTAGTATAGAAGGGAATTGTGCTTGTGGGTTGCACACCAAATGTGATATGTCGCATATTTTCTTGGATTGCTTAAAACTCAAACAACAGCAGAGACAATTGTTACGCCCAATATTCTTGAAATATGGAATTATGACTCGAGGGCATGTTGTTGAATTTTTTGTTGAGATGCGCATTCAAGATATAGCATGTGATTTTTGAAGGCAGTTAGTGCATTGTTTATTGAGAACTAGTAGGAGTGTGAATGTTTTTTACAGAATTATTGGCAGATATTAATTGGAATAAATATTTTATCTGAATAATTTATATACGGTTTTATTAGATAAAAAATATTATTATATATGTATTTGTTACCATACTTTTATTGTTGTATTGTTTAAAGGCCAATGGTCTAAATAAACATATCTTCGATTGGCACTTATTAGGCCATGAAGAAATAGGACCAATGTTGCTCCTCTATCTATGTCTGAAATATTCTTCACCGAATACAGTATTTTTAGTATTACACTTATCATTCACTTCGTGATTCTAGACTGTTTTGTACTTCAGGTTACGGTATTGAATAAATATCAAGCTGTATAAATGAAAATCTATTACTAAGGTATCTTTTCAATATTTCTGGCATCATTAATAAGGGACTGCAAATGTTTGCAAGCAGTGCGATGCTCAAGAAAATAGTCAATTAATATTGTCTTGTACTCGTTTTAACAAAATGATGGTAGTGAATATATGAAAGCACAACGTGGAAGCTGTTTTAAAATACTGTCACAGGTCTGACGATTTCAGCACTATCTAACAGTTTTATGGACTGAAAATTACTTTGGATATTTATGTAACATAAGAACGATTAATGAGTGAGTGATATATGAGTAAGACGTGCCCTGCATTTTGATCTTTTTTGTTAGGCGCCTTGACACCTTCGGGTTAAGTATGCGCGGTATAAGATACATAATAAATATGCTTTATTTCGATACATAAATATCTTAAAAGCAGTACATACATTGAGAATTACATTTCTTAAGGCAAAGATAAAAACGATTAGAAATTTAAAAAAGATAAAACAATCAACACTGCTACAATAAATATATATATATTTTTTAAAATAATTAAATTGCAATAGAAAGCCTTTTAGAACGAATCACCCAAACCCATTTTAAAAAATTTAGAAACACCACACACAATGGGGGATGATGTATCAGTCAATAAAATACGGAGGGCCACCAAATGCTGTCTTGTACCTAAAAGTCTGCACACTGGTGTAAGCCAGCGCCTCCTTGGAGCACAGTAGTCCGGGCATTCGAAGAGAATGTGAGCCACCGTCTCAACCCGCGTTGAGCACAAAGCGCAAAAGGGTGAGGACTGGGGAGCTGATTTCCACCTAGACACCAGGTTGCCTAGAGGTAGAGTACCCACTCTGAGCTTAAAGTAGAGAACCCTGTCCATTGGAATAGAAATGAGATCCAGATAGGGCTCAAATGCAACCACGTCTTTAATTCTTAGGAATGCTGTGGTCGAGTTGCAGTGACGGGGATTGCCAATGAGTTTGGCTGATACCCACTCCCAGTAAAGTTTCTTCAGGGTGGCTTTGGGAGGAGCAGAACGGGTATCCCAGGAGTCGTCCAACCCCAGCTCCCCCAATAGGCTCCAAACGTCCCTAAGCCATTTAATTCGATGCCAACCCTCCATGGCAATCACCTCCGACAAGCCTGCTGCATATGATGCTAGCTCGGGGACCCTCCACAGGCGAGCCCACAAGAGCAGAGGCCGGAGGCGCGCCTGGTCCGCAATTGATCTGCAACCCAAGTCAAGAAGCACCGGGACTGTTGGAGTGCTCAGTGGGAGCGCCATAAGGTCTTTCAGGAATTTGCTTTCTGCTTTAGCTAAAACCTCAAGGTTTGAAGTGCCCCACAACTCCGCTCCATACAGGGCGGCAGTTACCCCTCTGGCTTTATAAATGTCTATTACCGGGGAAATGCAATGTTTAGCAGATAAACGATGTTCCCTGAGTAGGGCACCAGTAACCCTTTTGTGGCTGAGCAGCATCTTTTGAATGTGTGGGGACCAGCTCATGGAGTTACTTAGGCGGATCCCCAAGTAATCAAACTTACAGACCCTCTCCAGGGGGACAGAGTTTAAGAACGAGGGGGTCCTAACCTTTTAGGAGGGTTCATAGTCAGAAATTTGGTCTTGTCTACATTAATCATCAAGCCCCTGAGGGAGCAGAACTCCTGGAAGCGGTTGAGGAGCTTTTGGAGACCCCAGGGTGTCTTTGCGATGAGAAGGGTATCATCAGCAAAGAGCAGGGTGGGGATCCGAGTGCCCGCCAGGGACGGGGCATCTGCTGGTTCTTGGAGCAGGTGCTCTACCACCCCATTCACGTACAGTGAGAATAGTGTGGGAGCTAGCACGCATCCCTTGCAGACACCCCTACACACCGGGATCCTATTGGTTTTCTCCCCGTTCGTACCCCACCGCACCTGTGCATAGTTATCTGCATGAAGTTTGATCAAAAGCGACAAGATATAGGGGGGCAGCCCCAGCCCCTGCAGAACCCTCCATAACTCCTCCCTGGGTACTACGTCAAAGGCAGTCTGCAGGTCGATGAAGGCCATGTAAAGACTGCCCTTGCCCAGCACCACCACCTTCCAATACAGGAGCATCAGCCTAAAGGCCTGCTCGATCGTCCCGGTGCCTGATCGGAACCCCGCCTGGAAGTCAGACAAAATCTTGTAGTCATCAGCCCATTGAAGGACCCTCCCCAAAACCACCTTCCCGGCCACCTTTTGGGAAGAGTCGATCAGGCTAATGGGCCTGTAGTTGGCGGGGCTGTCCCGGCACCCCTTTTTAAATATCGGGACAACCTCCGCCCCCTTCCAGGAATCAGGCACTGGTGCGCCCCTCATGATTGCGTTTAGGAGATTAGCGACCAAATGACCCCATTCCTTCGGGTCGGCTCGTAACAAGTCGCCTGGTAACCCGTCTGGCCCAGCTGCTTTTAGTGGGACCAGGGACTTAATTACGGCCTCCACCTCCCTCGAGGTGAAGTCATCACCAGCCCCAACAAAAACATCGACTTCCAGGGAGAAGGGCTCACTAAGGACCCCTTCTGGTTGGGAATACAGGGCTTCAAAGTGGTTGTACCAGATATGGGCGGGGATGGAACACGTAACCAACGATGCATCAGGCCTACTCCTAGTTCTGACCAGACTCCAAAAGCTCCTTGCATCCTTTCCCTTGCTAGCTGCCAACAGGTCTTCCCAGAACTTCTCCTCCCACTCCTTTTTCGCTGCCCTTAAGGTGTGGGAGTAGTCCTTCCTTGCTATCATGATTACTACTTGGGACTTGGACTTAACTGCCCCTATCAGGGCTTTTTTCAGGGACCTGCATTTTTTTGTATACCATCCCTGTCTATTCATGGGTTTGGTCCTGTTGGTAGCGCCAGAAGGGCTAGAGGGTGAGATGAAAAGCTTACTTAGGGCCCTGGTTAGATCACTAAAAATCTGCGTGGCCTCCTCAGGCACGTGGGACAATGATCCCAGATTACTCTGGGCTGCAGCCAACAGTGCCCCTATGGCGGATGTATGACGTTACAACGCATACTTTTACAACGCATACCGTTACAACGAATTTTTTACAACGCAAAAACTTTTACAACGCATACCATTACAACGCATGTTTTTACAACGCAAGTACTTTTACAACGCATGCCATTACAACGTAAGTATTGGTAAGTATATAATATTTTTTTTTATTAATTGTAATTAATATAATTTAATTTAATTTAATTTAATTAATTTAATTTTTTTTACCCTGTACCCCTGTACCCCAAAAACCCAAATTAACCCAGAACCCTAAAAATACCCCTGTACCCCAAAAACCCAAAACTGTCCCTGAACCCTAAAAATACCCCTGTACCCCAAAAACTGAAAACTGTCCCTGAACCCTAAAAATACCCCTGTACCCCAAAAACTGAAAACTGACTCTGAACCCTAAAAATACCCCTGTACCCAAAAACTGAAAACTGACCCTGAACCCTAAAAATACCCCTGTATCCCAAAAACTGAAAACTGACCCTGAACCCTAAAAATACCCCTGTACCCAAAAACTGAAAACTGACCCTGAACCCTAAAAATACCCCTTTACCCAAAAACTGAAAACTGACCCTGAACCCTAAAAATACCCCTGTACCCAAAAACTGAAAACTGACCCTGAACCCTAAAAATACCCCTTTACCCAAAAACTGAAAACTGACCCTGAACCCTAAAAATACCCCTTTACCCAAAAATTGAAAACTGACCCTGAACCCTAAAAATACCCCTTTACCCAAAAACTGAAAACTGACCCTGAACCCTAAAAATACCCCTTTACCCAAAAACTGAAAACTGACCCTAAACCCTAAAAATACCCCTTTACCCAAAAACTGAAAACTGACCCTGAACCCTAAAAATACCCCTTTACCCAAAAACTGAAAACTGACCCTGAACCCTAAAAATACCCCTTTACCCAAAAACTGAAAACTGACCCTAAACCCTAAAAATACCCCTTCACCCAAAAACTGAAAACGTAAAAAAAAAAAAAAACATATAAAATATTAAATATAATTATATACTTACCAATACTTACGTTGTAATGACATGCGTTGTAAAAGTACTTGCGTTGTAAAAACATGCGTTGTAATGGTATGCGTTGTAAAGGTTTTTGCGTTGTAAAAGTTTCGTTGTAATGGTAGTGCGTTGTAAAAGTTGCGTTGTAAAGGTTGTTTCCCCCCTATGGCTGAGACTTTCTCAGCAGACAAGACTAGTTTGGCCCACTTCAGTCGCCTCCCACAGTTAGATACGCTGGCCATCTGGGAGTTAGATGCCGACAGGGGATGTAATCCAACCTTGCCCCTGAGCCACTCAGGAGATAACGCAAGAGAGAGAAGGTTGTGGTCCCTCTCAATGGTCTGAATAATCTCCATATCACTCAGAGTACTCCATAGGCATACGTCGAGAAGAATATAGTCTATTCTAGACGTATGATTGGGCCTATTGTAGGTGGGTGCACCAATCAAATCAGATTTGGACCTCCCATTGACCGCCCTCAGATCAAATTCCATGTTGAGGGCGTTGATTTGCAACGCCACTTGTGTCCACCTTTTGATGGGGGGCAGGGCCAGGGCCGGAATCCCCTTTCTCGAGTCCTCCTCTTCTATGCCTAGCATGTCATCAGGGCCTAGGGGCTCGAACGTACAGTTTAGATCACCCGCCACCAAAGTGCACAATTTTCTTGGCCGCTGCCTAAGGAGATCTTCCAAAAGGGCAATGGTGGGAGATTGTACGCCTCCCCTAGTGCCTCTAGCATAGATGTTAAAGATGTCTAGGAGCAGACAACCCCGTGGATCCTTTAGCGTGATGTTAAGGATATCTGGTGAGTTTGTAGGGTGCTCTTCCACCCTGCAATCTAAGGCGACAGCAACCCAAATGAGGAGACCGCCCAAAGGGCGACCCCTCCCTGACAAAGGGGAGACAGCTGGAACAAAGTGGGATGAGAATCCCACCTTGTGACAGTGCTCCTTAGCCCACGTCTCCTGGAATATACAGATGGAATAACCCTCCACAAGAGCGTTCCAATCGGGCAACCCCATCTTCCTTTCTATTCCCGCGATGTTCCAGCTGAAAATCCTAAGGACTGGATCTGTCACAGCTGGCTCACCGCCAGGAACGAGGTCGTCTCCCACCTTCAACGGGACCTGGATCATATGGCTGCCAGTGCTGCCCTGCCTCCCGGGAAGCTGATTACTCTCCTGTGTGGGAGTGGGGACTACCATGCTCAGAGGGAGTATACCATGATCTATTCTTAGCCCTATCTGCTCAGTGACATCGTCTATACTACCAGTTATTGGGACCTCCCCAATGGTGCCGTCGGTTCAATAACCCGGTGGTCTCCACCCTGGCGATGGCCAAACTGTCTGAGGATAGAATTGAGGGTTAGCGGGAAATTCAGAATAGGCGGGGCTAATGCTCCAACCCATGCCGAATTCTCGACCAATCCGGGGAGTGAATGGTCTTGGATAAAAAAAGGTTAAGTCCACTGTATCAATTCCCGGACCCCCGGGATTAGGTTTGGGTTTACAAATAGTTTGGGCTACTCTACTATCCCTAAAGTTGACCACCACGCAGTCACCTTCTAGATGCTTGTGGCCATGACCCACCCAATCCACCCTTCTGGCTCCTATAATTGATCCATCCAGACCCCTGGGGAGGGGTCTGTTGGACTCTAGCCAGTGCAACGTTTTGTTTGTTAGTGCTTGAGGGGATTCATTTTGGTCGGCCTTCAGGGGGGGTACATTTGTAAGGACAACAACATAAGGGTGGCAGTCCGGGGGTAGGTCCATAGGAGGAGACATTGGGGCGACTTTGAGTAGTGGGACTTTTGGGACAGTTTTTGTTGGTAGTGTTTGTGGGTGGGTAGGAGCAGGATTATTACACATGGATTTGACTGAACAAGCCTGACTATTAGCTTTACCTTTGCCCGTCCCCTTTACTGTTCCCTTCAATTTAGCGGGGCCACTCCCACCCAGCGGCCCAACCCGGCCCGGCTTCATACCCGGGACTTGAGAGGGCTTGGGAGTACTTGGAAGGACTTGCGTATTTTGACCAATACTCCCAGAGGTAGCCACAAGCGACACCGAGGGAATGTTATCAGTCGGCTGGGGAGTTATCAAAGTAGCCACAGAGGGTACAACAGGCAAAACCTGCTGGTGCTCTGTGGTTTTCCCGCTTCCAGTAGGCCCTCCTGGTCCCTCATCCTTTATCCTGGAGTGCAGTTTGATCGGAGCTTTCAATGAAAAAAAACGATCTAAGGTTGACTGTTCAAACCTGTCGAGCCTGTCACCCAGCCCAGTTACTCTGTCAATAATCGGGGACAACAGTTTTTTTAGCGATTCCTCGAATTGTTCAATAGAAACAGGGACACAGGGTGCTGATGGCTGGTAACTGAAATAGGGCGCTGCCCCCGCTTTTTCTAGGTTGGGACCGCTCCCCTTGGTGGAAGAAGAGGGATTAGTCGGGCCCAATCCCTCGCCCGTTTTAGTACCTATGCCCCTAGTCCCCTGCTTTCTTGGCTTCTTGCATGATTTCAGGGAGCTTCTTCTGCGTGGGCTAGCGACCCTTTTTCTTTTAATGGTTACAGGGACCTTGAAGGCCAACGGGAGAATGCCTATTGGCTTCGGAATTTCCACTGTTGGGGGAGAACAGACAGGGCTTGCTATGGGAGGAGAGGTTACAATAGGAGACACGACTGGATTACCACCAGCCTCAGGAGGGGGTGTGGATGATTCAGCCAGCCTCTCCAATCTATCAATGCTAGCCCTCAGTGAGGCAACCCTCGTTTCATCGGGTATACGGGGGGTGGGTAAAAGGGGGACAGGGTTGCATACAGGTGATACTACCTGAGCTAAAGGGCCCAGGGATGATCTTTTAGACGGGTGAAATTCTTGCAAAAGACGCTGCTCCGTCATTACAATTTCCTTTTCTATGACGGCTGCAACCCGTGTGATAAATTTGTCCATAGTGCCTATTACACTGCTGGGTCCCACCTCCCCCCCTCTCCTCAGGCTCTTCCACGAGCGGGTGGACATTAGAACTGGCTACTAGGAAAGTGCAAATACCCTTATTGGCGTGAGAATGAGTCCCGGGACTGGAGTGACAAGACGTAATGTCAGAGGGGTGGCCCAGCCCAGCCTCAGACAGCCCCTGACTGCCACAGACTGCCCGCCCTTTGCCCGGGCTTTGCTCGGCGTTCCGCTTGCGTTCCGCTACGCGCCGATCGTGATACTAAGTAGGTAGCGTTGCGGGCGGGGGGCGTGGTTTCGAGGGGACGCGGCCAAGATCTCCGAGGCTGTGCAGGGACTCCTGGTCTAGCGAGTCCCTGCCTCTCACCGCCCTTCTCGAAATAGCCAAGAGTTCCTCCGCTCCACCCAGGTTCTCTGAAGCAGCAAGACCAAACACCAAGCCCCTCGCCTCTACCCACGCTGTGGCACCCGCGAAGCGGGTGCGGCGAGAAGTAGCGGGATTGGCGGTATCCCTCTGCCATGAGGGATAAAGGGCAGCCCAGGGACCTCGTCAGGTAAGCTCTCCCACCGTTAACCTGGCTTCACACGCTTTTAGATCTCAGCTGGGCGGGGGGCGTGGTTTTGAGGGGGCGCGGCCAAGATCTCCGAGGCTGTGCAGGGACTCCTGGTCTAGCGAGTCCCTGCCTCTCACCGCCCTTCTCGAAGTAGCCAAGAGTTCCTCCGCTCCACCCAGGTTCTCTGAAGCAGCAAGACCAAACACCAAGCCCCTCGCCTCTACCCGCGCTGCGGCACCCGCGAAGCGGGTGCGTCGAGAAGTAGCGGGATTGGCGGTATCCCTCTGCCGTGAGGGATAAAGGGCAGCCCAGGGACCTCGTCAGGTAAGCTCTCCCACCGTTAACCTGGCTTCACATGCTTTTGGATCTCAGCGGGGCGGGGGGTGTGGTTTCGAGGGGGCGCGGCCAAGATCTCCGAGGCTGTGCAGGGACTCCTGGTCTAGCGAGTCCCTGCCTCTCACCGCCCTTCTCGAAGTAGCCAAGAGTTCCTCTGCTCCACCCAGGTTCTCTGAAGCAGCAAGACCAAACACCAAGCCTCTCGCCTCTACCCACGCTGCGGCACCCACAAAGCGGGTGCGGCGAGAAGTAGCGGGATTGGCAGTATCCCTCTGCCGTGAGGGATAAAGGGCAGCCCAGGGACCTAGTCAGGTAAGCTCTCCCACCATTAACCTGGCTTCACACGCTTTTAGATCTCAGCTGGGCGGGGGGGGTGGTTTCGAGGGGGCGCGGCCAAGATCTCCGAGGTTGTGCAGGGACTCCTGCTCTAGCGAGTCCCTGCCTCTCACCGCCCTACTCGAAGTAGCCAAGAGTTCCTCCGCTCCACCCAGGTTCTCTGAAGCAGCAAGACCAAACACCAAGCCCCTCGCCTCTACCCGCGCTGCGGCACCCGCGAAGCGGGTGCGGCGAGAAGTAGCGGGATTGGCGGTATCCCTCTGCCGTGAGGGATAAAGGGCAGCCCAGGGACCTCTTCAGGTAAGCTCTCCCACCGTTAAGCTGGCTTCACACGCTTTTAGATCTCAGCTGGGTGGGGGGCGTGGTTTCGAGGGGGCGCGGCCAAGATCTCCGAGGCTGTGCAGGGTCTCCTGGTCTAGCGAGTCCCTGCCTCCCACCGCCCTTCTCGAAGTAGCCAAGAGTTCCTCCGCTCCACCCAGGTTCTCTGAAGCAGCAAGACCAAACACCAAGCCCCTCGCCTCTACCCGCGCGGTGCGGCGAGAAGTAGCGGGATTGGCGGTATCCCTCTGCCGTGAGGGATAAAGGGCAGCCCAGGGACCTCGTCAGGTAAGCTCTCCCCGATTAATATTACTTCTGTGACGTTAATTGTTGCCTTTTGAATCAAATAAACAGACTGTTTATGCTGACACTAATGGCAGCATTTGATAATCACAATTTAAGGACACCTCATTCTACCTGGGGGCTTGTTTTTCCTCTTCCTCACCCAAATGTTGCACTTGTCGACTTGGAAAATGTATCTAATAAAGTCAGCTACAGTATTCTGAGGGTTCGCCACAGCAGATGGGGTTCACTTCCTAAGCCCAAGTGAAGCAATCTTCAGGAAGCAACTGAAGTCACGCCTCTTCAAATTTTCTTTGTCAGTTCTGTTTGTGTAGATGGGTCAATTAGCGCTTGTAAGGCCTAGATGGGTAGCCACGCGCTATATAAGTTTGAAACATGAATCTGCACCTTCATCAGTTTTTGTGAGGACTATTATGTGTGGCATTGACTTCTATTTGTCTTAATAGGCGACTGCTATTGTCACTGTAGATTAGGACAATGAACGGATTTCAGAAAGTTGGGTCTTTGAACTCACCTTTAACTTTTGTTTACATTCTGTCAATTGACTTTCTACCTAAATCCAGAGCTTCTCTGTTTGAATTGAGATTAGAAATCTTTTGGACATTATGAGTGAAACCTTACAATTCTGCAGGCTCTTACTAAAACAGTTGTAAAAGAGCATTTCATCTCTCGATATGCGGTAATGCAAAGCATATTTGATCAAGCTACAATAAATTCAGTTTAATGATCTTTGAATAGGGGCAGCCCCATATGTATATAGGATTTACAAGATGTGCGGAGTGTAACATTGTATGTATTACCATTCTTAAGTTAGGGGAGGAGTCGTGGCTCATAAGAAAGGAAGTCCTGAGTGGGCCATGATGCCTCTCCCTGCGCTCAACAGCGGCATTAGATAGCATATTACTCTATATGCTAATGCCATTGAGTTTTTATGTGCTTTTATTTAAAGCTAGTTAGCCAAAACCGGGAATACAAATCATCACATTTGTACAGTAAGAGCAAATCATAAAGAAGAGGCCTCATGAACAGTTTTTTTTCCTTTTTAACCCGTTTACTGCGGCCATTATTTCGGCACAGTGCGGGCGTTCTAGAGAGTGGGCACGGCCGCATCGGCCTTTGAATGTTCGCAGCTGCAGCCAGGTAGTGCTCCGAACGTTCAGCGGCCGACGGCAGCACTGATAGGGTTAAAGTCAATGTAACAGGCAGTCTGTCAGGCAGTAAACATTGTGAGCCTCATCTATGAGGTCCCTTGTGCTGCTGGAACGTCACTTTTTTTCCCTGGCGCAGAAGCCTGTGTGATATTTATCAGGCAGCACTGAGCCACTTTTTTTGGCTTAATGCTGCCTGATAAATATCATTGCCTTTAACGCAGTTTTCTGCATTAAAGAGGCATGCAATGGGTGTTGCTCGGGGTGTTCCTAACAACATCTATGGCTTTTTGACACTGCCCCAGATTTATGAGAAATTGAAAATCTAAGGCAGCGCCAAAAACGTGCTCCTCATCATGGGAGGCATAAGGGAGGCACAACGAGGAGAAATGTCTTTATTTCTCCTTGTTTTACCTTTGTCTATGTGTGCTGCAAACTAAGGCACACACAGAAAGAGAAAAATGCCTGTTGTGATAAGGAAGGCTTCCCTTTCTGCACAAAAACAATCATCTCCTTAATGCAGGCACCTTTGCACCATGGTGCAAGGGTGCCTGTGTTAGCACGCGGCAGCCCATTGTGCGCAGGCACAGGGGAAAAGGACAGGAATGTGCCGTATCTAATAGATACAGCATATTCCTGCCCTTTTCTTTTGGCAGCGCTGCAAGAAGACCTGCGGTGCTACCCTACGGCAAAAGAAGAATAAATGAGGCCCTGTTTTTCTAATTTTCTCATTTTATTTCAGCTGTACTTTATTAATATGAAACCGGGCTTTGCACTGTAGTAAGAGATGCATGGAAATGTTTATTTTTACAGTTGTTTTATATAAGCTGTTATTTCACAGGGTCATTATACAGTCGTGTTCACTAATTAGCAATACCCTTCTTTTTAAAAGCCATTCCCCAACTGAACTTTTATTTTTTTAAATATTTATTTATGCTGTAGTCTATATGACTTTTGACAATACTGTTTGACTTTGCTCGTCCCCACCACATATTTCATAATTTTCCCTTCCTACCTGGAATTAGCTAGCTATTTTTTTCGTGGTGCCTCAAGGTGACTGGAAATGACAATTTAGTACATTATGAACACTTTAGAAAATGAATGAATAAATACATTAACAATTAAGTGAAGAACAGTCCATGCCAAGGTTTTTCATTATGTTGCCTATTGGTTTGCTCTACTAGTACAAACGTGTTTGGACATATACAAGCATGATGGAAAATTTGTGGGCAAACGGTGGCCACCTCAATGTTTAGGTGCATTTTTGGTTGTGACTACAAATCTAAAATGGAAAGTGTTAACTAAAAGTTCTTGTTTGAGGATTAGTTGTTGATTGCAACACTTTGACAGTTTTCCAAACTGATGAAGCAGACTTCCTACATTATACCACAGTAGACAGTTTATGATTCTATGGGTCTAATTACGATGTCGGGCGAACTTAAGTCCGCCCGACACATCTCAGTTCTGGGCCTGTTAGGTCGCATTCCTACATTTTGCTATTGGAGCATGCATTACGGCCGTAAATCGGCCATACTACATGCACCCAAAGGAAAATGGGAGGAGCTGTTCATCCCTGCACCCCATGCAGAGCACCTTAAGGTGCCTGCCATGGGGTTCAGAGCTCAAAAGGGCCCCCAACAAAAGGGCGCACACACGAGGGGGCCCTGCTGGGGGCCTGCAAACACGCTTTCGAACATGGTTTCCCTGTTGGACAGGCGGGCATGGAAACCATGCCAGAAACCATGCATCGTAATCCCAAGGGTGGAAAGACCCGCACATTGGGATTACGAGCCAGTTCCAACTGGCCGACGGGCTCTTTGAACCCATCAGAATCCAGCCGGAATGACCGGACGGTTTTAATTCTGACCGGCTGGTCGGAATTGAAACGGACGATGGGGGTCATAAACCTCCGACCGAAGGCTGAAAGACAAGCAAATAGTCCCAGTGGGAGCGATTTTTAACTCTGAGACAGGGTCTATGAAATTCTCACAAAGTAACTATTAGAGTGGCCTAACTGACTACACTTGGCATCCGCATTTTCAGATGTTCTCTTTGTCAAATTCAAATGGAAGAGTGTTAATTCTGATCTGCACCTTCATAGGTTCACCCCAAAAAGGTCTGGATAATCCATCTTGCAATAATATTGCTTTTTAAATTTCGTGAACAAGCATAGTAACCTCGATCTGGGCAGTTGGAAAGAGCTTTACAGAATGGAAAACTTGTGATCCTATTTATTTCTGTTGTTAAGGTAAGAGGCGAGACACCCGGGTGAGTCATGATTTCCCATCCTTTCATTCACAATGTTAATATATTGCACTCAGTGGCTCTGCTTGTTTTGGGGTATGCCATGCTGTTTTAAATCTTAGGCTAGAGACAGCTTTTTTATGTCTTGCCAGCCTCAAGCTCATAAAAAATCATCAATAAAAAACACATACATATGTAGAGTGATCTTGGGTCGGCCTTTTTCATCCATTGGTCTGATCAACTGTCAATCACATTTTACTTCTGCCCTATTAAAGCATGCAGCATGGGAAGTGGGACAGTCCACTGCAGCATATTGTGCTATGAATGGTAGCATTTTGTCTGACTACAAATGCAATGCCGCTAAAGTAGACGTGCGGATGGGCTGATACATTATTTTTTGCCAAAGCTTTTTACTGTGCATTTATTATCATTTTGTATTCCTATGCATTTCTGTGTGTTTAATCTGTATTTCCAAATTACAGTAAATCGAAGCCAATATACCATTTGTCTGTACCAATAAAAATCATATTTTTCTGGAATGTACATTAAAATTAAAAAAGGGTTCCTGTGCTTGTTCTAAGTAGACTAACTAGCTAAGAAGATCCTATGCCCCCATAATGTTTAATTAGACCTGAATAAGACAGTTTTTTTATTACATTTTTATTGCAATCACAGGGGCATCACATTTAGGAGGCATGATTTGTTTTCTTTTTTGCTTAAACTTATAATAAAAAATAAAGCAGATTTGACAATCACGCCAACTTGCCGAGGCAAGACGTATCAACTTTGCTTTATGGGCAATAGATATAAATTAAGGTGTTTAAAATTAATAAAGGGTTATATCCGTGCTATGATGTATAATCATAATAACTGGGTCTTGTGATACTTCTGTAAGTGATTCCAGAATTAGAGTGGGTAAGTAATAATTAGTGATTTCTCAAGTCAATTAAGCTTACTACGGTGAAAACACATTTGCACTGTAGAAATACATGTAAGAATTTTATTTATGATTGCACTTGTTCCAATGGGCTACAATTATTTCAACTGGCTAGGCTGTTTAGTGAAACTGCAAGAAATGCAGTATGATGTTAGGAAGTTATAACCAGTGCACGTGTGTCAGGTTTCATGCTGACCAATGAGCACAGCCACACACAAAGTAATTCCCTTAAGAGCAGGAACTACTATGGCAATGTGTGCTTTTGAGACCAAAAATAGTGTTGCTTCTAATCCATGCTTTTTTAAATTAATGAGTGGTCAGCAACTCTCCCACCAATAAAGTTGTGGAAAAAACATGCACTGATAAAGCAAAAAGGCTGGCAGCAATGCCAGTCTTTTGTCTTTGCCAGTGCTTGTTTTAGCTGTAGCAGTATTGTTTCTTCCTCTTTCGTGCATGCTGGAAGCATAGTTTGCAGACAATAAAACCACATAGGTTTTGCCTTACTCCCTGCAGGTGAGGCTGTTGATAGACATTCTATTGGACACCGTTCTGATATATATGGGGGCTTATTTACAAGCCCCGTGCGCCGCCGGTACGTATCTGTTTCCCATATTATAAGTGACACACTGGTGGCACAAGAGGCTTTGAAATAAGCCCCATGGTTTGTTGTTTCTAACGAGGGCAAATGTCAAGCATTTCTCATGATTGGTCACCGATGACAGGTAGACTTGCAGAAAAAGGGATACGTTGTTGATGTAAACAACAATAAGCTGCTCAGCTTCTCAAGTTTTAGTAGATCTACTCATTGAAATGTTTGCCCTCAACACTCGTTTGAATGTGGCTGTATCCGGAAAGGATCAGGAGGCCCTTATACATGGCGCTGACGTTTACGACTCTCAGAGCTTAAGAAGAGACTCTGGATCACCGTTAGCATTGACATACTCTCTGCATGTCATATTCATGAAATGATTTGCCATTCGCACTGCAGACCTTACTGGGGAATTGAGTTCACTTATTTTTCAAGGTTTAAACATGAATTTGATGTACTAGGAGCCAGACTGAAAGCACCTAGGCAGAATCAACAGTTTTGTCCTCAGTAGCTTCTTTAGCATGTGCCTATGAGGCCAGCCTTTTGTTGGAATGGGTGAATACGATGCCAATGAATGTCATGATATGTGCAGGCCCGACAATGGCAATATCAGTGAATGCAAAGTAAATTTATACCATAGCCTGTGCCCACATAACCACATCAATGCCCTTCAATTCAATGTCAATGTATACCGGTAACTTGTGCCTCGACAGCAACGCCAACATCAGCAATATTGATACCAATGCATGTCATAATCCATGCTTGTACGATAATATCATTGCCAATAAGAACAATGTCAATGTACTTTCAGACCAAATCAAACATAAATTTGTCAATACCAGTAAGAACAATGCCAATGCAGAAGATGACAACTGTATGCACAATGTTGATAATGTTGGTGAAAATAACACGAATGGCTGCCATATTATTCTTAGGATTTCCAATGAACTGACGTCATTGCTGTCAAATTCACCCAAGGAGAGCTCCCCATCAACCCCGAGATTCGAGGTCATGCAGGTCCTGCAACCCACGCCTATCAAGTAACAGGTCACAGGTGTGGTACCCCATAAACTAAAGGCAAACACGCACCCAGGGGAAACCCTGATTGATTCCACAGAAAGATAGTTGCACCACTAACAAGTCTGAGGTAACTGGCTCCAATAAAACATGTTTGGCCAAAGGCTTGCGTTCCCCAGAAATATCACAAAGCTATACACCACATAGAGGTAGGTACACTCAACCAATCAGGACATGACATGCATACCATTTGTCGTGATCACTTGCTCCTCTTGAATTGTATAAATTGATGGCCAAAACATTGTTCACTGTGAGATTTTGAGCAAAGGCACTCGGTCCAGGCTCTCCCGGCCACAGCATTTCATTAAACCAACTTGTTCCTGTTTTGCCAAACATATCTTGTCTTTTAATTTTTTTAAGGTAAATTTATGCCTGAGCAACATTTTGGTGAGCCAGCCATTAGAATTTGGTTCATAGAGCCCTACTACTGTTGAAGGAAGGACCTCAGCACAAATAAGGTTGGTGAGCAGATGCCGTAATTGATTAGAAGTTCTGCTGAACCCAAGGGGCGGAGGTCAGTCCAGAGAAAGCCATCATAGGGTAAGAGACTACATCTGATCCTTAGTCCCAACCTGTGGCGTATGGCAGGCAAGGACAAGCACAGAGACTGCTTTTGCCCTAGTCAGCACGCTAGAAGAAGGCAAAGGTAGCTACCTGACCATGGACGTAGAGCGCAGGGTTCACCTCATTCCCGGGTGTTAACAAGGGATAGCATGACCTTGGGCGTGGACCAGGGTTTGCCTCATCTCTATGTATTAGCAAGGGATAGCTTGGAGGGCTGGGCTTGGTGGCAAGTCAATTTGCATAGGCTCAGAGTCTCTGGGTGTGAGATAGAGCTAACATCTTAAACATGATTTTTGAGTTACAAACATTCTTAAGTCAATCGATTCCAACACTAATAGCACCTGAAAGAAGTTAGAGGTGTTCCTCTTTTTCTCTAAGCTCTGATAGCTGGGTGTTAGACAGTGATACACACAGTGCCTAGGTGTGATAAACGGTGTATTTCGGAAATTAGGGAAAATTCAGACCATGGTGAATCAGGTGTAGTTTCTGTCAGACCACAGAGGGTTCATAGCTATCAGGGTATTCCTATTTTTCCACTTAAATCATTGCTAATTTTTATCTGCCAAACCGATAGTGACAGACTATCAGGATCACCTAGCTCATCATACTGCACAGAGCAACACTTTTTATTGATGTTGTGGTGCTGTTGATATTTTGCAAATCATGGTCCATGTGTAAATGTTATGTCTCATTAATAAGTCTATGCTTTTAGGTGATTTTTAGAAATGGGGGTCTCTAGCTGGCAATGGTTTAGACCTTTGTCCAAATAGGGACCCTTCGTTCTAGTCAGGGTAAGGAGGATACACTTCTAAAATAACCCCTGCTCACCCCCTTAGTAGCTTGGAACGAGCAGCATTTGTGCATGCATACAGTAACACAGTGAAAACACTACAAAAAGACACCACACCAGTTGAGAAAAATAAGCAAATCTTTATCTAAACCAAACAAGACCAAAAATAACAAAAATCTAACATTAAGTGCTGTAAAAAAGGTTACTTTGCAATATAACCTTCAACCTGCAAGAATAGCTGAAAAACACAGTTCTTCCAAGTCAGTAGCTCCATCTTGGGCTACCGTGAAGCTGAAAACAACAGAGTCTAACAGTTGCAGCCGACCATGCTGGTACGGGCCAGCAAAAGTGTCTATTGACTCATAGACAGTACCTTTCTCATTGCGGCCGATCCCATTGGTACGAGTGGGTTTTGGGGCACCCATCACGGTTGAGTTGCAAAAATGGAAGCGGACCAGCATGAGTTGCCCTCCTGGCGCTGTGGAGGCAGCGCCTCTGTGACGGTTGTCCAAACAGCATCGGTGAGGCCAAGGCTTACAATGCGGAACAAGGCGCTGCCTCGATACAGTGCTAGCACGTCATGGTGCAAGCGATGGAGCCGGTCGCTGTTCGGGTTGGGCAGCTACAATGTTGGTGACGTCCAGGCAGAGTGAAGCGAGGTGGTGCAGAGTGCGGTCCCCAAAGGAAGTGGTGCAAGCAACAGCTCGGCGATGGCCGCTCAGCGGCATTGGTGAGACCAAGGAGTTGGTGCAAAGTACGGTGGTGCCTTCTGTGGTGCCTTCAGGACACGGAACCAGCGACGGACTCAGTGACAGAGTCGGCTGCTCTTTTCTTCTGCGGTGACCGAAACCAGCGGTTCCAGAGATGGTGCCCAGAGGAATGGTGAAGTCTTTGCTGCTCCTGAGAATTCTTGAAGAGTGGGCAAGCTCAACCTCATGCCCTTGGAGATACCTTGTCAAGCAGGACACACACACAGTTCCTCTCCTTGGCAAAAACAGTTACTGCAGGCAAACCCAGGAGAGCACCCAGCAAAGGGGCAGTACTTCTCCTCCAGCTTCTTCCAGTTCTTCTCCTAGGCAGAGGGTTGTAAAGAAGTTCTTCTCAAGTTGTAGATGGAGATATACGTTTATTCAGGACAAGCAGATACATCCACACCTCAAGTAGTTTCTATCTAACTGTCTTAACTCTATTCTAGAAGGTATAATGATGCACTGCAATAGTCACAATGCAGAATGTAACTATAGTAACAGAGATACCACATCTCCCCTCTTTGAATGAAAAATAATAAAAAAATTAAAAAATAAGTACACAAGTATAATTCAATTAATAATAACAATAACAATACAACATCAAAAAGAATTAGATTGGTAGTAACCACAAGCCCCTTCTTTTCAACACATATATAATTCACATTACATAACTTCTGTATTTTACAGGTATCTTTATTGCTCTACCATCTCGTGTTACACTTCTGGAGCAACATGTAGATTGTGTAGTACCATTAGAGAAAATATCATTAGAATCATAAGAGGTGACTCTTGTAGAATGCAGACTAGAGGTTGGAGAAAAACCGGATGAATCAATAGTAGATGAATTCATGACTTCATCCCACATCCAATTCATGGAAGAAACAGGTTTTATGAGTTTTTCCTTTGAAAAAGAATCACCACACAAAGCCATTCTGTTGTAATGCCACACATTTTCATCGCTTAATTTGGCAGATTTTGAGTAAGGAGAAGTGACTTGTAAAGGTGAAGAATACTTGTTCTGGCCTTTTTTGACTTTTGAAGGTAATTTTATTTTAACCCAATCTCCAGTCTTTAATTTAATATCATTGGCATTGTGTGTCTTATCAAAATGAAATTTGCAAGTGTAATGCATTTTCCTTAAATTGGATCTGATTAAAGCCGGTGACCATTTGCTGTAGATCTTCTTTGTGTTCCAAGCTATATTGTCTTTACTAAAAGGTTCTCTGCCTCTTAAAATTCCAAAAGGGCTATAACAAGTACCCGTAAGAGCGATCCTGTAAGCCCATAGCATACACATGAGTTCTTTTCCCCAATTTTGCCTGCATTTATAGATGCTTGGACACTTCCCATATTAACTTTGTTGAACCTTTCAACAATTCCATTACTAGCGGGATTATAAACTGGAGTATACTTACTGCAAATTCCATTCCTTTCTAAACATGTTGTATATTTCTCAGATAAGAATTGTGGCCCATTGTCACTTAAAATCACTTTGTGAATTCCTTGCCGCAAGAATAAACTTTCCCAAAAATTGATGACATGTTTACTAACACAATTTCCAGTGATTTCAATTTCAGGCCATTTGGACAAAATCATCAATGACTACTAACGTGTGTTTATTGTTCCCTTCATCGTCCTCAATAGGGCCTAGCCAATCAATACTAAGATTTTCCCATGGACAATCAGGAATTACTCTGGTACCTAGTGTAGGTCTAAGTACATTTTGAGATTTGTCTGCATCAGCACAAATGGAACAAAGTCTGACAAAGTTTTCAATATCTCTGTCCATTCCTGGCCACCAGAATAGCATTTTAATTCTAGATTTTAACTTTGTAATGCCTAGGTGACCTTCATGGGGTTAATTCTAATATTTTCGCACGTAATGTAGTGGAAACAATAATTCTTTCACACCTACAAATATAACCTGAGTTGTCAATAGATAGTTCATCCTGGATTTCCCACATGGCTCTTAAGTCTCCTTGAAAATCCTTTTTGTTTGGCCAACCTTTAGTAATGAGGCCTGCAGCTGTACATACCCCATCATCATGAGAATATACAATGTCCCATTCTTCTCTAGTGATTGCACACATGTCATCAAACGCAATAGCTACCTTGAAATGATCTAAATCTGGACATGAATCAGATTCATATTGTAATGGTGATCTACTAAGGTAATCTGCTACCAGATTTTTTTCCCTGGTATGTATTCAACTTCATAAGTAAAGTCAAACAACTTCAGACTAATTTTTGCAATCCTTGGGGTGGCTTTGAGTATACCCTCTGAAGTTAATACTTTGAGTAAAGGTTTGTGGTCTGCACGAAGGGTAAAGCTGGTACCCCAAACAAATTGTCTGAACTTTTCCATGGACCATACAGTGGCTAGCATTTCTTTTTCTATTACAGAATATTTTTCTTCTGGTGGAGATAACGAGCGAGAAGCAAATGCAATGTTTACTTCTTCTCCTTCATCATTTATTTGTGAAAGTACCGCTCCTAGTCCCCTGCCACTAGCATCTGTTGTTATGATACTATGTCCAAGATTGTCAAAAGATTGAAATGGCAACGTAGTCGTGAGATCAGTTTTAATTTCCTTAAAATTGCGTTCCAGTTCTTCATTCCATACAAATTCCTGTTTAACTTTCAGCAATTGTCTCAAATTGTATGTTTTTGTGGCAACATTATTTACAAATTTGGAACAAAATTCCGCCAGTCCAAGAAAGGATCATACTTCATCCTTGGATTTGGGTGAAGATGTTTTTTCAATAGCTTCAATTAAACATTTTTTGGGGGAGACACCATCACCACTTACTTCATGACCAAGGTATGTTACAGAATTCATTCTAAATTTGCATTTGTTAAGTTCAGCTGTTATCCCTTTTCCTGCAAGTTTCTTTAAAACAATTTTTTGTTTTTCATCATGTTCACACATATCTCGACCCATTATTGACATATCATCTTGGAAATATGTTATACCTTTTATGCCTTTAAACAGTTTATGCATAAGCCTTTGGAATACAGCAGCAGCCGAAGAAAGACCGAATGGCATCCTTATAAAACGATAACAACCAAAAGGTGTAATAAACGCTGTTAAACTTCTGCTGCAGTCGTGTAATTGTCTGATGATAGGCTTACGTTAAATCTATCGTAGAAAACCATTTGACACCCTTAGTTTGTGCTAACAGTTCATCGATTCTGGGAAGAGGGAATTTGTCTATTATAATATTTTTCTAAAGATCCCTCAAATCAATGCATAAACGCAGACGGCCATCAGGTTTGCGTGTGACAACTAATGGAGCCAATTATTCCGTACTTTCCACTGGTTCTATGGTTCCTTTTTTTCTAAGGCATCTAACTCTGCCACAACACCTTCTCTGATACCTAAAGGAATGTTCCTAGCTTCGTGGCTTACCAGAATTGCATTCTGTTTAAGGCTTCTCTTGTGTGTAAAACCATTTAGTTTACCTACTTCACCTGAAAAGACCTTTGGAAATTGCTTAATTAAGTCATCAGTGAAACTCTTGTCTGCCTCATCCAAAAGCATGACTTGGTCATCTTACTTAGGGCTTACGATGATTCCTAATTCACCTTGATCAATCACCCTAAAACTGAAAGTCCTTTTTCAGCACCATATAACTTACCTTTGGCATACCTGTCTTTAAACTTAAAGATTTCTTCAATTATTATTTATTATTTGAAAATGTTATATAGCGGGAACAAGATCTTTGCAGATATCAGAGCGCTTTACAAAGGCAAGGGGTAAGTACAGGAGAGTGCATAACAATAAGTGAGTGGTAGGGTAGGTACATGAGGGAGCATAGTCAGGCAGGTAAGTCAGTAATACAAATAGTACAAATAAGAGGGAGCATAGACAATCAGGTAAGTCGGTAATACAAATAATACAAATGAGCAAAGAGATCAGACAATTAGTACTGATCGACGCAGAGTCTTAAAAGGTCCACAGTAATAGTTCAAGTGTATTTAGCCATGAGGATAGCTTTTACTTCTTTCTTAAAAAGAGGAGAGGAGGAGATGAGCCTGGTTTCAGGAGGGAGTGAGTTCCAGATCCTGGGCGCCATTCCCGAGAAGGAGCGTTTGTAAGTTTTTTCCTTCCGGAATCGTCGAGGCTTCAGCAGAAGATTGTTTGTGCTTCTAGTGGTTCTGGAACCGCCAGAAATTGTCAGCTTCTGAGTGAGGTAGCTGGGAGAGTTCAGGTGTACAGCCTTGTGCGTCATGCAGGCAATTTTCAGATGTATTCTGGCTTCAAAAGGCAGCCAGTTCAGGGATTTAAAGTCAGGGGAAATATGTGAGTGTTTTTTAAATCCAGTGATGAGTCTCGCTGCCGCGTTTAGCGAAGCTCTTAGGGGTGCAGTTGTAGTTTGGGGGAGACCGCAGAGGGCGATGCTGCCGTAGTCTATGCGAGGGATGACTAGTGCTTGTACTGCAGTTTGGAAGTCTTTGGTTGGGAGGAAGGGTTTAAGTTTCCTCAAGGTATTTATTTGGAAGTTCGCTCCCTTAGTTGCCTTGCTGATATGCTGCTGCATGTTGAGATTGGCGTCAAGTGTTATGCCTAAAGATTTTGCTGAATCCACGATGGTTGGTTGGACATTGAGTGCAGTTAGGTGCTTAAGCCAAGTTTGAGTGGTAGAGATTTTCGCGGGAGGTGAGATCAGAAGGAACTCAGTTTTCAGAGCATTGAGTTTGAGGTGGTTATCGGCAAGTCAGGATTGGGTGCTTCTGATCGTTGAGTTCAGAAGCATAATGTCTTTGGGGGATTGTAATTTGAGATATAGTTGGGTGTCATCGGCGTACATGTGGAAGTGTACATTGGATGCTTGTAGCAAGGTGGTGAGAGGTTCCATAACTAGGTTGAACAATGTTGGGGATAGGGAGGATCCTTGGGGGACACCTAACGATACAGGTACTGGAGAGGACATCAAGTTGTTGCTCTTGAATTTCTGAGACCGGTTGTGTAGAAAGGAAGTAAACCACTGGAGAACAGTCCCGGAAAGACCCATTCTTGTGTTTAAAAGTTCGAGTAAGTTCTCATGTTTAACGGTGTCGAATTCTGAAGAGAGATCAAGAAGGATGAGGAGGCAGGTATCGTTTTGATCTAAAATTTGGAGGGCGTCATCAATTATGTGAGTCATAGCAGTTTCGGTACTGTGCCCTGCTCGGAAGCCTGATTGATGAGGGTTGAGGAGATCAAACTGTTCTATGTGTTTTGTCAATTGTAGTTGAACGCATTTTTCCAACAGTTTGGCGAGAGTGGGAATGTTGGTAATAGGACGCTAATTGTTTAGATCAGTGGGGTCGGCTGTTGGTTTATTTAGTAGAGTTGTGACTTGTCCAACTTTGAGGGAGTCAGGGATGGTTCCTTGTTGAAGTGAGCTGTTAATAATTTTAGTCCAGAGTGGGAGGAGCAAAGGGGTGAAGTCTTTTACAGCGTTAGCAGGAAGGGGGTCAGTGAGGTGATTGGATGGTTTCAGGGTGCTGAGCAGTCTGTCAATTTCTTCTTCAGAGTAGGTGCTAAAGGATGACCATGTAGCATTGTTTTTTGGTTCAGTGGGTGTTATGCAGTGGGGTTTGGAGTAAAGGCTTGCGTCAATGGGGAGATCGCTCCTTATGTTGTCAGTTTTTTGGTTAAAGAAAGCAGAGAAGTCTTCACAGGAAGGTGCAACGCCCATAGTGCTGAGTGATTGGGGTTGTTCCTTGGATTGTGTTCTGATTAGCTCAAACAGTTTTCTTGGACGGTTTTTTGCTTGGTCGAGCTGGAGTCTGAAGAAATCTGATTTTGAGCATTTTATTTTCCTGAAGTAGGCGTTTCTCTTTTTCTTCAGAGTTTTTAGGTGCAGTGCCGAGGGAGCAGATCTCCAGGTGCGCTCAGCCATTCGCATGGCCCGTCTATCATCATTGAGACTCCCGTCGTACCATGGGTTGGAGATCTTATTGGAGACTCTTTTCAGTTGCATCGGTGCAGCCTCATTGATTATTGAGGTCATAGCAATGTAACCTACCATAGGAATTTTTTCACCAGTAAAAGTTACTGGTTGAATGTCTGAAGGTTTTAATTTCTGTTGAGAACACCAGCAAATTTGTTCTCCAATACAGCACTTTGAATAATAGTGTAAGGAGAACCAGAGTCACATACAATTTGTAAGCATATTGCCCCTATGCTTAAGTCACAAACAGGTTTCTTCTTCCCTGCTGCATTAATATTTAGAATGACATTACCCGCATCATCCATATCTTCACTGCATAATATACTATCATCAGAGGATGAATAATTTCTAACAGTTTCTTCATTTTTTTCTTCTATGCATCCTACAACATTCTTTTTGTTTCTATTTATTCTTCTTCTACATACTGTTGAAAAATGACTTACAACACCACAAAAGGTACATCTAGATTTAATGGCTGGACAGCATTTTTCTGCAGCGTTGGGACCTCTATAACAACATCTGTAACAAACAGGATGTTTATCATCTAGATCATTTCTCCCCACATTGACAGTTTTCTTGTTGGCATCTTCGTAAGAACGTTAGTCTACTTTTTCACCATCATTTTTTATATATATACTTTGGCTACCACGTTGTTTTCATCACTTTTTGTTAACGCAACTGGTGCGCATCTTTTTGATATCTCAGCTTTTTTAACTATTGCAATTATTTCACTTAGGGAAGAATCACCACACACCCAAAGTTTTTCCTGAATTGCCGCGTTATTTGAATGCAATACAAGTTGATCTCTAATAAAACTGTCATGTAAATCACCAAATTGACATTTAATTGTTATTTTTTTCAAAGAAGATACATATTTTTGTACCGATTCTGATTTCTGTTGTTTTCTTTGAAAAAATTCATATCTACTAATGCCAACACATACAGTTGGTTGATAATAAGTATCGAGATTTTTTAAAGTGTCTAAGAATACATTAGAATTCTCACTCACACTTGTTTTCTTTTCACTCTTATTATAAATTTTGTTGCCTTCAGGGCCTAAACTGTGTAGTAACATGTTCTTTTTGCTAGAGGCGGAAAATTCATCCTCATTTTCTTCCTTTAGTGCTGCCGAATAATTCATAAAATATTCCTTCCAGTCATGCCATTTTATCACTGATTCACCAGGATGCAGAAGAAAAGGTACAGGAGGAACTAATCCTGAAGCTTGTGAAGGCATGTTGAATTATCCGTTATAATGTATTTGTAAAGACTTGAATAATAATATTTCTCAATAAAATTCTTCTAGGACACTTGTTGGTCTCGAATTGTAAGAAGTTAAATATGCACTTTATTGTATTCTGGTGTACATATCACCGTGAGTTTACTGTGAAAATAGTGTCAGATGCACATCAACATACCGTTAATCTTAAATGTCTTGCTCACATCGTTGTGACTTGTAAATCCATCGTCAGTAAATGGGTTTTAGAATATTTTCTATTGTCAGGTGACAACCACTTCCCAAAATGGCAGACACGCAAGGTCACGCTGCATGACCTTGCGCGATGATGTATGAACACGAAAGAGAGCTTCCATTCTATTGCAGGCGTCAGTGTAGACGTCACAGGGTGACACGACAAGCAAGTTGGAACGTGAAGCTTGTGGAGAATACTTTGCGAGCGTTACATAGAATGTTCCCCACCGTTCGAAAAATGCGGTCGAAGGAGAACAACTAACGGTTGATTACAAGGTACAAAATGATTGAAATCGTGTTAACATACCTTGTTAGTTTTTTCTTTACTCACGAAGGTTATGCCGTTAAGGAAATAATGATGCACGTCGGCGTTTGCTTTCATTTGAACGCTTGAAACTTCTTCTGTAACGATGTAAATCTCGTTGTAAGGAAGGTTTTCCGTGTTGGAAACTATTCTTCTCTATAGTTCATGCGTCTTTGTGTGGATAATTTTCCAGTCAAGGATGTGTCCGAAGTGTTGCTGAAAATGAAGCCAATGATGAGCAGTTTGCTCTGCTTGCCTTAAACTGCTCCGTAGTCTTGAAAATAATATTAGGAGATTGAATATTCCAGAGGGGGTTCGTCTGTAGCTTGATTTAAAAAATATCCCACCATATCATCGCCAAAATGTAAAGAAGTTCTTCTCAAGTTGTAGATGGGGATATACGTTTATTCAGTACAAGCAGGTACATCCACACCACAAGTAGTTTCTAGCTAACTGTTTTAACTCTATTCTAGATTGTATAATGATGCATTGCAATAGTCACAATGCAGAATGTAACTATAGTAACAGAGATACCACAAGGATCCTCTTGAATTACAAAAGTTATCTAAAGTTGAGAGGACTGGGCCCCAACATGTGTAGTCCATTTCTCTTTGTTCTCTGGTGTCAGAAAGGCTCTGTACTTAGTAATAACCAGTTCTGTCCTCTCTGGTGCAGCTTCTGGGCAGGAGGTGTAGACAGCATTGTCCAATGCAGACCAGGCCTATTCAGGCGTAAAGGAAATCTCCTCCCCCTACTCTAAATGCAACCCAGTTCTATTCAGCCAAGCCCTGGCTCTCCTTGGAAAGGCAGGACACACCTAACCACCCCTCCCCCAAGTGTCTGTCTGAACAGAATGCACATCCACAGCTTCTATTCCTCCAAAGCCAGACAGTCAATACACAAACCTAGCAGAGGCACACTAGATGGCTAAGCAAGAAAATACCTACTTTCAAAAAGTGGTATTTTCAAACCCAGAATGTAAAAACCATCCTTACTAAAAGATGCATCTTTAGTCTCTGAGTTCAGGCATACTAGACTCCATTTTCCTATCGTGTTCCAATGGGCAGATATACTTATGAGGGGTTATAAATAAACTCTGCTTTCTATCCTATGGGACAGACAGCCTTTCAATAGTGAAAAACGAAATTGGCAGTATTTCACTATAAGGACATGCTACATACATCAGGTCATGTCCTACCTTTCACATACACTGCATTCTGCCTGCAGGGTTACCCTGGGCCTTTCTTAGGGGTGACTCACATGAAAAAAAGGGAAGGTCAGGGCCTGGCAAGTGGGTGCACTGGCCAGGTCGACGTGGCAGTACTAAACTGCACACAGACACTGCTATGGCAGGTCTGAGAATGTTTTGCAAGCCTGCTTGTGTGGGTGGCACAATCAGCGCTGCACGTCTTCTAGCAGCATTTGACTTGCAGGCCCTTGGCAAGCACATTGCACTGTACTAGGGACTTAGTAGTGAGTCAAATAATCCAATATTGAAACACCAATCCATAAACACAATTTACCTAGGGAGAGCAATGCACTTTACCCCTGATCAGCAGTGCTAAAGTACCCAGAGTCATAAAACTAACAAAAACAGGGTCAAAAACAGGAGTTCCAAAAGCAAAACATCTGGGGATAAACCCGCTGAGAAAGCCAGGTTTAGCAGTGATAATAACCAACTTTCCAAATCAGAAGTTCATGATTGCTAGTTTTCTGCTGCAAAACAATCCGCGCTGCCATGAATTAACATTGATGTCGTATTCACCACAAGTGACCACCACCTCTACACTGAGTCAGAGACAAGTAGTCCGGCAGACTCCCTGTCAGCCTATCAAGTAAAGATGGCCAAAACTTTGTGCATCAAGAGATTTTGAGGTCACAAGTGGGGGGCCCCATAAACTAAAGGCAAACACACACCCAGGAAAAACCCTGATCGATTCCACAGATAGATAGTTGCATCACAAATAACTCCAAGGTAATTGGCCTCAATAAAACACGTTTAGCCGGAGGCTCACATACTCCAGAAATATCATAAAGCTAGATACCACCTGTAGCTAGGTACACTCAGGAATGTTGAGATCATTTTATTGTACCTCATGAGCTGTATAAATGAAGGCCAAACCTTTGTGCATCAAGAGATTTTGAGCAGAAACACTCTGTCAAGGCTCTCTCGGCCACAGCTTTTAATCAAACCAACTTGTTCCTGTTCTGCCAAACGCCTCTTGTCTTTTCATTTATCTAAGGTAAATTCATATCCGAGCAACATTTTGAATCAAAGCCACACGCCTATTTTTAAAATGCAGTTTTAACCACGCTTTATGCCATGACAAGGTTTTTCATCTATATCAATAATATCTTAACACTGACTGCCTCTGATTGTCCATTAATGTTTTTAGATCTGGATTCTGAAACATTTTAAGATTTGAATATATTTGACAATAGTCAGAATTTTTGGGGAGTTGTTGTCTAAATTATTTGCTTCATTTCCCTTGGATGCTTTCCAAAGTCGATTGTTTTTTTACATGGTTGCGTTTATGATCAGGGTGTGTTTTTTGTAGTCTATGGCTGCACTGTACTCATTTGTTGTTGTTTAGATGTAACATGAGTGCAAATTTTCATTGCTGAATAGGCGATGTGAAGCAATGGGAATAGGGGAAGTTTTCTGCTGGTAAATTCTGAGACGCCTTTGTTGATCATACCATTGCTAAATAGAAATACGAGATACATGCACTGTTTCGCGCCTCCCATGGCACAGAACTACGGACTTAATTTCTCGGCATGTCAATTTGCTGGGTCCTCACACGGTGTCTGAGTACAGGATAATAGTGACTTCCTGTCAGTTTCTCCATTAGCTTTCCCATTAATCACCAAGTTGAACATAGCCTACCAGTAATCCTTTTGATCTGGTTGTTCTTAGAGATGATGTGGGTGAATACAAAGGGCTAGTCGGTCATCCAGAGACAATTATTCACGCTGGTCACTCCTCATGACTATTTTTTCATTTTTTACCTTTTTAGGTCTTACTATAGAGATCGGTTGTTTCCAATATATTAACATTTACATATTCTTAGAGTGTACTTTGGCCCGGTACACTACTCAAGTTGGCTTTCTTCTCTGTTTCAGTGCTCTGCTTTTGATTCAATTGCTTTCTTCCCTATGTTTGTGGTTGGTTTGCCCAGACGAGTATTTTGAGTTCAGTGTGCTTTGAATCGGTGGCTTGCTTTATTCTACTGCTGTCATTAGAGAACTCATTTCCTTTTCAAGTTACCTGAGCCATTTTGTTTTTAATTACTCAAGGCAGCAGACTTGTTTGCCAGCCTCACCATGTAAATTGCATTTTATGGGGCCTCTTTCCTTTTCAATGGTTTCTTGTTTCCCATGTGCAGCTCGGTGCTTTTATATTTTTAATTAATGTTTTTATAATGTTTTATATAATCACATTGAAACAACACCTGGGCATCTCAGTTACAAATTGTGTACAGTTTAGACACATATTTTGCAGGTGATGTCATGTACATTCTCAGTGAATAATGTTATTTATTGAGTGACATATTTTATAATTGATTCAACCAAGGCCCCCAGATCTCTACAACGTTTGTCGGGACTGTCATGTGCTTTGTACACTGTCTTTTCTGCTTGAGAGCAGTACTCCACCTGCTAAGCCACTTTGTCACGGGTGGGGCACAATCAGTGCTTTTAAGTGCCAGGGCGCAAGGTTTCCCACTGCAGATGGCAGCAAACACAGTTCCTGCCGTTGTTGTTGAACTCCAGCATTACTTATCAATCATCACACTTAAACAAGTGTGACATTTAAGACAATTCCAGGTCATTCCAATCATTAGGAAAGGCCTGGAAGTGCTAGTTCAATATAAATATATATATATTCTAGTTTATTGAGTTGTTAAACACTCGACTGGCGTACATTGCTCAAAAACAGACAGAGATCACCACTGGTTAATGATTAATCTCATTGGTAAGTTTGAGTGTTTAGAAATAAGTGTTGGTGCCGAGCACTGGTAAAAACTGGCACAAATTAAGTACTGGACACCAATGGATTTCTACTGACATATAATGTTGCATTTAGTTACAATAAGGCCAGTGGCCACCAGCAAAAGAGCTCCCCTGGAACCATTCCAAATGTCCAATATATAACAAGGTGTGCAGATTTATATTCTCTGATGAATGGCATTCTCTTGACTAACTCTACTGTATCAGGCATTCCGATACTATGTTGAAGTGTGTGCCTACTGTGCTGTTGCATCGTAAGCAGTTGGGTTGCAGCTTCTTCTTATTTGCCATAATTTCTCCTCATTGCAGTTCACTCTGTGAAAATATTTAAACTAGACGAGGCGAAGTCTAGATATCACTTGTTCTCTGGTATCCATTTGGGTTTCCGTCCATTCTGCGTTCAATACACCGAGGTCCTGTTCCCATCCGACACTTAGGACCCCATTAGGATTGCAGGCGGAGTTCAGTCCACGCGCCACCCTAGCGGTGCTGGGACCAGCCGCCAGGGGTGCGGCGGTCCCGCACAGTCAAGTAGGATGCGACCGCCACCCTGGCATTCGCATCCCGGATCTCCACCATTGCGGCAGGTGCTGCTGTAAGCAGCACCTGCCGCAATGCCAAAGAGGCATGTTGTGCATTGCCATGCACAACGTGACAGGGGCAACGTGGTGCCTGCCACCTTGAGCAAGGCAATGTATGGGGGTACCATGGGTACCCCCCAAGTGCAGCCCCCCCATTCCCCTGGGTCCCGCAACGGGCCCCCACAGCAATTCGTCCCTGCCCTTCCATGGCGGCACCATGGAAAGGGCCGAACCGCCAGGCATCATGAAATGGATGGCATATCAGGCCCAAGTTCCACCCGGCAGGCAATTGTAACGATTGCTAGCCGGCAGAAATGCGGCGGACGGACTTTCCGTCCGCCGTGGTACCCCCCACCATGGTAATATGGCAGGGGGGAATGTTGTTGTTATGGTGGGCATATCGCCACCTCCGGCAGGGCTGTGGCGTTCCGCCCGCCATCATAATCACCCCCTTAGCTCTCTATGTGGGTCAGGCGTATTTGTAGCAAGTGCTCTATATAGCTTTGAGATGCCCTTTTTCCCCAGCCTTCCGATTGTGAGCTTGGGCTCTAATGGGTTGATATCAGGGATGCAGCCCATTCCCCCCTTTACCTGTCAAGTATATGGCAGACTTGAAAACAAGCATTGGCAATTGCCAGTAGGTCTGGCTTTCAAGGAATGTTGTATGGTAATGTAAAGCATTACAAGTAAATAACATATGTATCTGTGTGGAAGCAAAGAATAGTAGAATAATAGTAGTCTAGGTTAAAAGGTCAAGTGACAGTTGCACTGTCAAACCGCACTGAAAAATTTATGTGAGGTAATGACTGCCCTCCTTAGGTCTATGGTTTGGCAAGAGAAAGACAAACACTTTAAATTTTGTAGTTATCTAAAACACTTTCACAGCATTACAATATCATGCATGTGCCCCTGAAAATTCAAGCTCAGCCACCTGGGTAACTAAACAAAATGCCGCCATCTGGTGGAGAGCAAGCACTTTTTTTGTGAAAGTACACAACTTCTACCCAATGAAAAAACATAAATTCTTGGCTCTGGACATGTGGGCAGAGCCAAAGTCCCTCTCTAGTGGTACTCACATAATTCTCTGGCAACAGCTTTGATGTCTAGCTAAACCATAATAATAAAAATATTGGGATTTATGAAGTGAGGACTCTGGTGGGAGTTGTCGTGACTGGCTTCCCAAATATCACCTAGTTGTGACATCCTGATTAGGACTAATCACATGAGGGAGGAGGGTTTTGCTTATTGATGTGTCCAAACTGGGGTGACATGGCGAGCAAAATAATGAAGGTTTAAACCCAGCAGGCCCGTAGCCAGGGTTATATGTTAAGGGGGGCATGGCCCCAAAGAATAACTATAGAAGGGTTTTGGTTTTCAATGTTTGACTCTGGTTTGGTTACCCACAGTACTTTTGAATTAACTACACAATATGGTGAGATTTTAAAGGATGCAGTCTATTTTGCAGTTTTTCTAAAGCGTTACTATTTACTACATTTGCCACTGATTGTGGTAATAAATAGAAAATGATAGCTTTTAAAGTACAGTAGGCAAGGAACACTTGGAAATGTTCGTGAAATCTGTGTTAAATGTTATTTTCCACGCACTTAGACCCAGCATAATTGCAGAAAAATAAAAAGTGCATAAATACAATTATGCATGGGCCTGTGTACCCTCCCCGAGACACGGTTGAGGAAAAGTAAGGCAAATCAAGCATTTCTAAGTACATTTTCCAAACAACCATTAACAAAAATTGAATGGGTGTTTAAGGCATTTCTAAACCATCTTTAGCAAGAGAAATCTCAATGAAACAGCCAGTAGGAGAGATAGACATGGTCAGCATAGGATTTTGGGGAGCATGGGAACAGCTGAGAGCGTCTGTGTGGTGAAAGACCCTTCTACTACTTAAAGCAGCTTGAACTTACCAAGCAGCTGGCCAGTCATCATTTCAGAGCCTTGTGCCCGGTACTTAATTTGTGCAGTTGGTTTTAGGTAGCGGGCACTAGCACTTATCTTTCAGGCTTTCAGGACCCAGACTTATTTTTCACCATCAGATGTTGACCCAGACCAAAAGCAAGATGGGCAGAAAAGAAAGAAAGAAGTAGGAATAGAAATAATGGAAAATGCTGACAAAGACAGAACACAGGGACAAAAAAGATCTTAAAAGAGTAAGAAAAAGAGGCAGGAAGTTTAGGGTCGTGGGAGAAAAAGGTATGCGGTGGAATCAAGACTTGAAAGGCTTAGTATTCAGCAAGCTACACATGCAGCAGGTCTGGCCTCATTAAAGCCCCACTGGACTATGACAGTAGAAAGTATGGGCTTTCACTATATCTAGAAACTAAAGTTGTACTCTGTCAACTTAAACTTTACCAGGCAATGGTAGGACTGAGGGGTCATCACTGACAGGCTGCCATATTATCTCAAAAAAGGGTAGGAAGTATAGCTGATTATCAGTGCTTGCTAACATGATGCCTTCATGGTGCTGTTAAAGAATGCTGTTTAGATTAGATCACAGAATTGATTATTCGTATGTCTATAGTCTGAGTGTTTGTGGTCTCTGGTGTGTCTCCCTATATTTGTATCCATGCATTAGTGCATCTGTGTCAGTGATCTTGCGTACTTTTTAGTGCCCGTGTCAGTGCCTCTGTGTCCGTGTAGCCCTATTTTCCAACTGTGTCAATATTCAAATTTTAGTGTAAGTATGTCTTTCAGTATCTCCATATCAGTGTCCAAATGTCAAAATTCCCCAACCAGTGTTGTTGCCCCCATGTCCACATGTGTCCCTTTGACTGCCTTGAATTTCTGCGCCAGTTTTCCAGTGGTAATATCCCCATAATTTTCCAAGTGTCACATTTCCAGTGTCCGTGCCACACAATATATGTTGCTGTGTCTCAGTGGCAGTGATGGATTTCTCTATTGCTCTGCAAGTGTTTCATTGTCAGCATTGATATCCCTTTGTTCCTATGTCAATATATTCCTCGCAGTGTTCTTGTGTTGGTGTTCTAGTGTCTCAGTCCATGCAACTGTTTCCCTGTGTTAGTGCTTGAGTACCAATGACCAAGTATCAGTACGTCCATGCTTGTTTCTCATGCCCTCTTTGCATGTCATATCTATTACTCAGTATCCCAATGCTGGCACCCTTCTATGGGTACTTTAGCATTTGTATTTGTGGACTTATTAGCGTTACTGGGTTAGTGTCCCAATGTCACTGTTACTACATGTGTCCCTTTATTTCTCTCCCATCATGAGTGTTCCAGTATCAATGTCAGTGTACCTATTTCCTCTCATCTACTACCCATGTCCCAGTGGCAGTGCCCTCGCACCAGTGTCCCAGTGTCATTGTGCCCCTGTCGGTTTTTCTGTCATTGTCCATGTGCCCATGTCAGTATCTCAATTCCAATGTACCTTGCTGGTTTCAGTGTCTCTGTGTCAGTGTTCACTTTTCTTAGTGTCAGTCGTTTACCCAAACAGTTTTTACTGGGGAGTAACCCCTGGCAGTGTTGCAGTGTCCAACGTCCATGTCAGTATCACAGTGTACATTTCAGTGTCTGTGACCCTATGTATGTGCCCCCATGTCAGTGCCTTTGTGTCTGTATCCCAGTGTCGGTGACCCAACTCAGCAAACACATGTCAGTACCTGAATGTTGCATCCCCCCCCCAGTAAGTACCCATGTTTTACTGTCCTTATATCAACTGGTGTTGTGCTCAAGCATACATATCTAAGTGTTTGTACTCTGAAGTCCCTATGACAATCTACTGATGTCAATGCCCCATGGCATTGGACCAGCACCTATGTTTGTGCCAGTAATTTTTGTCCCCAAGTCAATATCTCCATGTTGGTGTTCCATTAGCTGTGTCCAAGTGGTACTGTCCCTGGGGTAATGTCCTTGTGTCAGCATCACTGTGGGGCCAGTGTGTTAATGTCCTAATGTGTCCCAGTGTCAATATTGTGACTCATGTCAATGAACCACTTCCAGTGCCCCATTACCAACATCCGCATGCCATTGTTGGTGCCACTGGTCAGTGTTCTGTGTCTGTGTCCCAATGACAGTGTCCCCATGTCAGTGTCCTTGCATCAGTAACCTCTGTCAGCATCCACAGGTTAACTAATGATGTGTTCCACAGTCAGTGTCCCTGTGTCAGTATATCATGTCACAGTCTAATATTATGTCCCACTGTTTAGTGCCAATATCCTTCTGCTCTGCATCCCTATGTCAGTGTTCCAGAATTTGTGTTTGTGTCCCATGTCAGCGTCCCTGTGTCACTGTTCCCATGTAAGTATTGATGGTCCTGTTTTGGTACTCCAGTTCCAGTGCCCTAGTGTCAGTGCTGATTTGCCTGTCCCATTATCTTACTAACATTGCCCATTTGCTAGTGCCCCTGTGCCAGTGTCCCCCTGTTAGTGTTCGAGTGCAAGTGCCTATTTGTCACTATGGTCACATCAATGCCCCCATGGCATCATTGGTTTCCTTTGGTAGTGTGCTAGTGACAGATTTGCTGGCCCATTGTAGGCGCCCCCGAGTCATTCTTGGTGCCCCTGTGTGAGTTTCCTAGTTTTGGTTTAGGCCCCAATGGGTCACTGTACTAGCCTTAGCATCTCAAAAATTAGCATTGTTTGCTTATAAACTACTTATCCCATCCTAGGTTGATTTCAAAGCACCAATGGAGAAGAAGAGTCACAAGACCTGGGATTCAGATGCACAAGTGATTTGGTGATATAAAAAGTGGTTATGGGATGATAACGTGTATTAGGAAGGATACATTGAAAATAGGCAAGATGTGAAATAGCATTTTAGGAAGAGAATCCTTTTTTTTAAAAAAAAAGGAGAATTGAAAAGGAAAACAAACATTTAAATAATATGAGTCTTAAAGTGATAGATGAAGCAATATGATTATCTCCACATTGAGCTAATTTCTCTAAATACATTTGGGGTAGCAGTTTCAATAATCATTTGAAAATTAAAAAAAACAGTTTGACATTTGTTTCACAATGCAGTGGAGCAGTGCTTAATTTGTAATAAATAAATAAGTACAAGGGCCCAAACATTTTTCATAAGAAGTTACCCACTTGCTTCTCAAGCGCATCCCGCTTCTACCGATTTTGCCGCCCAGTTCTACTACTGCACGGACAATGCTCAAAAATAAGACTGTAACAAGAGCGCCTGCCTTCTTCAAGTGGGTCAAATAGTGCATTTTGTCGTCCTAAACCGCTGTTCAATTACATTTGTTAGAAAGCCAATTCATCGGAAATGGTACTCATAAAAGAATCCAGTGCTATGATGGCCAATTTTTGTTGGGCGGTGAGAGCAACTGTTTTTACACCACTGCTGATTCAACCATTGTGTGTATTTTTATTGAGAGCGGACTAGACTTATCAGTATTAAAAAAGCCTTAGCAACCCTTTGAAGTAAGACTGTTCCCGGCCCAGAGCTACAGTAACAATACTGCAATATTTTCTCCTTTTTATGCTTGAAAACATTAATAAAGATATATTAAAGAAAAAAAAACATTGGCCACTGTGTGTGATGCAAGACATGCAAAAAAGTGATATTCTCAATGACCTGTTGGGGCTGTGGGTCAAGATCGGTACACACCTAATTACTGAATACTCCTTTCTGACAGTAGAGGTTCACTGAAAATTGAGGTATGGTATGTAAACAATAACAATGCCCCGTTTTTAATGAAGCATTAATAGCTGATTCCTCATAGGAGCACTTTATAGACCTGCACCAGTTATGGGGTGAGACATAGTGCAGCTGAAAATATAGCTGTGCATGATGTGTGTGTGTGTGTGTGTTTTCAGCATGTATTGTTTGTTGTGTTATGACGTGTGTCCTGTATGCTTAGTATGCAAGGCTTATATGTGCTGTAATCGTGATGTCTTTTTTTGCATCTGTGATCTGTTTTTTGCTTAATATGTAGTGTGCTTAGTGTTGTGCTATGTGTTGAAGTCTGTGCATGCTGCATGTTTGATTGTGTATATAAAAGCTGGTTGATCGGATTAGTTGTAAACCTTTGAACAGTAGCTAGTCCATTAGGCACAATTGTGTGTTTCCTATAAGCTCTGTCTCTAATGAGGTTAAAGAGCTGGATGTAAAGCTTGCAGTGTTTAATGTTTCAAAATGAAAGCCAGCTCACAAATATTTTCTTCCCAATTCACTCAACTTTGCCTACTGCCAGTATTATGCTATATGCAATGCACAATTGTACAATGTACTGCACCTTACTGATGTCCAAATAGGTTTGAACATAAGTAGCAATACATTGCAGACTGCTATTTGTTCTGAATCTGCAGAATTCCACATTCATGCACTGTTGGTTTAACCTAGAGGTGTTCTTTGTTTGTTGTAATAGCTTTTCTTTTCTTGTTTTCCTTCTGCATTTTGTAGTCCTGAATATATAATAAATGTCAATCTACTAGAAACAGGATTCAGTGTAAAAAATAAATTGATCGGTGACTTGTATTTCATAGGTTGCCATGAGCGCTCCGATTTGTTTTTAACAGAGGTTTTAAAACTAAATGTAAATGCAACCTTGAAAATACCAGATACAGGCAGCAAGCTGTTACCATATACCTAACTGTCATGGACCACCCTTCCTGCTTCAAGAGTTGTCAGGATAAAAGGGGATAGGTGCTTGAGTTTTACTGGTACCACTGTCCCTTCTCCATTCATGAAATAAAATGTGTACACATCACTAACAACTAGCTGTGGTGTTGTGGTGGTTTATTTTGTTAACAATATACAACTACTGAGCAGTGGTATAAGGCAAATAGATGCCCCCCTAACAGAATGTAATGAGGGACCCTGGCGTATCCCAAATTGCACAGTTAGTCATTGGTCTTGGGCTCAATGGGGGACATCTGAATAGTAGGGACATCCGTACACTGCAGAGTGGCTTTCCAGAGCATTTAACTATTTCCTATTCCACACATTCTGCAATGGCATGGCTTAGAGGGTGAGGGACCCCTCCAAAACATGAAACCCTGGGGGCTGTACCATAGCAGGGTAACTGAAAGCATGATTCACAAACCCCAGTTTTGTCCTGATGCTCTAAAATGAATTCCTGGCTCAATTTTAGAGCTCTTGCCATTTATCTCATATGCTTTGCCATCTGAACCTCTTTTGTTCTCCTGCAAACAAATCACTGTGCAAGGCAGATTTCTTCTTGCATCCAGGAAAGGGAATGCGACAGCTGAAGAAGTCACTCTATTTAGCAAATTCCTGTGTACAGTGCCGGATTAAAGAACCCCCATTTCACCTTGCAAGTCCAGGCACTGGGGGATTCCGGACATTATCAAAGGACAAAGGTTTCTTGGGTTTTAATTACACCTTCAGCAAAAAAACAGGCATACCAGGGAACTGGGCAGTGATAGCTGTGAAAGTGGACAAATGACCATACACATCAACAGGTTGGAATAGGAGATGTTCCAAAGAAGTGATGGAAATGCATTTTCTCAATTAATTACCATTGAACTAGAGGTTTTTGTCAAAGTGGAGAAAGAAAAACTAAAGGCACTTTTGTTTAACACCTTCCATGCTCATGACGAGCTGAGCTCGTCATGAGCCACGGTGCTCGTGTTCTCATGATGAGCTGAGCTCTTCATGACCGGTAGAACACTCGCAAGCTGGGCAAATTCCCCTGCTGTGAGAGCCTTCTAAAGAAACGGGTGTGGTCATGACAAGCTCAGCTCGTCATGAGCACACGACCACCGTGGCTCATGACGAGCTCAGCTCGTCATGAGCACCGGGGCTCTGCGCGCCCCCTCCCCCAGCACAGCGGGGAATATGCCCCACAGGGAAGGCGTTATAAGTGATAGACTTAACAAAACTAGTAGGGTTTTTCTGTCTTAGTTTGGGAATAAAAAGACAGCCTCCCCATGTCCATCACACAGAAACACGCACAAACATCCACCAGCATACATATCAGTGGACACATATGTAGACACAAATATGCACGTTGTTTGACACCTTGTTAAGGGTATGAAGCGCAATATCACTACAATACAATATACATACTTTGACACTGCTGTTAGTTCTGCTTAGTGCTGGTACCAGGCCATCATCTGTATTTCCTGCAGCTGACATTGCTGTCCCTCCCCCTTCCAGTGCAAGCATCGGCCTTGCTTGTCTCTATCCACAAACTCTTAATGCAGCCCTCTGAGACATAGGAGCATGTATTGCTATGCTATATTAAGCTATTGGAATGAGAAAACATTTTTTTCATAAGACTGAGGGTGGAAGATTCATTCTTCAAAGAGAAGAAGTCATTTAAGGTAGTTTTGTCTCTTCAGGAACAAACAAAGAGAGACTTGAATGGCTATGGGATTAGAAACATAGTCACTGCAGCACTACAAGAAATCTATCTCACCCACCAATTCTCTCAAAAGAATGCAAAATTAATTTGTTTCCTCGCTCATCGACTCACTTCCCAAGACCTGCTTTCGTCTTTTAACACCTTTACCGCGGGGAACATTCCGCCGCAGTGCGGGCGTTCGACGGAGTGGGCGGGGATGCGTCGGCCAACGGTCGTGCGCAGCACCCAGCAGGTAGTGCTCGTGTCGGCCATTGGCCGACGTGAGCACGGAAGGGGTTAACAGTGTTGAGGCTACCGTCATGGGATCACAGAAGACAGAACCTCTGTCTCCCTTCTAAGGCTCAGGGTTGGACTGTGACAGAAAATAGGCTTGAAAACCAAAATAAACGTAGCCTCATTAGCAAATCAGATAGAAAACCCCATATTTATAAATCAGATTAGTTTTTAGCTTGCAGAGACACGTTGTATGGCTATTTAGCACGATATGGGAGATGCATACATTTGTGCTTGCTGCAGGCAATGGTTGTAGTAACCAAATGCAGAAAAACTGCCCTGAAGAACATAAACATACCACAAACAGACAAAAATAGCCAACCCCCTGACCTGCCAGATCAGTCCTCCTGTAACTGGTAGATTGCCCCACAGGAGAGACCTACCCTGCTCATCTCCATATACAAGCAACAGGCTATCTGGGCTGAGTGTGACTGTGACTGTTTATTCACTGACTAAACTAAGGCTACTTTAAACACAGAGAATGGGTATGATTTAATGTGGTGTGTCAAACTATAAAGCAGAATCGAAACCTAACCTGATCTTCCACTTGATTCATGGCCAATGTGTCTTGCTGCTGAAGTCCCAAGAGGAGCTGCTGGCTGAAGAGAAATATTCCTGTTTTGCTTGAGGGTGTGGTGAATGGGGCCCGGGAGAAGTTTGTTTCCTCCCACCACCCTGTGCAAAATTATGGCAATGTTGCTGCTTTCCCTATTCAAAAGCCTCTGACCTGCAGACAAGTTCTCTTTCCTAAACGAAACCACAGCAAAAGCGAAAGGCATCTTTGTTAAAAGTGAGGCCCTGTTTCCTGATTTTCTATCTTTTAGGACTGCTGCTTCTGAGATGACCTCAGTAGCCCTGTAAGCATTGCAGAGCAAGCTATCCTTCTGAAAGCAATCTCTGACATGCTTGCATTTCCATTTGGGGGGCCAGGCATTTTTATGGGGGTGCCCGGCCCCCTCAGGCCCCCCATGACTACAGCCCTGATTAACCCAGATCTGTGAATGGGGGTGAGTGTTTGAAAAATGTTAACACTCAGTCCATCATTTTATTTTGTGATGTTGCTATGTGTACCCTAAGTGGGTAAGGGTGTACCCAGTCAAGCCTCATTTGCATATGACTGAGCCCAAACTGGAGTGACCTGACAAGCAAAATAGCAATGGATTAAGCCGAGATCTGTGACTGGGGTGAGTGTTTGAAAAGTTTCAACACTCCGTCCATCATTTTATTTTGTGATGTTGCTATGTGGGCGAGGGTATGCACAGACGTGGATCCCTTGCTCACTGTACTACTTGATTCAAACTACTCTGGTTGCTGATGGGTGATACCCTGAAACTGGTCACAGGATGTTTGCTTCTGGTCCAGGGTGGACGTAGCTAGGCAGTTCGGGCTGGACTGTACTCATGAGGAGCAGGGTCAAGACTAACCCTGGGCGTAGTGTGCGGAGTGGGGCTCCGCGGAGCTACGCGAAGTGGGCGCAAAACTACGCCCACCCGCGCACTCCGCGTAGCCCCACTACGCGCCGCCCGCCTCCCTCCCGCCCTCCCTAACTATTTAAATAAAAGGATAGAAAGCTTTTAAAAACACTTACCTTGTCCGCCGCGTCCCCGGGGCTCCCTCTCGCCGTCCCTGGATTCGCGCCGCCGCCATTTCAGATACTAATGCGCATGCGCGGGTGCCCGCGCATGCGCATTTCTCATGAGAAATGCGCATGCGCGGGTGCCCGCGCATGCGCATTAGTATCCGAAATGGCGGCGCGAATCCAGGGACGGCGAGAGGGAGTCCCGGGGACGCGGCGGACAAGGTAAGTGTTTTTAAAAGCTTTCTATCATTTAATTTAAATATTTAGGGAGGGCGGGAGGGAGACGGGTGGCGGCCGGCTACGCACCGTCTGCGGAGCGCGCGTAGTGCCGCCTGGCTACGCCCGCTACGCAAAATGCGTAGGAGACGGCACTACGCGCACTCCGTGCACGGAGCGTAGCTGGCCGCCCACCCTTAGTCAAGACCGAGTTGCATATGGCTGGGTCCACACTGTGGTGACGTGGCGAGTAAAATAACGTAGGATTAAACCCAGATCTGTGACTGGGGGTGAGTGTTTGAAAAGTTTCAACATTCCGTCTATCATTTTATTTTGCGATGTTACATCCACATTTGATCCCATGATTAAAGCAGCTAAGGTAGGCAACATCACCCAACCTTGTGTCATACCACAGAGGAGTTTTGTTAGTTAAGAACCCCATCCATTTCAGTGCCTGATTCTTTTGTGTACTTCTGTGAAATTTCAGGGAATTCATTTGAAGTTATGCGTAATTATGCAGAATTCAAAACTTGCACTTAGTGTTATATTTTAGCACAAAATGAAAATTGATGCAAGGATTTTATGCTAAACTAGCACAAAAAAACAAGTGTGACCAACATCAGCTGCTTGCATTCTGGTTATTTGTGTTGTTCCGGTGTGCTCACACTAAATATTTGCCATGAATGGCGGATAATTATGTGATGTTGCATAAAAGTGAAATTTTGGGGAATTTTGCATGACACCATTAAGCAAAATTTGTGAAAATACACAAGATTCTGCTGCTGAAACTGAAATGTTTCCCAGGCCTAACACCAACAAATATAACGAGATTATGGTTACGAGTGTGGTGTCTATGTGGGTTTTTTACAATACAGTTGGTTGAGCAATCAAAGTGTATCCAAGGTACCTAATTCCAGTCTGACAGTTGGGTTCTCTGTCTCTGCAAACAGGCAATCATTTTTGAGGAGTAGCTGAGCAGCCCATTAATATATTTTGTTATTTGCAATTCCTAGGCCATTGTCATATGGAGACTGAATACGTTTGCCAAACGCAACCTTAGAATCTTCCCAGCTGATAGACCAGAAAAGAAGTTAGGAGGAATAAAAAACGGGTAACTTTGTAATGTATATTGGAGTTAGGCAGTGAAATCACCTCAAAGAAGGCCCCAAAGCAGTCCTGTGATTTACACATTTGTGGCAGGAGTAGGGTGCAGGTTAGGTGTTACCGCTGATTGGAATATCTGTAGTCATCGTCCAGTTTACTTCAAGACTAGAGGCATCCCTATAACTTTTAAGAATGTTTATAAATGGCGGTAAAGTGTGCTTGGATCATTGAATATACAGGAGTCTGTCAGCAGTGTACAAGGATACCCTGACTTCAAAGCCCCACTTTTACTTGAAACCCCATATTTAAGCCCTTTGCCTAATTCAATGAGGCAGTGGTCCCATAACAAAAGGAAAGAGGAGGGGGGCAGTGGACACCCTTGTCTGGTGCCACTGCCAATTGGGAAGTGCTGGAGAGGGTTATATTGACCCGCACATAACCCCACAGTCCGACACATAGTATTCAAGTGTATTTGAGTGTAGACATCGAAAAGGGGGCCCGAAAGACAGAGTGCCATTCAACCCAATCGTAGGCCTTCTTGAAGACCTAGGTCATAAAGCTCTTCCACACGCAACAGTGCAACATTTTGGTGCTTGATGCAATGGTGGGTGCTACAGTATTATGCAATTGGGGCTTCATCAGGTTTTTGGATGACTGCAATGGTAGCTCTTCTCAAGTCATGTGGAATGGAGACAATTGACAGCTGCTTGCAACTGCAGGTTAAAAAGAGAAGAGATGTATTTGAGAAACTATAGTGGAAACTCAATAGGACCTATCAGTAGGCATTCAGCTTATGACCTCTTGTATTTGCTAGGTGGATATTGGGAGCTCTTGTGCCATCTGGGCCTCCAAATTTAGATTCTTGATTCCAAGGTCATTTATAATCAGATTTTCATTGTCAATTGTGGTTTGGTGATGTTGTCAACAAACTACTTATAGGGGCAGTTTTACTAAGATTTTATGCGATGTTTGCATCACAAAAGTTACACAAATCAAAGCAAAATCTTTTTGGCCAATTTTCTTTCCAGCACTAAACTTGTTTAAATATAATCTTCTAATCTGTCATTGTGTACACTCGTGACAACTAGTGGGAATCATTTGTTAAGGGTTCTGGCCACACCTTGTGACCTTTTAGTGACCCCTGGATGATGGCTCTCAAATACCCATGGTGGCCGAGGAGGGTGCAACTTATGGCTAATAGGTGTGTTTGTTGCAAAAAGAGGGTATTGGGAGAGAACTTCCTGGCATACTGTAGGATCCTTCGTGGTTAATTTTGTTATTAATCTGTTAATATTCCATGACATAAATCAGCATTCAGATTGTGTTTATATATAATAATAGGTGATAGGCCCTTAAGTGTATGTCCTGTGTGAACAGTGCGAACCTATCAGTAACCAATAAAGCTCAAAATATAACCCCCACCCCATAATTCTAAACCTGAAGCATTTGTTGTGTATATAACTTACTACTAACTATTTGGGGGTTAAGTGGCTGAAGTCCTCTATTGCTCCTATTTTGTCCCAATAGCCATTACCTGATTGTTTGTCGGTAAGTGTTTCATCTTGTAAACCCACAATGGGTCTGTGGAGTCAATCTGAAAAAAGCCTGGAAAGCAGCGGCGGTTCTTCCATGGGAGAGGAGGAGCGTCGCCCCCTCCCCACACCGCTACAGAAAGCTAGCAAAATAAAATGTCAATGAAAGGATATTACCATTTTAGTTTTCCTGCTTTCTGCTGAACTGAGAGGGCATGTAGGGACAGTGCATCAGACGCGTATCCCTTTCAGTGTGAATTGGGCAGGTCTGTTTGGCTAGCTACATTATTACAGCTGAACAGACATGTAAAAATTCAACTTCTCCAACCGGCTGTCAAAGACAGGTTGGAGCGCAGGCACAGGCCTTCAGTGCTATTCGGAGCACTGAAGCCGCCTGCTCCAGCCAATCCAGACATTTCTCTCATGCAGCATGAGAGCAGTGTTTGGATTGGATAAGGAGCTGCATGACCTTGCGTTGGCTGGAGGAGTCAGGAGCTGGCTGGAGAAGTAGGGAGCGGTTGGAGAACACCGAGGACAGAATGTGCCGCTGGCTAAAATGGTAAGTGAAACTTTTTTTTCATTTTAAAATGTAAATGTATATTTTATATTGTTTAATTTTATATATGTCGACTCACCATTTTAATGAGTCACCAACCGCCACTGCTGGAAAGAGAAAGTGAGAGGAGGATACACTGTATAGGTCATATATAATTGGATAAAGACTTGTACATATGCATTATGTTCTATCATCTCTTGGTTATGCGGTGGGTGGCTTTGGGTCTACGCCCCAGGGAATGAATTCCCCCTCTGGGTCTTTCGATCTCTCTGTAAAGTTGCTCATCCGATGGCTTTGCCCTCTGTTTCTTTTATTTGGGAGGGGACAGAGTTGTCAAGTCGTCTTTGGTCTTTGAGAGTTGAGAACGTTCATGCCTTTTCTTAAAGGAATTCCACTCTTCCACCCAGTCTCTGGAGCTCTCTGGTGTAGCGCTGTACACGCGCTGTAGTAGAGTGACATTCCTTGGCGCATCACCTTTAACTTGACTGAGTAGAGCAGCATATATTCAATTTATATTGCACAAGGTTTTTGTTGCACTGCAGTGAAGGATTTCCTTCTTCGCACTGCGCTTCTTGTGCAGATCCCTGTACCCAGATTCTAGAGAAACAGGAACCCGTGCACCTCTTTCTTATCGTGAGATCTGCAAGTGGCTCTGAACAACCCCACAACCTAGCATGGTCACTGGTAGGTACACCCCAGCTACTCCCCCTCCCACAGCCCAGGCAGGATGAGCAATTGTGAGCCCCCTCCACCCCCCTCGAAGTGCCAGCTGCACTTGGTGGGAGAGGCAGACAGGCATCTAGAACTTTGCACCTCCTCCGCCTCCTGCTGCACCTGCATGGAATTTTAGACTGAATAGATAGTAAACTCATTTAATGGATCACCAAGAAAGGGCATGACAAGGCACTGCTTTTGACACATTGCATCAGAGCAGCTGTTAAGACAATGCTATTGACTTTAAGCAAACCAATATGTTCTTTATAGGAAGAAAGTATTGCTATCTTGGAATTTGTTCAGTCACTATCAGGTGTATCTGACCATAATTAGATTGGGGTTCCCCGACAAAGGCTGGGGAGTTACTGAAAGCTAGATAGCTTTCATATATAATGTGTTGCATAAAGATCCATGTTATTCAAGAGTGCATATCTAAGGTTTAGTGCATATGAGATGATATAACATATACAGAAATGTTGTTGCTTAAGTGCAATGTACTCTACAATGTACCCTAGTAATACTGATATTGCAGTACTTTCATTTATTATATGTGTGATGTGTCGCTGACTCGTTTCGGCTAAATTTGAAAACAATACACCTACTTTCTGGCTAGATCTAACATTTTAGTTTTGTGTATCCCATATCAGGATGGGGAGATTAACGTACCAATAATGACTGCAGACTGAGTCATGTACGCTACTTTTTGGCCGGTATCTCAGTTAATGGTACATGCAGCAGGCTAGAGGGCCTGATGACGGGAGGACAGCCCTGTAACCACCCAACAGCCCATCAGCAAGACAGTGATTAGTGTTGGATGGTGGCAACCCCTTGCGTCATGGCATTCCAGACTCCGCATGGCCTACCTTAAAGGTACCCTAAATACCACAACTTGCCTCATCAAGGGCCAGAAGAAATAGGACAACATCACCCCACACCGATGAAACTCCCTGGGTCTCCCCAACAAGCCACACCATCCTCAAAACCAGCTGCATCATCTCCAAGGCCATCACAAATGGCACCCTGCCTACAACAGGCCCACCACCTGCAGTGGCTCTCAGCACATCCCCAGCTAGGACATCAACCTTAGATCAAGAAGTGCAAAAAAGAAAAACAAGTCAGCAAGTCTACTCCATTTATGCACCTTCATTCTGGAACAACATCCCTGTATTCATCAGGACCACTCCTTACCTGTTCCAATTTAGGAAGAGCTGAAGCAGGCCCAGTTCTAGAGGGTGGGCCGGGTGGGCCGGGCCCACCCAAACATGAGCCTGGCCCACCCAAACAGGAGCCTTGGCCTGAGGCCTGATGTGAGCCGTTCCTCCCCCATCAAGTGTTCGGGCTGGCTCTCCTGATCCAAAGTCAAGAGGCTGCTAAAGCCTCTGCGCAGCCCAGCACAGATTATCGCGGCCCATTGTCACATATAGAATGACAATGGGCCAAAGCCAGCAGGCACAGCATGTGGTGGGAGCTCCGGCCCTGGCCTTAGGGCACAGGTCTTCAAACGGTGGTGCACACCTCCCTGGTGGTCCGTGATTGCATTCCCAGGGGGGCACAACTGCGTCTGCAAGGAAGAAATTGTGAATGAAGTTCGCCTGCAAGCGTCGACGTTTTGTCTGGTGAGTTCACAGGCTGTCTTCTTTTATATGCAGAAGTTAAGCAGCATAAAAAGTTTGCACCTGTAATCCTGATTGTTTCCTGGGGCGCTGTCAGTGAGTAGGGAGACGGGGCTCAAGGGTAAACACAACATGCTAATAACTATGTAATTTTTTCATCTTCATATAATTGCATATTTAAAAAAAGCACACACACAGTAAATGAAAAAACAAAGCAAATGAAACGAATTTTGCAAAAATATACTCTCTTACGTTATAAACCTCAGTTATCTAAAGCAATCACTGCAGATTTCTGTGTCTGACCAGAGAGTCGCCGATTTGAATCCTGGTTTTCACAGTGGGAAATAGTAACTAGTGTATTTATAGAGCTACACGTTCCATGCCTGTGGTAAAAAGCACTATGGTATCACATAAAGAATATATTAGCTCCTTGGCTGCTTTTATGTGTGTTGCTTGACCAGTTGCATAGGGTCCAGTGTCATGAGAGGCCTATTAAAGCCAGGGTCACTGGAATCATGCGGCAGGGGAGGACCAAATCATGTGGCAGGTTTGACTAAATTATGTGGCAAGAAAAGGAAAATTATGTGGGGTTATGCAGAACATTTTGTCATGCATCTACTTTGTCATTTTTACATTTGGTAAAAACTATCTGGGCATTGATTTTACCTCATTAATGCTGGTTTAATACCCAAATATAGCAAAAAGCAAAAGAAAGGTGACCAGTCAAGCTTTGCGAAGGGCGTTTCACAGAGAGATGAGAGCACCTTCACTGCGAAAAGGTGGGGACAGCACATTGGAGCTCATTATTTCTAAAAGGGAGGAGTTGTGTCCTAATGGCAAGAGCTTCCTACTTTGGAACCTAGTTCAGGTCCTCCTGTCAGCTCAACTCAAATCACTTAATAGTCCAGTGCCTAAAATAAAAAAATATATATAATAAATGTTATGAACTTGTATTTGTGTAATGTAAATGGTGCTTATTTAAAGTTTCCCAATGCCCTTGGGCCGGGTCTTCCTTACGTAAAACCAAAAAAGTGATGGATAACCTGTTTCAAGATTGGAGTGATAGCCATGGTCGGTAAGTTGTGAAAGAGGCAGAGGAGGTAGGGGGCTAATTAGGGCCTCAGCTATAATTAGTGCAGAAAATAAAATTCCATTGGGGCCCAGGAGTGTGAGGGGCTCACAAGAACCAATTTATTGAGAGAACAGTTTTTTTGTCAATTTCTGTTATTGCTTGATGATTTTCCCTATCATATGTTTCACATTTACTGTGGATTATGAGCTACAAAAAAGTGTCCATGATATGATCTCAAAAGCTCTGCCTTTGCTCTCAGCCCTGCCTCTCCTGTTTTACGATCCTTGGAATAAAGTTTTGCAGGGGTCCCCATGCAAAAAAGTTTGAAGACCACTGCCTTAGGGTATGACAGTGAGGCCTCACCACGGGAGATGCTGCTACGACGGGCCAGAGTTTTCACTCCCCTTGGAACAGGAAGTGATGAGGGCAATAAACAGGGTTTTGCTCCCTCCCTCCTCGCAGTGGATGGCTGGTCCGACTCCAACTCATTCTGGCCAGGCAAAGCATCCTCACTGCTCTACCAACCTCCCATCTCAAACTCAGGATTTAACCAGAAACCAACCCCCACCATACCTATCTCTTTGAGATGTGGCATTTAATGTATAGGCTTTGTCAGCAGATGCCCTTGACAGCGAGTTTCCTGGGCCCTAGGGCCACCGCAGTGTAACTTTTAAGTTACCTCAGTCAAAGGAGGGCCACCACAGAAACTGTTATGGTTTTTCTGAGAGACCAAATGTTTGATCATGTACTCCTTCCTTGGAAAAAAAAATAAAGCCCTTTCAATCAAAACCAGCGAAACTGAACATGTTTACGCCATAGTTATTTGTTCAGACAGCACAGTCATTAACTGCTGCCTGCTTGGGTGTATTGATATAACCAGGGCCACTGGAATTATGCACCATTGGGGAGGGAGCCTGGCTGCTTGCATCCAGGGCAGGAGCTGAGAAGGCGTGGCACCCGGTAAGCTACATTTAAAAAAAAAGATATTATTAAATTACCCCCCCACCCACCGCGTGACCCCACTGACCCCCTCTCCCTCCCCCCGCGAGTCATGCCGGACGCGACTAACTCAGTGGCCCACCCAAATACACCATTGGCCCACCCAAATAAAAATTCCTGGAGCCGGGCCTGAGCTGAAGAGACATCATTTTAAATGGCACAACATGGCAACGAAGTAAGAAGAGTCCACATCAACTCACAGAACCCGCCATACAATTGCCACATGCATACATATGTACAAAGCTATTATAACGTCAATTTTTTTAGCTTCTCCACATCCATTTTCTTGTCCCCTTGTACAGACAGCAGTTCGAAGTTAAGAAAAAATTGAGCATATGAATGTCAGTCCAATTCTCATTATTCAAATGAATACGTTAATGTAATAAATATAGAAAGCCTAAAATGATCGAGCTACAGAACGAGGTGCCATCCTAAATCAACTGATCAAAAAGACAAGCCATTCATGAGAAAACATGGGGTGAAATAAAGCCAGTCCAAGCGTGGCAGTAGGTAATTCTGAGGTAATGTTTATACTGGTCATAGATATACCTTTTGAGGTTACTGTGCCTGCCATCATGTTAACGGCCCTGTCTTGCAGCACAATAATTGACTAACTATAACCACAACCAAAACAACAACAAAAACACTGAATAAGGTCTCATTTACTTTGAATTTGAACCTTATAAAAGTGCTCCTATCAGCATTCCAAAATGTAATAACTTTACATTTAAGGACTTACTAAGACTATTACCAGTATACGATAGGAACATCATTCAATGCGATATGCATTGTGGGTAATAGTAACAGAGGGTGAAATTCAAAAAAGTCCTTTACCATCCAGGTGACTTGGACTAAGGAAGTGAATCTGAAAACTAGAAAGTGCCTGGGTCGCTGTTGACTTGCCTGGGAGTGGGGGAGGGGACACCGTGATACTCTCGGTAATGAGCAGTGTATCTGAAGTATTGATCTAATGTGCGCTTCCTGTTTCATGGAGAAGATTGATTGCAGATCACTAGGCCAGCCGCGTGAGTGGAAGGCGCGCGTGCATTAACGGCGGGCCCTCAGAGGCGGCCTATCGACTGCGGAGAAGCACTGTTGATAATGACAGGATGCACCGGCCGAGCCCGGGCTCGCTGCGGAAGGAAAACACTCTTCTCGGAGCGCATCACGCCACTATCTGCGCGCACATACAGAAAGCACGTGTGTTATAGTACCGCACAAGGTTATGCGTCAGCGTCACAGCCCAGGAGTGCCTTCGCTCTTGTGAAATCAATCAGCAAAGCATTGTGGAATGCAAGCAGTGAGGATTTGAGGAAGTCAGAGAGCAGGGAAAATGCATTCTCAAACATCTCCACCTAGCCAAATAATTCTGAAATTGTGGCATTTGCAAATTCAGTTTTGGGAGGTGCCAATGCTAGTAAAAACACTAATGAAACACACAAAGAGCATTATTCATGACTAGACCGTAATTGCTAATTATGTAATGGCTCAGTCCCCGACCACCTAAAACCTGAGCTCTTGAAGGCACATTATATATTTAGCACATACGGATCAATATGCAGAAACATATTAAAACCTATTGAGCCAGTGGGAGAAACATCATCCTTGGATATTGAAGGGATGTTTACGTTAAGTGGTGAAAGACTAAAGTCATCTTCCTCCAATGCCTCATCCATTTTAAAAGAGAAGGAATTACTCGCACAGCCCTACCTCAATTTAAAGCGGCAGCGCGAATAATAATATGGGGGCATATTATCAAGGGGGTTTATCTCCGCTTTTTTGGCTTTAAAAGCCAAGAAAGCGGAGATAAAATTATCTCCCTATTACCTAGCTGTCGCTAACACCAGTTAGCGACAGCTAGTAGGAGATAGCGACCATCTTGGGCCCCACTTTGCATGTCAGTGATATTTATCACTAATGACATGCAAAGTGGGCGTGCCAAGATGTTAGCGACTGGAAACAGTCGCTAACATCGCTATCTCCTATTACCAACATTTGGAGATATTCGCGAATATCTCCAAAAACTAACACCTGCCCTGAGCAGTTCTTAGCCATGTTATCCAATGGGAGGTGGATAACATGGCTAAGAGCATTAGCTCGGTAATGCATGAATATCGCTGACTTTTCAGCGATATTCATGCATTGCGGCCGTTTTTTATCGCATTTGCGATAAACCTTGATAATAGCAAGGTTTATCTGCGATAATTTCTGACGATGCTTAGCGTTAAAAAATTCGTTGCTAAGCATCGTTAGCGATAAATATCGCTTAACGTTGGTAATATGCCCCATGTTTTTTTTAGGGTTATGTGATATTTTTGAGTTTTTCATTTCATTTACAACTGCCGTTAAGGTCTAGACATCAGGCTTTGCAGATACGTTTAGGTTGCAAAGTTTTTCACTTTGACATTTTGCATACACATCCTAATTATCGACAAAATTTATATCACATAAATCTTTATTTAATACTAACAAAATGTTTTGCAGGCAATATATTTTGCACAAAGACGTTAAGACACTACTTAAAATGCTAAAATTCAGTGCTAACACTTTTTGCGACCTATATAAGATTCTGAGGGGCATATTTACAATAAAGTGGCAAAGTGTGTCGTTAAGCCAAGAAGGCTAACGACACGCTCCATCACTTTAGAAATGCAGGGCTTCACCATTTTTACAAGAATATGGTGCAGTCCTGTGTTTCCCCCTGCGCTGCCACTAAACTTTACAGCCTAGCGCCAATGCAGGCACCCTTACACTGTAGTGCAAGGGTGTACAGGGCCAGTACTGATTTGTATAAGGTGGGCCTCTTTCTAGAGTGGCAAAGGAGTGAGTAATATTGGTTTGGCATGCTACCCAGGGCGATTTCCAGTGGTTTAGACTATTTGCAAGCATCCCTTTTATCAACGTTTGTGTGTTTAGTGTAACACCCTACGTGGCCAAGGATATGCCAGACATGATTTCCTTGTTCTCTGTGCAACAGGATCCAAGTTATACTTCACAGATGAGTCCTAATATGTTCCAAACTGGTCTGGGGTTTTGCGTGTTTCTTTCTGGAAGGAGCCATCCCTGGCAGTTCAGGGTGGACTGCTCCCAGAAAGAGGAGGATCAGTACTGATTCGAAAAGGTGGGCCTCTGGCTAGAGTGGCACAGTGGTTAAAAAAAAAAGAATTTTAATGCTACCCAAAGCCATTGCCAATGGTTTAGACTATTGGCAAGCATTCCTCCCATCAGATCTGTTGTGTTTAATGTAACAACCTAAGTGGCCAAGGGTATGCCCCGGAATAGATTCCCTGCTTGCTGTGTCACAGAATCCAAGCCATACCACATTGATAAGTCCTAACAAGGCTGAAAGTGGCCTGGGATTGCTTGTGTCCCTTTGTACCTAGAGTAACACAGTGGGTGAAAAACAATGGGTTGGAATCAGCCGCGGGCCGTGGAGGGAGTTACGGTGGGGCAGGGAGGCGGGGAGAGGGAGGGGCAGGGTGGAGAGGGCTAAAAACCGGCACATGGATAATTACAGGTAAGTAAACAATTTAAATAATAAAACGAATTTCCTAGCGCGCACTGCATCGCAAAATGCGATGCAGTGCGCGCTACGAAATTCGTGTTATTAGTTAAATTGTTTACTTACCTGTAATTATCCATGTGCCGGTTTTTAGCCCTCTCCACCCTGCCCCTCCCTCTCCCGCCTCCCTGCCCCACCGTAACTCCCTCCACGGCCCGCGGCTGGTTGGAATGCACCCAGAGCAGTTGTCAATGGTTTAGAATACTTAATCTCAAGCATAATGTATCCATTATCCATAACTGTATTTCTGAGTTTTGTATAGTCCCAAATACTGATTAGGATGCCCTGTCATTGAATAAGCTCATGTTCATGTCCCGCAAAGTAACTACTAAGTAAACAGCCACGTTTGTAACACTTTCACACAGACAAGATGGCTGGAGGTAGCCCAGAGCAAGTACCAAATAGAATTCCTAGATTTTAGTTGTAAAGTCGAAGGAGCGGTCACTTTCCCATGCTCTTGTAATATCTAGAAATATTCAGTAAATAAGGAGGACACATCGAGAGTTCAAGCAGCATCGTATTAGGAAAAAATGTCTTAATACATTTAGGACTGTGAGCATGTTATGTGACAAAAGTACAGGATCGCGCAAGAAATCATTGTCCACACCTTCTTTTAGGAGCAAGAAAGGCCACTTTATTTTAGGACAGGTGCATCATAAAATTCATGAACACATTCATTATTTATTTATTTAAATAATTCAACTCTACAGTGAGCCTACTAAACCTAAATCCCAAAACCCCCGAACAAACTCCTGCCTACTACCCCTAGCCTACCCAACGCTACCCTTCAGGATGGCCAACCCGCTCCAGGCTGTCCACCCCCACTACCAAAAACCCGCCTCCAAAAGAACAAAGGCACCCATCCTAACAGTGGCAAGCCTAAAGAAACGAAACAGCGCCTAGAGCACCGCAAAAGAAAAGGAAAATCCAGAATTAAATCAAAAAAGAGGGAAGGTGGGTGGGGCAAAACAACACCTCCCTTCTCGCCTCCCGCCACGCAGTTCCTAACCGCCCGTCTGCCTCCCCTTTTATCCCTTCCGCTCATCAGCCCCACCTGCTTCCTGATCCTCGCGCGAACCTACCCAGGGAGAGACCGGCTCGCGCCTGGCTCTCCCTGGGTCCCCCCTCGCGCAAGAAATCATTGTCTATAATTTCTTTTAGGAGCAAGAAAGGCCACTTTATTTTAGGACAGGTGCATCATAAAATTCATGAACACATTCATTATTTATTTATTTAAATAATTCAACTCTACAGTGAGCCTACTAAACCTAAATCCCAAAACCCCCGAACAAACTCCTGCCTACTACCCCTAGCCTACCCAACGCTACCCTTCAGGATGGCCAACCCGCTCCAGGCTGTCCACCCCCACTACCAAAAACCCGCCACCCAGGAAAACCTTTAGCGTTTTCCTGCCCCACCTAAACGAAAGGAAGGAGCACACCACAACTGTACCTGAAGAACCTTGCTAATCAAATCCCTGAGTTCAAGAAGGTAAAAAGAAATACCCAAAGCTGAGAGATGCACACCGTCCTCACAAAATAAATGATGTTCAGAGACTTTTAGATGATAATGATCCAAACTGTAGATACCCCAGTGTTGACAAAAAGGTCGCATAGTCCTGTTAATTTTCCTTCTAGCTTTTTCCAGGGCGGAATGGTTCCGCGCCCCACGCCATTGCAGCCGAGGCACAAACTCAGTCCATATGATCATGGTGCTCACCCATGTGGTTCTGATGATTTCCAGGTCCTGCTTCATAAGTTTCAACAAAGTCAACCCAGAGAGAGAAACCAAGTCATTCTCTCCCAAATGGAGCACCAGGAGATCCGGAGGGCCCCCCAAACACTGTGAAACCAAAGCAGCCAAGGCAGGAAAAAGCCCACCCCAGCGCATTCCCCCTGTGCCATGCCAGGAGACTTCGTGTGTCATACTGTTCAAACCAAGTGATCTCCCACAGAGCTGACTGGCAGCGGCTAAAGCTGCTCGTTTAACAAAAGAGTGCCCCAGTATCCACACCCTCCGTTTGCATCCGGCGACTGATGGCCAAGGACCTAGGAGAAAAAGAAATGTTAGACAAGCCAAAATGCACTACTTCCTCACATACTTTTCACAGCACTTGGAACGCCAACGACCAATGCGTCGGATCTGAGACCAGTCCCACCCCAACCGAGCGGCCTCCGTCGCCGCACCAATTCTGAAAGAATGGGTACCAAACTGAACAGGGTCCTTCCCCAAGCGCAACAAAACCTTACGTAATACAGCCAACAATTGAGATGCAACTATGGGACTACCATCCGCATGACAAAATATGGACCCCTGGAGAAAATGCGGAGAGGACACAAACATTTCCCATTCCCCAACCGGGCAACATGCAGAGACACCACTCCTACCAAGGAACACCCACTTACCCCTCCCCATCTGGTCTGTTTTGGATGCCCGCAGCCAAAGTCGCACTCGGTCACTTTCCAACACCACCTCGCTACTGGTCATACCAACCCTGCCCCGCAACCCCAGCAACTCTGATGCCCGAAATGCCCCAAAGAACAACCAAACAAAACACAAACGAAATTTGGCACACTCCAAAGCATCATGACAACACACCTCCAATTCCAGCAACATCAACTGCAGCAATTCAAACGTCACTGGCTGCCTGAGCTGCTGACCCCCAGCCCGGAGCCTGGCCAAACCCTTCAACAATTTACGAACCAACACCCCCCCAACCGGATCCCTCCCCCACCAAAGCTGTCCATAAAAAGAAACCCCAGCCAATTTGCCCGAGATGGTATTGGGCGATAGGCCCTTGTCCGCCAAATGTAAAACAAACTGCAAGATGCATTGTTCATCGGACCAACCAGCCCTGAACGGCCCCATCGAAACCTTACCAAACTGCAGAAACTCAGTCCAGGCCTTCACATAACCCCGCCTGGTGGATTCAGCCACAGAATTTTCCACCAAGTGGTGAACCCTCAATCCCCCAGGTCCCATACGTACTGTGGGATCGCTGTTGGTTCCAGGTCCGCCCCAGGAGCTAACTTGCGGAACTCGGACCACTGAAAGCGAGACAAAGAGTCAGCGATGCAATTAGAAGTACCAGGAACATGCCGTGCTTTAAAGACAATATTTAGTTGCAGACACCGCAGCATGAATGCGCGCAGGAGCCTCAAAACCCGCAAATCGCGAGCCTTTTGGTGATTGACAAGGTGTACTACAGCCAAATTGTCCACGTGAAACAAGACTGAGCGATTCTGAAACTCCTCCCCCCATAGGTGCAAAGCAACCAGCAGCGGGAAGAGCTCCAGAAACGCAATGCTGCGACCCTGATCCTTCCAGTGCGCCGGCCAGCCGGCCGCGCACCATCGACCTTCCCAAAATATTCCGAATCCGTGAGCACCTGACGCATCAGTGAACAACTGTACTTGCCACACCATGTCCTCATCCGCAAAAAACAAGGACACGCCATTAAACTCCTGTAGAAAACGAAGCCAGACAGTCAAATCGGCACGCACAGCGGTGGTAATGCGCACCCTATGATGGGGAAGGCTTGCTCCGGACATGGACAGACCCAGACGTCTGCAGAACGTCCTGCCCGCCCGAACAACCCGGCAAGCAAAATTGAGGTAACCCAACAACTTCTGAACAGTTTTCAAAACAACTTTCCGCTCCCCCAACACCAGATGTATGAAAGCAGACATTTCCTTCACTTTAGCCACAGGTAGTCTCGCCACCATAGACAGAGTATCAATTTCGATCCCCAAGAAAGTCAGGGACGTACAGGGACCCTCTGTCTTGTCCGGCGCCAAGGGCACACCCAATTCCTCCGCTAGAGCCTGAAAGATGTTCAAAGCCGACTGACACTGCCCAGAGCGACCTTCCCCAATGAAAAGAAAATCATCAAGGTAATGACAGACCAACACGTGGCCACTAACAAAAGTGAATCGCCACTGTAGGAAGGTACTGAAGGTTTCAAAAAGGGAGCATGACACTGAACAGCCCATGGGCAACACCCGATCCACGTAGAAACTACCATCAAAAAATGCATTCCCAACAGACTGAAATCCCAAGGATGAATGGGCAATAGCCGGAAAGCCGACTGAATGTCGCTCTTCGCCAGCAAAGCCCCAACACCAGCCGTGCGCACGAGCCGTAAGGCATCGTCCACCGAAGCATAATTGACAGTTGAGTCAGCTGGATCAATAAAGTCATTGATTGATGAACCCTCGGGCCAGGACAGGTGATGAATAAGACGAAACTCCCCTTCCGCCTTCTTGGGCACCACGCCCAGGGGTGATACAATCAAGTCAGGCAGGGGACAATTCACAAAAGGACCAGCAATCCTACCAGCCGCAAGCTCCGCATCCAGTTTCTTCCGCACCACATGTGGACTCTCCTTCGCAGATTTCAAATTGTCGGACCACCTGCCCACCCTGGGTCCCTGATACCCAATCCGAAACCCAATTTTGAAACCCCAAGACAAAATCTTTGCGGCCTCAAAATCCGGATAATCCACCAGCCAGAGATCGAGAACCTCCTGCCTAATAGGAGTAGGGGCCCTTGTAAACAGACTGATGTTGCTGCCCCCTGCCCCCAGAACCCCGTCCCTGATCACCCCATCTCTGGCCGGGAAAACACTGGGTGAGGGCATGCTTCCCTCCACACTGCGAACACTCATGTTTGTACCTGCAAGCGGGTCTGTTACAGGAACCCCTGAAAAAATGCCAGCATGTGCCAGAAGCGGCTGAGTGACCTCTGCCCCAAACCCCCGCCCCAGACTGAGCGGGGCGAGCTGAAAAGGGCCGATAAAACACAGGCTGCCCGCTAGCTGTGTGGGTCGTAGCAGGTGGGTTTGCCGACGCCATCCATTGCAACCATAACTCGGAGTCAACCGCACCCCACGAACGCTCAGGGAAAGCAGCCATGCGCGCCCTGAATTCGTCATCGTAGGACAACCAAGCAAAGCCGCCAAAATAACTGTGAGCCTTGCGGATGACATCTGCATATTTAAACATGTGTATTGCTTTCTCAGGATGACGTTGACAATAAACGCTGGCATAAATGAGAAAGGCCGAAGTCCAGTTCTCTATGGACTTCGGAACACGAGGCCTCCGAGCCAATTCTAATTCCTCCTCTTTCGACCCTTCTTTTGCCTGGACATCCCTGTGGAGAAGTCGAAAAACATCCACAAAAGCCCCAGACCATATCAGATTCTTTGTTTTTTCGGACAAATGGGACCCCAAGGGCATCCCCACCCCAGAATAAGGCAACTTTTTCGGTAGGATACTATCCTCCGTGACCCGAGTGGCAGCCACCCCGCCATCCCCCGATATAGAAACTTCTTTTGCAACTTGCACAGTAGAAACATTTGAAATTACGGGCCGCTCAAGCGTCGGTGCCAGAGCGACTCGCTCAACCACAACCCCATCACCCGTACCAACAGATCTTGTACTCTTAACCGGGAGACTCTCCCTAGGTTGCCACACAGACCACCACCCATCCTTACCTCTCGGTAACTGCTCCGACTGCTGTGCGACAGCCCCACGAGCCCGCTGAGAAGGTCCAGACCACACTGCCCCTCGTACACCTGCAAGGTCCGCTCGAGACTCCTGCAAAACACGAGAAACAGCGGGTTGCCCTAACCCGCCCCCCTGGGCCCGTGCTGCCAAAAGCCCAACATCCTTCTCTCTCAATTCCCCTTCTTCCAAATCATCATCACGAAAACTCCCACAGAAAGCTTCATCAGAAAATGCAACTTGTTCACTCCCACTGGGCATAGCCCCATCACCGATACCCCCATCATAAAACTGCCAGTCGATGTCGTGAAAGCTATGGGCACTGAAAGCTGTAGAAGAGCCGCCCGCTCCAGACAGCCCCCTAGCAAGCCCACCACTGGAAACAGCCGTGTGGACAGTTCCCGGGCCCGTGGAAACAGCCAACAGCCGCCCAGCCGAAGGCGCAGAGTGAAAACTGCGGCCGCTCGAGCCAGACGAGGAAACAGCCCCTAAAACATCACCCCCCACAGAGGAACCGCACTCACCCCCCGACGCCAGACCAAATACACCCACCGACCCAGCCTCAGGACCACCCAGAAGCCCACCCGGACGGCCCCTGGGGACCGGGAACAGAGACTGACCAGTGGACGGGGGCGCCCCCTTGCGCAGCAAACCCTTACCACCCAGGGACATGGACTTGTGGGTGGGGGGGGGCCGGGGGCAAGGAGCACCAGTTACAGCAGCCGCGGGGGCCGTGGGAGGCGGCATGGCATGTGCAGCACCCACCGAGACCACAGCAGGAGCCGGGGGCGGGGCCTCAGGGGGGGGGTGCGTCGGCAGCGCAGCCAGGGGGTGCCCAGCATCAATGACAACCATGTGGGGGGGGCCAACAACGTGGGGGGGGGCAGGGACAGGCCCCGACATGGCAGGTGAGAGCAGATAACACTGCCCATTGAGCCATAAGCATGGGGGGGCCCCATCCGGCAAAGGCGGCACAGAGGACAGAGGGGCAAGGGGCACCGCAGCAGAGGGGGGGGCGTGCAAGCGCCCATGCTGCTCCATGCTGCGCCCTCGCTTGGGCCTGGGGCCCGCCTGCTGCTTCCCCGACGTCCCAGAAGACAAGCCGCCTGTGCGCGGTGTCAACCGGCCCGCAGAACGCCCCCGCCTTCCCCCGGGCGCCCCTCGAGAACCAGCAGGGAAAAAAGGGAACTCACATACCTGCTGGAGGGCGCCCGGGTCACACGGCGGGGGTCCTGCCTCCTCGTCAGCCAAAACAAGCCCAGGCCCGTCAGCCGGCATGGCCGCCTCGCCGTCTTCGTCGTCCTCGGGGCCCGGCGACAGACACGCCTCCACCGCCCTGGCGACGCCCTCCGCAGCCTTGCGAGGGGGGCGGGCCAAGCCGACCCACGCTTCCTCCGGGACGCCTGGCATCAACAAATCCTCACGCCCTGCCGCACAGAGGAGTTGTACAGCCCGCCTGACCTCCGCCGCTTCCTCCATGACCCAGGTAACCGTGAGCGCAAAACAACACCTCCCTTCTCGCCTCCCGCCACGCAGTTCCTAACCGCCCGTCTGCCTCCCCTTTTATCCCTTCCGCTCATCAGCCCCACCTGCTTCCTGATCCTCGCGCGAACCTACCCAGGGAGAGACCGGCTCGCGCCTGGCTCTCCCTGGGTCCCCCCTTTTGGAGGTAGAATACTTAGGCATTGGTAGAAAGTGATGCTTGGCTAGAAAGGGGGAAATAGTTGAATGACTAGAAAGACCAGGCCATAGGCAAACAACAGCATTCTGAAGATGTTTCATTTTATATTTGAGAAGGCCCAAGCACAGATTGTTGCCATTCTTGTATTGTGAAATTAACATAGCACAAATGATTATGAATTGATTATCAGGGCCCAAAATGAAGGAATTGCTTAAGTATTTACATGTTAAAGAAGCAGGTAGCAATGAATTAGGAATTCGGAGGTGCACAAGATAGATCCTCTTCTGTGTTGAATTCCAAATTAGAACATTGGAATGTGGAGCACTCCATTGAATACAATGGATTGCTCCGAGCTTCTACGGGGTGGTAAAAGTCCGCAAAGCAACATTCTTATGTTGTTTTACAAAGACCTCTCGGAGCCTGAGGGGATTTCAAGCCCCTCCGATTACGAGAGGCCTTCGTTTTATTTGTTAGTAAATTCTGCCCTCTAGTGGCAGAATGTTCTAATAGCCTTATAGCCCTTCGTAGCTGGGCTATACTGGCCATTAAAGTCCTACTCCCTTCGGCTCGGGCCTTTAACTCTGGAGCGGGCCTTCTGATAGGGTTCACTATAAGGACCAAACTGACAGAGGACCCCTTAATGAAAACACCTTTGGTTTTGTCAGGCATCGTTTTAAAGCAGGTATCATTCAGCCAGCCAGTTACTGCTGATAGACAGCTAAAGAAGCTGAATTGAGCTATGCAAGAGTGTTCATCCCTCCTGAGGATTATTTGAGTGTTTTATAGGCATAACTAGACAGAAACTGAAAAGTTTGGGACGATCCCTGGGGCGCTCCACATGCAATTTCTGAAAATTAGTTTCAAAAGAAAGTAGCATGATAGTTTGAGATTACACCTCAAAATGAGGCGAATCAGCTAAGAGTGTTGTCCTGAATATTGGCTTCATGATGTTGTTTTTACAAGAACTGCATAAAATAAAGTATAAAAAGGGGCTTATAGATGCAACACAATGAAATTGACCACTCTTCCATGCAGTGCCGGCTTTAGGGCAGCGCGACCGGTGCCACTGCACCGGGTGCCAAGGGGAGTGGGTGCCAAAACCCCAGCTCTTTGATTTCCACAACATTGATCCTCGAGGAAATAAAAGACTGACACAGTGTTCACGCCATCATGGATGACGTCACCTTAGTGTCGGCCCACGTGCTGCAATTGTTGTGTTCTTACAAGGTCACAGAGCACCTGCTTAGTTGGACTGTGTCCCTTTCAATGATAATATTAGCTGTGGCACGAAAGGGTCAGGTTGGTCCCATGAATTGTCCCAACTCCCATCAGAGTGTTTATGTGACATTCAACACCTTCTTTTTTAATTCAATTTCAATAATTTGCAAGTGGAAGCTTGAAAAAAGCTTTCTTGAAAGTTACATTTTAGTTGGCGCAGTTTTCAGATGTTATTCAAGCTGTGCATTAAAGCAACAAAAAAGATAGATTGCAATCACATTACTGTACATAAAAGTTTAACGTATTTTGTCTTGATGGATGACGTGTAGGGGTAACATCAAGTTTTGGCCTCCCTTGCTTTAGAACATATTTAATAAAATGTGATCTCCCAGAGCGCCAATAAAATATGCTTCCGGAAATTAATTGTTACTATCCTCAAATAGTAGAATGCAAAATTGCCCTCACAAAAATTGACAGAAACCACAGATATTACTAACAAATGTAAGATGCTATTGTCACACAAAGTTTGAGCCAGCCGAATTTTCATTTGCTTTTGCTCACGATAAAGTAGCGCAGAGGGTAAATGTGCATGCTGAAATGAACGGGTACCCTGCAGATCACAGAATTGTATTTTATTTGGATAGCTCAATTGATTACTGCATGTGTCAGAGAGATTCTTTTGTTACTTGCTGCTCATAAGTTGCAATTCTAGTATAGCACCGAGACCTATGATCTGTCGTCCAAGAGTTTAGATGCATGTAGACTGCGTGATATAGGTTAGAATGTAATTTTTTGCCTAGTCCTTCTTTACATTAATGTAGCTAAAAATGGTTTGTTTGGGTAGAAATGGATTCTTACTACTAAAGTCAACCCCGGCCACTGGGGTACATTTTAAATCATGAGTTTGTGCTTTTCCAGACCAACCACTTAAAATATACTGCCTACTGGTTCGAATGGCATGCGAGTCCTACACAATATAATCCCCATTGTCTTTTGTAGCATTCCCCATAACGCCGATTCGCATTGGTTCTATAGAATGTGTGTGTGTTTGATGTAAAGTGCTCTGACACTCTACATTGGTGTGGGTAGCACTATTCATCAAATGAAATGCATGTGAGACAGGAGCTATGGAGAGATGAGCTGCCCTCTTGGAAGGTGGTAGTGAGGAAATTCGTGTACAGTGAGGTTTTGTTTGGGAAGGGCACAAAAAGCCTGCCGTACAGGGGGACACCAGCACTAAAACCGCCCCTGCATGGTCTAGTATTAATCAGTATTGATTAATAACAGAAATGATTGCCATCTCAGTTCTATGGTGAGCATGTAAGCCAGCTTCAGCAGCATCTAGGAGAAAAGTGTCCTGGATGTGGTCAGTGAGCTGATTGACTTCCCTTTTGGCTATATCAGCAAAGGAAGACAGAAGAGAAAATGGAGACCAGTTACCGGCCAGTTTAGGATAATTTTATTAATGGAGTTAGAAGAGATGTATTCCAACTAGATGGGACCCATGAAGTGGAAAAGGAACTAACTGTTTAGAATATCGTGTATTACCTGATTAATAACCTCAGCTGTAAGATGAAAAAGGCAGGCCACACAATGAACTAAAGAGGATCCGGATTTAAGGAATCGCAATTATGGAATAGCAATTGCCTATGTATGTAGGTTTCGCTAAAATATTAGCGATTCCTACATATTCCTTAATTGAAAATTGTAAATTGTGATTCGCAATTAAGTTATAACTTCCCATTTATTCTTATGAGCCTAGAGGCCCATAGGAATGAATGGGGATTGCATGAGCAATTTGCGAGTACCAAATAGGCACTCGTAAATTGCGCGTGCAATTTCAAGGGTGCAGGGTGGCCAAAAGGCCACCCTGATGCACCCCTGAAATTGGCATGTGATCACATGTTGCACACACACATGCCCCAAGGGCGTGTGTGTGCGCCACATTGGACTTTGAAAAATGCACTTTTGTGCATTTTTCAAAGTTTTTGCAAATTACCATCAACATAAAATTGATGATAATTTGCGATTCCAATTTGCTAAATCGCAATTTTGAATTGCATCATGCATTGCATTTAGGTGATTGCAGATTTTGCGATTACCTAAATTGCAAATTTGCATTTTGGTTGATGCATCCCAAATGTAAAAATACTGGTCGCAAAGTGGCAGATTCTGCAAATCTGAACCCTTTGCGACCGGTATTTACAATGATGCATGTGCCCCAAAGTCTTTAACTTTGGCAGATGATATAGGTAAACATTTTGACAATAAAATAATGTTAGAGTTCACGTTAGTAGTCAAGCTTGAGGTAGCATCCAAAGCAGTTGGGGTAATCATGAATTGCATTGATTGGACCAGAGTGACAAAAAAGAAGGTAAAGATTATCAGTCAGTCAATAATTTTATTTCGGCCGTTGCGGCCATAAAAGTAACACATGCAAACAATACTATGCATGCATGCTAAAACAATCAAATAAAAATATCAATCCGTAGCAACATGTGTATTTTTCCTTTGAGAGTCCAAACTTCCTAATACTCCGGGGGGGGGGGGGTGCGGGGGGGTAAAAGAAGTCCACAAAAGTGCAAGTGCATTAAGTATAAGAGATTGATAATCCTCATACAACAGCTAGTACCTAGGATTAGTAAAATCAGCCTAACCCCAAGTTATAGAGTCAGGCCTTAAAAGTACCAGTGCCTAAAGTACAAAAGAGACCGAAATTTAATTACAAGTTCCCAAAAGCCGATTCAACTCTGACCATATAGTGCAAATATTAAAACAGATTAAAAAAAGCAATAAAAACTGCTAAGATTACTTGTAAAAACTGTAACAGCAAAAGTATATGCCATAAGATTTAACGGCATGACCCATCATGCAGGTACAGTTCTAAGATTAGTTCAAAGCTAAACAAATAAATAGATACATGTTTAAGATCATTTAAAAAATATTAGACTACAAAGGAGTTACATCAGTTACATGGTCAGTGCATACCTCCAACTGATCCACATTTTGCCTAAACATTTAGCAACACCACAGACAATTAGCATGCTAGAATCAGATTATAAGATACGTAGCGCATCACTGTGACAGCGGGTACCTAGCTGTCTACAGACAGGAGCTATCCACCTAGATCTCAAATTGTGGTACCTAGGACATGCAAAAAATATGTGACCGATGGACTCGGCTGCATGACAGCAGCCAGGACAGAGCTGGTATGTGGAAGAAGGCTGGCACCAGTAGGTAACAAAGGTGTTAACAGGAATGGAACCAAATCTGAATTGCATGTAGAGTTTCCTATCCTGGGCATTGGTAATAACCTCCAAATCTTGCTCAAAGGCACCTTCCAGTTTGAACTCCAAAAAATCAAGTGTCAAGGGGCCCCCGTATGGATGAGAGATAAGGGACTGCGCCACCCAGTCCCAGTAATATGTCTTAATCTGGGCTTTGGTTTGAAGAGATTCTGGAGTATCGGTGTCCCATATGCCTTCAATTCCTAATTCCTAGAGTAGACATCAATGATTTCACCCTGGTTAGCCAGCAAATTTTCGTTTTGACGGTCCAGCGCATAGACCTCGTCCAAAGCAGCAGCTTATCGGTGTAGCTCAGGGGTGTTTTTTAAAAGTAGTGCAAAGGGCGTAGCTGTGCTTTTTTCACAATCGAAAATCTACCCAAGACAAATCTCAGCGGTTGCAGGGGGGTACTCCCCTTGGGAGAGAACAAAGTGATCTCAGAAATTTATTTTCGGTCACTAAGAGTGCATCCAGTTTTTCAAACCCCCCGAGTTCCGCCCCATAAAAAGCCACTCCCACTGCTTTGTGATCGTAAATGCAAAGGGGGGCGGCTATTGGATTGCTCGATGAGAAATTATGCTCCTTGATCAGAGCCCCTGAGATACGCCTTAGCTGGAGGTTCTGGCTCTTAACATGATGTCTCCAGGAGAGGTCTTCAGAGAGAATGACACCAAAGTAATCAAAGTTGCTCACTCTCTCTAATTGTTTCCCCTCTAGAACAAGCTTCCCCTTAAAGGATCAGTGAGGGGTAATCATTAAGAGCTTTGTCTTTACGGTGTTTATCTCAAGACCTCTTAGTGTGCAAAAAGACTCAACGTGTTTTAGAAGGGATTGCAGGCCACTCGGGGTCTTAAAAACGATCAAAGTGTTGTCTGCAAAAAGTAAGGTTGTCACCTTAACCCACCCCAGGGTCAGCGCATCAGCTGGACTCTCAGCGAGAAACTGGACAACACCATTAATGAAGAGTGAGAAGAGAGTGGGGGTCATTACACACCCATGTCAGACCCCTCTATCAACCCTGATCGGGTCTTACAATTGACCTTGGTTACCCCAGCGTACCCTTGCATAGTTGTTCTCATGCAGGTGAATGGTCAGTGCTAACATTTCAGGCAGGATGGCCATTTCCTTCAAGACGCACCAAAGTTTGTGTCTGGGAATAAGGTCGAAAGCAGACCGTAAATCAATAAAAGCTCCATATAAGCTTCCCTGAGAGATTGTCACTGTCTTCCATGTTAGTAATAGGAAGCGGAAAACCTGCTCGACAGTGCTCACTTTCTGTCTAAACTCATCTTGAAAAGGTTTCCGAACGTTGTTGTCTGCTACTCAAATTTGGATTTTCATAAGGAGTGCTCGGATAAAGAACTTTTGGGCACTGTCAATCAGACTAATGGGTCTATAATTCGAGGGCATTGAGCGCCCTTCTCAAACACGTGGATTACCTCAGCCCCTTTCCACGAGGACGGATTGTAGAACCGGCGGCTATTCCTTTGGCCAGGAACAGAATATACAATGACCAACTCTCAACATAACTGAGAAATAAGTCACCAGGGATGGTGTACGGCCCAGGGGCTTTGGATCTACTAATTGCATTGATACTGGATCTTATTTTGGCTAAGGTGAAGAACCCATCAATCTCAGAGCTGTCATAAATGACTGTTGGGTCTTCGTTAGCATGGACAGGCACTCCAGTGTATAGAGACGAGAAGTGGCTATGTCATTCCTCGACAGCAATGTTACTGTTAGTTGACTGGGATCTATTTTCCTCTCCCTTAGTTACTAAGAGCCAGAAACGTTGTGTGTCTTTTTTTGCATGAGCATCCCTGATCAGTGACCATCGCTTCACTTCCCAATCCTTTTTGGCATAGAGAATCGCTTTCCTGTAGGTTCACCTGGTTTCTCTCATTTGATTTACAATATTTGATTGGATTGCAAAGGCCAGTTGGGTTCTAAGGTCCCCGCATTCTTGCGTGAACTAAACTAACTGTGATTTTGAGCTTTTTTTCCCACCCTGTGAGCGGCGGTGTATTTTAAAATAAGTGGCCAACAAGTTAAAAAAGTTAGTGTGGCAGTCAGCAATCTTGGCAAGATCACCCGGGGTCATACTGAACATCAGTCTGCTACTGGCCTCCAAGTTGATGTTGATTAGAACTAACTTCTCCTGGTCCATTGCTACACGTGTCCATTTAAGGCGCCTTTATCATTGGTGGAATGAACCACATTGGTGGGGAGAGTGACATCAGTGAAATTTGTACGTCCAGCCCAAGTAGAAATTAGGATTGGCTTGAGGGGATTGTGGTCGCTGTCCATGGTAGACACTACAACCATGTCAACAACTTTGGTCCATAATCTGAGGTCTAACAGAAAATAATCAATTCGGCTCATATTGGTGGTCCGATTGAAAGTATTTGCTCCTGATTTATCAGAGTTGGTTCGCCATTAGTAGCCCTCAAACCAAATTTGAGTGTTAAAGCATTAAAATGCAGTGCCGTTTGGGACACTTTTTTTGACAGGATTAAGGTCCAAGGGGGAATGAGCCATAGCTCCTCCTCCTCCTTACTTCTACACAGGTCCTCATGCCCTAGCGGTTCAAAAGTGACATTAAAGTCTCCTGCGAATATGGGTTGCGGCTGCATGTGGAATCCCCAATTGCACCTGGATTGTGGCTGTTGACCCCCGTGCTGGTGGGGCGTGGATGCGGGCCCGCTTGTTGGAGGGAGTGCTGCGGGGTCATCGATCTGGGCCACACTCCTGCCCCGAGCCATTGGTGGGTGAGCTGGGTCGTCGAGGAGGAGGTGCATGGTTGCCCATTGTACACTTCTGTGGCTGCAGAAACCCACATGAGATATGACTCCCACACCTTTACACGCGGTGAGAACTGGCAGATGTGGTGACATTCTCCTGACACCCTGGAATTTTATAAGGTACGCATTGCTGGTTTATCTGGAGTGGTAGCTGGGAAAGACGTTGCAGCGCGGGGCTGGCACTTTGAAAACATGAAGCGCAGGCGGGGATCCGCTGTTTGCCCTGAGTTCACCCTCTACACGCCGGGTACCCTGCAGCCATGGGCAAACAAGAAGCCAAACAGCCCAAACTGAATTTTGACAAAGAGCGATCCACTAGACACGCGGACTCCGAGTAGGAGCAGCAGGTGGAGAATCCCTGTATCTCCCACGTCGAGGATCAAGGAGAAGACTTGAGGACACTCATGCTGGAGATGAGATCTAGTCTCCGTAATATCGACACTAAATTGGATATGCTGATGTCGCAACTAGATTCTGTTAAAGCTCAGGTGTCCACGCATGAAAAGCGACTTGACGCATTGGAAAATCGCCATACTGAGTTCCATGAATTCCAGACGGAAACCAAGGAGCAGCTGCTCCACATGGACAAACTACTGGGGTCATCAGGGCCAAAAATTATGACTTGGAAGCCAGATCGCGACGCAGCAACCTCCGCGTAACTGGCATTCCAGAGACAACCGCCATATCTAAGATGGAGACCTACGTTGCAGACCTGCTACATGAACTGTTCAACCCCCACTTATCGGCGGTCTTCGTTGTGGAGAGGGCACATAGATCGCTGTGGCAGAGACCCCCCCTTTGGAGCACCGCCCAGGCCGATTATTACAAAGCTCTTGAACTATCAGGACAGAGACCTTATCCTGAGGCTAGCCAGAAGGAAGGGCCAGATCACGCACAAGGGTAACAAGATCTCCTTCTACCCAGACTTCACTCCGGGTGTGCAGACGGTGAGGCGGGAATTCCTCCCAGCAAAGCAAATTCTATTACAGGCTCAAATTCCATACTCCTTGCTGTACCCGGCTAAACTAAAGGCATCTTTTGATGGAACTGCCCACTTCTTCACCGATGCGAAATCCGCTCTGAAATTCGCCAAACACATAGGAGGGAAGAAGTCTAAAGGTCTAGTGGAAACTGCAGGAGCAACAGGAGGACATTTGAGTGACAATGATTAAACTGGGTAACGTATGCTCCTGCGTGTTGAAAGTATCACACTGTTAAATTGGGGGCCCGGGGATGTTTTTACATTAATCGTAACTTCATGCTTAATTGCTCATAGCCATGCTGTTCTGTTATTGTTTTGAAATTCCTGTGGCTTGACTGTTGGGACGTCCACAGATCTCCCGGCCACCTTGTACAATGCAAGGTAGTTTGCCGGCAATGCCACACCCTCATGGGAAGTTTCCCTTGTATGCTGCCTCTCTGGGTGGTATTTTCTATTGTTAGGGTGGGTCCTCTACAACCTGATTGGAGGGTTGGAGTGGGTGATGGGTGGAGTTCATTTTGTTGTTCAAAGGCCAGTATATAGGTGAATTGGTGAATTGGCCGATGTCAATCTGGATGGTCATACGTAACGTTGCTACTTTTTACGATGGGACGAGTTGGAAGGGGTTACATGCATGGCTGATAATGTATGGAATTGTTTGACTTGGAATGTGAGGGGACTCAATGATGGACGTAAGTCTAGACTGGTTCATGCTTATTTGGCGCGCCACAATATTGACATCTGCCTCCTGCAAGAGACACATTTGAATACTATGCCTTCGCAGAGGTTGCGCCATGGGAGGTGGGGTCATGTATATTATGCTATATATTCAAATTATGCACGGCGTGTGGCTGTGTTGGTGAAGCGGGGACTGGGCTGGAAGGAGGGGCTGATAAGCAGGCATCCGGAGGGCAGATATGTTTTAATACAAGGTACTTTATTTGGCCTATTCATGGTTATAGTGGCAGTGTACTTCTTTAATGATGTATGGACGAAAATCAGGGCGAATGGCTGCGCCACGATCATATGGGGGGGAACTTTAATGCTATCCTTGAGGATGCGCTGGATAGACGAGGCACTGCTCGGACTTTACACCCAGTGGCTAGTTCTGCTTTGAAAGCTATAATGGCTGATGGTGATCTGATTGACGTATGGCGCACCAGACATCCCTCTCTGAGGGAAGGCACTTGCATTTCCGACCACCACAGCGCATGGTCTTGTTTGGATTTTTGGTTGATTTCGAGGGATGTGGCTACTTGCGCTACTGCTGTGGAGCACATGCCATGCTCATTGTCCGATCATGCGCCCTGTTTACTGAAATTACTGCTCCCCAACCAGCAGAAATGTGCCTTCTCTTGGCGCCTTCCACCGACGCCCTGCATGATGAAGCCTTTTAGGAGGAGATCCGTCAGGACATTACTGACTATTTTGAGCTTAACACGGGGTCGGTGGACACCGAAGCTCCACTATGGGAGGCATTCAAGGTTGTCATTAGGGGAAAATGTATTGCGCGCCAAGCGGGGGTGCTAAAGGCTATAAGGGGCACATTGTGCTCTCTTGAAGCTAGCATAAAAGATTTTATGAGACTGACAACTTTATAACCTCAGGTTTACTGAAAAGAAAACTGTTAGATTACGCTGACGAAGCAAACCGTGAGGTGAAATTCCTGTACAAATATGCGGTGGCTAGGAGATACAGGGAGGGAGAGAGGCCGGGACGCCCGCTGGCGGGTATGATCCGGTCGCCCAAATCTACAACTTATGTCCACGAGGTCCATGTTGCACCGGACACCACGGTTAGGGGTCAAAAGGACGTTCTTAATGCCTTCTTAGGCTTTTTTTCCGATCTATACGCCACCACCCAAGAGACCTGTTCAGAGGGACTTGAGTCTTTTATGGATTCGATCGCTCTTGCCGGGTTCAACAATACTTATAGGAAGTATATGGACCTCCCTATAACCACAGAAGATGTAGCGCAAGATATAAAGAGTCTACCTCTAGATAAAGCGCCTGGTCCAAACCCCTTGACTACGGCCTTTTACAAAACCTACGTGGAGGAGCTAGCGCCCAGACTATTGGCAGTGTATGAGGAGGCCTTGGAGGTGGGGACATTGCCTAAAACCATGAGGGAAACCATGATTATTACACTGTTAAAGCCCGGTACACCAGAAGGGGAGATGGATTCCTATAGACCGCTCTCACTACTGAATGTCGATGTCAAGATACTTGCCAAGTTGATCGCTAATCGTTTGCAGCCACTGCTTCCTATGGTGGCACTTCCTGACCAGGCAGGTCGACCTCACACAACATAAGGACAATCGTCTCGACTTTACACTACCTACACCCGCCGGTCCGTGCTGCCATGGTTTTCTAGGACGCCAACAAAGCTTTTGATACCGTAGAATGGCCATACTTATTCGCCATACTGGGACGCATGGGGTTTAGTCCGCTCTTTATTAGCAGGATTCGATTGTTGTACTCACAACCCAGCGCTAGAATAAGGGTGGATGGCCTGATATCTGATCCTTTCCCTATCTCATGTTGCACCAGTCAGGGTTGTCCCCGCCCCGCTACTGTTTGCCATTGCTATGGAGCCGTTAGCTGCCTGAGTTAGACAACACCATGCGGGGCGCGGCATAGGGTTTAGCTCCAGATGCCTTCTTATATCACGCTATGCAGATGACGTCGCTTTGTACCTTATGGACCCGGAGGTTAATTTGGACCCGGTGCTACGTGAATTCATTAGATTTGGCGGACTTGCCGGAATCTCTGTCAACTGGTCCAAATCGGTGATCTTTCCACTGACGGACGGTACCCCACAGGAATCCTCTGAGTTCCCTCTGAAATGGGAAGCAGAAACGGTAAAATACTTGGGTATATGGATATGCCGGGATGTACAAGATCTTTGGAATTTAAATTTTGGGAGAGTGGTCATGTGGCTAGAAGAGAAGGTCAACGTTTGGGCGAAGCTGCCTCTGTCACTTACTGGCAGGATAAGCCTGGCCAAGATGGTCATTTTACCTACATTTTTATATCTCTTTGCAAACATTCCGATCCCACTCACAGCGCACTTTTTTAATCTGCTTAAATCTCTTCCTGTCACCTTGGCGTGGGCGAACAGTCAGGCGAGAGTTTCCTGGGATGCGTTGACACTGCCTCTGAAGCAGGGTGGCCTAGAGGCTCCTGATATGCACCTGTATGCGCTTTCTGCTCAGGACCAGTTCTTGCATTTTTTGACCCATCCGACTCCTTTCCAACCCCATGTAGCAGTGGAGCAGGATTCGGTTACGCCTGTCCCACTGAGGGTAGCGGTCTGTGCTAGTACGAAGCGCCCTCGAGGGGATGTTGACTCTGCAGGTATGCTATGCTGGGTGTGGGAGGAGCTGCGCAAAAGGGTGGGTGTTCCGATAATATATTTTCCCTCACTCTCGTTATCGCAGAACCCGCTGCTACCATACATTGCAGGGGGGATTAGCAGACACTTGGAACAAAAATGACACCTGTACACTTTGGCTGATCTGTTCCCGGATGGCGAATTCATGCCCCCTCCAGAGGCAGAGGAGGGGCAGACGGTGCCCTTCTCGGAACTGTTTTTGTATCACAAACTTCGTGTGGCATTCCGTGCTATTAGTGATGACTTCCCTGCTGCCCCCCGGTCTTCCCTGCATTGGAAGATCTAGTGGGTTCCTCATCCCCCCGTAAGTTAGTCACCAGACTGTACAAGCAGATGCAGGCCACAGCGCCAGTGGTTTAACCTAGATCCCTGCAACACTGGAATGATGATCTCCCGACTCCGTTGGCATAAGACCAATTGGAATATTGTTGTGGGCAACTTACGGAATTGTCACCTAATTATAGATTGCGATTGATACATTTCAAATTCCTACACAGATTCTATAGGACGCCCATTAGCCTACACAGGATGGGACTCAGGGATGGGGACGACTGCTGGAGGCGTGGGAACCCCCCCGCTTCCTTTTTACATGTGGCTTGGACATGCCCAGCCCTTGCAGATTATTGGTCTAAAAGTTTTGTCTCGGTGAATCAAATTGTTGGTAGATCCGATGTCCTGTCCCTGGAACTGGGTATATTGGGTTATGTCAAACATACTCCTCCCAAAACGCATAAACTACATGCTTTACTCCTTTTGTTTGCCAAGAGACGTGTGACCTTGAGTTGGGGCAGGAGGATGGCGCCCACGGTCAAAGTCTGGCTGGCAAATGTGGTGTATGGCCACACACAATTGGTAGCATTTTGGGAGCTCATGCCGCCTGCTTCCCGACCTCGGGACATTTGGGAGCCCTTTCTGCAGTTGGTCCAGGCGTAGTCGGAGGCTGATGACACCGGGCGACCCGTAGCTACACATTCCCCGGAGTAGGTGGGAGGGTATTTCACTTTTTGTGTATTACTTGGTAGGCCCCTTTCTTTGTACTACTGACACTGGAGGGGACAAATGGAGGAATGGGTGAAGGAGGTTCTATCTCTGGTGGCGACTACCTAATGCACTTGAATTGCCCTTTCTATATGTTTTTTGCTTTCTTCTAGATACCGTGAGTCCCTCGACACTTCTTGCATGTTGCTTATGTATGTATTTCCTTTATTATTGGTGGAACGTGACCATATATTGTGTATGTGTACCTTATTATATGATTTATGTCTACACCATGACACATGATTGCTGTAACATCAGACTGGCTGGTTCTGTTGTTGGGATGTTATGTAATTGATTGAAATGCCAATAAATAAAATAAAAAAATAAAAAGATTTAAAAAAAGTCTCCTGCGAATATTAATGGTACTTGAGTATCTCTAGCATCTATAAGGTTCTCCAACTTCTGTAGGGTGGATGATGTGCATGCCACTTTCGTCCCTCTGGCGTACACATTAAAAAGATCCACCCCAACCCATCTTCTGCCCTTGTCTGGACAGGTAATAAATCTCGGATGTTGGTCTTAAGTTCTCTGACAGAACAATCGAGATCGATTTTAATTAAGATTAGTAAACCCCCAGCTGGGTGCCCAGATTTATTAGTAATTTCAGGGTGATGGAATGTGATGTACCCAGGGATAAAGCTGGACGAGGGGGCCACGTTTCTTGTAGAATACAGATGTTATGCTTTTCTACATATTGGTTCCAATGGGCAAGTGCGAGTTTTGTTCTCACCCCAGCAACGTTCCATGACAGTAAGGAGAGTTTAGTTGCGTGATCTCTATTACCTAAAACTACAGGCTGTTCACCCTCTCCCATATCTCCTCCCTGAGATCCAATCTGGTGTCCCGCGGGACTGCCCCACTCAATGCGCCCACTGGATGCGTAGGAGATTGAATTGGAAGGATATAATATAGAGCCTGATGGCGAAGATTGATGTACAAGTCAGTCATTAGTATCAAGATTCAATCCAGGGCTCCGCTGTTGTACCGGGCTGTGAGTGGGAGGATTGAACCTAGTTTTCAATGCAATTAAATCATGGGCAAGGTTTGCATCGCAAAAGAACAGCTCTATGCAAACTGTCAAGGAATTGATTCCATTAATTCTTTAGGCCCCATACGTGTCCGCCCTGATTATTGAACGGCACTCCTTCACATGGGTTATCCAATGTATACTTTTGTTGATAAGGGAGTCTTCATTTTCATGATTCGTGGGTGACGATAGTCTGGGGACATTAGTCAGAAAGATACTCTTAGTGGACCCTTGTGGTGAGACTCTCCTGCCGTGTATATCTCAACAGAGGCAAGCATCAATGGGGGGAGGTTTTGGGAGACACCTGGTTGACAACAGGAGTGGTTATTGACTGCGAACCGTATTAGAATAGGTCATAGTGTTCCTGGGCATAGGGTCAGAGGGATTCTTGCAGGTGGGATTTACAGCAAATCCTAGAGATAGAGCAATTGGACGATCAAGAGTAGTAATGCAGATTAAAGATTTTATGGGCTTCGGTATCACCATTGTTTACTAGCAATTTGAATTGTTCCGTTAACTCTTGGACTGCCTTTTACAGAAATTCTACCTCTGACCTCAGATCAGCTATAGTCTTAAGTGGATCCTGACCCTTCAGGACCTGGTCGGTAGTGGCAATCTCGCGTATGGACCGAGCTGAAGTATCTCGGGCCCTATGTCGGCTCTCAATTTGTGTCTCCCATCATCAAGGCCAGGGGACTCACCTATCCCCATCCCCACTACCACCGGGTGCTCATGGGTGAGGTGGAGCAGGAGAAACCTATTAGAGAGGGTAAAGTCAGTAGCTAGACTAGTAAAGGCTGAAGCATTATCTAGAGCCCTAGCAGGTAATTCAGAATTTTTCGCCTCCTCAACCTCTTCAGTGACATCATTAGATATATGGGGCACTCATGAGTGGTCAGAAGAACAGTTTTTTGCGCTGCGTAGTTTAGGCTTTCTAAACATAGATGGAATGCGTTTGGGCTGGTAAGACTTTGCACTGTTGGAGTGATTTGATGAGCAAGGGGTCAAAGGTAAGTCAGCTGGTGGAAATAAGATATCTTTGCATTCAACAAGAAGCTCATCTATGCAATCAAGAATGCAATTGCCACCTGCCGACTTGTGTACCTTACTAGTTTTGTTTGATTTTGGTTTCGGTTATACCCCTCCGTCCCCATTTTCAAAATCTCTGGAGTTCCTTTTCCTCATGGTGATTTGTGGGGCTTAGTATGTTGCAAATCTAGAGTGTTGTCACCCCTGAACCCTTTTTTGCCTGGAATTGGAGCTAATATCCTCAGCATGCAACCTAAGGAGCATAGAGATCACCAATACAGTAATCAACTGGATATACTGAGCTGGGCACATACCACTATACCCACGCAATAAAATGATAGTTCCATGCTGTAACTGTAGTTAAACAAGGTGTGGGTCAGTAAGCAGAGAGCAGGCGGATATCCAACGGCCCAAACAACACCTAAAAATTAAATAATTAAGGACAAAACGACCCTAAGCTGGTGTGGCAGGTAAGGGAGGCCAAGAATACAGTCAGACAGAGTCCAAGAAAAAAGACAAAGTCAGAGATGGAATCAAAATCAAGATAGTTTGAAACTCACAATTAGGTGGCTCATGAATCAAGGGGGGTGGCCCTGCATCTTCTTGGCAATGACGGGCAAGGGTGGGCCTTCCCTTGGTCCGGGCTTTGCCCAGGCGCCTACTGGCGCATCCCGTGCTGCGGGAGCCCTGTGTTGAATTTATGCACCTTCTGGCGCGAAGTAAATCCGGCAGTAGCCGGGGGGCAACAAGGCAAGTTGGGGGATGGAGTCCCCTTCAACCAGGCAGGCAGGCGGGCCTGGAAAGGCAGTAACGAGCTCCAGCATGGATGATACAATGATCTGAAAGGAGGTGGATTTAGAGAATCCATTGTCAATTTTGAACACTTCTTTAGCAAAATTTCCTGCAAGTCTAACCCAGGTGGAATAGCATTAATAAACGACATACACTGGCTTAACTTCCTTTTTATATTTCTTTCAGGCTATAGTGTACTTATGTTTAACCTCAATAGAGCAAACCTGATGCCAAATGATGCCACAAATTCTCTTAGAGATGATGAGGATGTTTGCATTCCACACATTAGAAGGTTTATCACGATGGGTTACAATCCTTTTTGCAAGCGCAATTGAATCCCATGCATTAATAATCAAATTAATTAGGAATGATTTTAGCAAGGCTACACATATGTACAGGCATAGCTCCAGATCTAAATGTAGGCTTGCTCAGGTATCATTAAAAGAAAATAAGATTGTCATATGCGAATAGTATTTCTAACTTTGTGATGGAGGCCCATGGAGGACAGTAGCCCGCTTTTTAGTTGGTAGTCAAAGATTGTCAAAGTGCATATGACAATCTCCCAGTATAAATACATTTACAGCTTTCACAGCAAGTGGGGAAATAACTCTGCACACAAATTATTAAAATCTGAAACTTGTGCAAGGGGACAATACACTAAGATGACAGAACAAGCAATGTTGACAGAGATGGAAAATGTGACACATTCTACAGCAAACACAGAAAATAAATAAATAACAGCAATCTCACCACCATTCTTGCGAGAGTTATTAACTTAAAAGAATTTAACGGGAAGTGGGAACTACTAGGGCTGTATTCCAGCAGAGGTCTTTTTTATCCAGGCCTCTGTGATAACACATGTATCCAACTTGTGGTGAAACATGATGTCCAAAATTTTACTGCATGCTTTGGCAGAGATCAAACATTAATTAATGCCAAGTGAAAGTAAAGTTTATTTTGATCAAAATTATTCAGATTGGTATACAAATTATTAGTTGAAGAGGCAACAGCTTTATTGCTTATGCTATCTAATAGATAAGCCTTAGAAAGTTCATGAATAAAATTGCTGTTAAAGTTAAATGGTTGCCGAATCATTGACAGAATGGAAATAAATTAAGCAGGCTTACCATAACAATTAGCACCAAGAGTGCAAATCTCTCGTTAAGGGAACAGTAGAGCTGTGACTCTGGTTTGGGGGAAAGAAGGACAGAATGTCCGGCGGTGGCTTCACTCAGGTTGTAGCTGGGCACATATGTGCTTGCATACCACAGGTGTATGAACTCTGAAAGGCCGCTGCGTGGCCATGTCTTGACGAACCACCATTTATAAGTTTGGCCACCAGCTAGGCATTGAACAAAGTGACATGGTACACAGACATAATATCGACTCCAAAATATCGTTTGGACAGAATATCGAGTTTTAAATATCGTTTGGAGAAAATATCGACAGGACAGAATATCGACAGCCAAAATATCGTTTTTAAGGTAAGTGAAGTAATATCGACTGTAAATAATATCGAAAGTAAAAAATATCGTTTTTTATATAATATGTAATTATTTATAGTGTTTTTATGTTATAATATGTGTGAAAAGTGTCATTTTATGTTATAATTATTTTTAATTAATGATTTTTTTTAAATTATTGTGTAATTTTATTCTGCAGCGGGTTGTGGGTTTATAGGGGAATAGGGTGGGAAGTAATTTAATTATAATTAATTAAATATGTAAATTTATTAATTGGTAGTAATAATTAATTAATTGGTAATTAAATAATATATGTTAATTAGTTAAAATTTAATTGGTAATTAATTTAATTTAATTTATTAATTGCTAATTATGTAAATTAAATTAATGTATTTCCTGTAGCGGGTTGTGGGTTTATAGGGGAATAGGGTGGGAAGTAATTTAATTATTATTTATTAAATATGTAAATGTATTAATTGGTAGTAATATTTAATTACTTGGTAATTAAATAATATTTGTTAATTAATTAAAATGTAATTGGTAATTATTTTAATTTAATTGATTAATTGCTAATTATGTTAAATTAAAGGGGTATTTTTAGGGTTCAGGGTCAGTTTTTAGTTTTTGGGTAAAGGGGTATTTTTAGGGTTCAGGGTCAGTTTTTAGTTTTTGGGTAAAGGGGTATTTTTAGGGTTCAGGGTCAGTTTTTAGTTTTTGGGTAAAGGGGTATTTTTAGGGTTCAGGGTCAGTTTTTAGTTTTTGGGTAAAGGGGTATTTTTAGGGTTCAGGGTCAGTTTTTAGTTTTTGGGTAAAGGGGTATTTTTAGGGTTCAGGGTCAGTTTTTAGTTTTTGGGTAAAGGGGTATTTTTAGGGTTCAGGGTCAGTCTTTAGTTTTTGGGTAAAGGGGTATTTTTAGGGTTCAGGGTCAGTTTTTAGTTTTTGGGTAAAGGGGTATTTTTAGGGTTCAGGGTCAGTTTTTAGTTTTTGGGTAAAGGGGTATTTTTAGGGATCAGGGTCAGTTTTTAGTTTTTGGGTAAAGGGGTATTTTTAGGGTTCAGGGTCAGTTTTTAGTTTTTGGGTAAAGGGGTATTTTTAGGGTTCAGGGTCAGTTTTTAGTTTTTGGGTAAAGGGGTATTTTTAGGGTTCAGGGTCAGTTTTGGTTTTTTTAGGGTTCAGGGTCAGTTTTGGGGTACAGGGGTACAGGGGTACAGTGTAAAAATAAAGTAAAATTAAATTTACATTAATTTAATTTAATGAAATGAAATTAAATTAAATTATATTTAAATATTTTTAAATAATTTATTTAAAAAAAAAATATTATATACTTACCAATACTTACGTTGTAATGGTAGTGCGTTGTAAAAGTTGTGTTGTAACGTCATATATCCACTGTTGCACTCTTTGCAGTGGGAATAGTAATTTTTACTCTTTTGTATTTGTACGTTAATAATATTGGCTATTATTTAATTAAATTTTGTTACTATATATATATATGTTTTAAGAAATATGATTAAAAAAATATTATTTTTTTACTTTCATTAATTATTTAAATATTAAAAGTTATTTTAAGTATTGTTAATTATATTTTAGTAATTAATTTTTTATATTAATGTAATTAAACATTGTTTTTATTAAAGTCGATATTTTTTACAACGATATTTTTGTAAACAATATTTTGTACTCGATATTTTTGTACTTACCTGTTTGTACATACAAACTCGATATTTTGGTTGTAGATATTTTTTCCTCGATATTTTGGGTAGTCGATATTTTGGTAGTCGATATTATTTCAGTGATCCAAGTGACATATCAGCAAAAGTTGCACCTTAACCTCCCTAGAGGAGGAATACAAATAAAATGGAATATGGGTGGGCAAAAGACAACACAAACAGGATTGCAGCTAATCCGCCCGTACCCTGGATTTTCCACCAAGGTCTAGTTCAGGGAAAATGATTCACATTTAGAAAAGTACGAGGAAGCAACCCAGAAACATCGACAAAAGTTAAAATACCAATGTGCTGTCAATGAGCTAAAATTCATATAAAAACAGAAAAAAGCAATGAGATGGAGAGGACAGACTCCCCAACTTACAAGAAATAAAATAGGGTAAAAAAGAAATATTAATAACAACTCAATAAGGCAGAAGCACGGCACAAGCACTGATCACACCCAACGCACTTGCATCATGGGCTATCTTTTGTAGTGATTATTATCCGCTAGCAATCAAAGTAGGCAGCAGAAGGATGAATGAAATGAAAAGAGATACTATGGGTGGACAACGGGAAAAGCAAATGGGAGTGCAGCTATTCTGCCCACCTTCTGGATTTGACAGCAAGAATGAGTACTTGAAAAACAAGTCAAATTAACAAAAGAATGAGGAAGCAACACAAAACCAGAAGCAAAGGTTCCAATAACAATGTGATTTAAATCCAGAAATGGGAAATGTAAGAAACTGGAGTATTGGTTGAGGGGGTGAGAACCCACTTCTAATAATAATCGTAATCCTTGTCAAAGTCACTGAATTCACCTGTGCTTAACCCTCTGTTAGCTTGGCACAAACCAACGTGTAAAGTCTTCATGCAGTATTTAAACAGTAATAGAGTGAAAACGCAAAACGCAACACAAGAAAAATGTCAAACCAATTTCGAAAAATAGAGAATATTTGCATATTTAAATAAATAAAATGACATCAAAACACAAAATGTAAGTACATAGAACCAGAGATATCAGTCTCAACCTTTCAATTAAAAATAGTGTTAAAACGCACAAAGCGCCAAACACAGTTATCTAGTTGAATTCAAAAGTTAAGGCCGATGGTGATTGAATGTGTATCCGTTATAAGAACCAGGTTCATCCCGGTGCCAAGTTTACTTTCGGATCCTATAAACGTAGAAAAAGAGGTTGTTGACAATGCAATCTCCAAGCTGAATCTGAGCTCGACGAGGGCAGGTTGCTGACGAACGGGGTCCCGGTGTGATCGTGGATTAAGGAAGAATAGCTCCAAAGTCCATGCCGAGGCAAGCCTTGCTGACCACCAAATGCTGCTCGGGATCAGTTCTGATGAAGCCCTCTACGTTCAGACATAAAACATTGCTGTAAGTCAGATCTCCTTCAGCGTGGCAAACCAGCAAGCGGAATCCAGTAGATTGAGTATTAACAGTAGTGCTGTATGTGAAATTCCACTCCGCTCGCAGAAGTTTTTCCACTCTGCGTTCCGCATTGCGCGTAGAGTTCCAAAAACTCCACAAGCTGAGTTTTTTCTTACTCTTGCTCGCCAATGTTAAGTTGGCGAGCAACGAGAATCTTACTCCAGACCTCCTCACGGCGTGATTTCTCAATGCAGGTGGTCAAGGAAGGTCGCTACCGCTTGCATTGAGAAACCTTCTGTTCATGTTGAGGAACCTGCCATTAGAGTAGAATGTCACTTGAGCGGCAGAAAGAAACTGTGCTCTTTAGCTTGGTGCAGGTTCGCTGTTTTTCCAGCTAAAAATCAGTGCGAACGTCGTGACGTGATGCAGTCTGCCACTTGCGGAACTCCTCGCAGCGAGGCAGAGTTTTTGGTCACTCCGCAAACTCCGCCCAGGCCTATCAGCTGTGGCTTCTATAGTGATTCTGGTCTCCGCCAGTACTCCATGCAGAAAGTTGGCAAAAAGTTACTTCATTTCATTGCTATTTGTTCAATGTAGAATTTATCACACAGCAATTTGATGGCATAATTTGCTTTCTCATTGTTGCATGCACCAATGTGTCTCAAGTATTATTTTTTTCCCAGTGTTGTCATAATTAATCTGGGTTCTCATAATTATGCTGTTGCAATTATTGAACAGTCGACATGTACTAGGCCCATTAAAAAAAAATATCTATTTATCTAATTGTTCTATGTTTTATCTAATCAATACGTCTTTAAAATGCTTTTATGTATTTACTATGAATGGTTTTTCCTCAGTTCTGGATCTTTGAGTTGCATCAGTCTCAAGAATGGTTAAGCATTTCCTTACAATTCTGGTGATTTTATATGCTTTGTAACTTCACGGAATAATCAACTTAATCCTTTTATGGTTTGTGTTTTCATTGTTGCTTTCAATATCACCTGTTTTGTGGTTTTATTCTATTTTGACTCTCATTTTGCATGTTCATTCTTCTGTTATGATTCATCTTGTGTGGAAACGTTTGGCCTCTAATGCTTGGTTTTGATATGTTGGTTTACAATACAGATAGGTTATCAGTTTATTGCTGTTGATGTGCAACATCAAATTAATTCCTTTGGAAAGATTCTGTGTCATAATAATATTCAATGGTTGATTTGCGTTAATCCCTGGACGAGAGGATATCTCCAATTGCACTCCTTCATATTTCAATGAAGTAATCACTCTTTTAAATTGTGTTACAAATCAATTGTATCCATTGTTGCTTTTTGATCCTTTATATCATATTACTTTCTTCAGTTATACAAAGCTGTGTTGTTTTTACACATTTAATGATTTATCATGTCCAATGCATTTCGAGCTCTGCCCTTCATCAGGGGATTATTATTATCTGTAAACATAGAGGATATTCTCAGCATAATACCATGAAAATTTGTGTAAATACACTTATATTGTGACATTGTGTTGATTATCACTCTTGTGCATGTCATTCAGGCATACGGTTAGGCAACAATGAATAAAATTGATTTGTAATGCAATTTAAAATAATGATTACTTCATTGAAATATAAAGGAGTGCAATTGGAGACATCCTCTCATCCAGGGAGTAACGCAAATCAACCAGTGAATTCATCCTCTGATTTTGGAGGGTTTACGAATTGGCACCAACAACCAGAAAACCAATTGGAACAACTTAAGTACAAGGTGTGCGACGGTCCTTTTCCATTTGGATTTAATAATCATAATAATATTCCCCAGTCTTTCCAGACCCTTGTTATTGGATATGTTGCAATACAAAGTGACCACAATACATGTAAATACAATCTTATTCTCATCAATTTGAGTTAGTTCTGTGTTTTTTAAGAAACATATTGTGTGTTCTGTCAAAGTAGGAATGAATGGAAATGCTTTTTGCAGCTAAATATTGGCATATTTCACAAACAAAACAACAATGGATTAGTTTCCGTAATGACAGGGAGCTTTGATGGATTTCTCAAATCTATATGTATGTTTGGCAGGGTGTACAACAGGGGTTTCCAACATTAGCTGTATTAACACATAGATACTGCATAACAGACACTGGTGTAATGCTCCTGGCACCAAGGTTAGCAATAAGTATCCCCTAACCACATAAGCTAAGACTCATATTAGCTTTCAAATGTTTTTCAAATTGAACTATTTTTCTCCAACCATTTAACGTATGAGTTCTGACAATAAATACATTTTCGTTTCCAACATATATCAATTCAGCCAACCAAGAGCTTCTAATTTGGTGGGCCTGCTGCACACAGCAGAGCTGTATATAGGCAGCTATGGAGATGCAAGTAGCTCAAGAGCAACTTCTTGGAGAAGCCTGTTGTATTTTCATTCCATTAATGTGTTCCCAGGTACAAACAGTGTTTAGTTTCAAAAACAGACCAACATTGCAGCTAATAAATCTGTCATGTGTTACTGAATTTTAAATTTAGGATCACTAGTATGACACAGCCTTTGTTGTAAAACACTGAGATTTCTTTTGTGAGAAAAGCCCCTCTCCTTTATCAGTTTAGTTTATATATTAGCAAGCAAGTTGCTCAATGGTTGTCAAGTTATTGGTTATTTTACCAGTTCTGATTTCTATGTACATCTGTGACAAAGGTGAAGCTGAGAGCTTCCTGGAGGCCGTGTGTGATGCACTGATTGCGATGTTAGGTGGCACCATCTGATATGGTGCACTCAGTGCATAGCTGAGTTTCAGGTCTGCCAGGACTACACCAGTGTCTCTTAACTCAAGCATGTGTGGTAGGGTGTTTCGCACAGTATTTGATATACAAGATGTGTATTGTAGCAGGGGGAATTGCCGAATGCAATGCTCAGGGGAAAATGCTAGACTTGGGTTTGTTTTCGCTTCCCGAGCAAAGGCCAAGATTTCCAGAAGGAAGGTTTGGCCAACTCTTATAGCATATCCTTTTCAAGATGGTGTTTCATTCATAGTATGTTGTCCGAGGTTCTCAATCCAAGATAAAACAATGATTTTTTCCTGTATCATCAGTTTTGTTGAAATATATAGAAGGAAACTGTTCTGGACCACTATCATCAATCTGGAGTGCTTTTCACGCTTTTTCCTAATTTTTTCCTGCTTTTTCTGTCGTCCCCCCCTTTTTTCTGAGTGCTTTTCCTGCTTTTGCCTCGCTTTTTACTGCTTTCTTCTTCCTTTACACCATTGTTCTGAGGACTTTTCCTGCTTTTGCCTCAGTGTTTACTGCTTTTTCCATCCTTTGCCCCATTTTTATGAGTGCTTTTCCTGCTTCTGCAAAAAACACAGTTGATGGACAGAATGTAGAACAATGTCAAACATTCACCCCAGTACAAAGATCTGGGCCTAAATCCATCGTTTTTTTTGCACTCCACACCACCCTGGGTTAGACACTGGCTATATGCAAATCAGCTCTGACCCTGTGCCTCATGGGAACAGTCCAGTCCGAACTACCAAGCCATGTCTTTCCCAGACCGGAATCAAGCATCCAAGGACCGGTTTCTGGCTATCAGCCTTCATCAGCCTGGATAGCTTGACTCCAGTGGTGTGGAGAGCCTGGGACTCACGTCTGAGCATACCCAGCCCACTTGGGGTGAAAATTGCAAAAAACACAGTTGATGGACAGAATGTAGAACAATGTCAAACATTCACCCCAGTACAAAGATCTGGGCCTAAATCCATCGTTTTTTTGCACTCCACACCACCCTGGGTTAGACACTGGCTATATGCAAATCAGCTCTGACCCTGTGCCTCATGGGAACAGTCCAGTCCGAACTACCAAGCCATGTCTTTCCCAGACCGGAATCAAGCATCCAAGGACCGGTTTCTGGCTATCAGCCTTCATCAGCCTGGATAGCTTGACTCCAGTGGTGTGGAGAGCCTGGGACTCACGTCTGAGCATACCCAGCCCACTTGGGTTGAAAATTGCAAAAAACACAGTTGATGGACAGAATGTAGAACAATGTCAAACATTCACCCCAGTACAAAGATCTGGGCCTAAATTCATCGTTTTTTTGCACTCCACACCACCCTGGGTTAGACACTGGCTATATGCAAATCAGCTCTGACCCTGTGCCTCATGGGAACAGTCCAGTCCGAACTACCAAGCCATGTCTTTCCCAGACCGGAATCAAGCATCCAAGGACCGGTTTCTGGCTATCAGCCTTCATCAGCCTGGATAGCTTGACTCCAGTGGTGTGGAGAGCCTGGGACTCACGTCTGAGCATACCCAGCCCACTTGGGGTGAAAATTGCATTAAAAAAAAAGTTGATGGACAGAATGTAGAACAATGTCAAACATTCACCCCAGTACAAAGATCTGGGCCTAAATCCATCGTTTTTTTGCACTCCACACCACCCTGGGTTAGACACTGGCTATATGCAAATCAGCTCTGACCCTGTGCCTCATGGGAACAGTCCAGTCCGAACTACCAAGCCATGTCTTTCCCAGACCGGAATCAAGCATCCAAGGACCGGTTTCTGGCTATCAGCCTTCATCAGCCTGGATAGCTTGACTCCAGTGGTGTGGAGAGCCTGGGACTCACGTCTGAGCATACCCAGCCCACTTGGGGTGAAAATTGCAAAAAACACAGTTGATGGACAGAATGTAGAACAATGTCAAACATTCACCCCAGTACAAAGATCTGGGCCTAAATCCATCGTTTTTTTGCACTCCACACCACTCTGGGTTAGACACTGGCTATATGCAAATCAGCTCTGACCCTGTGCCTCATGGGAATAGTCCAGTCCGAACTACCAAGCCATGTCTTTCCCAGACCGGAATCAAGCATCCAAGGACCGGTTTCTGGCTATCAGCCTTCATCAGCCTGGATAGCTTAACTCCAGTGGTGTGGAGAGCCTGGGACTCACGTCTGAGCATACCCAGCCCACTTGGGGTGAAAATTGCAAAAAACACAGTTGATGGACAGAATGTAGAACAATGTCAAACATTCACCCCAGTACAAAGATCTGGGCCTAAATCCATCGTTTTTTTGCACTCCACACCACCCTGGGTTAGACACTGGCTATATGCAAATCAGCTCTGACCCTGTGCCTCATGGGAACAGTCCAGTCCGAACTACCAAGCCATGTCTTTCCCAGACCGGAATCAAGCATCCAAGGACCGGTTTCTGGCTATCAGCCTTCATCAGCCTGGATAGCTTGACTCCAGTGGTGTGGAGAGCCTGGGACTCACATCTGAGCATACCCAGCCCACTTGGGGTGAAAATTGCAAAAAACACAGTTGATGGACAGAATGTAGAACAATGTCAAACATTCACCCCAGTACAAAGATCTGGGCCTAAATCCATCGTTTTTTTGCACTCCACACCACCCTGGGTTAGACACTGGCTATATGCAAATCAGCTCTGACCCTGTGCCTCATGGGAACAGTCCAGTCCGAACTACCAAGCCATGTCTTTCCCAGACCGGAATCAAGCATCCAAGGACTGGTTTCTGGCTATCAGCCTTCATCAGCCTGGATAGCTTGACTCCAGTGGTGTGGAGAGCCTGGGACTCACGTCTGAGCATACCCAGCCCACTTGGGGTGAAAATTGCAAAAAACACAGTTGATGGACAGAGTGTAGAACAATGTCAAACATTCACCCCAGTACAAAGATCTGGGCCTAAATCCATCGTTTTTTTGCACTCCACACCACCCTGGATTAGACACTGGCTATATGCAAATCAGCTCTGACCCTGTGCCTCATGGGAACAGTCCAGTCCGAACTACCAAGCCATGTCTTTCCCAGACCGGAATCAAGCATCCAAGGACCGGTTTCTGGCTATCAGCCTTCATCAGCCTGGGTAGCTTGACTCCAGTGGTGTGGAGAGCCTTGGACTCACGTCTGAGCATACCCAGCCCACTTGGGGTGAAAATTGCAAAAAACACAGTTGATGGACAGAATGTAAAACAATGTCAAACATTCACCCCAGTACAAAGATCTGGGCCTAAATCCATCGTTTTTTTGCACTCCACACCACCCTGGGTTAGACACTGGCTATATGCAAATCAGCTCTGACCCTGTGCCTCATGGGAACAGTCCAGTCCGAACTACCAAGCCATGTCTTTCCCAGACCGGAATCAAGCATCCAAGGACCGGTTTCTGGCTATCAGCCTTCATCAGCCTGGATAGCTTGACTCCAGTGGTGTGGAGAGCCTGGGACTCACGTTTGAGCATACCCAGCCCACTTGGGGTGAAATTATTTTGGCCACCATGAGTGTGGAAGGGTATGCTCAGACGTGAGTCCCTTGCTCATTGCACCATCAGGATTCAAGCAAGCCGGGCCGAAGATGGCTGTAATGCCAGAAACCGGTCCCCGGAAGCTTGTTTCCTTTCCAGTGAAGAATTGGCTTGGTAGTTTGGTCTGCCCTGTTCCCATGATGCACTGGGCCAGGGACAGACTAATTTGCATATAGCCAGGTTCTGAACTGGGATGGTGCAGTGAGCTAAAAAACGGTGATGGATCAAGCCCTGATCTGTTGACTGGGTAGGAGTGTTCTGATTAACTCAGATACTCTGTCCATCACCACCCCCTTTTTGAAATTTTCCTGCTTCTGCATCATTGTGACTGCTTTCTCTGTCCTCCCCCTGTTTTTTCTGAGTGCTTCTCCTGCTTCTGGCTCATTTTCAACTGTTTTGTCCTTCCTCTCCTCCTTTTTTGAGTGTTTTCTCCTACTTTGCATTAGTTTTCACTGTTTCTCCTTGTTTTTTCACTCATTTGTCACTTCCACCTGCCAACCGTTTTTCTGCCTCCCGCCTATCCCTGCCCACCGCCTCACAGTGCCCATCCCTCCTCCCAGGACCTACTTAATGGGGGATGCAGCACGACCCCGTTGAGCAGGCTCCGGGCCAAGCTCTCCAGTGCTGCTGTGCCGGTCTGCCTCCTTGCTTTCTCTGTCCTTTCCCCTTCATTTTTCTGAGTGCTTTTCCCTCATTTTTTTACTGCTTTCTGCGTCCTCCCCTCCCTGTTTTTCTGAGTGCTTTTCCTGCTTTTGCCTAACTTTTTAATGCTTTCCCATCCTTTCCCACATTTTTCTGAATGCTTTTCCTGCTTTTGCTTCATCTTTCACTGCTTTTTTTCCACAAAGCATCTAGCAACTCCAGAGCGTTGAGACCCTTACAGGTGATTTGCTCCACTTTATGAATCCTGATTAATTGATTGATTAGATATAATATTCCCATTCCAGTTTAGGCAACAGTAGCAAAATTGTAAGACTTTGGAGAGGTTACATTTACAATTCCCACTCCAAAGAGTTGAAAATTAGACAAAGTGTTGGAGTATGGAGAAGTTATATTAACTATTTCCATGCCAAAGTATGCAACAGTAGGGAAAGTGTTAGACTTTGGAGGGATTACATTTACCATTTCTACTCCAGTCAAAGCAAATAGTAGAGAAATAAGTAGGACTTTGGAGGGGTTAGATTTACTAATCCTTCTTCAGTATGCGCAATCAGTATGGAAAGTGTTGGACTTTCGAGAGGTTCATTTTATTGTTCCAAATCCAGTCAAAGTAACAGTAATGAAAGTGTTAAAATTTGGAGGGGTTACATTTACTATTCCTACTTCAGTCACCACAAAGGTAGCAAAATTGTTAGACTTTGGCGAGGTAAGATTTACTATTCCCACTCCAAAAAGTGCAACAATAGGGAAAGCGTTGGACTTCAGAGGGGTTACATTTACTATTCCCAATTGTAGTGCAAGAGCCACTCTGGTGGTTTGGCACCCTATGAAGACCTTCAACTGTCATCATTTTAACTGACTTTAGAGTGCTATTTTACCCTAGCCTTAATGTAGGACTGTCTTGCATATGCCTGCTTCTCTTCTGTAATCTTGCTGTCTTTCAGTGGGAGCTGTCACGGAGTAGAACAGTCTTGCCAAGAGCAGAGGGTGTGGGATGGGCATTTGAAGGCTTGAGAGGGTGAAAGGTGTGGAATGTAATTTTTGGTCTCGAAGTGCAGTGTTGTGGGTGGTGGTACACACATGGGATCGGTGTTGTACATTGAGAGATGAAGTATATGATGCTATAAGCAGTTTGTAGAAATGTGTATTGTATTGTGCATTGATGAGAATTATAGGTGCTTACTATTGGCTTTGACATGGCCCTATATCTTCTTGTTTCCTGACTTTGTCTTGCTTCTGCATGGACAGTGGTGCTTGATGAGAATTATAGGTGCTTATTATTGGCTTTGACATGGCCTCATGTCTTCTTGTTTCCTGACTTTGTCTTGCTTCTGCGTGCACAGCAGTGCTTGCGATTCATATTGCAGGTCCTTCCGCTCCTCACTTGTTTTTCGCACTTCACCAACCAGAGTGAACTGGAGTATGTTGTGGAAGTGTCTGTGAACATACAACTCTGCCTTGGAGCCAAAACACAGGAACTTAGTCAGCCTCCGTCTTGGCCTTGACGCAGACTGGTACCAGCCAGCCCGTTTTTTTCCAATGAGAAGGGGGCGTGGTTTTCTAGAAGCTTCGTCCCACGTTGAATAATGGTGTTAAAGCTGGAAGCTTTCGTAGGCCAGGTGGAAGTTCACCACAGAATAGACACATTGATGTGGAATGGTGACGGAACTTGGGTCCTGATTGAACTCCTTCCTGGGCTGTTGAAAAGGACTTCCCCAGCTAGAGTTGGCAAGGATGGTGCAGAATCAGTCGGTGAGGTGTTCCTAACCTTTTTCTGTATATATTTTCTATTCTTTGCTACTTGTACATACTGCATTCTACTTCAATCATTTATTTTAATTATTTACTTGATATTTGGGAGTCTGCCATGACTGATATATTCAGCCTGCCTTTTTAAAATGTTGCATTAATAAACTTGTGTGTGTTACTTTACCTACATTTTGGTTTGTTTTCTTACCTCGCCTTAAGGAAGTGCTGGGTCTTGCCTTGCCTTTTGGGAGTGTTGGGTTAGGGTGTGTTCTTTTAGCGAAATGCACATTCATTACACGAATCCAAGTGTTGGACTTCAGAGATGTTAGTTTTACTATGTCGACAGAGGTCAGCGTAAAAGTATGGAAAAAGCTGGACCTCTTGAGAGGTTAAATGTACTATTTTCACTCCAGTCTAAACAACTGGAGGGAAAGCTTTAGGCTTTGGCGGGGTTATATTAACTATTCATACTGCAGCCACATAACAGTAGGGAAAATGCCAGACTTTGGTGGGGTAAAATTTGCTATTCCTATTTCAAACAGCTCAACAGTAGGGAAAGTGTTGGACTTCAGAGGGGTTACATTTACAATTCCCACTCTAAGCAAGTCAAAAGTGAGGAAAGTGTTAGACTTCGGACGGATGAGATTTACTATACCACTCCAGTGTGTACAACAGCAGAGAACTTGTTGGACTTCAGAGGGTAAGAGTTAATATTCCAGATCCAGTTTGTGCAACAAGAGGGAAAACACTGAACTTCACACCAGTATAAGCAACAGTAGCGAAAGTACTTTACTTCAAGCACATTTCTTATTTGAACAACCCTTTAAATTTAGAAAAAATATTAAACGGTTATACAAACATTATTAATTAAAATAAAAAATCTATATAAGTATTTATTAAAAAATGAAGTGTAAACAATTTACATAATTAATACTCAATAATTAATTATCAATATCAATTGATAGTTAATAATTTATTAATCAACTTCCAATCATATAACCCTAAAAACCTAGCAACCCGCACCTATCATATAACTAAAATAAATTAGTATTTCATAATTTACAGAATTAATATCAATCACATAATTAATTAAAATGTATTGAATATTTAGAAATTAATTGTTGCCTAATTAATTTCCCATCCCATCCCATCCCATCCCCATAAACCCAAAACCCCACTATAAATTACAATCAGCAGCTAAATAAAAAATTCTAGAATTCTTAAAATTGCAAATTATATTAAAAACAATAATAGCAATTATAGAAACAATTGTAACACATGCAATTAATGTATTAACTAAAATACATAAAAAATTAAAAAATGATATTTTTTAAAACAGTATTACTAAAAACAATATGAAAAACAACAATATTCTGAAAAACAATATTGCTTGCCGAAAAAAATTAAATCCTTGACAACTATATTTGTGCATCACAACATTTTTGTATAATGATATTTTATTTCTGATATTTCTGTCTCCCGATATTTACAACTCAATATTTTGTCTAAACAGCATTTTGTATCTGATTTTTGTTCCTTTCAGATGGAACTTCTACTTGATTCTACTTCTCATATTTGTCTTGGCTATTTTTGTCTTCCTCTTCTTTCAGCAGGAGTTTGTTGATTTACTATTCTCTTCATTTCGAATTGTTTTCTTCAAATAAGACTAATAGGATGGTGAAAGAGCTTTTTTTCCTCTTGAAAAAGATCCAAAAGAGACACTTGACAACTTTCTCCTTTTGCAGGATGACATAATTGCTGCTGAGTGGAGTCATCCTTTCTTTGGTAAATCCAGAAGGACAGTCAACAGGCCATTCAATGTTGGAAGGTTTAAATTAAACCCTCTCAATGTCGTTCATTACGCCCCAATTGAAACTTGCTAGTGCAGTAAGTTACATTCTGCTTTTGAATTTAAACTGCAATTCTTTCTTCATTCTGGATCATTGATATGTTTCCTAAGACTAAAACTTTCTTTTATAATGCAGACCAAAGGCATTCATTAGTTAGTGAAAAGCACTTTGTAATTATGAGATAGTGAGACGAGGAGGGACTGGCAAGGTAATATACTTTTAATGAAGAACAAAAGGAGTGTTTCCAGTTGGTACTATCAGATGAAGGGAGGAATCAAAGGATGCTCTGGAAGTGGAGATTGTGATATGGGAGCAGTGTTCAAGGCACCAAGTTTATTTCTGAGAACTGGAAAAGTACTGTGATGTATGAGGTCATATTTCTCTAATATTCTTTGTGCATTTTAATTTGTGAACCCACCTTGTGGTTAGTCAGATTTCCTTTAGACTAATGTAGGTAGGTACAGCCCTCTCTTGACATATCTGATTCTGTGGATTTATGCTATACATAATTCCATACCTATGGGACTTCTACAGAGGTTCTGATGCTGACACCGTTCTTGCTTCCTTCAAGTAATATAGTTTTTCCTATCTTAAGTTTAGTGTAGGGTTTAGTAGATGTTGTGAATCTTTTCCATGTAATGGGAAAAGGATCAAAGCCATCTGTCTAGTCATCAAATTATTTTCTTTATCTTTTGAATTGCAGCTACATAAATTCTTATATGCTCTTTGCTATTGAGGACCAATATTGTACGGTGCTTTGGTCTTCCTTTGGTAATCTTGTATTTTTATACTATGTTTTTGAGATTGATATACATCAGTCTGGCTTTGAGTTTGTAATAAACCTTTTCACTTCATGTTACTGACTCAGAATTTTATTGTGCAGTCTTAATGATCACACTGTACTTTGAAATGTAAATTTCTTTTAACCCACTTTTCTTGAAGGCTACAAAAAAGGTTTATTGACCAGAAGAAATTGGAAGAAATGGCCCAGAGCGTTTTCAACTCTCAACAGACTTTACCCTTAAGGAGCGCACCAATATAGTTCTGAACAAACTTCAGAATAACAAAGCAAGCCTTAGTCCCCTCTCCTAAATAGTGGCAAACCTATCCTGACTACTCTTGCATCCCTCAAGGGGATCCTGCATGCAGCAGCACATCTCTTCAAATACCTCAAAATATTTATCCAAATCAACCCAACACTGAAATAGAAAGCCTCCACATGCAGTAGTGTTCCATCTTGACTGAAAAAAATAATAGTCTCAGGCAGACATCAACAAACCAAGAGCCAGAACAATGCTAGACTGGAGATAACAACATTTAAAACGGAAATAGACAGAAGATAGGATGTATCCCTCTATGTCCAGGAATCTAGAACACATCTGCATTAGTACTGAATGGCCTCCAGCCTCCTGCAATTCAGAATAGAATTGGAAACATCTCTCTCTTTAAAAAGCACTACCTTCCCACACAATGGAAACCAGTGTATAACCTGCCTTGAAGCATAACTTTGCAACATTTTACATCTCCTCCAATCCTACAGACAATCTGGTAGTTGAAGTGGTGCATTAATAATGTGGAAAACAAAACCTAAAGTAACAACCTGTAAAAACCAAGACCTCATGGACTGCTTATACCTGACAAGCAGTAACTTTAAAACTGTAAGGTGATGAAAACATGTTGGGAATTTGGCAAAGTTCATAGCCACTAAAAATCTAACATTGTTATATATACATCTGTCTTCGATGTCTGTGAATTATGCCATTGTAGTCCTTTTTCAATGTTGGTTGCTTCTGACATCATCCGAGTTCTTCTGTGTCCTTGTTTGTTGTCCTTGAGTATTTCTGTGTCAACTTACTTGGTTTTTCATTTTGAAAATATGGTCACCCTGGGAATTCACAATGTCTTTGAAAGCATCTCACACAGATTTCTGGAGAGGTCCCATAGCTTACTGCTACCTGGTTTTGAAGGGGTGGTAATATCCAGCACTGTGTATGTGCTGTGTTATATCTGGTGGCATCTGCCTTTAGCAAGGGAAAGTCCATCACTAGCACTGTGGGTACCATTAGGTGGGAGCATAACAAACTCAGCAAACTCCAGTGCTACACTCTCTCCTCAAAGACCTACCATGGTAAATGTTGTTCCTTTCAATCCTGTGAGCAATAGATAGTAACATAGCACCAAAGCTTACCTCACACAGGACTCTACATACGTCCCAGAGCTTAGAATGCTCCTGATTTAGAGAACCACCAGCATTAGGAGGTAATAGAAGTTAAACTCCACTCTTCTGAACTATAAAACACTGTTTCATTTAAATAGCTTTATGCAGGTATAGACCTCACTGTTACAATCAACTACTAGTTGAAGAATGTGGGCCTAGAAATTTTTGAGTGACACCTACAGCAATGAATGGCTGGAACTAACCTTTTTGCCCCCCATATACGTTTTGAATGACAGGTCAAGCTGTTTTCAGATCATTTGTAAAACAATATATGAATGCTGGACTTTGTAGGCTACATACTGTGGTGTTGTCAGGCTTCCCCAAACTGATATCTTAAAATGTGTTACAAACTATCAAAAAATGATATGATCATCTCTGAGAATATTGTGATTTTGACCCTCAGACTTCTGTATTGGTTATTCTCTATGCCAGACTTAAATTGCATTGTTGCAAGACTACGAGATTTGTGTTGTACATATGTAATGCTTCATAAGTGCAATCTGCAGGCAATCGCCTGGGCCACATCCCACGCCACAGGCTGCCTGGAGATACTGCCGGCATGCGAAGTGAGGTGCAGGTGAAACCCAAAATGATTCCTGGGATTGGAGCGCCACTACAGCTCTCGTCAAACAGACGAGCAGTCGGCCAGCACTAAGCAGCAAGGGCCCCCCCTGCATCAAAACAGTGACCAGTGTCCAGCTGCTGGCCCGGCCCTGAGCATGCGTAAGCAGACCACGGGAAAGGACACGTGAGAAGTTAGCCCGTAGATTGCTACTGGTCCACTGCGGCCTCCAGGGTGAGCAATATGACGCCTCGGTCTAGGCCTCGGCCCACCGCACGGTCACGAGAGACTCATCAACATCTGCAATTGTCTGCGCCATACAGCAGAGGAGGGGGAACCCCCTGGTGTTCACGCTCCTGGGGACATGAGACAAGGTGAGGAGACAAGGTGAGGATCTCTGACCGGGAGTTCCCAGGTTAGGGATTGCCTTTTTGGCCCTAATCCCCTTGAATCTAGCCCATGTATGACCTTTATACTCACCTTGGTTTCTTATTAACTGCGGTGCTTCGACTCTCCTACTCCCGCGTTTGATCTCGAAACCTCTGAAGAACCGTGAATTGTTTTACAGACCACTGAGCCCTACTAACATGGCTGATGCCCGGTGGAGCTGCCTAGTCAACTATAGAGGAGATTGGCTGTGGATCACCTCCTTGGCCGTCTCATACCCAGCCGGACATTGGGCATAGTTTCTTCGTCCCTCCACTCCTTCCTCCCCCACCTTTCCGACAAATTCTCCGATGATCTGCCGATGGTGGAGCAAGATGATGACCCAGGTCCACCATCATAGCAGCTTCAACCGATTCTCTTTTCACTGGACTGCTCCCTGCGTCGCCTGACTGTCCTTACCTCTAGTCGACCCCCCTTTGTCCCTTGCACCCCTCTCATCTTGTACAATCACTGCAACACTGGATGTGGTGATTGCTGGTCCCCAGCTGGTTTGTTTTGACTCTCTTTCACTTTTTGGTTCCTCTGATGTTCTTTCCCCCTTGCCGGTCTGCCTGACCCGATCAGCATTTCAACCCCTTTTTACTTTTCCCCCTCTACCTTCTATTCCCCATAGGATGTTGTGTCTATTTTATGCTATGCTTTTGAAACTCATGATGTAATCGTGTAAAGCGCTCTGATACCTCCAGGACTAGCCAGCGCTATATAAAACTCTGCAAATAAATAAATTAAATAAATAAACATTGACACACATGGACAGTGAACCATTGGATATGAATTTAACTTATATGATGGCCTTATATCCCAAGGGGAAAACATTCTAGCATACGATTTTCTAAAATTAGAGCTTGCAATTCCACCTAATGCAGCAATCTTTGCAAGATACAAGTAGGAAGATTGTTCTGTCTATGATCTTCAGGCAAGGAGATTGTGAGCTGGGCAGCAGCTCCCTTCCCCCACAGCACACCGGTTGCAGGCTAAGGGATTGAGCTAGGTCTGGGGTCACCTGAACATGCCTTCATCTTCCCTTTCTACCTTGCACAGCCTTTGAGAAAGGGAACCCCAAGGTAACTAGCTTCATTTGGTGCTGCCCAGCTTCTCTGAGCCCCGGGTAGCCCAGAGACCAAGAACAGAGCAAAATTGTTAAGAGCAAGTGATTTTTGGAAGCACACTTTCACAAAAAGTGCAATTTCACATTTGAATTTGTTGTTTGTGTATCTTTCTTTCATTCTTTCTTTGTCTATGATGCGAAAGATATGTTGTTTGGGACATTGTCATTTTTAGGCCATGGTCCAAAGTTTGTAGTCTTTCTAGTTTCTCAATGTGACGCTAAGTCCCCACTTCATGTTAGCAGTGTGATCCTTCATCTATTGTGTACCCTGGGGTTTGAAATAATGAAGAGCTATGTTTTCAAAATGCTTCTAAACGCCAGGTGATTTATGGCAGCCTCTATCTTTGATGGAAGTGAATTCCATAGTTAGGGAATTTGGATTGAGATGGATATACACATTGCTGTTCTTCGGTCCCTTGATCCTCCGCAACTGTCTGCAATCTGCTTCACCTTGAACCTATCGCTCAAGACCGCCATCGTCCCTGCCACCTGGAAGCATGCAATCGTTACGCCACTGCTGAAGAAACCTACTGCAGACCCTGAGCTCCTCTCAAATTATCGCCCCATCTCATTGTTACCTGCGTTCTCTAAGGTTCTGGAACGTCACATCCATTATCACCTCACTCAGTTCGAGACTATAAATAATTTACTCCATCCTTCGCAGTCAGGATTTCGGCCAGGTTTCTCTACGGAAACTACACTCCTGGGCGTCACGGAGAATCTTCGGTCCTTGCATGACAGAGGGGAGACAGCTGCGCTGATATTACTTGATCTCAGCGTGGCGTTCGACACCATCTCCCAGAAAATCCTTCTGGACGCCCTAGCCACCATGGGCGTGAAAGGATCGGCCCTGGACTGGCTGACTTCTTTTCTTTCCGATCGCACCTTTCAAATCTTCTCTCACTCAGCCACTTCCAATACTTATCCCCAACCTCACGGTGTCCCCCAAGGCTCTATTCTTAGTCCCCTACTTTTTAATCTTTATGTCACCCCTTTGGCCTACATAGCAGACAGCGTCGGCCTTACTCTGTTTACGTATGCTGACGATTCGCAGGTCGTCTTTTCCCTCACTCAATCTGACGGGGCCTCCGCCTCCCTTTTTCAGCTTGGACTTGGAGAAATTGCCAAATGGATGAACCACAATCTCCTCAAGCTGAATGGTGGGAAGACGGAGGTCTTTGTCCTGGGGCACAAACCTGACCTCTGGACTTCGAGACACTGGCCAGCTGAACTGGGCCCTCTTCCTGCACCGGTGGAACAGGTACCAAATCTAGGCGTTGCAATTGACAGGGACCTGACAATGCAATGCCAAGCCAACAAGGTTTCTTCCACATGTTTTACCATCATTCGCTGGTTGAGAAAGATCCTTTGGATGCTGCCCAGTGACACCCAGAGGTCGGTGGTGAATGCCTTGGTCACCTCCCGAATGGATTATGGCAACATACTCTACCTGGGGGCGGTCAAGGCAGTCACTCAACGCCTGCAGTTGGTGCAAAATGCTGCAGCACGTCTTCTCAGTGGTTGCCGCAAAACCGACCATATATCTAGTCGCCTTCGTGAGCTTCACTGGTTAAAGGTGGAAAAGGCACTCAGCTATATGCACAAGATAAGGCATAAGGTGGCACCTAGCTGCCTACAGACCTTGGTGAAATGCTACTCCCCGACCCGGTCCCTTCGTTCCTCCTCCCAAATCCTCTTTTATGTGCCAAAGATCAAACTCTCCAGAATGGGAGGCCGCTCCTTCGCCTATCTGGGACATAAGTTGTGGAATTCTCTTCCTCTGAACATCCGCTCCGAGGACAGCTATATTCGCTTTCGTAAAGCAGTCAAGACCTGGCTTTTCGACCAATAACTGATTCGGCCTGACCATCCACGACTAACTACATTATCATAGCGCCGGGAAACCCTTTCGGGTAGCTGTCGCGCTCTAAAAGCTCAAATAATAAATAAAAAATAATAATATACTACCCCAATTGTTTTCTTACATTGTAAAAAAATAGTTTTGGAGCCTACCTACGCGTAGCATCCTTTTATGGGAGTAGTCCTTGAGTTTTATCAGTTAAAGTTCCAATTATTGCCTTGTGCATCTCAAAGAAGCTAACAGAATGCCAAAGGTGAGTTAAGGGTGTGCACCAAAGAAGCTGGAAGCCCGCTCTAAAGGACAGCAGAAAAAGAATCCAAAGAATGCATAGAAGACCTGTATATGAAGAAAGATATGCCAAGAATGGAGAACCGGGAAGGAGAAAACCAACAACGTGTAGTGAAACCAAGACTAGGTAATGGACTGTGCATCACTGGAAAAGCTGAAACAGCATCAAACATTGTCAGACACTTACTAAAGTGCTTATTTTCCGTGTTTACTTCCCGTGCCCTGGAAGTTCCGCCACTGACCTGTAATTGTACTGCCCAGTATTGTTACTAGTATCACAGCTTCTATTTTCCACAACTCTCACGCCTGAGATGATGATCTCTGAAACTTAAAAGAAACTCTAAAGCCTGCATGTGAATCTGGTGAACATGCAACACATTTTCACTGCCAACTATTATGTGGCCATGTAAAGATTATCAGACAAGTGGATGCGTGGTACTTTTTATGTAGGAGCACCTATGCATTTTTTGTTCCTCTCTTCCTACACACCATTGAACAGACTGATCATTCTCGTCATGTTTATGATTTATTCACACTTTGGTTGATCCTGCTACAAAAACTAAGCTTTGGATAGCAAACATTTAAGAAACACTTCACCATAGTTCAGTACTGGCTTTGTGCAGGTGGTTGCAAGAGCAAAAGAGATGGGGGGGGGGGTATCACATAAAGTGTGCACTGTGGGTGCTAAGCTAAGCCCACAATCTCTGCCAAAGTTTTGGTCGGGTGGTGTCTTTAGTAGTTGCATATCTACAGCATCGCTATTTTAGGCAGAGATAAATGGTTGCTTGTCACAGTAACAATCAAGATGTGCTGCTTTTGGATGAAAATGTATCAGCATTTAATGACATCGAAAGTTAACAACAGGACATAGCACAATAACAGAAGCAAAGCAACAAAAAACACAAAACATAAAAGGGCACATCGTAACAAAACAGAAAACAGCCCAACAGTCGCAGCAACAAAATCACATTATAATAGTGCATCACAAAAAGACAGCAGCACAAAAAAAACACATCACCACCCAAAAGAATGCCACACAACACATGTGCACAAATGTTCTTGTCACACTTTAGCACATCCAGTGTCCTGTATTCATATTACGGTGGTTAAAGGTGCTTGGGGGCAAGCACTGCCTTAACTTACCACCAAGGTCATAAAAAAACACCAATCAAAAATATTTTGTGATCCAGATCCTTATGTGGAAAAAGAGGTTCCAGGTGGTGGGCTCGAGACTAGACAGCTTTGATGTACAGCAGCACTGGCGGTGGGATCCTAAGAAATCCCTTGGTCCCCTGCAATGCATTTTTTTTTACGAATTAAGAGCTGTCATAGTTATATACGCAAAGTAATGACATAATTAAAGCTTCATAGATTAATTTTGAAACATTTGAAGCATTTCCTCTCTAGTCATGTAAGAGAATACTATGGAAACCATGTGCACATTAGTGGTTTTGCTTCCTCAACCTGAAGGTTATTTTTAAAACCAATATTTTACCCCTAAAACATCTTTTAAAATGTGTGTGCTTTAAAACTCATGCTAATAATAATCTCGTATCGTTATCCGCAGCCAACACGTGTTTGCTTGAAAACTAATTACACAAAATGTAATGTGAAAAACAATACGGCGCTTAATTCGTTTTTATATTGCCCTTTGGCACATATGGCTGGACGATGATTGAAACGTTTGAAGAGTGTCGGGAAATTGTGGTTAACAGCAAGAAATCAAATTACAAACAGCTGTTGTACTAAACTCACGTGCGTTTTTACCAGACTGGATCACCAGATTGGCCACATTATATTTTCTGATTGTGGTTAGCTACCAGAGTGTGCTACATTTTGCATTTCCTTACATGTGTATGTATGTATTCATGTGTGTATGTATGTCTGTATGTATGTCTGCATGTATGTATGTGTGGGTATGTATGTGTGCATGTATCTATGTATTCATCTGTGTATGTATGCATTCATGTACCTATGTGTATGTATGAGTGTATGTGTGTATGTATGGAGAATGTATACATTCTTCATATGTGTAAATTGATTAATTTAATGGAAAACAGACCATTGCTGTCATTTGGGTACATGACAATGTGCTAAGAAACTATGAGCACACATTTTAGTGATGTTTTAATGATAGAACAAGTTACTTTGATTAGATGGAGTTTAGTTCCAATTTAGAAAACGTGTTTGCATCCAAGCCTTACCTCATATCCGAGTGTCACGTTTGGGTTAATTCTCCAAGTCAGGTGCAAAATCGAAGTGGGGTGCAAACAGTGTTAGCGTGTGATTTTCGATTCTGAGCTTGTGCTCATATTCACAATATTTCCACATGTACACTCCTCCAGGTAGTACCATATGATGCTGTTTAGGACTGTAATAATAATCCTGGGAAATAATGATACCTCAGGGACTGGAGTGTATATACAGAGTGTAGTATTGGGTTTCTGACTTCCACTCCGAGTGGGTGATATCATAGAAATGCCACATCTTTTCCCTACTCTAAGCATGTTTGGCGTTTTTCTTCCACCAATAGACCCAATTGTTACCTCTCAAAATGTGAGTGTCTGAATAAAAGTGCAATATTATTTCATTAGTTGTGATACCCAGCTGGGTGTAAACTTCCGCGTTTACTTGGATCGGAATTACTAGCTCATTGGTGATAGGGACACAGTGTCACAAACAGCTTGATCTTTCTGGCTTGTTGTATTGTCACAGAAGATGATATTTTAGACTCTGATGAATTCCAAGATGGCCGCATAAAATTTCTCTCTTGATGGGCTTGGTCAGAAATCTAAATTATACTAATGGGTTCCTTGAGAGAAGCAATCAAAGCACCTCAAGTGAATTAGCAGTATCGCCTAGGTTCCTACTAACGTGGGCCCGAGTGCCTGCACTGTGTTATCCTCTGTGGCACGCACACGGAATAGGGACGGGCACAGGTTTCAGCCAAGAACGCAGAGCCTTTTTTTTTTTTTTTTTTTTTATGGTTTCTGGGTCAAACATTTCTAGAAAGAGAAATGGAATGAGTGCCGTTTTAAGATAAAACTCTGTGTAAAATGGCAAGTTACATAACATCATACTTTGCACTGATTACCTCTTGTAGCTTTCTATTTATACTGCTCGCGCTGCTCCGAAGACCACCAGTTGGCACATTGCTTTCCTTTGTTAAATTGTTTCCTGGTTCACAGCTGGTCTCCTCAGGCAGTTCACACCTTAATATAAATAAGCAGATGTGTGCCAGCTTGCCTCTGTAGCCCCCTCACACAACTGTGGCTGCCTCAGTCACACATGTTTGGCACTGAGGCTGGCTGTAAAGGTTTTGGCTCTTAAATCATTGTTTTGTACTGCAGCATCATTTATATAGCACTCTCTACCTTTGATGAGGCATCAAAGAGCTTTGAGGTAGGCAGTGATATTTTCAGCGAATATTTAGAAAAGCAAGTGCACTTCAAGAATCACTGTGGCAGTTTTTGTTAATTTGTTTTACGTTTGGCTGCCTTTGTTGCATTCAGAGTAAATGAAGTGTCATGAGCTACAACAGGAGCAATATGTCCATGTAACACAGTTTATCTGATCATTTAGAGAGTAGCTATCAGGTTTTCCCCGGTAATATGTAACATGATCAGCCAGTCCCAGCGTTTTAGTCAATGGCACACTGCACTATGGGATTTGTAGTTTCACTTTCTTGCAAAGCCACAGATCTGCTTGCTAAAAAGAAGTGCTTGTGAGAGTGTCGCTTATTAAGAGCCACACTTTCCTTGTTAACACCACAGTGCCCCTTTCAAAAAGTGCGCCCTGCGCAAACATGGACAGTGTGCCGTATTAGAATGAATGTGCTGCCCCTAGGGCAGTTGTGAACTAACACTTAAGTGAAATATAGAGCAGCTGTTTAAAAGCTGTTCCATGTTTCACTGTGCAGGCAGCAACCCGCCTGCACTTTTAAGAGGGATTAGAGCTCCCCTTGGAGACGGGTGCAGTGAGTGACTGCCGTCGCCTGCAGTTGGATGTTTGAGGGGTACATGGGATCCCATTTCTCCCCACCCCCCCGACCCCGGGAGGGCTGCTTTTAGGCGACACCGTTTTGTGCGCCTTTAAAAGCAAGTTTGCCTCTGCGCTAAATGTCGGTAATACGGTGCAGGCGTAGAGACAAGGCGATTCCCTCATTTGCATGGGGCCACGCACCCATGCAAATTAGGGAATGTCCTCTCATCATAGCGCTGGTGCAACATGTGCACCGGCGCTATATGTATTTCAGAATAGGACGCCAAGCATCTGCAGCCCCTTCTGTAATACCATTGTGACCCCAGGGGGTGCTCAAAGCGGGGACACCCTCTTGTTGCCCCCCCCCCCCCCCCCAGGCACAATGTATAATACGAGCCTGGTAGCTATAGCACAGGCAGATTGAATGCAGTGGCCTCCAGTCCTGTCTGTGCTGGCCTCAAGGGAATCCTTTCCTGGGTGTACTTACACCTAGGATAGCTTGCAGTTCACTGTATGTTCACTGTAGGCACATTTCTACCTCAGTCTTCCTCTTGCAATTAATAGTGCCTTATAAGCCGTGGGGCAGATTTATGTTAAATTGCGCATCCCCAGGGATGCACCAGTTAATGTGCGCCACAGTGCGCCACAGCTCCGCCACCCATGGTGCGCCACATTTACAATGCGGCGCACCATGGTGCAAGGCAGGGAAGATGCGTGACGCATCTTCCGGCGTACGGGCGGCACATTGCTGGAGTCATGTCGCAACTCCTGCAATGCACAGGGGCCACCCCTACAATGCATGGTGCGTCACCCTTACGTCTGCTTCAAGCAGGCGTAAGGAATTGACGTAGAAAGTGACTGAGTGAAATCTCATAGATTTCACTCAGCCACTTTCAGGAGGCGTTCCTGCACAGGAACGCCCCCCACTGCGCAGGAACACCTCCTTAAGGCGCAGGGCTTTCCAACGTGGCGCATCTCCTAGATGCGTCACGTTGTAAATAGGGCACATTGTTTGCGCCGCCGTTGCGTCAAATTAAGTGCCGCAATTGCGACGCAAGGAGGCGCAAGGGCCTCATAAATTTGCCCCCTAATGTTTAGACACATTCTTTCTTCCATGGGAGGAGAACTCTGTCTTTGGGCTATACTGATCAGTCGCATTAGCACACTTCTCATGGTAGTGTTGTCTGGTGCAACCACAAGGAGAGCTGGAAACGTGGGATCTCAGCCACATGAATGGGAGGTCGGAAAACGAATCTCTGCTCTGAAAAGGGGAGGGCTAGGGAGGGATTGCACCCATATAGAGTCAATGACTTTATTGCGATATTAGCAATACAAGATATGGCTGGACTCGAATATTAACAAGTATTGAGGGGAGCCACACATGCTGTCAACATGGGTATAACGTCTACTCTGCACTCCACATACTACCTCATTCCATCATGTGGTTGGGCGCATGACTGAGTGAAGTTGCCACACACAGAGAACGACAATTAGAGGGAAGATTGGATATCACACCGAATAATTTACTGGCATACAATTTGACATGTATAAGCCGCATGGGGAGGAAACAAGTTGTGCCTATTACGGCTTAAAACCAACACGTGGAGTAGCCTGAAACAGGAAAACCGATGTTAGAATGAACAGAACACCTATTGTCACCACTCTACAAATAAACCCAACTAAGACAGCAAATGATTCATCTGTAAATTACTATTAGTTTATTCCCTGAGGGACAATTAGGTAATAGATCTCCAGACAAAAAAATAATAGCATCGAAATCCATTTAGCACGTTTGGGGGCATATTTACAAGGGCTTATCGCCACAGGACCGTCACTTTTTGTCACGTTCCTGTGTCAATAAACTCTTCGCCTTATTTACAAGGTGGCGTTAAGCCACTTAACGTGGCTTAACAGCGCCCTGTAAATAAGGCTCCTTTTCACGCTATACTTAGCGAGATAAGGGTGGGCACCGGATGTTGTGGTGGGCGTTCTGCCTCAACACCCATTGATTTTGAGCAGCCTCCTATTTACAAGGGTGGCGTAAGTATGGGGCAGCGCCAAAATTAAGACCAGGGAAAACCTGTTCTTAACATGGCGAAACGAGGAGAAATGTTTAAGTTCTCCTCGTTTTTGCTGTTTCTATGTGTGCTGCATTGTGCAGCACACATAGAAACAGCAAATCACCATGAATGATTGTATATGTGCATGAGGGTGTCCCTTCCTGCACATAAACAATTATTTAAAAAAAAATCACAATTTGCAACTTCTATGTAGGCTGCACAATGAAGCACACATAAGGCACATCCCTGCATTTTCAGAAGAGCGGAGCGTGGCCTAGGCATTTTTTGCTCAACGCCACTCTTCGCCATTCCTTTGTAAATAGGCCCCTTGGTGAGCGAAAAAAATAGATCAACTTTTTGGTTATTTTTTTAATTGCAGGGCTAGAGAAAAATATAGTTTCCATGAATCATCAAACAAATATACGCATGCAAACATGTTTACCTTATGGTATTTATTAGACATCTACTGGACCACAAGACTGTTAAATGGAAAAAGGGTATATAAATGTGTGTACTGAGACCACGTGGATACTCTTTTGCTCGCAGCCTCCAGTCAGATGCTTCTTTTCACAGATAAAGATGCAACCAAACAGGGCCTGGTTGTTTCTATTAATTCCTGTTTGCCTGTTTCTCGTGGTTTGATGGCTGCCCTGCCCAGCTCAAATTCAAGTTTCTGATGGAATCGGTTTCTTCTTTTTTGCTGTGTTTATCCCATCCTTGGAGCATTTTACTTTTACCTTTTTTGTATTTGGATGAGTGTATAGTTCCACTCTTGACACCAGTAAACAATTTTTCCTTTTTGAGATTTTCTGTAGTTTTTGACTTTTTGCCCTGAATGGAAATGCATAGCCATTCATCATTTACCCTGATTAACAGTGTGTGGGAGTATGATTGCGCTTCTCAGTGGAGTTTATTTAAAAATTAATTTAACTGTTTAAAATGTTTCATGATTCTGCCTGTGAGGCAGTATCATGAATGGGTGCACTGACATAGAGCTGTGGGCCTTCTTCTTTGTAGTAAACATGGTCAGGCAGCCACTCATCCCTCTTCTGAGCTGAGCTATATGAAGCTCATGCACCAAATCCTGAATATGTCTGAGTTATGTGTACGTGCTTTAGACATCGCAGTGCCTTAAAACAGTTACAAAGCTCAGCTTTCCACCATTTCACCGAATCATGAAGCGACTTTTGGCTGAAAAGAGGGATTTGCAGGTGCTATTATATACAATATTTTTTTTAATGAAAAGCTCTCTCGGGCGATATAAGATTTGAGTCAAGGTTTTTAAATAAACTTTATTAAAGTTCCACAAACAGCAGTATATGAGTTGCTTTATAGAGTACCATTCAATTATACATAAGGTTATCCTCCTGGCCACCTCGCAAAATCACAGATACAAAAGCAAGAGCAATTCCTCATGTTCTCTGCAATAGCGCTATACACTATTAATGTCATTGGTCCTATCACGAATCTCAAGCCATTGTTGCATATCACCGCATCTTTCATAAACTTTCAACATATTCTCATTATTCAATAAAAAGTTCAATAACTATCCACGCCTTAGTGTGACCATGGTAGGGAAAAAGCACCACTGCATAAAAAAAATTTGAGACCCAGTCTAATAATTGGTGACCCACTTCAAATGTATCAACTTTTCAGAGTAGACAAGCTCCGTTCTCTGAATAGGCATTGTGCAACATACAAATCTGTACTTTGCAGCAGCACCATATAGGTATAGTGGGTCCCCTGGCATATCACCTGTATCACTTGGCATATCCCCTAAAACACTTGGCATGCCTATACATGTGAGTTTGAGGAGATAACTTGAAGCCTGCTTGGGTTGCTACGGCAATCTTCCCCTGTGAGACTTCCGGTGGAAAGTGGCGTGATGAGCCAGACAAGGCAGGCTCCCATGAAGCCCAGTGTGTATTGAGTCACCCGGCCACCACCATACAATGTTGTACATGCAACTCCCTGGGCCGGGCTCGGGCCGGGGAGTATAAATAAAGGGTGATGTCAGCGCACATGGCTGACGGCGCGGACCGAGATACTGAGTGGTTGTGTACCTCTATTAGCGCGACGTGGCAGTACTAGACCTCCCTTCATTTCAGCCCCACGCCATACCCTGGTGGCTAGCACCCCTCACTGATCTGGTGACCATACTCCCAGGGGTGACCCCATCACATTGGAGACGAGAGGTGGTGATTGGCCTGCACACACACCTGTCCATCGCAACGCAGGTCAGCGTTGGTGGCAGGCGCGACTGCGGGGATCTATGTGAACGGAGTTGCTGGTGCGCGACAGCATCCGCATGACCGGTTTGCTGGCTGGGGGAGGCAAGTACGGACCGCGGTAAGGCGACCGCACGGTGTAGGTGTGCTGGGAAGACTGCGGCAGAAGTTGTATTGGTGCTCTGTGTGGTGCGAGAGGCCTGGTGTGACTGCCCGGCCTAGACCAGTGGCATGCAAGTACAGCCGCGCACGGACGACATTGGAATTGGCTAGGAGTACATGGAAGTGCCGGCGAGCACACGAGGCCCAAGTCAGGGCCTAAGGAAGGACGTGGTGACCCAGCTGGCGGGGCGGGCCACTAGTTTGTGGAAGAGCGCTGCACCCTGAGTCTGCACAGAGAGCCAATGGAGGCGGAATCATGGAGGGGCGAGAGTGTCTACAGCGCTCACAGAACAAGCCTCATTGGATCAGCAGCGGTGGCAGAGGTGGATGCAGGCAAGGACCAGCGCTGACTCTCGAGTGCCAGGCAAGAGGCAGTGAGGGCTCTTAATTCACCATGAGCACACCACAGGTGACAGTGGCCACCCAGGAGACGGGAAAGCAGGGGCAGACTGGGGCCCCAGATGGCAGTGAAGGAACTTCCTGTCAAGTACCTTTTCTAAGACTTCTAGCTTCCGCAGGAGCCGATGCTATTCCTCTATTCTCCAAACTATGATACCAAGGTCATATAGATCCTGGCAGCAAAGAGGGGGAAAAGGGGATTGGGATAAAAGAGAAAAATGCCACGCCTACTTCCTGCAGGACTGGACTGCTGCTATTCTGGCATCTTCTTCCTGTAAGAGAACAACTCTAGCAATTTCCACTTAACACAGTTAAACTACAATTCTTACAGGATAAGGTAATTACCTGTCCTAGCGGGGTGGCTAACTGATCTCTTGTATGTTTTCTACAAGGTGTCTGCTAAGTGATGTTCTTCTGATGAAGCAGTACTACAGAAACATCATCTCTTACGCCGACGACACCCAGCTGATCCTCTCCCTCACCAACGACCCCGACACCACCAGAACCAACCTACACAAAGGGATGAAAGACGTAGCCGAGTGGATGATGAACAGTCGCCTGAAACTGAACTCAGATAAGACGGAAGTCCTCATCCTGGGATCGTCGCCCTCCGCCTGGGACGACTCCTGGTGGCCCCCGGCCCTGGGCAGCGCACCCACACCCACAGACCACGCACGCAACCTAGGCTTCATCCTGGACTCCTCCCTCTCCATGACCAGACAAGTCAACGCCGTCTCCTCGTCGTGCTTCAACATCCTGCGCATGCTACGTAAGATCTTCCGGTGGATCCCCACCGAGACCAGGAAGACGGTCACCCAGGCCCTCGTCACCAGCCGACTGGACTACGGCAACTCCCTCAACGCCGGAACCACCGCCAAACTCCAGAAGAGTCTCCAGCGGATCCAGAACGCCTCAGCAAGACTCATCCTCGACATCCCCCGACACAGCCACATCTCCGGACACCTGAGAGACCTGCACTGGCTCCCGATCAACAAGAGAATCACCTTCCGTCTCCTCACCCACGCATACAAAGCCCTACACAACCGAGGCCCAAGATACCTCAACAGCCACCTCAACTTCTACACTCCTACACGCCAACTTCGATCGACCAGCCTGGAACTCCCTCCCGACCCGCCTCCGCCTGACCCAAGACCACCTTGCCTTCAGGAAGCAGCTCAAGACCTGGCTGTTCGAGCAGTAGTGGACCCCCCTCCCCAAGCGCCTTGAGACCCTCCGGGTGAGTAGTGCGCTATATAAATGCTTGATTGATTGATTGAAAGGCAATTAACATGAATTTAGGTTATGCAATTACACTTCTAAAATTGACTCTAAATTCCTAAGCCCTCTTTTACCTTTGTTAACCTTGTGATATTTTGTCTTTATTATCTTTCAGGTCTGGAGTTTTGAGGCTAACTAGGAGCGAGGTTCTATAGTTTCACTCTTCACAGTTGAAACATGGTTTCTCTAAAGTTGGTAAGTATTTTATATATATATATTTTAGACTCATGTTTTTTCAATAACACTATGCACTATGCACTTTATTTCATGAGCACTTCTTGGGTACACGTCACTTTGGATGGTAGTTACACATAGGGATTTATCCCGTTATTGAGTTTACTCCAGACTAGTATTTAAATATTGGTATTTGAAAACCTTGACAATTACATGTTTCCATAGGGTTTTTATGTTTACATTTGGCTTCATATTGCACATATATTTTTGCAACATGCAGGGATTTGATACTGTAGATATTAATGTATGTTTTAATTGATTTTAACATATATTTACATCCCCTCAATAAGCCATTCTTTTAATCGTCGTTGCTTAAAAGTATATAATTATTTTTTTTCCACGATGATATACTATGTATTTTACTAGTCTTTTTTCCATGTCCATCCCATGTGATGTAATTAGACAGTGGCACTAGCACTTTAAAAGAAAACTTGCACTATTCTCACGTTGTCATGTGATCAAGGCTCGTTTTGAGCAGAAACGTTATGGCGACAGCACTCGAATAAAACTTGCATCTACTACTTTGTGGTCCGTGTCTGTTCTTGCCCCACGTCTGGGGAAGCGGCAGCGTGTGGGGAACGGAGTTCTTTCATATATATATTACCTACTGGCGGTCGCCAGTAGGTATATATAGTTAGGATTTTTTCCCTATGGGATTTTTGAAAATTCTATGTCTAATAACTTTGGCGTTTGTGGACGGAATTGGCTGAAATTTTCTGGAAAATGGAACATTTTGTTTCTGAGCAGCCCCTGGAAATTTGGGGGGGGTTTGTCAAGGGGGGGGCGAGAAAAAAGGGGGGTCCCAAAACGTGTTTTTAACATTGAGTTTTCCATAGGGCGGTTGGCCTCACTTTTAGCCCGAACGGCTGAATGGATTTGCACGAAACTTGGCAAAATTGTAGGGACTGGTAGCCCGATGTGCCTTTGCTAGGTCTCAATATATGTGCTTCAGTGGATTTTGAGAAATTAACGTTTAAAAAAAGATATATATCTGTAAGCGCGCTCTGGGCAGCGCTCCGGTTCGCGGACTTTACGCGTACCGGAACTTCGCGTAGCGAAGCTGATTGGCTCTCCGGTGTCTGTCAACATTCTAAACAGTCCGGAGCGGCCGCCATCTTGTCTCTCGGTAGGATTGAGAGACAAGAGGAGGCCAAAACAAAGGGGGAAATGACCATAAGGGGGCATAGTATATCCTCCCTGACCCCTTAGGTTTAATGTGGAGGCTTTAAAAGGGCCCCGCGGGGCAAAAAAAAAAAAGCGTTCTGGGCAGCGTACTATAATGAAAAATGAATGATAGACTTTTCAAATACTGTATGTTAATTGATTGTTGGTTTTGTTGATTATTTTTAAATTTTTTAATTTTTTAAGCAATTATTTATTATTGTGATTGTGTTTCAAAATTTAATAACATTTCTAACATTTAACTAGTTTATGAATTACATATAAAAATGATTAAAGACTCAAACAATTTTTTAATATTACATACAATTTTATTTTTCAGATTGTTTTTCAAAATTTAATAGAACGTCTAGCATTTGACTGTCCGATATGCCCTCTTGTTGAGTGAACATAAGTTCCCACATTTGACCGTCATCATAATGGAGTAAATGATCGACAGATTCTACACATTGAAGTAATTCATAGTCCCGTGACTCATCCATGAATTCTAAGTCATCAATGGGTTCCATAACTTGTTCATTGTTGCTGTCCAGAACAATTTCGAAGGAAACATTCTGCTCACCTTCCATTTTATTGCTGTAATTTGCATAAAAAATAAATATATCAGTAGTGATAGGGCACTGTTGGGTTTAAGTTCAGACAGGTACTTGTGAGTTTATAACAGAGAAGTAATCTATGGGCACTGTATGGTTTCAGGCGTGAAGTAGTACTATTAAAAAGTGCCTGTGAAGAAGCCTAAGTAAATTCATAATTATACCACAGAAACATAAATCAATCCATAATTATAATAAAGAAGCCTTTCTCAATGTCTAACTCTTACAGAGGGATAGTATATAACTATCTGAAAATGTTTTCAAATTTATAAAATAATATCTCACCTTCTAAAAACAAGTTTAAGTTGTGAGTGAAAATGATCTTGCAATGTAATTCAGGAAGTAGTAGTCAAAATGGCTGTGTTTCTCTCTCTTTCTTTATATATATTCAGGTACATAACCAATCAAATGTCAGGTAAAAAAAGTAGAAAATGAAAGTAACATTTTAATTGGTTGTCAATTCCAACACTTCAGATGTGTTTTGAGAAGTAATTTACCTCAGGGTATTTAGAGAGGTCTACAGGCTAAATGGCTAAATGGAATTCCAATCAAATTTGTGAAAATGGTAGGGATTGGTATGTAGTATGAGCTAATCTATATTTGGTGAAATTGTCTCCAGTTGCTTTTCTGTAAACTACTTTCCCACCTTTTTTGATGGTGCGCTTCCCAGGGAGCGACCCGGTACGCGAACTGGTGAGCGCCCCGGTTCGCGTACCTTAAGCGTTACGGGAGTCCACCATTTTGTGTTTCGGTCGAATTAAGATACAAGATGGAGGGCAAATAATGTTCAGAATGGGTAGAAGGGGGCACGGTAGACTTATTTTGACCCCCTAGGTTTTCTGAGGGTGGCTGAGGAGGCTTATATGTGCGAAAAAATTTTTTTTTTTTTTAAATTTCGCGAGGTTAGCTCCCGGTTCGCGTACCGGGAAGCGCCCCAGGGAGCGTACTTTGTTGAAAATTAGTGAAAAATGTTAGAGTAAAATAATAATTGTGAGTGATCAGATGTAGGGTAGCTCTGAGAAGAGCTTTTGGGTTTATGGTACATTTGGGTACTTATAAGTAGGTACCAATGCACAGTCTTAAATTCAGAATGAAAATTCTGTTGCCCTCATCTGAGAAGTGAACTCCATCTCCTCTGTAGATATCTTGCATGTAGTAACGCAAGTTATTGTTGTACAGGGAGCCCATTCCATGGTCTCTCATGTAAGCTGAAACAGATTTGTTTACATGCTTCCTCGACTTCTCAATTTGTGGACAAAATTGGTTTGACCACCTCCATTTCTGTCTTTGGCATATATTTGAATATACCAAGGCAGTTTGAGGAAAAAGTGCCATCAATTGCTCAAAGGTGTCCTTTAAAAGCATTTCCAGACCTACCCCAGTCAAAGTGCCCAAATCATTACCTCCACAGTGCACAATTAACAGGTCAGGTTTTGGCAAATGCATAAAGGTTTTCACCAATGGTATCAATTGGTGACATTTTAATCCTCTGTGGCCAAACCACTTAATTTCCACATCTTGTAAATTGAGGTTAGGTAAATTTCTGTTCTCAGCATACCTGTGAGCCCAGTGGATATAACTATGTCCAACAATCCAGACAGAAAACATGGTGAGAGAAGGTTCTGCTGCAGTCAGATGAAGTGTGGCAATGAAATGGCAGTTGAAAAAATGAGAGTTTAAAATGAAAAAAACTGTGGAGTTTCTGTGTTAATGAAGCAGTAACAGTGATTGGTGGATTTTGATTGCTGAAAACAGAAAGTTAGGGTGCATGGATGAGTTCTTTGAAAGATGTATTTTGAATGGTCAATAAAAAGTCATTAAATGAAAGATTGCAGTGGATACGCAGGTGCACTGAGAGTTCAGAGTTCAATTGCAACATTGTTGTGTGAACTTGCAAACACCAGAGGTCTTCCAAGAGGTGGTTGCCATGCAGAAAAGGCATGAAATGGCAGAGGGGGGAAGGGTTTTCATTTGAAAAAAAGTGAGGGAAGAGTTTTGATTGGGTGACATGAGAGATATGTGTGAAGAATTACAGCATTTCTGTGCTTTTGATAGCTGCAGACTCTGGAGTGCATACCTTTTGCTCTGCTGAAGACAAATTGGTGTGTTTCTGAGACTGTTTTCAAACTCAAAGTATTTGCTAAGGTGAGAAAATATTTCTTTAATTTAGATAGAGAATAGTGTGCTTTAAGGAGAAAATTATGAAGAAAGTTGTGTTTTTCAAATGTTGCTTTGTCTCAAGTGTTTTACAAATAGATTTTGTTTCTTTGAGAAAAAGTAATTGGAGAAAATGTGAAGTATTAGTACTGACAGGGTGTTTTTCTGCATAGGAGCTGTGGAGTCTTTTCAAATTATGACTAGAAAATCGTTTTTGAGGAAAATTAATGGTTATAATATTTCTGACAAGGACATAATGGTGTATGCTTCTTTATAATGCAATTGACTGTCTCTGATGTTATTTTTCCCATTTTAATGTAAGACCTTTCTCTGTGGCGCAAATTGCTTGTAAATATGCTCCCACCTGTGCATGGCAAATTTAGATTTTGAATGTTTGTGTTACATAGCCATGTTAAAAGTGATACAAACATGCTGCAAAGGCAATCAAAAAACGCTTTTATGTGTCTTAAGGACATTTTAAGTAATTTTCCCATGTGCAGTGTTTTGAAATTATGATTTGAAAATCGTTTTTGGGGAAAAGGAATTGTTTTTAAATTTATGACAAGGACATAATGGTGTATGCTTCTTTATAAGGCAATTGACTGTCTCTGATGTTATTTTTCCCATTTCAATGTAAGACCTTTCTCTGTGGCGCAAATTGCTTGTAAATATGCTCCCACCTGTGCATGGCAAATTTAGATTTTGAATGTTTGTGTTACATAGCCATGTTAAAAGTGATACAAACATGCTGCAAAGGCAATCAAAAAACGCTTTTATGTGTCTTAAGGACATTTGATGTCATTTTTCCCATATTACATTAAAAGACCTTTCTCCGTGGGGTACATTCCTTGTAAATATGGTTACACTTTTGCATGGTAAATTTAGATTTTGACTGTTTGAGTTACATAACCATGTTAAAAGTGACCCAAAAAAATTGCAAAGGCTTTCAAAAAACACTTTCATGTGTCTTAAGGACATTTTAAGTCATTTCCCTGTGGGCAGTGTTTTCAAATTATGACTTGAAAATCGTTTTTGAGGTAAAGGAATGTTGTTAATTTTTATGTGCGCCATATACCCCCAAATTTCTTTTTCAGGGGTGCAGCAGGGTGTTCTTGAGACACCCCTGCACCTTTGGAAAAATTCCTAATTTGCGATGAGCTAATTGCTAATCGCAAATTGCACCTTCATTCCTATGGGCATCCTGGCCCATGGAAATGAATGGGTAATTTGCAATTAGCAATTTGCTCATCGCAAATTAGGAATGGTAAAAAATCGCTATTTATTCTTTAAAATTCGCTATTTTGGAAATGCAAAATAGTTTGATGATACATATGGCGGTTGATCTCTAACAAGATAAGAAGCTTAGGGATACATTTATGATGACTGGCGCAATGAAGTGGACATCACTTACTTCATTGGTAGAGCTTTACATGTATTATCTCCTCTGTATTCTTCATCAAGCGTAACTTTAATCTGCAATCCTGAGTAGGCCTCACCTTAAACAAACCTCTGGATAGGCCACACCTTATCGTCATCATGAATTAATCATTTAAAATGCTAGGGACAGATTTATGATAGGTGTATGCCTCTTTTGCGCCACTTACAAAACACTGCCCATGGGGAAATGACTTAAAATGTCCTTAAGACACATGAAAGTGTTTTTTTAAAGCCTTTGCAATTTTTTTGGGTCACTTTTAACATGGCTATGTGACTCAAACAGTCAAAATCTAAATTCACCATGCACAGGTGGGAGCATATTTACAAGGAATGTGCTCCATGTGGAAAGGTCTTATAATGCAATATGGGAAAAATGACATCAGAGACAGTGAAATGCCTTATAAAGAAGCATACACCATTATGTCCTTGTCATAAATTTACAAACCATTCCTTTTCCCTAAAAACGATTTTCAAATCAAAATTTGAAAACACTGCACATGTGGAAATGACTTAAAATGTCCTTAATTCAAAATTTGCTATTCCCTATTTTGCGATTGCACTGAAGGATTTGCAAATTTTGCGATTCCTTAAATGCAATGTATCAAACAAAAAATATGTAAAAAATGACATTAAGGATTTGGAAACTACCACCAACTTCTAGTTTGTGGGAATTTGCGAATTCTTTTCAAAAAGCTTTTTTTCCAAAAAACAAAAGGTGCCATATGACGCCAATACATGCCCTTAGGGCATGTATGTGCGCCATATGCCCCCAAATTTTTTTTTCAGGGGTGCAGCAGGGTGTTCTTGAGTAAGCATGAGCGCAAAATCCGCTCCGATCGCGGATTTTGCGGATTTTCGGTAAATTCGCGGTCCGCGAACTCTCGCGAATTTACCGAAAATCCGCAATCCGCGAGCGGCGGATTCCGCGGTCAAAAGTTCAAAGCCTAATTTACGATGGCGCCGGCAAGCTGCCAGCGCCATCCTCAAATAGTTACTTAATTAGCTTCAACAGGAAGCTCTAATAGATAAGATACAGCAGGGGCTCGAGCGCCTGCTTTATTTTATCAGTTGGAGCTTCCTGTTGAAGCTAATTAAGTAACTTTTTCAGGATGGTGCTGGCAGCTTGCCGGCGCCATCGTAAATTATTTACGATGGGGAAAAACGGTGGTGTCTTCTTGAATAAATATGAAGGGCAGGGTTCATTCTGGCACGACGGTCCTGGCACAAAAAATAAACCTCAACAGGAAACACTTGCAGATATCAATAAAGCATGTGCCCTAGTTGAAGCTTAAATTCAGTGACTCATTCATCAGCCCAAAATCAATCATGAGCGTTGTGGAGGCTGGGCAGGTGTGCCTTCTTCCCAAATATACCATCGAAAATCCGCTGTGATGCAGGCCAGAGGCATTTGCATCTTTGACTTTCACGAGCGCAATCCCCGTGCTGTTCCTGTGACCAGGAGCTTCGGTCTCTTAATCTGCCGCTCTGATCGGTCTCTGACCTTTTATACACACAAGAGGCATGTGCGCTCGCATGGAAGCCCCGTCCGTTTGTCCCCGCCCACACACTCGAGGAAGCCCCGCCCCCAAATCCGCCGATCCGCAAAATCCGCGGATTTTGCGGATCCACGATCCGTGAATTCGCAAATTCGTGAATCGTGGATCCGCAAAATCCGCCCATGCTTATTCTTGAGACACCCCTGCACCCTTGAAAAAATTCCTAATTTGCGATGAGCTAATTGCTAATCGCAAATTACACCTTCATTCCTATGAGCCTCCTAGCCCATGGAAATGAATGGGTAATTTGCAATTAGCAATTTGCTCATTGCAAATTAGGAATGGTAAAGAATTGCTATTTATTCCTTAAAATTCGCTATTTAGGAAATGCAAAATAGTTTGATGATACATATGGCGGTTCATCTGTAACAAGATAAGAAGCTTAGGGATACATTTATGATGACTGGCGCAATAAAGTGGACATTACTTACTTCATTGGTAGGCCTTTACATGTATTATCTCCTCTGTATTCTTCATCAAGCGTAACTTTAATCTCCAATCCTGAGTAGGCCTCACCTTAAACAAACCTCTGGATAGGCCACACCTTATCGTCATCCTGGATTAATCATTTAAAATGCTAGGGACAGATTTATGATAGGTGTATGCCTCTTTTGCGCCACTGTGCGTCACTTTTATGATGCAGCGGCGGTGCAAAAGATTTGCTATGAGGCGACAAAATTACAAATTGATGCATTTAGGCAGATGTGTCATGGTGTAAAAAAAACGTGCCACATGAAACCGATGCAGCAGTGATGCAAAAGATGCACCATGTTGCAAGACAGGCCTCACTTGGGGCCATATGTATCAAGCTAATTAGCATTCGCAAAGATCAAAATTCTGCAAATTTCGGCCTTTGCGAATGCTAATTAGACAAATGGTATGTATCAAACAAGTTTGATGCAAAATAAGGAATAGCAATATTTGCTATTCCTTATTTTGCGATTGCACTGAAGGATTTGCAAATTTTGCGATTCCTTAAATGCAATGTATCAAACAAAAAATATGTAAAAAATGACATTAAGGATTTGGAAACTACCACCAACTTCTAGTTTGTGGTAATTTGCGAATTCTTTTCAAAAAGCTTTTTTTCCAAAAAACAAAAGGTGCCATATGACGCCAATACATGCCCTTAGGGCATGTATGTGCGCCATATGCCCCCAAATTTCTTTTTCAGGGGTGCAGCAGGGTGTTCTTGAGACACCCCTGCACCCTTGAAAAAATTCCTAATTTGCGATGAGCTAATTGCTAATCGCAAATTGCACCTTCATTCCTATGAGCCTCCTAGCCCATGGAAATGAATGGGTAATTTGCAATTAGCAATTTGCTCATTGCAAATTAGGAATGGTAAAGAATTGCTATTTATTCCTTAAAATTCGCTATTTAGGAAATGCAAAATAGTTTGATGATACATATGGCGGTTCATCTGTAACAAGATAAGAAGCTTAGGGATAGATTTATGATGACTGGCGCATCACCAGGGATGTGCCAGTCATCCTGCGCCGCTGTTCCGCCACCCATGGTGTGCTGCATTTACAATGCGGCGCAGCATGGGGCAAAAATGGCACAGATGCGTGACGTATCTGTGCTGTAAAGGTGGCGCATTGCTGGAGTTGTATTGCAAGTGTGATGCAGCTCCAGCAAGGCTCAGGGGTGCCCCATCTCCACAATGTTGCGTCAAGACCTATGCCTGCTTAAAGCAGGCGCAGGGTTTTGACGCAGCTTTCTCCTATCTGATTGTAAATGCGGCACACCATGGGTGGCAGAGCAGCGGTGCACGTTAACTGGTGCATGCCTGGGGATGTGCCATTTAACATAAATCTGCCCCTTTACATTTAAGTATGTGCAGGGGACACAGAGTCGGTGAGGCTTATTCAAGGTTAAGAAGAGATGAGTCCTGTTCACTGAAAAATTAGACATAGGCTTCACCTGCTCAGCATCGCTGGACATGGCTAAATAATAGCTGCAAAATGTTACTCTTGTTAAACAATTTTACTATTGCAATCTCTGAGATTTGTCTCTTACTCTGCAACATCTCATTGTTGTTATCTTTCTTTAAAGATAAAGACAACATCAACATGAGCGATAATCTGCAATCAGTTGATTTTGACCTCATCATTGAACTTGTAATTGAAACATCAGTGGATGTTGATCCCTTGGATGATTTAAATCCTGAGGATGAAGAAGAACGTGATGAGGATGCAGATTTGTCCGAATTATATGACATAGGGTGGGAAGCTGACCTGCTTGAGCCTATGGAACTATAAATATTTATTTTAAAAATTTATAATAAAAAAAAAGTAAAAATGTAAACCGTTTAATTTAAAAATAAAGACACCTTCAAAAACAGGTTATGTGTAGTGTCTTCAATAAAATATTAAAATATGCTCATAAAATTAGATCAGATTCACATATAAGATAGCACAGGTAACATGATTATAAATTCCATTTCTTTTCTGCTATTTCTGTATTCTAAAATTGCCATGCACTAAAAAATCTTATATGTAAAAATGTAAAGTAGTGTTTCAAGTTTTTGATTACTGTTATTGATGTACTGTTGGGTAATAGTGGTTAATAACATTTTTTAATATATTTTACCACAGATTCAAATGCAGATCATTTCAACATTTCACCATGCCAACGAAAGAAAGACTGAGAAAGGCTGCAAAACGTCAAAGACAGCAGGTGATTGAAAAAAAGCAGCAGTCCTCTAACAAAAAGATTTGTCAAGTCAACAAGAAAGCACCGGGTAAGAGTACAAAAACATTCATAAGAAATATTTGCAGTAAAAAAAATATTACTACAGAAAATGTTTCAGTCCAGAAAAAGAGAAGCAATTCAAATGGAAAGGAAAGGCCAATCAGAAATGTTACTGCTAGAGCAAGAGATAACTCTGTGCATGATAGTAGAAGGAAACAACAGTTTAGGGACATTCGTAAACGAATGTTCCGCAACAGGATAATTGGCAATTTGTTAAAAAATATTAAGAAAGGTCAACAGAAAGTGGTTTTTTATAAGAGAAAAAAAAAAGTTGAGAAAGTTATTGATCAGGCATTTGAAATTAAACGTAAGTTATTTATTTTGATAATCAATAGAATTAGGAAGCTAAACAAGGCAATTTATGATTTCAAAAGAAATAGTAGATGGAAGAGAATAGTTAATCGTAGTAATTTTTGTGAACTTTTTTCTGGAGAATGGATGCATAGTTCAAGCTGTGAGGCATTTTTTAATGAGGAGAGTTATTTCCAGGATAATGATTTGGTGCATGCAGTTGACACCAGTGGTCGTGCTTATGAAGTGAAAGATGGTTGTCCAGTTGAAAAAGAAAAACTTGTGACAACAGAGGCAGAAGAGGTGTTAGGTAATGAGGTTTTAGGAAGACGTGCTAAGGGTCCTGTGTACACCTGGAAGTGTAGTAGTATTTGCAGTGTGCGACAGGATTCCATCAATTTGCTTTGTGATTTTGTACGGTCATTTAATAAGAAAAGTCTGAAGCAGAAAATAAGGTTGTTGCAAGAATTAGATCCTTGCAGAGTGAGAGAAGTGACAGGTTTGCATGGTCATTCACTGGCTTGTCTTTCCAGGAGAGTATGCCAGAGTGTTTTTCATCATTTCAGGATGCTAGCAGTGCATCATAATAAAGTGAGGAAATTAGTTAGAATGTTGTATTATGCTAAGAGTCCAGCAATTATGCTTACAAAATTATGTGCTGCTCTTTTGCATGGTTCTGAAATAGATGTGAAGAATATATGTGAAGAAATTGAGTTTTGTTACTTTGGAAGTAAAGAGGAGAATGTTGAAATTGACCAAGAAGAAGCGGGTAATGTGGAAGATAGTGTACAGGTTTCCAGTACAGATAATTTCCAGAGGGAAATTGCCACGTTTCAGGTCAAATCAAGTGAGAGGCCCAATTTCACTTGTGTGTGTTGTCGACGCACTTATTATAAGAATCAGACTAAGTTAGTGGATTTATATGCAAAAAGTGAAAGGGAAAATAATAGTGAATGGAAGGATTTCGCAACATACTTGATGGTAGAAAATTGTTTTGATTTGGGATTGGATCAACGTGTGTGTACTTATTGTTGTTGCAAATTAAATCAAAACCAGATGCCTGCTAGAGCAGTTCATAATAATCTGGAATTGGTTGAGATTCCTTCTGAATTGAAGGATTTAAATACTTATGAATCTATTTTGATTCAAAGTATCCATCCCTTTCAGGCTATTGTAAGAATGGAGCCAAAGACAGGGAAATTGCCTCCATCAGATTTACAGAGAGGATTAAAGGGAAGAGTTGTTTATTTGCCTCTAGATTTGAAGAAAAACATTAACACAATTGGAGTAGAAAAAGTGGACGAGGAACCTCTGGTTATCTTAGTTAATGGGGTTCCGACAAAGAATAAGAAAATATGGCAAGATTTAGTAGATGTTAGGAAAGTTAAAAAGGCAACATTGTATTTGAAAAAAAATAATAAATACTATAAGAATGTATATGTTGCAGAAGAGGAAGTAAGTGAGGAAGAGGATAGCGATTTGTGTGCTGGTCAAATTGAGAAAGTAGAAACTTCTACTAGTGAAGAAATATATGAACATTATAGTGTTCATCCTTTGCATTCCAAGGAAGTCATGGGGAATGCTATTGAGTTGTTTCAAATGAAACAAGCCAAAGGGAGTCCCATTAGTGTTTGGGAGGAAAGTTTGGAAGCTCGGTGTTTCCCACAGCTTTTTCCAACAGGTCAGGGAGGAAGATATGATGAGCGACCTCATCAAATTCCTGCTTCTGAATACCGGACTTTGCGATTGTATGCAGGAGATGCTAGGTTTCGACAATGCATTCCTTATTTGTTTCATCTCCTGTTTGAAAGCGATCTGTCTGGACTGTCATATGCAGTGAACCACATCTTGAAAAGTGGTATACACATGCAAAACATCTCGGCAAGTGACTTTATGGATAAAGTCAATGTCCAAGACAGTATTTTGGATTCTCACCTGATTAATCTCATGGCGTGTCAGCGTGGTACTAATGAGTACTGGTACCGTCGTCATGGTGATTTAAAATGTATGCTGAGGAACTTAGGTACTCCCACATGGTTCCTCACTCTGAGCTGTGCCGAGTATGGCTGGGAAGACTTACTTGAATTTCTACGAGAGGCAAATGCTAACGTAGAAAACATCGAATTCAAGACACCCGGAGAACTGTGCTCTTTGGATCCAGTCAATGTATGTAGGTACTTCAATCATAGATTTGAAGCTATGATGTCTTTCATCATGAATAAGAAGAATCCACCTCTTGGAGAGGTGTTGGATTTCTTCTGGAGAAAGGAGTACCAAGCAAGAGGTGCTCCTCATATACATATGTTGCTGTGGATCAAGGATGCACCTAAATTTGGAACGGATCCAGAAGACTCAGTGATGAGTTTTATACAACAGTATTCTACGTGTGCTGTTCCAAACGCAAAGGAGAAGAAAAGCCTAAGAGAAAAAGTTCTGCGTTTCCAAAGCCATCGATGTGGAAAGTACTGTCGTCGTAAATTCCGAAACAAGGACAAGTTCTACACCAAATGTCGTTTTGGTTTTCCACGACCGGTGATTTCTAAAGGAAGAGTAAACAGTTTGATGTCTTCGCTGCGACATAATGTGATGAAGAAATCACCTAAAAACACATACAATTTGAAGAGGAACGAAGAGTCCAAGTACATCAACGACTACAACCCGGTGATTTTGTCCATGTGGAATGCTAACATGGATATACAGTTTGTGGCTGATAACTGTATGGCTGTGGCTCGGTATGTGACGTCTTACATCACCAAAAAAGAGAAGACAGAATTGAAGGATATGTGGGAGGACATTTCCCATGAAAAGAGCCTCAGCAAGAAGTTGTACAGTTTCAGTCTGAAGATGTTGTCGCATCGAGAAATTGGAGCGTACGAATGTTCTGACCGGTTGTCTTCAGCAAGTCTCTATGCCAAGTCCAGGAGTATCATTTGGGCGAGTCTTGGTCTTGCTGCAATGCGTAATCGAGTTCTCAAACCTGTGCGGGAAATTGAGTATTTGGCGGAAAAGGAGCCAAACAGTACCGACATTTTGAAGACCAACATGTTGGATACATATTATCCAAATCGAAGCAGTCACCTCGAGAATGTTTGTCTGTATGAGGTTCTGCAAAATTACATATTCAAGAGGAACATCAAAGAAGATACTGAGAAAGGAGTGTATGCTGTAATAGGAAGTGAGGGATGTCTGGTCAAGCAAAGAAAATGCCACTTGGTAAACCATCGAAAATTGAGTGGCGAATCTCCTGAAAAAAAGGAGTTTTTCTATTTAGCACTTTTGCAACTTTTCAAGCCTTGGCGTGCAGAAGAGGAACTGCTTGGAGATTTTCTCTGTTACGAAGACTCTTTTAATGCTGCCAAGGAGACCATAGAATGTCCTGCTTTTCCCAAATATGTACAAATGTTGAATGCGGAAATTGAGCAGGAAGCAATGATTGCAGCCGAGATTGCCAGAGACAGTTCTCAGGACAGTCAGAGTTCTGCTTCATTGAGTCAGGATCCACTAGGAGGACCTGTTATCGAAAATGAAGCTGCCACTGCTATGAATGAAGTGGAAAGAGCCATGGCACATGCTCAGGAGGATGCGCTTAACTTAGAAGAGTTGGAAAGACAACTCAACGTTGAGCAGAGGAAAATATATGACGAAGTTACCATGCAAATTGATCATGGATTAAGTCATGACAAGAAAGAGTGCTCATGTACGTCGTTGAAGCCTGTCCGACTGTACGTGAGTGGAGAAGCGGGAACTGGAAAAAGTTTCCTCATTAAAGCAATTTCATGCTATTTGCAGGAAAGGACAGAGTCATCGCTGTCTTGTGTTGTCACCGCTCCAACTGGACTGGCAGCACATAACATTAAAGGGATTACTTTACATCGTTTACTGATGCTGCCAGTGGAGCATGACAACAAATTACAATATCACACGCTATCTGGAGATGCTTGTTTTGAAGTTTCAAGAATCTTGAGGAAAATGAAACTTCTTATCATTGACGAAGTAAGCATGGTTTCCAATGTCATGCTTGCCTTTGTGCATTTGAGAATGCAAGAAGTTCTCAAAACAGAGTATGATGTGTTATTTGGTGGCAAACACATCATTGTTTTCGGAGATCTTCTGCAGCTGACACCAGTGAAAGGGCAACCTGTGTTCAAAATGCTCACGCATGAAGATACCAGGAAGTGCCTAGGCAGCATTGGCAACGTCAATATATGGTTAAACTTCAATTATGCCTAACTGCATGAAAATATGCATCAGGCGAAGGATGAAGTTTACAAGACTATTCTACAAGATGTTAGAATTGGAAAAGTGACCGAGCATGGGAAAGAAGCTTTACATGCACGATTACTGTCAAATTTATATCCAGAACAAGATGTTGTGCCTGAGAATATTTTTCAGAAAATTACTGAGAAGAAATCTGGAATATGTTTGATGCCAACTCTTGCAGAATGTGCCAAATTCAACAACAAAATGTTGCATTTAGAAAAGCAAGAGATTGTGAAACTGGAAGCTATTGACAGAGTAGAGCATATGGGATCAACAATTATTTTGTCTGAGAATCTGAAAACAAAATTGGATTCATTAGAGAAGAGTATATCTAAAACTGCAGGTTTTGAAAAGACTCTGAATGTGTGCTTGAACTGCCGTATAATTTTAAGAAGGAATTTACATGTTGAAAGAGGTCTGGTAAATGGATCAATGGGTAATGTTGTTGATTTTGTAAAATACAGAAATGGAGATGGAATTGAATTTTTAAAAATTAAATTTGATGGCATTGAGGAAGTACAGCTAATTGGTCGTTGCTCTGCTAGATTTTTGCTTGTAAAAGACTTATATGTTCGCCGTAAGCAGTTTCCTGTTTGCTTGGCATATGCGGTGACAATCCATAAATCGCAAGGTTTAAGTGTAGACAGTGCATTGGTGAATATTGGCAGTTCTGTGTTCAAGGAGGGTATGGCATATGTGGCATTGTCACGAGTTAGAACTTTATCGGGATTGTACTTGATTGAGTGTGATGTCACAAGCATTTGTGCAGATCTAGATTGTGTTAAGGAATACAATAGGTTAAGAAGAGAGTATGCGCCACATTTGCCTCAATATCCTTTGTTTGAGAAACGTGTGGTAGGCCGGAAACGAAGAAATGTAACCAATACTGGGGAGGTTGTAGCAAAAAGACGAAAAGTCGATGAACCTGAAATTATAAGCAGAAACAAAAAGAATTCTGTTGAAGATGTTGTTGGTTTTCAATTTGAAAACAGTTCTGGTGTCAACTGCTATGCTAATGTAGTGGTTAATGTTTTGTTTTCTCTAGAAAATGTAAAAGAAGAGATTGTGGTCAATTCTGATCAAAGATTTTGCAGTTTGTTAAATTCTGTGTTAGAGAAATGTAGCACTGATAGAACAAACATATAAAGTGTGTCTGAAGTTCGAAATCTGTTAGACAGATGTTCAGGCCAAACACAATTCTCTCAAAATATTCAGCAAGATTGTCAGGAGTTTTTAATGTATATGCTTGATGTATTGCATGCTGAAGGTGTAGATGTAGATCAGCTGTTTGGGCTTTCTTATCAATGGCAGCATGACTGCGAGAACTGTATGGTATCAAGTACTACTAGTGTAGACTCAGAAAGATTTATATATTTAACTTTGCCAGACAGTAAATCAGTCTCCTTTAATAAGCTAGTAAAAGCAGCTGATCACAACATGGAGTGTAGCCAATGTAAATCTGAAATGATGTCCACATTATTTATACGAACATATGGCCAGTATGTCATTTTAATGTTCCAACGATGTAGGCCTGATGGAACAAAATTGACAACTTTAATTAAAAATTTTGTGGCTTCGCAGTTGTCAATATCAGGAAGGACTTTTGTAACTGCAGCAATTATATATCATGACGGTCCTTCAATAACATCAGGACATTACACAGCTTATTTAAAGTCTAGAAATGGCTGGTCATTTTGCAATGATTCTGTTTTAATTTTCAAAAAAAAATTGCCGTATGACCTTAAAAACTCTTACCTGGTGTTTTTAAAACCAAAATTTTAGGGAAAGAATCTCGGGATGTGCTCTGTGGAATTTCAAGAAGTTCTAATGGCTCCTACACGATTTGGCCTTGAGGATAAGTGTAGTTGAGAGACATAACTTCTAACCATAAGACTGGACGTCATGGAGAAATAAGTGCACTTTGAATGAGTTCAGAAAAACTATTTCTTTTTATAAGCTAATTGAAGCAGCCAATCAAAACATAGAGTAGAGGGAATGTAAGTCTGCAATGCTGTCTACTGTTTTACATTGCTTTGTGATTAAAAGTGATGTAGAGAATTAAATAATTGTAGTAGTCATAAAGGTAGTGTAAGTCTGCTTCATAGTAAGCAGTATCAGTGTCATAGGAAATGTAGAACATGACTGAGCAAGAAGGGGAAGATATTACTATTCCAGGATTGTGAAAATGATCTTCAACATTTTAATTCTGAAAGTTGCAGAAATGCCAAATGACGGGATTGGCTTACAAGAAATCCAAGAGTTATAAATGGCTCTGACAAGATTTGGCTTTGTGGAAACTTGTGGTAGAGAGCAAGAAGTCATTTATTGCATGTAACATGTTTTTAAAAACGATGGAGGTTTTCTTTCAGAAAGTGGCGGGCTGAAAGTAATAACAGCACAACAGAGTGTAAGCTGTTCATAGGACATCCTTTGACGTCATGGAAAGTAAGTTAACTTTAAGGAGTTCTGAATTCTGATTTGTTATGTTGTATGGGTTTTTTAAACACAATCATTTTGATTGTGTTTTTTTTCCCCCGCTGTTATATGATGAATACCTTCAAGTCACTGTTTTTAGTGAATTTTGATACATTCTGAGAACAGCAAAAATAAACCATTTAACATGTATAATTAATTCTGTACTGTTTGCATTTATGATGTATATGTAGAACTGTGTAGGAGGCATGGAGAAGGTGAGGCTTCTGTAAGTGTCAAAGTTGTTGCATGCAGTGCTGCACTTCTGCGTACTCTTTCATATGCTGGACTACATCTGCACAATGAGATACCTAAGCAAAGGAAACACAAGTGATGTGATTGTGAAATGAGCAAAAGAAATTGCACGTATTTCAATTACATCACCTGTGTTTCCTATCATTACGAATCACATTGTGCAGATCAAGTTTAGGTCTGTCCAGGGAAACAGAGGAGGTTTGGACTTTGTTCAAGAGTGCAGTGGACATGACTCACTTCATTGGTAGACCTTCACATGTATTATGTCCTCTATTCTCTTCAACAACTCGAAATTTCATCTGCAACCCTGAGTAGGCCTCACCTCAAACAAACCTCTGGATAGGACACATCTTATTGGCATCCTGAAGCAATCATTTAAAATTTTAGTGTCTTGCGACACTTTTCTGAGACAACAGCAATGCAAAAGATGCACCATGTTTTAAGATAGGCCTCACTTCATCTGCATCAAGATACTGTTAGTTTAAAATGTATATCTTTAGGACTGTGTAGGGGGCCTGGAGAAGCAGAAGCTTCTGTAAGTGTCAATGTTGTTGAAAAACTGTTTGTCCTTCAATCTTTTCCCTTGTCTTTTGTAATTTTTAAATACATGTTTTAATATTTTTCAAATGTTTGTTCTCTCTTTCACAGATTGAAAGTATAAAAACAAAAAGTGAGTAATTTAACGACAATTATAAGGTAAATGTTTTGTACTCTTTTCGTTACATTTCTATCACATTTAACTTCTATTAGTTCCACTGCTTCATTTCTTTAACCCTCACTTTCCTGCCTTTGCTACTTCCCTCATTCCTTTCTCTATTACCTACTTACTCAACTCCTTCCACTCTTTTTCTCAGTCCCTCTCTTCTCATAGTTCCTCACTCTTGTTCACTCACTCTGTCTCTATTACTCTTAGTGTCTTTGACTGATCACTCTATCACTATTTGTTCATAATGCTTTCTCTGTGTAGTTGAAGCACACTAGGGGGCATATTATGAACACAGCCAATAAAATTATTGCTGTTTTTATTGGCAGAAAACTGGTGCAAAAGTGGTTTTAGCGGCAGTTTTCTGCCGCAAAAGCGGCTTTAGCGACACATTTCTGCCAATAAAAGCTGCAAAACTGTTATTGCCTATGTTGATGATATGGCTCTATGTTACTTACATTTCTTTGCTGTTTCAATGAATCTTTTTCTGTTATTTTTTGTTTTCTGTTTTCTATTTTTTCTCTCTGTTATTCCCCATGTTTTAATCTTATTTTGAACATTCACTCACATTCTCCAAGAAACTCTTCTTTGTTAATGTTATACTCTCTTTTTTTTTCTTTCACTTCCTTATCTATTTTGTTTTTCACAATTATACCCTCTTCCGTCTTTTCTTCGGTAAATAGATCTATTAAACAGTATCTCTTCTTTACTCCCTATAGCTGTCTTTCTTTTAACATCACTCTCTGTTTACTTTCCTTATACTTACTCTTTTTTTTTTAAAAAAATTTTGGGTTAGCTCCCGGTCCGCGTACCGGGAAGCTAACCGGGAAGCGAACCAAAAGAAATAGAGCTTGCCAGAGTGCTAAACATTCTAGCAATTTTTTTTGAAAGGGGAGGTAGTTCTGAAAAGAACTTTTTTTTATATTTTTGTTGTTTTATATTTTTTGAACATTTTTTGTTTTTTTTGTATTTTTTAAACGATTTTATATTTTTTTTGGTTTTTTTGGGGGGGGACAACAAAAAACAGGCATTGAAAAGGGCTCAACAGGAGCAAAAAAAAATTACTGGGGGCGGTTAGGGCAATTATGATGTTCATAAGCCAGGTTGATAGCATTTATACTCATATTACCACATGCTATCAACGCACCACAGTGCATACAAGTATGTTTCATGTGGCCAAAATTCTCTTGTATGTTTGGCACAGTTTCCCGTGCCTCTGCTGGTGTCAATGAAATTGACGATCTTGATCTGGCCACAGGAGTTGATGTTGGATTTTCCTCCAAATCCCGTATTTCCGCCCGGTTGTAATTAAGTGGATGCTTCCTGGTCATGTGCCTATGCATAGTATAGTTCCCATAACTATACTTCTTATCCGTCCCTCTTGATAATTTATCTTTGCAGATGAGGCAGGTGACATACCTCGCATTCACTTTTTTTTGGCCAGGAGGGATTGAATAAAACTGCCAGATGAAACTGGCTTTCTTATGGGAAACCCGGGGCACCTCTTCCAAGAACTGTGGTTCTTCTCCCTCCTCTTCCTCCATTTCTTCCTCTTCCTCCTCTGTGTTGGTCATGACCTGGGGAGGTGGTCCTCTCTTCCCATGAGGAGGTGGAGGTGGTGGTGGGGGTGCACCAGCTGAAGCAACTACTGAAGCCATTTCTGAAGTATTAATAAAGGTCTTCCTCTCACAATGATGAAAGTCAGAGTGAGGAAAGAAGGAGGGGTTTTCATCATTTGGGAAAAACAATAGTTCTCAACCAATGAAAAGTGTTATTTTTAGGTCACCTGACCTAGCCTTACATGATTATGAAACCAAAACTGAAATGAACCAATGAAAAGTTTTATTAACAAGTCACATGACCTCTCACGCTCATGTTACGCGCTGCGGAACGCGCCCCGGTTAGCTTCCGGGTCGCTGCGCTTCGCGCCTCGGTCCGCGCCCCGGAGCACTTCCGGGTGCGCTAACGCGGTACGTCACAAGACGCATTACGCGGCAACGCGATACATCGCGCTTTCGCGACACGCCGCGGATCGCTTCCGGGGAGCTGCGTTTCGCGCCTCGGTCCGCGCCCCGGGGCACTTCCGGGTGCGCTAACGCGGTACGTCATAAGACGCATTACGCGGCAACGCGATACGTCGCGCTTTCGCGACGCGTCACGATGTTGATTTCTTACCGGTTCGCGGACCGGGTCGCGGCATCAATTTGAGCTAACGGAAAGCTTTCCGGTTCGCGGACCGGGAGCGAAACAAAAAAAATATTTTAAAAAAAATTATTAATAAACATATAAAATATATTTTTGGATTTAAAGAAGAATACATTTTACAGCTATAGATATTAGCTTTTAAAAAACCAATGAAATTCACTGAAAAAACCATAGGTTATAGACCATATATAGTTAGGAATTAGCATTTACAAAACCTTGAAAATTCACTGAAAAAACCATAGGTTATACACCATATATAGTTAGGAATTAGCATTTAAAAAACCTTATTTTACTCACACAAAACCATTGAAATTCCATATATAGTTAGTTGTACTAACTATATATCGCGCACCCGCAATCCACTGCTGATCATGTCACATATTACATCATTCATGACATGGTCAGTGACATCACTGATGACATCACTGATGACATCTCAAATGACATCACTGATGACATCACTGATGACATCTCAAATGACATCACTGATAACATCTCAAATGACATCACTGATGACATCTCATTTGACATTACTGATCACATCACTGATGACATCATTCATGTGATAATACGATGAAGCTCTTCAGACTCTAATATAACCTTAGATACACTCAGTGTAAACAGACACTCACAGACTGTCACTCATCCATGGAGTTACTCACACACCTAGTCAGTCATGCAAAGAATCAATCACACCTCCATTTCCTCAACTATACAGTTATACACACCTTACTTATTCAAACATATACTAACACATATTTACTCTCTTATACAATCCCTGATACAAGTTCACAATGATCCATACAGCCACTCACACATTCACTGGCTCTTTTGCACAGTTATTTATATATGTCAACTCTCACATGTACTGTGTTTTACATATGTACTTACTTTGACATGTAGCACTGAGATATCCATTCACTCACCAATACACTCATGCACGCAGTCAACCGCCCATACAGCTGTTTCCACATGCACTTTTGAACCCATACATCTAGTGAATCAACTGCTCACACATCTATGCACAGAGTCATATACCTCCCAGCCACCCATACACACTCTCAGTCTCCCATACAAATACTTGGGCAACCAATCAATAACCCATATAGTTAATCATATAGCTAATGATCAACACATGCAGCAGTTTATAGAACAACAGACATAATGATGCACAAATTGAGACAGTTTAGTCACTAACCCATGCACTCAGTGAGACACATTTAATCACTCACTCATACAGTCAGTCATGCACCTACTAAATCCTTCATCCAGACATTTATACATCCACTCATTCTTAAATATGTAAGACATATTTTAACTTTACAGAAAAATACAGTCACTGGATGTTGTCATCAGTGATGTCATCAGTGATGTCATTTGAGATGTCATCAGTGATGTCATCAGTGATGTCATTTGAGATGTCATCAGTGATGTCATCAGTGATGTCACTGACCATGTCATGAATGATGTAATATGTGACATGATCAGCAGTGGATTGCGGGTGTGCGATATATAGTTAGTACAACTAACTATATATGGAATTTCAATGGTTTTGTGTGAGTAAAATAAGGTTTTTTAAATGCTAATTCCTAACTATATATGGTGTATAACCTATGGTTTTTTCAGTGAATTTTCAAGGTTTTGTAAATGCTAATTCCTAACTATATATGGTCTATAACCTATGTTTTTTTCAGTGAATATATATATATACATATACATAACTAAACCTACTTGCAGAATCTGAATGTTTTCTCCTCTGTACCTTGCTCCAAAGTAACTGCTCTAATTGCTGTCCATATACGTTGTATTACTGTACAAGGATATTCTTCTCATACCCCTTCTGTAATTAGTCTCTGAATTAAAGAGTCTGTTGAAGTCTTACTTGTTCCTAACATGAGTTACTTCCAGTCTTTGTCAAATAAAAGTCTTTGATGCTGCAAACGTCGAGTAGAATATTTTCCTGACTGACTTCCTGTTCAGAAATTATATTCTACTCTCTTTGGCCAATTCAAATAAAGAAAACTAAACTCACCGCAGCCGCGGTAACCGTAATTCTGCCCCAAACTCCTCTCCAGTACTCACGAACTCCGAGTTTCAAACAAAGGAAACGCCGCGTAGCAGAAGCGACCGTTTCTTTCAAGAACACAGTTGAAGTGCGCAGATAATTTCGCGGTGGACCGTGAACACAGCTGCGCTCAAAAACGTCCAGGAACACTAGACCGGCAACCTTAGAAGTTGTGGCCGGCGGCCATCTTAGATTCCTGCCTCAAGCGCTGAACTTGTTTCTTGTTTAAAAGAGCAGAACCTCGATATGACTGAAAGTTGCAATGTCTGCAGAAACGACTCTGGTGAATCTTGTAAATGACTGGGAGGAATTGAAGGCAGTTTGATGATATAGCCTGACCAGCCCTGACACTTCCAGAGTTCAGCCAGCTGGCAGACCCGGCAACGGAAGCGCTGCGATAGCGCAAGTGGATAGGACAATTGGAGAATTACTTTGTGGCCACCAGGGAGATGGATAATGCAGTGAAGCGCTCCACAATGCTCTTGATGGGGGGTAATGAAATGTACGACCTCTTCCAGGACCTCCTGGACACAGGAGATGGCAACCACTATGAGAAGGCGGTCAGAGCGCTTAACTGGCATTTTGACCTGCAGGTCAAAACAGACTTTGAACACTTCAAACTACGCCAGGTGAAACAGAGAGAGGACGAGTCCATAGACATGTTCTCCACACGCCTAAGGAAGCCGGCGAGTTCCTGCTTGGGGATTGACCATCAGTTCGAGACAAGGGCGCAACTAATCATGGGGTGTAAATCCCTGGAACTTGCGCAAGCTGATAGTGCTACAACCGGGGATATCCCTGGATGACATCTTGGTCCTTGGGAGATCCCATGAGCTGACGGATGTCAGGGCTGGAGAAATGGAGTTGGCACTGGTCAAGCGAACCACCAATCCGCAACCGCTGTATCCCAGTCCCATCAAGGAGGAGCGAGTGGAAGCTATCAGGAAGACATACAGTTCGGGAGCCACCAGCACAAGTGGCAGTGATGAGCGACAGGGCAAGCAAGGATACAGAAACTGTGGGTTGGTGAACCACTCCCAGAGGGGATGCCCAGCTCACAGGAGACAGTGTTTGAAGTGTAACAAATATGTTCACTTTGCGAAGATGTGTAAGAGTGCTGCAAGATCAGGGAATGGTCGGACTAAAGGACCGAGGCCCCAACGAAGTATAAATCCCATCCAAGAGGTGGAGGAGCTGGACAGCAGGAGCCAGAAGTTGAACATAACTGAGGACGATGATGACGACAACGTATTCTTTGTGACAAGCATTCGAGGAGTCAATACCAAAAGACGAACACCACCGTTATGCCAGATATGGATCGGAGACAACTGCATTCAAACTCTCACTGACACTGGGGCACCAGTGAATATTCTAGACGCAGCACGATTTGAAAAGCTACAGCCCAAGCCTCAGTTGTTGCCCACAACAACCAAAATCTTCACATACGGTGGCAATGCACTGATTCCCCTCCAAGGCGTCATCGAAGTTGAAGTCCAGCATCGGACCAGGTCGACACATACAAGGTTCTACATCACATGTGACCGGGCAGGGTCGCTGTTGAGTTAGCATTTGGCAGAAGACCGGGGGCTCATAATGTTTGCTAGGCATATCCATTAATCACAGGTGGAGGTGGTGCTAGAGGGGTTCCCTGAGCTATTCCAAGGGTTGGGCTGTCTGAGGGGACTAAAGGTACACCATCAAACCATTAACCCTACGGCATCGCCCGGTGCCGTTTCATCTTCGTCCATTGGTGGAGGCTGAACTGGAATGCCTGGAGAAGGAGGGAGTGATCAAAAAAATGCCGGGCCTACGCCATGGGTGTTGCCGTTAGTCATAGAGCTGAAGCGCAAACAACCAGGAGCAATCCACTTATGTGTCGACATGAGGTCACCCAACAAAGCAATTCGGAGGGAGCGGCTCATCACACCCACCATCGATGAGATCGTAGCAGACATCAACGGGACGCAATGGTTCTCCAAAGTCGACCTAAACTCGGGATATCACCAGCTGGTGTTAGCGGAGAAGAGTCGCTACATAACAACATTCTCGACACATGTGGGGCTCTGCTGGTTCAAACGTCTGAGTTTTGGGATCTCCTCGGTGGCAGAGGTGTTTCAAGATGCAGTGAGAGAGGTGTTGTCCCGACTAGTGGGTGTGTTAAATGTCAGTGGTGACATTCTCATCTTTTCTAAGTCATTGGAGGAACACCACGTTCGGTTAAGAGCTACCCTAAAGAGACTGGTAGAGCAGGGTTTAACGCTACACAGAGCTAAATGCGACTTCTATGCCAACAAGGTAGACATTTTTGGTTACAAAATCTCTCCCCGAAAGGCTTGCATGTGGATTCAGCGAAAGTGGAAGCCATTCGGGCATCCGCCATCCCCCAAACACAGTCGGAAGTTTGAAGTTTCCTGGGCATGGTGAACAATTGCTCTAGATTCATACTGCACCTTGCGACGCTGTCGGAGCCCCTCAGGAAGCTGACAAAGAAAGATGTGCCGTGGCAAGGGACCGGCGAAGAGACCCGAGCATTCAACAAAATCAAAAGTGCGCTGCTACAGGGAGCCACCGTAGCATACTTTCAGCCGGGTAAGGCAACAGAACTTGTGGTAGACGCCAGCCCAGTGGGATTGAGGGCAGTGCGGCTCCAACAGAACACACAGGATGAATGGGTGCCCATTGCTTATGCCAGTCGAGCACTTACGGTGGTGGAAACTGGATATGCTCAAATTGAGAGGGAGGCATTACCAATCCGCTGGATGTGCCAACATTTTGACATTTATCTGTGTGTAAAGACTACAGTGGCAATAGCGCGTTTGATGGGAACTAGAAAGTAAAGGAGCAAACGTTTCAGAAGTTTGATGAGCTACCCTCGTTGGAAAAAAAGACATTTGGTATCTAAACTCATCCTAAGACAATGTTTGAGAATAATAAAAGACTCCTACGTGGGAAATGTCGGCACAGGTGAGAACTGTTAAACTTCAGGTTCGTGGTCTAGTGTTTTTGGACTTGCGACCGGCAGAGAGCTCAATGCGCATGTTCCTAGAAGGAACTGCGCACTTCAACTATAGCCGTGAGTGGAGCAAGTGTCTCCTCACCGCGCAGGCATTTCTAGTGATGAAAATCTGTTTCTGTGAGACGCGAGTAGCGTCTTTTAGTGTGGAGAATTGCAGTTCATTAGAGTTCGAGTAGTGAATGACCTAACGCATGCGCAATGAGGGAGAAAAAACTTGACAGGAAAAAAAATATATACTGAAGAGACAAAGGCTGACTTACGATACTAGAGAAACATTGGTAAAGTAACATCTCCCGCATTGGTATTTTCATCAGTCAGAGGTAGTACCTGTTTCCTGACTTTCGGTAAGCAGTGTTCCAGAAGCCCTCGTCAGACAAAGGTACCCCAAAACTTCTTTCTTATAGTAAGAGTGTCACAAGTTGAAGACCATATTGCGAAACCGCTTAGAATGACAAGTTTGTTTTCTTTTGGAACGTAATCGCACCAGAGGAAAAAAATATCGAGAACTCAGTACTGGAAGGACAAAATTATTACTGGGCTTTTATGTATCACAATTGAGGAGCTGTAGTCTAGGGATGAAGGGGTAAATATTGAAAGAGATTCAAGAATAAAACAGCCAGAAACTAGGAGTGTTGGTCGCTACTGTTTTCTTGTCTTCCCATACAGATGCCGCAGTAGCAGTCATCCTAATGCCCTAAAGTGGCAATAGCCTTAGGTCAAAGTGGTAAATATTACGAGAGATCAATGAATACAGAGTAGTTAGCATGTTTACAAGTTTTGTTCCCTCTCACAGGTGAAGATTAAAAAGACCCCCTAAACCACATTTGACCCAGAAGCAAGAGAGCACTCCAGATCTCCAACGCGAAGGCTGTCTCTCTGTTTCTTCCACTTCCCCTTTCCCTGCTGCATTTGTCATTACCCAGAAGTTTTCTTCAGGTGGCAGTTGAGGTGGCGGGGCATTGGGACTATTGTTTACTCCTGTGGGCTGGTCTTGGTACCTGACAGTGTGTGGTCACACGTTTACAGTGGTCACAGATCACAAACCACTGGTTCCTTTGTTCACAAGTCCTGCCCGCAACAGCCTACCCCGGATAGAGCGATGGGCAGTCCAAATCCAACACCACAAGTTCAAAAAGGTTTATCGCCAAGGAGCCAGCAACCCTGTGGATTACTTATCCAGGCATCTGATGGCCCTCCACTCTGGAACAAAGGGGGAGGTCGACGACGGCACAGAATCCTTTGTGCGGCAAATCGTAGAAGCAGCATGCCCCCAAGCATTGTCCATGGAGGAAATCCGAGAAGCCACCAAAGAGGATGGATGTCTGCAAGAAGTCAGGCGGACCCTGCACAACCATCGGTGGAAGTGGTTTCTTCAAGGATCAGGCAGTTTAACAGATGAAGAAAGAGAGTACCATGAGAGCCTGTGGAGATGTCGTGAAGAGCTGAGTGAAGCAGGCAATGTAGTCATCCTCTGGGGTACCCGTCTGGTGATACCGGCGAAACTCTGGAAAAGAATGGTGGACCTGGCCCACCAAGGTCACCAGGGAGTCAAAAAGACCAAGGCTTGACTAAGGTCTAAAGAGTGGTTCCCGGGGGTGGATCGCATGGTGAAAGAAAAGGTGCGCGGATGCTATGCCTGCTTGATCACGGGGGCGGAACCTCCGGTGTCCCCTATTATCAGAGAGGGGCCAGCCCGACGCCCTGGACCCATGTGAGCGGGGATTTTGGAAGCTTCCCCAATGGAAGGCACACTATAGGAATGGTGGACAGTCACTCAAAATTTCCTGTGGTAGAAGTTATAGCCTCTACAGCGTTTGACAGTATACAACCAGATTTTAGAAAAGATATTCACACTCCTCGGGATGCCGGAAGAAATACGCACGGACAATGGATCACCTTTTCAGGGACAAGACTTCAAAGAATACTTGAATCAACACTGCATTAAACATCGCAGAGTTACACCCCAACGGCCGCAAGCTAACGGGGATGTAGAGAGTTTCATGAGGACTTTAAATAAAGCTTTAAGGATCGGGGTCGACCAGGCCGAGGACCTTGAAAGTTGTCTGGATCGCTTCCTAAGGGTCTATTGGCAAACTCCACACTGTACCACCCGGTGTGCTCCCAGTGATCTACTCATGAAGCGCGCTGTGAGGGATGGGATCCCCACCAATGACCAATGGTCTCCGGCGGTGTTGGACGCGGAACACGCCCAGGCTCAGCGACAGCGGAACAATGAGTAGACCAGTCCGAAAAGGAGAGCCCGGCCATCGGAAAAAAGGGAAGGTGACCACGTGGTAGTGAAGGACTGACATCCTGGATCCAAGTTTCGTGCACCCTACAAGCGCGAATTGTGGTAGGTGATCCAAGTCAAGGGCTCCATGATCACCGCTAGGAGAGGCACCCAGCAACTAGCTCGCAATGCATCATGGTTCAAGAAAGCCAGCAGGCCAGTGGAGCTTGTAGCGGAGCAAGGACCGGAAGAACGGGAGGAAGGAGAGCGTCTCCCTCAGGAAGTAAGAGCAGGGGCAGAGCCTATGCTGGTGGGGGAGTTTGAGAAGACCCTGAAGACACCCCGATGGATGCCTCGGGACAAGAGGACACATGAACAGAGGCAGCCTGCAGTCCCCGAGGTGGTCAGCGATATGGACTGAGGGGTAACCTCCATCCCAGTACTCGACTCCAAGATGTGGGGCCCGATGTAGGTCACCAAATACCGGTCGGTAACGGCCGAATTCGACCGTTACCGACCGGTATTTGGTGATTGAGATGTAGGGGCCAATATTTTGCACAATCGGTAAATTTACCGATTCTGTAAAATACCAAATCGGTAATTTTACCGATTCGGTAAATTCCAGATGTAGGTAGCACTGTTTACAGTGCTACAGGCCTTCAGAATTCGGTATTTTACCACCCAATCCTATTGGTTGATAAAATACCGAATACAGGTGTACATGCACATCTGTGCATGTACACCTGTGCCATGTGACACACAGACATGCCCTTAGGGCATGTCTGTGTGCCACATGGCACACATGCCTGTACTTGGGGTGCTAGAGGGTGTCAAAGTGACACCCCCTGCACCCTTGCAGGATTCGGTATTTACCGAATCGGTAAATACCGATTCGGTATTTCCCATTGATTCCTATGGGCTGCAAGGCCCATAGGAATCAATGGGAAATAGCGATTCGGTATTTACTGATTCGGTAAATACCGACTCGTAGAGATTCGGTAATTTTTTACCTACATCTGCCTGCTTCAGATTTACCGACTCTTAAATACCGAATCGGTATGATTCGGTATTTAAGAGTCGGTAAATCTGAATTACCTACATCGGGCCCGTGATGTTGTGCACCATGCCACGAGAGGGAGGCTGATCCAGTGACATTCATAAAGCTGTTATCCAAGTTTTGATATTAAGTTGATGTTGTGTGAATTCTCACATTTCCGTGGGTTGGATGGGTTGTAGTGAGCCACCACCATACAATGTTGCACATGCAACTCCCTGTGCCGGGCTAGGGCCGCAGAATATGAATAAAGGGCAATGTCAGCTCATGTGGCTGACGGCGCGGACTGAGATACTGAATGGTTGTGCACCTCTCTTAGCGCGCCATAGCAGTACTAGGCCTCCCCTCATTTCAGCCCCATGCCATACCCTTGTGGCTAGCACCCCTCCCTGATCTGGTGCCCATACTCCCGGGGGTGACACCATCACACAGTGTAGGGCGGCGGCAGAGGCAGCACCACTGGGCACCAGGGAGCGTGTAGCGGAAAGCTCACAGTCACCCCTGAGGCGAGCCGGGAAAGGTTGTGAGACAGCTGGGGAGCTGGAGAGCTAGTGGAGGGTCAGGGTAGGGAGCTCTCTGCTGCATTCGTATTCTGCGCCCCCCCTTCCAGGTTCAGCCCGGCCCTGCTGGCAGCTGTTAGCCAATCATTTTTACCTTGCCCCGCCTCCGCGTCACAGGTGAAGCAAGCAGGGCAGCAGCACGGAGCAGCCAGCTGCAGAGGGCTCATTGTTGCACCTGAGAAGAGCCGAAGATAGAAACAGGAAGATGCAAGGTGAGTGCACGGCTCTCAAGCGGCGCAAGGTGTCATTAGGGTGTCTGTGCTAGAGGAGGCTAGTGTGTGTTTCAGAGCGACTGTGGTAGGTCCCTGTGTGGCTCCACGCCTCCCTATGAGATACCGTTGCATCCACCACTAGAGACTGCCACCTGTGTTTCCTGCTATGGAATCAGCCACTCACTCCTTCAAAAGTGAAAGCACGGGTCCAAACCCAACCGGCCTTGCGCAATTGAATCCAATGACTAGGCACCAGACATTGTGGATAAATTGGTGTATAAAGTGAGCAGAAGCTGCTCTGCGCCTGGAGCTTGCACCTTGCAGGGGTGACGCATACCATTCCTGTACAAAACCTATGGTAGATTCCGGCAGACACCCTTGCACTATGGTGCTAAGGTGTGTGCCGGGCACACAGCAGCTGAAATCAGTGCTGGTGCAGGGAGAGCAGAGGAGCCAGCCATATCTCAGTGAATATGGTGTTCCTGATCACTCCCTGTCACACAAGGCACCACAACATTTGTGCCTGCTGCGCTGCATTCTGTGACACCTTTCAGAATCTGGGCCGAGGTGTCTGAGTTGGAAATGTCCTCAAAGTAAAAGTTTAGGTCTCCAAGGCCTGTGAAGCTAGTCTGTTTGAGGATGAAAGGTGCAAGTAGGTCTGTCAGAGAGATGCTAAAACTGGATTTACGACCAGAAGGCAGTAGAATAGGGCTACGGAAAAAAGGCATTAGGATTGAAGTTGAGGGAGAACAGCATGGATTCACCTTGCGAGAAGGATAGGTTGCAGACTGTGGTGCATTGCATAAAAGAACATTGGGCAATGGCTAGGCTGCCACCCCATTCTCCCATTCATTCCAAAAACGGAATAGCTCACTTTCATAGCTAGAGCAATTTGTGGGTTGGATAATTCACTTTAGCAAGCTTCGATTAGAAACATCACATCTGGGACCTGGCACATTATACATCTAAAATAGCCAGTCAGTGTTTAGAGAGGGATCTGACGTTTAATTACAGTTGGATGTTAAGTTAGAGGATGCATATGTTACATAATTTTTTGTCAGGATTCTCATGGGGGTGAATGATGTGGAACAGTGGCAAGCAAGACATCGAAAGCAGTGGCGTAACATAGGCCCCTGCATCCCCCGCGGTGCTGGGGGACCCCCAAGCTCCAGGAGACCCCCTCAGCACAGAACTCTGGCCAGAGAGCTCCCAATTTAGTCCGGAGGGGGGCCCCCACCGCACCCTGCAGGGGAGCCCACTCAAGTTTTGTTGCGCCAGTGATCGGACGAGCCTCAAAAAGGGTGGGAAATAGAGGACAGTTAAATGGAATGCAGTCACTCAAAAGCTTCCCTTACGTCTCAGAGCTCCTAATGAGCTAGCCAAATCATAAATGTGTTGCGGCAGAAGGTGTAATTTGGCCAGCGTTTCAGGTACTGGGTGCATCACATGCACAAGCAAGCATAGATGGGCTTGCCTTTGAGCCGCCCTTTACGTGCTAGCAATGCATGTCCACTGTGCGTGCTTGCATTTGTGTTGTTTTAATAACCCGCTATGAGTACAGGGATATGGTCTTTAATGCAATGGAGTGCTGGAAGAAAATGAGGTGCAGTAAAATCTGAACTGGACCTTGGCTGCTCCTGCTGCAACCACTGAGCTCCCTCAGCATTTGTGGCTAATAGGAAATAAAACTAGTTACATAAAATGAGAGAAAGTTAAATCATAAATGTATTAAAATGTGGATTCCACCGTGAGAGAGTTTACTGGGATAACTTGGTGCACCTCCATAGAATACAAGGAAAGAAAAATTGTGAGTCCGCTAAATTCAGAATTTCCGAATTCAGTGGGAGAGGTTGAGAACTACCAAAGTCAAATTCAAGTATATCTTGCAGCTACATTGTTCAACTAACCCTCAGAAAGAAAATGTGAGAATGAAGTAAAATCTGACCTGGAGCCCAGCTGCTCCTGCCTTAACCAGTGAAATACCTCAGTGTTTGTGGCTACTGGGAAACAAGACTAGGTATATAAAATGTGAGAGCGTAAAATCATGAAATCGTTATGATTTCTGTTATGATTATCATTATTATTATTACCACAAGAGAGGCACGAAAACATTTATTTTGAAGAACAAATAAGTTCTAGTGCTGAATTTGCCATGGTGACACATTGGTAAGGGTCTCATCTTTCCTCCTTGTACAGATCCATCCATTCTAGCTGCCCTCTCGTCCGAAGTGTTCCATCAAGCACTCATTTCAAGCTTTGGTTTCTCCCATCTTCCTTTTTCGGGTTTTAAAACATTCTGTGCCCTTTTTTTTACCTCCTCCCAACCACAACAAAGATGCTCCATCATTTTACCTGTTTCGTGACAGCAGCACACTCTTCTGCCTGTTAGTAGAGGGGCCTCTTACACTTCCTTAGGACTTTTTCCCCACTCCTACTTCCCTAGGAAACCATGCCTTGCATTTCCTTTTATCCCCACACTTCTCCTTCAAACATGTTCAGGATCTACCGTCCGAGCTCCAGACCTAACCCCAGACTGACTGTATTCAAGACTCAGGGGTTTATTTAGATTGTGAGACATCTGCTAAAGAGCTGCATATGTTTCGTCCATCCCAATAGAGTGTATTAATGTCTGTGCACTCTAAAAAGGATGGACTCGGCATCTGACACTTTTTGGCAGATGTCCTGCATCTGTCAAATTCAGACTCAGGCCTTTTTAGCCTATTTTAGAGTTTGCAGTCTTCAAATTCCCCCAAGTTCAAAGAGATACACTAAATATGTAGTAGAATCCAGTGGCTGCATTTCCACCACCATGGGATATCATTGATGGTTTACCTGGAGGATTCTATTTCAGAGTTTCTGCCAGAGATAGAAGAATTTCCAGCTCCACCAAGCTCTAAAATAATCACGTCTGCACCACACAAATCAGAGTCAGGTAATCTCCTTATGCAAATCAAATGTTAGATTGATAGGTAATACAACTACATTATGCACACCCACATTAACTAACACTGTTCTCCATGCACCTCATTGAATTGACTGAGAAGTGGAACTTGATAAATAGATCATCCTGTTGACCAGACAATGCACCTTCTGCACAAACACTCCACTGCTTGAATGTTGGTGGCAGAGATTGATTTTACTCTATACAACCAGATTCCTTTAACTCTCCTGCCATAATGCATTCTATCTCATCAGAATATATCACTATCAGCCTCCAGTTCACTGCCTCATTAAATATTGTCCACTATTCCTGAAGCCCTAGTCTAATATTATCTTTCGTCAATCAGCTTCACAATAAGTTTGAGTCCCTTATCTCTTCCATCTCTTTCCTAGTAGTCTGTGATTTAAATTTGATGTCATTTTCCATTCCCATGAGTTTCTTCTTGCTCAACTGCGTGTACATCACACATATATAAATATTCACTCCTATTGGAAACCTTGACCATATCTTCATATATAAACCCCTTCTCTATGTCTCCCTAGCATTTGATAATCCATTCCAACATTCACTCATGCACATCACATGCCCAAAACCCAGAGGTTTGTGTGCCGCAAGGTCCCCCGACTCTCTATCTTTCCTAATTACACAAAGAAGCCTCCTCCTGACCCATGGCAGAGATGTGTCCTCTGAGGAATGTGGTTTGTTATATGGTTTGATTGTGTAATGTCACCGTGTAATAAAACTCACACACCTGTATTGGGTAAGTAACATTCATTTGAAAAACCTTATCTCAATCGGGGGTTGCTGTGGCTCTGAGCAGTCACACTTTATCAAAGGAATAAGTGTAAAGCCTTAAGGATTACCAAAACAGATGAATATAAAGAAAACACAACACAATAAAAATCCAACACCAATTTATAAAAATAGGTTGTATTTTTATCTTGAGTGAGACACACATCAATGACATTAATCCATCAGAGGGTTCCAGAGATATGAATTTTTGAAAGAAACAATAAATGACATATTTTCATTTAGCACAATAAATCATTGGAAACTACTGCCACTCGAAGTTTAGGGTTTGCTACAAAAAGTAACTAAACAATGCTGTAAAGGTGACCTGCTCTGACAGGGAGACAGCCACTGGGACCAATGAGGTCGAGTAGAATAGTTACCTCACAGTCAAAGCAGTTTCCAGTCCAGTTCCCGGGTTCATGGGAAAATCGTAGGAGAACAATTGAGAGGAGTGAGAAGTATGTGTAAGGTTTTACCCTCAGTTTCTCTTTTCATAAACAGTACTTGAGGAAGATTACCTTATTTTGTTGGATCCTATTACTATCCACGAGACTGAATGTTGCGTTGCCACTGTCTCACTAGGGTGTAGGATTGTTCACCCAGGTAAATCTGTGAAAATCACTGTGCCCTTGTGGGATATATTTCAGGGTCCTCATCTACAGGTACCATATATTTCTTGCTTCATCATCGGACCCTCATCACTTTCACCTGGTGTGGGCCGATGTGCTCAACACATTTGTAAGTAGAGTTCTTTGGCTTTGTGGTTTTAGGTATTGTAAGAAGCAATTAAAATTGCCTGCCGGATCCTACTACTTTTTTAATGGTTGGTCCATCAGCAAGGTTAAAAACAAACAGTGCCATGTCATAGGGGAGTAGTGATCCTATACATTCGAGGTCGACATATTGCAGCCATTAGAATCATCGTGTGGTCTGGTCGGCTTCTTTGAAGACCATATTTTTGTGTTAATCCCTATAAGTGTGAATGGTCTTTATCGCTGTGTACTTCCGTATTTTTGTAAAGTTTTTAAGAAAGGCATGCACGCAAATCATACAGACCGGTATTTTGGACTTTTCTCTTTTTTAATTGGTCTCAGTTGGCCCATTTAGTCAATAAGGCTGCACAAGGTTAATCTGGGGTGGGGGGGGGGGTGCTCCTTATAGTCACACTTTCGTCAAAGGCCTGCATCCGCTACTTTACCTATTTGTCTCCCCGCTCCCTGTATGTTGTCTATGGGAAAATCACCATAAACCTTATTGGAGTTGCTCTGATGCAAGGGATACAGGATGCTGCTGATGCCGAGTAAGCGATGGAGGTCTTCTTAGGGCCAACCCCTCAGTCGACGAACACAGTGGAGTTACTTTGGCCACAGGGCTTCATGTCCCTTAAAGTCCAGATGAATTCAAGCCAAAAACATGTTGCCCTGGTCTATTCGCCTCTTGTTACAGTAAAATTTGTGGTTCCCTTTAATTGGTGGTACCTTCCTTGCTGGGCATCCAAACTGCACCCCAATGACTTTCCAGGGCCCGTAAGACTCGGATGCAAATTTTGAGGGATGGGATTCGGTCTCCTAAGCTGTACTTCGGAAGTCAGGCGTTGTCAGGCAATCTTAGTAAACAATTCACTAAGGTAGGCTTCTTCAGCTTTTGTGGCCCTGTGGCTCTAAAAGAAAGTCTGCCAACTGACTCCTAAAGTCATCTTTTTTGAATGAGGCTCAAGATAACCTTTCCTAGAGCAGGGCACCACAGGCGGAGTCCTGTTGGCGCTAGCCCAAGGAGTAGCAGCTTCAGTCCAGTCTTTGGTACAGCCTCTCTTTGCTGGGTCCAGGGAACAGTGAGGCAGTCCTTATTCGGTCCTCCCTCCAGTACAGACGTGATCTGAAGTGTGGGTGCCAATTATTAAACCCAGTTCTTGCCCTTGATGTGGTGACTACTAGTCAATGGGCAATTAGGCCCCTCCCACCTAGTGACAACTTCCTGTGATGTGTGTAAAACAGCTAGCCCCGAATGCACTATTCTGCCCACTCCCAACAAGTCAAGACCTCTCCTTTAGCATGTGGAGCTCCGTAGCCCATCCCGGAGGTGTAGCTACATGGGAGGGGATAACACGCCCATGAAAAAATGGTTCGGCCATGGCTTCCCCTCTCTGTCCCCGATGCCAGCCTATCTGCAAAAGAGCAGCCCCCCTTGTGGGTGACTACCATTTGCCCCTCAAAGACGGCTTCCCCTTTGAAGATCTCCTTTTGGGCTCAGGCGCTGTTTGGCCATCTTTCCAGGAGGAGATCACACCCTCCACCCAGGAGGGCAGAAGACTGTCTTGAATTAAGCAACCGTAAGCAGTCACTGGAAAATTTGGGTAACCAGTGGCAACGTTCTAAAGTTGCCATTTGTACAAAACTTACATTAAATTTAACTTATGTATCGAGTCGGGTCTAATGCAGTGATTCTTTTGATATCTTGAAGAATCATACTCAGAAGTTAGCACTACTGGATTGTCAGCGTGAAACTCTGTAGTCGCCAAAGGGGCTACTAGCCTTTCCACAGTAAAAACGACAATGCAGGGCTTTTAGGGCTCAGTAACCCTATAAATACTGAAAAAGAAGGTTTGGGCTTTTGTAGTATCCTGCATTTCTAATGAAATATATTTTACTCCTCCTGCTCTGCCAGTGCCTGTGCTCTGTGCTCAATAGAATGTTGGAGTCTGGATGAGCCTCAGAATGTTGGGACACAGAGAGGTGAAGTGATAGTTGGGCATGGGTTGAGCAGCAGATAGGCTGCTCCTGGTGGGGCCCTCCTCCACTATTTAACAACTTGCTGTTCTGAACTATCCTACTTGTTATCTACATGAATAAAACATCTTTAATTACTACCTTCCTGTGTGGACCACCTCACTAGAGCTTTGCCATTACCTTAAATGGCAAATTCGAATTAGCATAAAAACTGCACTGCCAGCCAGCAGAAGCTGGCTTGGGGTCAAGTTTTGCTTTGTCAGACTTGTGGTGGCACCTTAACTTACAGGACTTGGGTACCCATGGTACCATATGCCAGGGACGTATAAGTAATTTAACTCAAGCAAATTGTACATACTCATTTTAAGGGTCAGAGCTTAGGCACTAAGGCCTGTTCAGCTGGGCTCATTGCACCTTCAGAGTCAAAACAACAGTAGCATCAGTAGAAAAACTTGGGGATGATCAGTCAAAAAGAGGCATTTCTTTACATTTCCCATCCAGAGTCTTTTCAATTAAGTACCATGGCAAAATCTATTCTACCTTCAACACCTCTCCCCATGTTATCATCTTTACTCTGGCTCTTCTATCCTCAACTCTGAATCAGCCCCTCCACATACATTTGGACTCCCCTTCAGAAATGTAGTATAACCCATACCTTGAAATACCTGCTGACCTACGATTCATCATAATGCCACAATCAGACTAATTGAAGCAACTTTCAAACATCTGTGTAATCCAAGTCCATTCCCATCAAGTTTTTTAAGACCTTATAAACTCTTGCCAACCCCTCAGAGGACACCTATACAATGCATATTGTCAGTTGATAAATGATCACACTTTCCATCCTAGTTCCGTGCTTTGACTGCAATCCCAGTGATTCTGTGGTGGTTGCCGCCATGTGTCCGGATATTAGACGCACAGCACCACCAAAATGGCTCCCAGTGTGTGGGACCTGGGGAATGCGGTCTAGTGTTCCTGGACTGCACAGTAGCGGCCTGTCCCTAGCATCACAATATGGCTCCCAAGGCATATTTAAGATGCGCTTGGGGGCCAACACATTTGCCAGCAATTAGGGAAAAATTCCACCATTTTGGCCTTGCGTTTTGAACAACAGCAAACTATACAACAATTCTGGTAAGGTGCACGTTATTATAATTAGCAAAGGAACTTACTGTCCTGTATGAACTTGTAGAATCCTCCTTTACTGGTGAACCAACATCTGAGCGGTGTTGCCTTCAGTTGTTGGAAGAAATCTACAAGCAGGAAAGATACACAAAAATACTTTAATGTAAATATATATAGGTGACCACGGAAAGACTATTGAAGATGGATACTTTGTGGAGGAGACTCGTTAAATTCTGAATTACATGAACTTTTGAATGAATTTCTGAAAAACTCTCTTTGGATTTTGATGACGTGTGGTTTGTAGAAATGACTCATTGCTTGTAGAAGACTCATTCAAAGGTATAACTTAAAGGGTGGGTGAGAGGGGGTGAGCAGAAAAGGATATCATATGGTTTTGTGATAATCCTGCCTTTCTTCCCTTTTGGGGTTCTCACTGTATAGAAACTTGAGTCTAGGGTAAGAGCGCTGTTTACCAGTAAGGATTAAGGGAACATTAGAGTAAAGTTATATTTAGGAACGTTAGTGACATGAAACTTTAGAACTCAGATATTGTTCCAATATGGAGAGAGACTAACAAATGCAGTTCTGTTTTCTCCTTTTGATTTCTGGGGCCTTGGATGTGAGCCAGAGAGAGGGATCCTAGGCAGAACTTCGCATATGAACCAGCTACTTGTCCATCTCTCTATCCAATTCCCTTTCCCATCACCCCCCACACACCCCCGGGCCTGTTGTGATTATAGGGTAGAATAAATATATTTTCTGGGTCATTGCAGGGTTTGGGGGGGGGGGATTGGAGAATACTTGCTTCTGGAAGACACACGTCGCCCCCACGAGATTTAACTCAGCCTGCTATAGATAGGTTGCATTCCAGACATGACAGGTTCATAGATTGATTACGTAACTACCTACATCCCAAGGCCACTCAAAAACAATCTCTTGTACATTGAAGATCTCACAAAAATCCAACTCTAACTGCCTAAGTCACTTGAGACAAGCGATCATTAAGCTCAATGCCTCCCATTAAGTGTTTTGTCTACTTTTGTCCCACAGACATGTGTATTAAAAGATTCTTCCTCAATAAAACTGATGTGTAAACTCTGTCATTGCGTGTTGCGCTTATCTAGCATCAGAAAAGTTATGTTAAATATTCCTCCTAGAAATGCTTATAATTTAAAAACTATACAGTTCAAACAAAAATCCAATTCCGATTTGGAACAGTCATCCCTTCCTTGAAGACTTGCTATGATCGCTTAGGTTTTAGGACATTCCTCCTGAACCCATAATTATAAGAGAAATCTTCAACTTTTTACTGTCAGGAGTGTATAGTATTTGCGTGTGCTTTGTACAAGTATGCTTGCCTCCGTCAAAATACCTGAGGAAAAATGGAATGTATCACGTTGATATTGTGAAAGAGTTGGCTGGAGGCTGATGATATACTAAATATATTTTTTAAATGATGAAATAGCTTAACCCATTATCCCATTCATAATGTCAATGAATCATAATAGTGCTTGTCGTAATTCTGTGTTACACTTTGATGTGGAATTACCGATAATAACACGATTACTCCAGCTCATGTAATTAAGAGTATTTGGGGAAAACATTCCTACCACAAGAGCACATTTAGCAACCGTGAGTGGCCACTCGGTATATGTGTACTGCTGCTTTTAGCGCTATTTCTTAACGCGAAATGTAACCTTGTGTCTATTTTGGACACAAAGGTGAATTTTGTGCTAAGAAAATAGCGCTAGATGCCGGGAGTAAGTTGGGGTAAATTCTATCCCGACAGCACAAATAGCGCTAGCTCTTAGCGCCAAGTGCCTTCTGCGTACATTTTGGATGCAATGGAACATTTTGCTATAAGAAAATAGCTCTTATTACCAGGGTTAAGTCGGATGAAAATCCAACCCCAATAGCACTTTTAGTCTGCGAGAGTGGCTGCTTGTGCTTGCTAAAGTTTTCTGTTGCATTTATCACTATTCCTTAGCACAAATGCAGCCTATTTGGACGCAAAGGGGCATTTTTGCATGAATAAATAAAGCTAACCGCAGAATTACTCTTTTAGCATAATTAGGCAGAATCTTGCTGAATTTTTAGGTAATTCTGCGTGATTAAGCTACACTGAATTAATGCCAGTTACCCCCACCCCTAGTTTTAAGTTGAAATAGTACCAAGAAGCACTAAGCTCAAATGACAGTAATAGTCGCGGTTGAACAGGACAGAGGCAAAATTTGACACTGACCACAATGGAGCACAGGTCGGATGCATCAACCATGCTAATCGTGGTCAAAGATTTCAAGTGCTGATTATAGTCATTTAATTCCCTATCCACCACAGCAGTACACTCTTAAAGTCATCCAGGACCTCTGGGGAGGAACTTAGAGACTCATGGGGTGTTATGCTGAGATCAATAGGATGGTCTAGTCCAGGTACAGTCACGACTAGACATCTGGGCAGTTGCAGGAAAGGCCTTTTGTATCTTGTTGTGTCCCTGTATCTTTAACAGGAGATTAGCCTTATGACCTTTACAGTCCACTTTTTATCCTGTGTACAAGAGAGAGAGAGTGCAGGGCCAGTCCTCCAGGGCTCTTCTCAGTTGCAGACCACAGGTTTAGTCCTCTTCTGATCTTCCTCAGGTCCAGGAGGGTTCTAAAGTGGGTGCTAGGAGCTTCCACATTTATGCCTGGCATGCACAATTGGGTTGACATGGAGATGAATAGGATAAAGGTTCCCAGGGCTAACCCTACCTACTTTGGGCATTTTCAAGATGGTTGAAGTCTAAAATTGGGCTCTGGGGACTGGGGGTCTGTATGTGGATAGTTTGCAACATCAATCCTGGTCTCCTTTTACATCTAACACTAAAATCCACTTTAAAACATTCCCAGTATCCCCAACAAACTCAGAGACAGAAGTATGGTAACATCCGAGCTGGGCTTTCAGCGACCAGACTGCAGATAGACACAAAGGGGTCATTTACAAGCCAATTGTGCCACTAATGCGTCACTTTTCTGGACGCATCAGCAGCGCAGTGTGCCTGCCCATATATACAATATTACAAAGAACAGTGGTCCCTAGTAATTCAGGGATCTGGGGAATGATAGGCATACACTAAATAGTAAGTATGTCCTTTGTCCAGCTGGACAGGTTTTTATTTTGCAGGTTATAAACAATAGCACAAGGATTTTTTACACAGTGGGCATGACCATTGACCCACAGAGAACAAGACAAAACAAACGAAATTTTGGCAAAAACGAACAAGGTGGTCTGTGTACTTGTAATTCAGTGAACAGACTTAATTATGATTCAAAACACCATTGCATACATCTTTTTTCACAATTCTTGTACATATGGTGCTAGTTTGTTGACGACGTTTCGATGCCACTGTTCCTTGTAATACGTTACCGCCCAAGGTCCCTAGTGCAATACCTTTGGGTTCCCTTGTTTTTTTGTAAAAAATGCCCATATATACAAGGCCACTTAAAACCACACTGTGTGGCTTTTCATTACCTTGTAAATGTGGGCTCTTTCACAAATTACTCTACATGAATGGGGCTTTCCATGGGTGTTTCTGTGGGTTTCCCACGCAACATCCATGGAATGTGATGCATTCCAAAATTTATAAGGTTTTGTAAACCTGGAAATGCGTCCTATTCCTACGCTTCTCCAGGGAAGGCGTAAGGAAGGCACAACGAGGAGAAATACTTTATTTCTCCTTGTTTTTCCTTTTTCTACCTCTCATGATTGGTTTTGTGCAGGAAGGTGTCCCTTCCTACACAAAAACAAACACCTCTACAATGCAGACACTCTTGCAACATGGCGCAAGGGTGCGTGCATTGGCGCATGGCAGCCCATTATGTGCAAGCGCTGGGGGAAAGGACAGGAATGTACCATACCTTGTCGATACAGTGCATTCCAGCCCTTTTCTTTTGATACAAGGCAACACAGCAGGAAGGCTTGCTGCGCTGCTGTGTGTCAAAATATTGTAAATGATGCCCAAAGTGTTTAGACATTCTGCTTCACTTTTTGAAGTACACTGAAGATGTAAACCCAACAGACCTGTCAAAGAGGCTGTGAGACTGTAATGTCAAAGGGAGTCCCACTGTAATTGGGGACTAACTAACTAGCAGGACCAAAAAAGGGCCCTGTGCAAGTGTCTTCTAACATTTGCCTGTGTCAAGAGCGGCCTCTTTGAAGTGCACACCAACTGTCATATGAAAAACCCCAGCAGACATGTCAAGCAGAATGTGACATTCAAGCAAGACTTTTTTTTTTTTTTGTAGAGTTTTATATAGCGCGAACTAGAACCGAACCGAATCAGGTATCAGAGTGCTTTACATAGCACAAGTTACGTTTTACATGAGGACACACACTTCCATTTTTTTTTAGGCACGGGGAGATTAAGTGATTTGCCCAGAATCACAGGAGGTTTTGGCGTCGTTACCGAGACTCGAACCCAGATCCCCAGGTCCGAGGTCGAGCGCCTTAGCCGTTAGGCTAACTCCTCTTGACTTGACACTTTCATGTCAAAGAGGAAACTCCCAGCCTCCCCTGTGTATTCTATTAGGTTCAGACAGGGCACAAGTCCTAAAAAAAGAAGTGGGGGGACGCTCCAAGTTAGGTGGGCACCGGAAGTGACGTCACGACCGGAAGTGACGTCACGAAAGGTAGTCCCCTCTTACTACAGGGAGTCCTTCACTTTGACCCTCTGTCACACTGAGCCAGCCCAGCTGCCCTTTGTGACTTATTAGCTTCACGCATTTCACCAGCGACAGGCACCTCTCTGCTCTATCCTATGGGTTCAAAATTGCCGAGGCTTTTAAACCACAATTAGCATGTGCAGCCTTAGAACTCTTGTATAATTACAGGTCGCGATCTCACCAATTGTGCATGGTGCATTTGTTGGTGTCTCTCCATCTCACTGGTTGTCCCGGAAGAGCTCCGGAGCCTCAGGCATCCAGCTCAGGCAGGGGGGACAGCGTCCACCCAGTAAAAACCCGGTAAAATAAGTGGGGGGATGCCGTCCACCCGCGTGGTACCCCGACTCAAGCCCTGGGTTCAGATGAGTCTGCTTTACCCATGCAGTTCAGACTATTGCTTGCTCCGGGGAACAGTTTACACTTCACTACAGGCAAACCATTAGCTGTTCGGTAGGGATGTGAAATTCTGCGGAGTAGTATAAAAACTTTGTGAAATTCCACGGAGTTCCACTCCGCTCTAGTCATGACACAGTCAGTAGTCTCAACAACAAGGGTACCAGAGGGTCAAGGTATTAACACAGGATATTTAGATAATGGCTGAGAACTATTACCACTAGCTATATCACAACTCTTCTTTGTAAAATAGACATGAGCCAATTAAGTGTATGGTCTCTAACACCCATCAGTCACCACTCGGAACCACCCTTCATCATTTGGGGTTCTGTGGACCCACACACCACATTGTCTCCAACAGGACAGGGCCTAATGGATGATAAACGGTCCCTCCTGTGGGCAGGGTGGGGTCACCTCTTGTCAAAAGTAGTTGGTTATATGAGAGTGACGTGGCTGACGGGTGACTAGAAAAAGTGCAGTGCAGAGAAAATGTGATACCAAATAGTGAGGATAAAGTAAATAAAATTGGCTAAGGAAGTTGAAAAACTAATTTAATTGGGTACAGCTTCCAATGCCAATATTAAAAATAGCCAAGACAGAGATAAATTTATAACCTGTCTAGTAGTGGAACGTGGTCTACATGTTTCAGCAATTAGCGGCCAAGTGGCCTTGCTTTCTTCAGGACCTTGACATAACGACTACTGCTACTGCAAACAGAACCAAAGTGTAAAGGAATAGTGTTCTAAAAAAGTGAAACAACATTAGATACTGATATACAAGTCACCTGGACCTCCTAGGTGTACTGTCCCGTATCTTCTTACAGATTCGGTTGTTCACTAGAAAGAGTTTAAAAAGAATAGCATGAGTACATCACACACAGCCTGTCTCCAAACATCCTTGTTCACATTATCATGAGTAAACTCCATCATTAATAAGGCCTGTAAAGGAATTAAGGCCAATTGCACTGTTTATATTCGTGCCTCCCAGTGTTCATAGAACTTGAAGGTTTTCAAATTTCATATGGTACATCTTACCCGATTTTTAAGATGTGAAGACCTCACCCCACCTGGCTGCGGCTCAGGACATAAGTGAAGCACCGCTCTGTTGAGGTGAATAAATGCAAGAATGAATCACCCACCACAAGCGTGTTCACACACAACATAGATTTCGCTCAAGATCTCCGTTTAAAGATGGTGGAGATCACTACCTTCTATTCATTATGGTAGTACGATGATGGTAACCGCAAGTATCGTTCTGAAAATCTCATGATCCTCCTCATTCGTATGAACTAGCCTGATGAAAAGAGCGGTACTAATATACCCGTGTCAGCTCTCCGAGATGTAATTCTTTGAACCTTAATAATCGTATACTGCGCCTGGAAGCACCGGAGCACTTATACTGATTCATCAAGACATCGACAGGGAGAATAATGCTATCATAGCTATGTAGGCCCATCGTATCTCCCTTTGTGTGCCCAGGATAACTACGCGCTTATACCAAATCGCTAGGATGTCAGCAAAACCCTACCTGTCCGTCGGTACTCCAACGCGGCATCTGTGCCGTCTGGGGAGGTGATGCCGGCTCACTGGATGTGAGTTTAAGTTAGAATGTCCCTGACAGGCTGGATGCATCACATGGTAAGCGGCCTAGCCTAGCCATAGGTCGTGTATCAACCGGCAAAGGATCGAGTGCTGTGATTGGATGAGCACTCGATGCATTGCCCAATCAAAACCCGGTTGCTCGTGGCCATGGTTGCAATGGTAAACAAACACCGGCGAGATACTGGACAGGTGTAAACAAACACCGGCGAAATACTGGACCAGAACCTGCTCGACCGCAGGGTGATGTGGGGTCCTTAGTTCTTATAAAGGTCAACAATGAACAGCCTTGGTATGTCAAACCAAAGCGATCATTACCCCTTAATAAGTACACTTGTTAAGGTAGAGTATGATGCTCCTAACAAAAGGTTACAGTGACCAGAGGAATCATATTGATCAACAGGACCAAATTGGTCATGCAGAAGAGTACTACTATACAACATATCGTCATATAGCCGGGTTCTGACCTCACAACGAGGACCAGGGTATGTCGTCATTAAGCCCTCTGAGGTCAGTGCCAAGTTTCAGAACCCATTTCTGTTCCTTCACTAACAGATAATTACTCACATTGGTCACATGTGATGGAATGAACGGTTTCTCTAGAACCGTCCAATGAAAAGAAGTGGGTGAGTGATTTAAGTTAATGAAATGGGTAGTGTGTTTTGTAGCCTGCCGTTTACAGTTGATGGTACTCCTGTGTTCAGACAGCCTCACCTTGATTTTGGGAGTTGTCATCCCCACGTATCTGAGTCCGCAGGGGCAAGTGATCAAATAAATCAGTTTGGCACTGTTACAGTTGGTGAATTGTGTTCCTCTCCAAGGCCTAGATGTGCCGATGTCTATTTCAGTGGTTTTAGATGTCTGTGCACATGATTGACAGGTACCACATGGATGGTGGCCAGACACCGGAGGCAAGTCCCACAGGGTGCCTACCAACCTGGGTGATTCCTCTCGCGGTCTGGTGTGGACCATTCTGTCCCTTAGGTTAGGTCCTCTCTTGAAGGCAAACAGCGGCTGTTGAATGGAATGGGGTCCCGAGTTTAAAATAGACCAACGTCTCTTCACAGCTTTTTTGATGTTATTGGATAGTGTACCAAAAGTATGTACAAACGTGAGCCTCTTCAAGGGTTCCTTTGGAGTGGAGGGTTCCAGTAGTGCTGCTCGATTATTGTTACTCGCACGTTTCATAGCGCGGCGTACCAGACGGGGGGATATCTTCTTTCCACAAGCTGATTTTTAAAGGCGGCTGAATGTGCTTCAAAGGCCGGACCGGTGGAGCAATTTCTTTGTACCCGTAGAAATTGCCCAAAGGGCAAGTTGTCCGTAACGACTTAGGATGATGACTGTCGTACATCAGAAGGGAATTTCTAGACATGGGCTTCCTATACAGTTCTGACTGTAACCCGTCAGCAGTAGCCTTAATCAGGAGGTCGAGGAAAGCCAGGCTGTCTCCACCAATCTCTATGGTGAAACGCAAGAAAGCATTTCTGCTGTTTAACCATCCAAGAAACTCCTGGCAACTAGATCTTGAGCCCCGCCACACCACCAATATATCATCGATATATCGTTTCCAGGTTTTTATCTGGTCAATGTATGGGTTGGACTCATTCAGGATGTGTTGTTGCTCGAAGGAATGTACATACAGGTTCGCCAGGCTGGGAGCATAAACGCTCCCCATGCTGGTGCCTGACACCTGTAAGTATGTACTTCCCTCGAACTTGAAAAAATTCTTCTTCATAGCCAAAGTGGCACAGGCCATGATAAAGTGAACTGGAGTGATGGTGTCCACCTCATTAGTATCAAGCAGTGAGTGGATAACTTCCAGGGTTTCATCCTGCGGAATGGAGGTGTATAAAGCCTCCACATCAAATGAGACCAAAAGGTCGGTCGTGGCATCAAAATCCAGGTTTGGTAGTAGACGTAAGATGTCGGTGGTGTCTTTTAAGTACATGGGCATCATCTGAACCATTGGACGTAGAAAGTAGTCTACGAATGTCGACAATGGTTCTAGAATTGAACCGATGCCCAAGATAATCGGTCTTCCAGGCGGCGGGCGTTGTTCCTTATGCACCTTCGGTAGAATATAAAAATAAGGTGTCACTGGATGTTCTGTGTTCAAGAATATTGCCTCGGACTCGGTCACCCATCCTTCAGCTAGAGCCTCCTCAGTCATATTTCGAATTATTCTTTGCAGTTCCATAGTCGGATCATGATCCAGAAGGCGGTATGATCTTATGTCGCTCAGTTGTCGCAGACATTCGGCTCCATAGGTCTCTATGTCGAGAAGGACGATGGCCCCGCCCTTATCAGCCGGTTTAATAATTATGGACTTATCTGCAGATAATGATTTTAGGGCCTGATGTTCGGCTTTAGGAAGGTTGCAGAACGTGCTGTTGTCTTGTCTGCACATCTCCTCAACATCACGTTCAATGGCTTGTTCAAAGGCTAATACATGGGCCGGCATAAGATGAGTGGGTGGATTAAACTTCGACTTTAGTTTCAGGCCTGTGTTGGTCACCTTATCATCTTGTTCTGATCCCTGTTTATCAGCTAAAAAGAAGTGTACTCTTATTTTCCTAATGAATCTAGCCAGTTCTAGGCGAGTCTCAAAGTGTTCGTTCCGATGTGTCGGAACAAAACCAAGGCCTCTGTTCAAGGCTGCTTCTTCAGTCTGGGTCAGAATGTGTTTACTCAGATTAATTACGATGCCCCCTCCGTGCTGTTCTGTTCCTTGTTCTTGGCCGACGTGCTCCGTAGGTTCCTGGTCGAGCTCGATGTTGTTGGGGAGCTGAATTGTACTTGGGGTTGTGGTTGAGGTTGTGCTTGAAGGTGACCTCTCCTTCTGCCCCGTGATCTGCCGTGGCCATGTCCTAAAAAAGGCTGTCCATTGAAGTTGGTAGGAAAATTAGGTGGGTAATTGGGTGGGAAGGGGCCCATCGATGGATGGAAAGGACCTTGTTGGTTAGGAAAGTAACCTGGGCCTCCATACTGCCAAGGATTTGGCGGCCACCATTGTTGTTGTCCTTGATTTTGTTGATTCCCCCTCCATGACTGATTAAAATTCTTCTTTCCACGGCCTCTACCACGTCTTGTTTGGTTGTCGCTGCCAGAGTCACTCCCAGAGGTGTTGCCATCTGAATCAGAGGTACCATAACTTGAACTGGTTTTGCGATTGTTTGAATTGAAGATAGGTGGAGTATATGACTCACTAGTATATGGGTAGACTCGGTCAAATTTAAATTTGTCCAAGTCTTTCCTGAATTTCTCCATCTTGGTGAATAGAGTATGTTCCTTATAGTCACTGTTGCTTTTATCAGACTCATCCTTATTCTTTTGAAAGATCTTATTAGAAAGGGTGGCTTTGATTTTAGACTCAGTGATCTGAATTTCAACCAAAATGGCATCTGCTGCCAGTTTTGAGGTCTTAATAATCAGGATTAACCAATCTCTTGTACAACGCCAAGCGATCAACGCCCAGCACTTTAGAAATTCCTTATCTTTAAGAAATAGCCTAGGGGCATTAGTGACAATAAGCCCTGTAGGGGCACAGTTGTTACGTAGATATTGGGCCATGATGGTACCGTGTAATGCCATTCTGGTCATGGATTTTTTGAGGCCCAGAAGCTTGCCCCATTCCTCTTCGTTGGTCGCGACCACTAAAGGTGTGACGTCCAATACATCGGGAAAGTCGGCTAAAGCTGACTGGAGGTCCTCATCGTTAAACAAAAAACCATGGCTGTCAGCCATAGTTAAATAATAGAAGGAGTTTGTTTGAGCAAATGAGCTTTTTTTGCGCAGAATGATGCTGTAGTCTCCCTGCATGCCTCTCACATGCCCGTGCAGGCTGAGGCTAGCAGCGACACTAACAAAGCACTGCGCTGGTGCAGAGACAGGCTTCATTCTTACCTAAGCTGCCGGCGAACCCTTCCATCCCCCTCTGGGAGCAGCAACTCGCTTTGGCTCGGGGAACAGAAGAGGTGCACCAGTTGGGTGAGTGCCCAGAAGCCGCAGGGATGCAGGAAGCACACACCGCCTGGAAGTGCAGGAGCCCAGCATTGGGGCAAAGGGGCTGGCGCTGGCTCACCCTCTCCTATCTGTAGGGGTGTCCACGGGTCTCCCCCAGCTGTCCCCTGAACCTCGAGCAGCCAGCAAACCTTTCAACATGACTCAGGCTGCACACTCTCACCACTATATATATATATTTTTAGACCTCCATAAGCGTGTTCCATTTTCCTCACAAGGCATGTGCCCATGCATGCGCAGACCACTTCTAATCCCCAGGTCTACTTGGCTGTGACTTTAGTACTAGCAGGAATTTTTGTTATACTCCCAATATGGCCACTAGTGCTTTCTAATGTGTATGACATGGAACGCAAAAGTGCACAGGTTGTTTAGTGCCATTTTGTGCATCATACGTTCTAGTGAAGGCCACTTCCATGCAGCCGGAAGATGTCATGTATTCAGAGGGTCAGAAAAATGGTTTCCCTGGCAGAGCCCTGCCACCAGATTCCCCTGATCTCTGCTGTGTCCTAGTGAACAGCATCCTGAATCTGGAGCTGCTCGACGTGGATCTATACAGGGTCCACTACCCGGTAGTTCTTTGACCGGTATATGTGTAAACCTAGTAAAGAGACTATAACTGCCCTCTCACGTGAGCCTACAGGGTACAGCACAGAGTGACTGAAAGCTACATTGAAGGAGAAAGGTGAAGCAAGTGGAAAGTAATGCTATCTGCTCTGGAATGAAAGGGCCTCTCCAAAAACCAACGAACCACAAGTCAGGGAAATCTGCAAAACCAGAGGAGGAGAATAAACCTTGTTCTTTAAAAACCCTAAATAAACTGTACAGAGAGAAGATGTAAAGAAGAAAAAACAAACACACACAATATTTTAATTCAACAAATTGTAGCAGACAGAAAGCACAAAAAAAGTTTTTTTCAACAACTGATTTCGAATCTCAAGTGTCATTTGACTTATAAATATTGGCCATTGGCCATTGCCTGTAAACTGCTACTTGGTGGTGAGAGGCAGAGTTTTCGCCGAGTTCACCGCCCACTCCTACTGTTAGATGTTGGAAGCCGCTGAAAGGCTTTCGAAGCATTAGGTAGTCAAGCTGTAACTTTTCTGCAACACCTTTTCGGTAATAGTTGGAAAGATTACAACTTTACCATTAAATTGAATTTTGTTTAACTATTGAAAAAGTTCTTGAAATATTTCTGTAGCTGTTTCCTAGGTAGAGCTATACATTTTTATACTAAGGGCCTGATTTAGATCTTGGCGGTTATGGTCCCAGCGTCACTTTTTTGACAGATTCCCCATTCATCTACTAGGCGGTCCATCTCACTCTATTTAGATACTGGCAGTTAGACGGACGAAAGACCGCTGAAGTGCCGTTGACTGTGCCAGTTACGTTCACCCACGTTGATGGCGCAATAGACAAAAGCGGCTATTGGAGAGAGGACAGCCAGTTTGTCCTCTGGGCCAATCATGATGTGCAGATGTACAACAGTTTTTTGCAGGCCCTAATGGGTTTCAGACCCCTTGCGCATGCAAAAAAACTTGTGGCCCATGTACTAACCCTATTTTGTGAGTCGCTAATTAAATAGCGACTCGCAACATAGTGTTAACAGCTCACTATTAGGAAGGGGCGTCCCTTCCTAATAGTGAGTCCAACACCTATGTAAGAAAATTTTGCGACTGCAATTGCGGTCGAAAAACTCTTGCAGTTTTCCACCCTCTTCAAGAGGGTGGTAAACCATTTGCAAACGGGAAGGGGTCTCCAAGGGACCCCTTCCCCTATGTGAATGGATGCACAAACATTTTTTCAGAGCAGGCAGTGGTCCCAGGGACCACTACCTGCCCTTAAAAAATGAAACAAAAACGTTTTTCTTTTTCTTTTTTTAAATGCTTTCCGTTTTCCTTTAAGGAAAACGGGATACATTTAAAAAAATGCTTTATTTAAAAGCAGTCCCAGACATGGAGGTCTGCTGACCCCAGCAGGCCACAATCCCTGGGAGTGCCAGCCATTCCCAATGGGGTGGCAAATTGCGACAGCCTCATTAATGTGTATGAGGCATGCAATTTGCGACTCCATCGGGAATCGCAAACAGTGTCTCAGACACTGTTGTACATTGGAAATTGCGACTCGCAAATTGCGACTCGCAATTTAACGCAATTTGCGACTCGCAATTTCCAATGGTCGTACATCTGGCTTGATGTGCCTTCCCACCAATGTGACTTTGGTGCTAAAACATCCATACCTTGGTTGGCACTTTGGAAGGGACATGAGACATAAACTCACCTTTTCTCACTTTCAGACTTCCTTTTCCGTCATGGACCCGATCTTCCAAGTCCTGCCCCTGCTGCTTCTGTTTGATGATGAACAAAATCAACATCCTCGTAGATGGAAACAACTGTAAGCTCCACTTTTACCTATTACATTTTGACTTGTCTGTTAACATTTGCACTGACCTTGTGCATTTTTAAATATTTCCTACAAGCAATAGCATACCAATGTGCAATGCATGTGTGTAAAGTTGAAATTGTCAAATTAAAAACATATCCATTACACATAATTAGGATAGGTGCAATGTAACATGATGTAGAAATTGCACTAGACAAGGTGTAACCTTTACCTTATTAATTACCTGTAAAATCAATGTTGCAAAGTCCCATTATTGTCAAGGTGTAATGCACGTGTTTCTTCTTTTCAGTAATCAAGGTGAAAAAAAATACCTGTAGTAACACTTAAAAACATAGGGGCAGAATAGCAAGAACCTCGTTAAAGTTATCGCTGTTTTAGCGGCAGGAAACTGCAGCTAAAACGGCGATAATGGGCTTGCTAATATGCATTATAGAATTCCAATAGAAGCCCAGGTTAGATGTCCTGCCGCTAAAACGGCGATAATTTTAACGAGGTTCTTGCTAATATGCCCCTTAATTTCCAACTTCTATTTGACGGTGAAAGTGTCCATTATCATGATGAATGGCTGAACCTAAATGCAAATGACCATCACATACTATTTTAACCAGTAAGTAAAAATACATCTGCTTCTCTCCTCTTTTCGGTTTCTGTCCTCACCTTTTTTTCTTCTCTTTTTTGTCTTCTTCTTTCTTTTTCTTTCTTGTTTTATGATGGTTCTTCTGTTATTTGCCGCAAAGTGTATTGATGTTATCGCAGTACGAATTGTAACTTCCACATGGGCGTAGGGTCTCGCGTAGACCAGACTTTATTAACTATGACCAACCGTTTGTTTCCTAGGTTGAATAGTTGTGCTCTTCCTTTAACTTTAGCTGGGCCTTTGCCTCTTGACCCCTTACATGGCTTCTCCCTGAGGTTTGGCGAGAACTCTCTCTCTGATGCTACCCCCTATATTTTGGTCTGTCGCTATGCCCTCATCGCATACGTGTTTTGAATCTTCGAAAACTGAACCTACTCCCTTTTGCAGGTCTTAGGACTGATGGTTTATTTTACCACCATTTTTCGCTGCCCCCCCTACCCCCCCCCCCACCATTGCCCTTCATTCTTTGCGGCATGTGTAATTTTTTATTTGTTTGTATTCAATAAACAGATATTAAAAATAATTTGTTTTGGTTTTTCCTGCGATATTGGTAAATAAAAATATGTACTTCACATTTTAGTCAGAAACTTTGCTGGGATTCAAAAAATTGCAAAGGGAAATTAATGTCAGGTCAAAATTGGTGAAATCAAAATAGTGGTTTATTAAACCAATGAGGTGCTTCTCTCAAAACATAATGAAATAAAAAAATTATGATTATATTTACACCAATAGAATAGTGAAATGCACTTTTGTGCTGTAGCTCTAACCATGCCTCCTATTGAACTGCCAAGGGAAACCTCATCAGGAAGGGCCATCTAGAGGGCACAGAGCAGGCACCTCAATGAACTTTCTACGGGGGTGGTGTTGAGATTGGGCGGGAAAGTCGTGGGTTTTGAGAGGGGTGGATTTTGGTTTGGAGGCGTAGTTTTGGCTTTGGGAGCGATGGTTTTGATTTTGGGAGGGATGGCCTTGGGTATGGGAGGGTGGCTTGGGTTTTGGAAGGGATGGCTTGGTGTTTGAGATGGGTGGGTTGGGCTTTGGAAGGGGGCAAGGCAGAGGCAAATAATACATCTTAATGGGAAAACGGATAGGATGGTTGGGAGGGAGTTGGGTTTGGGAGGTAGTGAGAGTGGCAGTGGGTGATGTGTGTGTGTCTGTTGTGGTTGCAGGTGCCTGTGGGCCTGGTGTATGTAGTGTATGCTTGGGTGTGTGTTTCTTCTTAGACATATGTTGTTCTGGAGAGTGTAGGCGTTTATGATTTGTGGGAGTTGTTTCTTATTTTATGTTCGCGTTTGTGGGTGAGTGTGTTGTTGAGGTGCTGGGTTTGGAGGTGGTGACTGTGGATCTGGTGGTACATGTGGGTGTGCTAGTGGTTGTGCTGTCTGTGTGTGTGCTGGTGGTGCTGGTGCATGTGGGAGTGGTGGTGTGTGTGGTACCTGTGGGTGTACTGGTGATGGTACATGTGGGTGTGGTGGGGGTGGTGCCTGTGGGTGTGCTGGTGGTGGTGCAGGTAGGTGTGGTGGCTGGTGTGGTGCCTGTGAGTGTGCTGGTGGTGGTGCAAGTTGGTGTGGTGTTGGTGGTTGTGGGTGTGATGGTGGGTGTTGGTATGGTGGTGGTTTGGGTGGGAGTGGGAGTGCTGGTGCTCAGCCGAGGCTCATGCAGGTAAGAGCAGTGGGGCTGAGTGGAGGATTTCGACCGACGATGAAGAGGGAAAATTAATTATTTATTTAATTTTCCCTTGTTGTCTCCAAACACTCCACACCCTGCCCCACTGCCCCACCACTCTTACCTGTATGAGCCATGGCTGCTGGTGGTGGCAGTGCCGGTGGTGGGTGTGGGTGTGGTGTCTGTATGTTTTTAGGTCTGTGCCTGTATTTTTTAGTGTGTTCGTGTTTATGTGTGGGTTAGACCTTGGCAGAGTTCGCAGAGTTCCGCTAGATGGAACTCCACAAAGTAACCCAAACACTCCACCACATTATGTGGAGACCTGCAAGCAACAAAGTGTGTTAGGTCTCACCGTTCACGCTGATTTTTAGTGCCGGGTGTTTGTACCTGCACTGGAAAATCAGCACAAATGGCACCATGTGCAGCGCAAGAGGGCACTGCTTCTTTCTGTCCCTCAAGTAGATGTGCTACTCGAGTGGCAGCTTCCTCAACATAAACAGGAGGTTTTTCAATGCAAGCGATAGTGGCCATCTGTGACCGCCCATGTTGAGAAATCTTGCCGGGAGGTAGTCTGGAGTAAGATTTTCCTTACTCGTGCTTGCCAACTTAATGCTGGCGAGAGTGAGTGAGGAAAAAACTTCACGGAGTGGTAACAACGACATAAACTCCGTGAGCAGAGCAGAAATTCATGGCAAGGCCTAGTGTGGGTGTGCTGCATGTGTTTAGTGGATTGGGTGCGTGCAAAGTAGTGAGTGTGCTTGGGACAGGGCTAGGCATAGGGAATTGGGATGGGGAAGGGGCCTGAGTTGGGGCACAAGGTTGGGCAAGTTGGGAGGCTGCAGTGAGTGAGGAGGTTAGGCCTGTAAATGCTCTCTGCTGGCCAGACATAGTACTACGAATGCCTTCCATGTAAACTACTATTTGGTGCATGTGGCAACTAAGCCCTTGGAGGGCATTCAGGAGTGCAGTCTGGCCTACAAAAATGTTCCGTAAGAGATCAATAGCTATCTCACTCAACTTAGTCGGGGGTACAGGGGTTGAGGTGCCTGCAGCGAAGGAGATGCCACCCCTTTTAGGGGGCTAGTTTGGGCAACTGGAGGGGGAGCAAGAGGGAGGGGGGAGATGGTTTTCTGGGTGGTGGAAATTATGCAGCTGGTTAAGTTCCTGTTGGGTCTGCCACCACTAGAGTGTTCTCGCTTGTGGAGGCCTCTGAAGATGATGTTGTGGAGCTGGTGGCCTCTGTTGCATTCCTCTCACTCTCCTTTCCACTGGGTACCTTGGTGTTGGTGGTCTAAGCACCCGAACGATAGTGGCCAGATGCTTCCCCATCTACGTGACCAATGTCTCCTACGCCTGCTCCTGATGATTCTGAAATGGCATATACAATAGTTTTATTGAATCGGTGTAAACAGAACTGGTCATGAACTTTGATCACAAAACAGTTTTCAAGTTTTCATATTTCACCTGCTTCAAGGCTCTCAAACTTTGGTTCTACATTACTATAGGCTCATGCATGTATGTAACATTTTCCGAAACCATTTGGTCACAGTTTTGCAAATCACTATCATATGTCTTGTCTTTTATCCTTTTTTATTTCTGTCCAGGAACTGTTTAATACCTCTGAATGGTTGTGGTCTGTTGTTAAGAATAGCGAACTTATGTCACCACAAAGGATGTAAACCAAAAATACCTTTGTACCTTGCGTTTACAAAGCCCAAAATCTGCTTTATTTTCATTCACAAAAAGTGAATCAATGTGTGTCAACAAATACAGCAATGTTGTAACAATATTTGTATAAACTGAACGGTGTTTCCTTTGTTTGGGCATTTCACTGTGGCAACACTTACTTCAAGTAATTAAGGTATATTTCAAATGTAAAATTTTTTATATGGATTCTTTAGTGAAGTAGCTTATCAATGTATCACGCACTCTGTAGATTCCTAATCTGTTGAAGAAATTAAGAAAAATGTTGTGTGGGGATTGTGAAATGACTTTTATAGCATAAGTAAATACATAGGCCTTGATACATTTCTAATCCACTTCATTACAGAGCAAAATTTTTTACACATTTGAATCCTAATTATCACTAATTATTTGAACTTTGTTCTACCATTGTGAAACTTTTTAACAAAATATGCTGGCTTTCAATTTAGTCAAAAATTAATACAACATTTCAGTAAATATGACATACACCTCATCATCTATAAATGTTACATTGAATATTTATTTGTAATTCACAATATTCAACATATTACACCCTGATGCATTCCTACATTTGCCTAATGAGTCATGATTTGGGCCTGATTTTGAGTTTTACAGATGGGATACTCCAACATATATGTGATGGAATATTGCAGCTGCAATAGTCCCTTTATTTTTCTCCATCATTGATTTTTCATCTGGACATAACAAAGGACACTGAACAATGGGGTTGGGTACATGTTACTCCATCACCAATGTGTACAAATTCCTGTCTGCGTTTCAACAAAAATTGTATGCCTATCACAATTATTTGTCCAAAAACCGCCTGGCTTATATACACATTTGTGAAGGGTTAAGACATCAAGCAAATCAGTCACTTGTTATATGTATGAAACAGTATTTTGGGTTTCCAACACATTTAGGATATGTTTTGAATCCAAGATATAGCCATTAATTCGGATGTGACTAGTGATTTTGGGTCACATGCTCACACTTGTTTGTGTAGAATCCCAACTTACCAATGTGATGTTTGTAACATCCACTGTGTCATAATTGCATATTATGCTATTTCACATATAATAGAGCTAACAGTACATCATCCACAATAGTATAGGAGCATCACACCTGACACAATAAAGAATAGTGGCGTGTTTCGTACAACTATCCCTTATGACGTTAAACATCCTGTTGTATATTTGTAGCTTAGACAGTCTTGTTTCTGCTCAGAATAGTCCTTTAGTAGTGATCAGAAATCAGTTGTTATCCTTTTCCACGAATTCATATATAAAGCACATCATCATACACCTTGTGCAAAACTTACAACTTCAAGAACTCTTCTGCGTTGGACATGTGTCAACCTTAATGTTGATAGCTAAATCAGCTGCTGTAATAAAACATTAAATATTTAACGTGTTGAACTTACACTAGAACTTACACCCTTAATGTTGCTGCTGGTCTCTCAATTGTCTCTCATGGTCTGGATAGGCCACCGCAAGTATGCAGAACATTTGAGGGGTCTGGATGCGGCACACGCACTTCACACACTGAGAAGACTTGCCAAGCTGGGCTTCTGATGACATGACTTCTTGGTCCAGCATTGAAGGTCCTTCCACCTCTTGTGGCAAAGATGCTGTGCTGTTTGTAGTCCCCAGAGTCCATGGGGCAATGGCACTTCCATATTTTCTTTTTCTGAGGGGCGGTAACCTATATGGACACAAGAAAGGAAAGAAAACAAAGTTTTGTGACTTTTTTGTCTCTATTGATGTTACACAATTTTACTACATTAATCACAAGCATCACGGAAAACTTACTACACATTACATTTTATTCTTCAATCTGCCAAAATAAAACAATATTTAAGACTTTTGTTGTAACCTGTTGACTACCATTAGCCCTTGTCATTTCCTAAATTGAATAATCCAGGCCAGTGACATCAACTAGGCCTGGGGCTCCAACATTTTATGTATGGAAGCTACTTCTCATCAGTGATTCTCATTGTGACATACTGAAAACTGCACAAGTGGCGCATTGTAACCAGCCACTCTCATGCCCACGTACATTGACTTGAATCCTAATGTCCAAAGACCAGATACTATGAATTGAACTATATACCATGACTAAAAGCACTATGAATGGGCTGCTATGCTTGTCAGCGAGAGTATGGCCTTTGGGGATGTATGAAAATGTGTGCGTATGACGGGGATATAAGTGTACGGGTTACTGAGAGCCTGTGAAATTTAAACTGTGTAATTAATAACTTTCCATTTCATTTGCCTTCCATTAAAATTCATTCAGAAGCCTAATTTTGTTCACAACTCCAACTTTGAGTTGACAAGGTTTTTTTCTAAGAGTCCAATACCTCAGTGCTTCAGTTGTTAACATCTGTGACTCAGCCCCAGCCGGGCCCAGATACCTGAATCATTGACAGGCCCTGCCATCTGTAACCTGATATCATGATTTAACATGAACACAGCATTCCCTTAACTTTGAAATGAAAACATGACCTTGTGCTCATTTAAAAAATAACTCAAGACTGTGAGCTATGCTGAAGGTGTTTGAGAGCTACTGGTAGCTCACAAACAAATGGTTGGAGACACCTGATGTAGGCTGATTGATCCATGGTATGTACAAAATTATATGTATGTGCAGAAGAAAGTAAGATAAAATGTGTTTTCTATTTTACGTGATTTGATGTTTTTACATTTCACATGAAAATCATACATATACATAGATATGTCTCAAAATACACACCAAATAAAATGTAAGGTTCCAAACACACAACACATACTACTGTTGTGGTGTTTTCTAACCAGAATATGCTTAAAAACTCACACATCTTTGTTTTATGCAATGTTAAACATAAATGACACTTCAAGTCATGTCATATTACCTTTATTTCTCCAATAAAATAATGGCATAAAAGTATGCTACAGTAAAAACATTAGAGATACAAAGATCATCTATTAGCACTGAGAGTTATTATACAATATAAAAAGAGTAAAAAGTCATAATAAATACAAAGAATTCATCAATTAAAAGCAAAAGAGGACTAAAACAGTAGTTAGTCATATTGAGCCTTCTCTCAGTTATGAAGTTTGAGTTTAAGGAATGCGTCTTGTAGTCTTTAGGGCAGATAAAAAGAATGAGGCCAGAGAGAAGCATACAAAGGGATCCGATAATTGCCGTAAATAGTTATGTTATCTTATGTTATGTTAAGCCTACTTCTATGGCACATGGCTACCCCAGAAACGGGGCATCCCAGCGCTTGTGAACATACCAGAGGCCAGACAGCACAGCAGCAAGAATAGGTTTAAACAGAGGAAAACAACCAGGTTTTGATCTGTTTACGAAACAGCATATGATCAGAAGTGGATCGAGCTCCTAGAGGGATAGAGTTCCAAAGCTTCGGGCCAGATACTTGAAGGAACGGCCACCGGCTCTGCTTCTTCGGATCTTAACTGTGCGAGCAAGAAATAAATCCGCAGAATGGAGGGCATGCATGGAAGCATAGAAGAAGCAGAGTTCCCGCAAAATCTGGGGGCCGAGACAGTATAGAATTTTGTGGATTACACATAAAGTTTTGAACTGGATGCGCTGTTTAATCGGCAGCCAGTGCAGACGGTGAAGAATGGGGGAGGTATGGCAGGTTTTAGGGAGGGCAATCAGAATACGGGCAGCCGCATTCTGGGCTCTCTGTAGCCTATTTATCACTGTCAGGTTAGACCCAAGCATAAGAACATTGCAATAGTCTAGGTGGGATAAGACTAAAGCCTGGACTATAACCTGACGAGTGTATGGCTAAAAAAAACCACGAATAGGCTTGAGAGAGCGTAGGCGACCATAACAGGTGCCTGCCACTCTCTTGGCATGAGTTTCCATCGAGAGTGAGTCATCCAAAATCACACCCAAATTTTTAACTGTCTCTTTAGGAGTGGGGGAAGGTCCTAGTGTGGAAGGCCACCAGTGTTTATCCCATTTTTGTGTTTCCCTACCTATAAGAAGTATCTCAGTTTTAGATGTATTTAACTGAAGATAGTTCTGCGATAGCCAGTTTGAGATAGCCAGAATATCCTCCTGGAATTTAGTTTGGTCAGCCATGGTGTTTTTGGAGAAGGTAAAAATAAGTTGTGTATCGTCCGCATACGATATTAGTTTGATTTTACGTTCACAAGCCAACATGGCCAGTGGGCGGACATACACATTAAACAATGTGGGGCTGAGCGCAGAGCCGTGCGGAACCCCACATTCCAGGGGGTGCCTGCCGGATGAGTACGGCGGGGCGTGAACCTGGAAGGAACGGTCGGATAGAAAAGACGCGAACCAATCCAGGGCACTCTCCCTGACTCCGATCTCCCACAGTCTCTCAAGCAAGATCCTGTGGGAGACCGTGTCAAAGGCTGCGCTCAAATCCAGCAGAACCAGTATAGATGTTTCACCCTGGTCCTGCACCTCCCACAGATGTTCCATGACAGCCAATAGCGCCGACTCCGTGCTATGTTTAGCACGGAATCCGTTTTGGGACTCATTTAAAATTACATTGGAATCCAAATAGGTGGTCAGAATAGAATTCACGTGAGCCTCCATTATCTTACTAAGGTGAAGGGAGTAGAGAAATAGGTCTGAAGCTATCTGGTCTGGCGGGGTCCAGAGAGTTTTTTTTTAGGAGGGGAACAACTTTGGCATGTTTCCAGGATGTAGGGATGACAGCTGACTGAAGCGAGTTATTAATCAGCACCTGCCCCTCCCGCAAGATGGTGTTCTGAAGTGCTCTGAACAGTTCAGGTTTAACGGGATCTTCCGGGGAACCAGACTTCACTTTTTTAGTCAGGGATTCCATCTCTATCTGCTCAACGGGAGAGAGAGATAGCAGTGAATAAGTGGGATCATTTAGAGCTATGGTAGGACTAGAATGTGTAGTAGGACCATCCAAATTCAGAGAATTGAAGATCCCTTTAACTTTGTCAATGAAGAAACAGGCCAGCTCTTCACATTGTGGGTTAGACACTATCAGGTTACTTGTGCCTTCCCGTGCCTTAGTCAGGTCTTTTACTAAAGAGAAAATGGTTTTGGAGCGGTTGGTACTAGAATTAATAAGATCAGTGTAATACTTAGCTTTTGAGTTTTTTTTTAAGTTTGTGGTATGTTTTTGTGGCTGCTCTAAAATTAATTTTAGCCTGATGGTCATACGTACGCCTCCAGAGGTGCTCCAGTCGCTTACATTGCTTTTTATTTGTTACTAGGGCCTCCGAATACCATGGATGGGACTGCATCCGCTTATCATTTTCATCGGAATGAGGTGATCGAGTGAGTTTTTTCTCCACTCCCTATAGGCTATATCAGCCTCCTCTATGTTACTGGACCAGATTGGACACGACGTTTTAAGTCTATCTTCAAACAAGATATTGTCCAATTTGTTCCAGGGGCGCTTCCATAACAGGGGAAAGGGGTTTTCCCTACCGCTAGCTGGAATCATGATCGAGATATGGACCGGAAAGTGATCGGTCCAACTTAGGGGACAAGGAGTGGCAATAGAGATTTCCTGGATATTAGAAACCACCGGATCCAATAAGTGGCCGGCCTGATGCGATGGCCCATTAACTAGCTGGTTAAGCTGGCAAGCCTCCAAATCTCCCAGAAACTTCAGTATAGCGGAGGAGTCACAACACTCTAGATGAAGGTTGAGGTCACCCAGTACACTGAAGTTAGCCGATTGTAAGGCCAACACAGAGATAGTCGAAATCAATGATTCCTGGAAGGCGCCAGCTGGCCCAGGGGGGCGATATATCAGGAGCCCCGTCAGGGTAAAGGTATCGGGACCTGTATCCTGAATACCGCACTTTCACAGCTGGTTATACTTATAGAACTAAGGGTACAGGAATAATCACTTTTAAAAATCACTGCTATGCCGCCACCTCTTCCCTTAAGTCTATTCTGTGAGCGTATAAGATAGCCTGGAGGGAGAGCCAGGGCAGAAATGGCCAAGGTGTAATCAGTTAACCATGTTTCTGTTAGAAACAAAAGATCAGGGGAATAATCAGTAAGGAACTCATGGACATCCTCGTGGTGTTTCACTAATGACCTACAGTTTATGCTCACTATACCTAATTTTGTAGGGGATTTTGCCCCCGAGGCAGCTAATACTGACATCTGACTGAACTCTGTGGTTCTAAAGAACACAATGGTCACATGGTGCACAAAGGAAATCAGGGTGCCGCCGATGAGCCGTGCAGGCAGCCAGTTTCCCAATAGCAGTCAGCTCCTCGCGGGCAAAAGGGGCCATCGGATTACCTAAGGTCGGAGCCAGGGGTCTGGGCAACGGGCGACAAACTGGCGCGGACGGGCGCAGACGGGCTCGCCATTGGCGAGCCTTCGGTGACCCACCGGCGGTCCGCCGTGCGCGTCTGCTGCGCGGGAGATAGTGTGTCAGCCTAAAGAGGCACCGGTTCCGCCTCTGGCGGAAGTGTTACGCCCTTGGGGGCCGGGCCAAAGGTCAGGGACACCCTCCACGCAAGCGGCACAAGCCGTGGTGGATCGGGGCGGCGACCTGATAGAAGCGAGGAATATTGCACAGGTAGGCTTTCCACACAGAATCAAATGTACTTTTAAAAGCAGAAAACACAGTTTCAAAATTAGAGTTTAAAACATAGAACAAAGCGCTGCTGCGGCGCCAAGCGTCTCCAGTGCGTCCGCTACGTGGGAGATAGTGTGTCAGCCTAAATGGGCACCGGTCCTGCCTCTGGGGGAAGTGGTAGGTGATAATGGGGTGAACCCTTTGCTCACCGACCTGGGTCAGCATGTAGTTACAAAAAAATTGGTCGGTTACATAACATATTCACAGCGTTCATTTCATCAGTTAATGGTTTGAATGGTACACATAAACCAAGTAAACACAAAACTGAATTTAATTCAGCTGTAAGCAGTGATCTCCAGTACTTTCACAGGTATTATATTTTAGTTCATACAATACATAGCAATGGATGAGGTCATTATTCAAAATAGTGCTCAATGGGTGTCAAAAAGAAGGGTTCCAGATTCAGTAGGGTAGGGTGTGGTTGGAATAGATGGAGGGACAAAGAAAAGGAATTGTGTCCTGTAAACAATTCAAAATCAATCTTAAAGCATTTCCAGTCTATAATAGATCACACTGTTCCCTATATAAACAATACACGGGGGCCATGTATGGCAAGTTCTGTTGTGGCGTGTATGTTGGAAAGTAATGTTGTCAAAAAAAGGAAAAGTCAGTCATGGTGAAGGAAACTATTATTGAAAAGCCACAATTGTTTTAAGTCCAATGTCCAAAATACAGCTGGCATCAGACAGGTAAATGTATCCTCAGAGTGAATGGTAGTCACACAAATTAGGTTTAGCATCTCTTTGTGTTGGTGGTGGTCTAGCCGAAGCTGTGCTCCTGCAGGTGGCTGGTGGATCCACAGTTGCAGGGACTGCAGGTTGTGCAGGCATTTCTTGTTGTGGCAGGGCCTCCCTTTTGGTGTGCCCAGATGTTGCTGGACCACAGAAAGAGGAAGAATGTGCTGCACAAGCCCTGCACATATGCAGGTAAATGTCCTGCAGCACCCCAGGCTGGGAGCCCAAATTGGAGTACAGAATCCCCATCTGTACATTTTGCTCCCTCTGCAGCTTCATCATGTCTTGGTGCTCTGTGAGGACCTGGCTCATCATGTCTTCAGACTGGTTTAGGGATCCCAAGACTTGGCTTATGATGGCCTGGGTGACAATCAATCCAGTGGCTTCACTATGCTGGACCACAGTTGCCCTTCCACGACCCTTACCCCCCACTACTGTGTGGCCATGACCAAATGTACCACATCCCACAGGTTCCAGGCTGGACTGTCGGTGGTGGTGTCTCAACAGAAGTAAGGACTGGGGGGCACAAAATTAGTGTGGTGTTCGTTTGGACACAGGAAGTGGAGGTATCAGGCAGCTGAGATGTTGTAACAGCTAGAGTGGGGGGTGTAGGTGTGGGTCGATTGAGACTCACTGGAGCCTTCATCCCAGGCAAACAGGATGGACCAGGCCCTCCTGTTACAATTGTAAAAATATGGATACATTTTAAAAGTGTAGATTACACATACAGTAAGTTGTAAGCCAACAATGTAGCAACCTAATTGGGAAAGGAAACCAATATTATGATTATACATTTCTGTGGTATTGTAATTAGTTACACAAGCAGTTTAATTTCATACAAAAAATCTTCACTTAAACAGGTAAAAAGATGTACTGAAATGTAAACAAAGAAATAATAACATGACAGGTACCAACAATTCAACACAACACAGTAGAGAGGAGAAATGTGAAATTATCCGATCCACGGCCCAACAGGCTAAAAAACGGATATTTGTACAACTTACAAGGATGTTTAGTATTAGTCATCATATTTACAGCGCAGAGTAAATTTTTTACATATACCACTTATATTCAGCAAACAAATGTACATACCTTAAAAGTTTTCATTCAACAAACTTTGATGTGTGCAACTAATGACTTCAATTCAATTACATGACAAGAAAAGGACAACATACAAACTTTAAAACATACAACTTTCAAAAGAGAGCATTTAGTAGAGATTGACCTTTAAATGACACTGTACCATATGTGAAAAAACGTTTGAAAAGGGAGAATGAACAAAATTAGTTTGCAATATGATTTTCACAAAACAGAAACAAGGCATCATTGTTGGTGTAGTTATATTAACAAACCCTGGGCGTAGCAGGCATAGTGCCTCTATGCGTATTTCCACGTAGTTTAAAAAAACTCAGTGGAAATATGCTCCGCTTCCTCCATCCTCCTAAAGTCTTTAAAAATGTAAAAGAGGCCACTTACCTGTTGTCTGCTGCCTCCCCTGCCTTACCGTTCTCCGTCCTGCTCCTCGTATCCTTCTGTAATAAATAAAAAAAATACATTGTATGTCTGACGCGCAAGGGAGGAGGCAGACAACATGTAAGTGGCTTTTTTTATATTTATAAAGACTTTGGGAGGGCGGAGGAAGCGGCTAACTCCCCTCCACCACAAAGGCGGAGTTTTTGCCTACTCAGCATTTGCCACGGAGCTCGGAGTAGGCAAATCTCCGCAAACTCCGCTGGTGGAGTGCAGTTACCCGCCCAGGGTTAATTTTAATGATTTATTCCAAACACTTGCAAAATTGTAACCTAACTTGAACCCAGACTTTAAGGGCGGCAATAAGAATCTTCAGCCTGACCTTTTTGTAGAATTTGGGGTGGCCAAATTTTAAGAGAGTCAGCTTGAAAATTATACGACTTTGTTAAGGCTACAAAAAGAGGTGAGTATGCCTGGGAGTTGTTGAGGAGTGGGCGAAAGTTTTTGAGATGGAAAGCACAATAATATAAGTATAAATTCGGTGTAGCTACACCGCCATTAGATTTTCTCCTCCTAAGTTTCCTCTGAGAGATTCTGGGATTCTTATTTCCCCAGATAAATGAGGAAAAGAGTCCTTGTGCTTTCTTATACCAAGTTTTAGGGAACTCCAGGGGGATGGTATCGAATAAAAAGGTGAACCTAGGTAGGATCGACATTTTTAATAAGTTAGATCTGCCTATGATGGACAGAGAAAGTTTCTCCCATACCTGCAATTGCTGTTTTACACTGGTCAAAGTTTTCTCGAAGTTTATTTGAACTATCCTATCAATATTCTTTGTGATTTGGACACCAAGATATATTATTTGTGTTTTTAGAAGCGTGCTCCAGTTAGGGTACTATTAGGTATATCGTACTACAACCAAGAAACACCAATTTGGTACTCCCCGGGTACCCCGGCATGCCTGCAAGATACTTTGGCCCTACCTTTGCGTAGAGCCGGGATAGTAAAATGGGGAGCTAATAGTAGAAAAAGACTTAATTCCATGGCAGTGTTTTTCTGCTTTAACGAACAACTCTTTTTCAAGATTTAAGTATGTGCAAATCCTCGGTTGGTCAAAATCAATTAGAAATGAATTAGAAGGAAACGGGGACTGGTGGCAGCATGGTACTGGCGATTGATTGAGATTGGAGACAACAAATTGATCCCATACACAGAGAGCTGGAAAAAGGACATTCCGGATGACGACCTCTAAACCCTTGGGCAAGTATCTATGTCTACTCTTTGGTCATGTGTGAAAGCTGCTCCACTGAAAAGAAACCATCTTTTTACTGTCCATAAGGCTTACTGGACACCTTTGAAACTTTCCAAAATGGGGAACGGAGTGGCAAGGAAATGCCCGAAGTGTGATGATATCAACGTAAACGAGGTACACATGTTTTGGCAATGTCCTTCGATCAAGCTCTTCTGGGATCATGTGAGTAACATTATCTCTGAAATTTTGGGCAGAACTGTGGGGCTAACTATATCCACAGTAATTTTTGAGGTTTCTGTAAAAGAGTCAGAACATCAGGTTTTTTCAAGAGACCAGAAATTTGTATTAAATGGGTTTCACCTATCCCCCCCACAAAATCAGAATGGATAAGTTCAGTCCAATGCATTTCATTTCTTGACCGAGTAAGCAAACGGGTTAAAAAAACAAGATTCTGGGATTTATGGGCTAGCTGGTTCACATCTTTTGCCTCCGCCTAGTCTGGTTTTAAAATGCCTTTGTTTTCTTTTTTCTTTCACTGTGGGTCTTTAAAGGTATGATGTCCTTTTCTTTTCGGTCCAATGATTACAAACTTGCTTGCTTGGCCGAAAGGACAGAAAACTAGCTAAGGCTAGACGGGAAAGGCCTACATACAAGGAGGAGCCTTGGTTTCTCTACCAAAAAATGCTGCTGTAGATAAATACCCGGGGGTTAGATCAGCCCTTCCTTCATTGAGAAGTGACTGGGTACTTTTTCTCCTTTTCCACTTTATAATGGATTGCAGTCTTTCGGTCAAACTGGCTCTATTCTCCAAACCCATGAGCATTTTTTGGGGAATCAGGACTAAAAAAATAAATAAAATTGTAACCTAAACATACTGAGTGAAAATAAATCTGCAGTACAAAGAGAACAGAGATTTACTATTTGAAACTCATATATGTTATTGGGGGTTCAAACACTTACAAGCACCAGAACATCATATGAAATGTAATGGAGGTTGAAACCTGTTATCTTACATACAACACAATACATTCAAACAAACAAACAAACAAACAAACCAAATAAGATGTTATTGATATATTTAAGTTTGTATGTTAAAGGAAATTTGCAAAAAACACATTTGCAACAGCTAATTTCAATGCAAAGAGGACATTTAGGTTTAGTCACACCTCGAAAAGTCTAACTTATCAGTCTCCACTCCACCAGGGATTCTTGTCAAGCCTTCAGGATGTAGGATCTCAAAGACCTACTCCTCACAGGGAAAGAGTTGTAAGGGGAAGAACCACCACCAATCCACTGAGCCACCAGATGATGCTTGAGGGCTAGGGAACGCCCTTTCCCCAACAGGTCTTCCTTATTTCCTCCTGTGCGTGCAGGTTGTTTGCTACAGCATTCACCCTGTCACCCATTCTGGCCCACAATTTCCTTTTTCCGTGCTATAGTAGTAATTTGTACTTGGGCTCCAAACAATTTTGGCTCTACCCTAATGGTTTCATCTACCATGACTGACAATTCGCCCTCAGTAAAACGGTAATTTTTTCTCCCTCCCATTCTGAGATCATCAACTTAAATATAGTAAATAATCCACAAGATGATAAAGAAAAGGGGTAAATGAACAAGAAACAGAGAGCAAAAAACTGAAAAAAACCTTAGTTAGGTGGTAAAGTGCTTTGATACAAAGTTTTGCTGTGCTGGAATTATGGAGCAAGGACTCATAGAAAAGTGACTTGCTCAGACACAATCCTCTCAGGTAACCTTTAACCCGTATTAACCTTGTATTGTGAAAATTAATATGCACAACATTATATATATATTATAAAGAGAAGCTTGCCTATGTGTCTTATTTACCGGTAACTAATCATATCGAGGTACATGACATATTACATCCCTCTCAGTCTGGCTTCAGAACAGCCCACTCGACAGAACCTGCTCTACTCCCGGCTACTGACACAATGAGACGCTGTGCAGACGAGGGGCAGACGTCAGCTATGATTCTATTGGACCCAAGTGCGGCATTCGATACCGTCTCTCATGTGCTGCTTCTGCAGAGACTAGAGGAATGTGGCATAGAGGGTACCGTACTACAATGGATGACATCCTTCCTATCGCTACGAAGCTTCCAAGTGTTACAGCAGTCACAACTTCCTAAGAGTATCATGTTGCCGCAGGGATCAATTTTGAGTCCCACACTATTCAATCTTTATGTGGGACCACTGGCAGAACTAGTGGAAAAACATCAAGTTACCATTGTATCATACGATGATGATACTCAGCTAACTGTGACACTATCTGGTAATAACAAAATGAAAGCACCGAATTTCATCAGGTGTCTAGAAGAGGTAGCAGGATGGATGTGCGATCATTGCCTAAAATTGAATAGCAATAAAACAGAGGTGATGATAGTAGGCAATGCACCAAGTTTGTGGTCTTCTGCATGGTGGCCAGAAACCTTGAGACCTGTCTCGACGCCAAAATCAGAAGTAAAACATTTGGGAGTCATGTTTGACCCTGAAATTGACCTTTGAGGCTCAAATTTGAAGGGTAGTGGGCAAATGCTTTGGAACCCTTGAAACCCTGAGGAAAATCCTGGACCTCCTCCCTCCCAATTCAAGGAAAACCACAGTCCATGCGTTGGTAACATCCCAATTGGACTATGATAATGTACTGTATCTGGGGGCTCCCAAAAGGGGGCTAGCCAAATTACAGGTGGTGCAGAATGCGGCCGCACGGCTGATATTGAATCTCCCTAGAAGAGCATCCGCCAGGAATGCTCTGAAAGAACTGCACTGGCTCCCTGTCGAAGAAAGGGTCCTTTATAAGTCCATGTGCTACTTAAGTATGGGCTGAAAAGCCGTTCCGTTCACGTAATTTGCGGAATTTTGGCAAATTCGCGGTCCGCGAATCGCTCAAATTTGCCGAAAAATCCGCAATTCGCAAGCTGACGGATTTTTTTGCTTGGTCGCGCTTCAAAAATATAATATCGCGCGCGCGGCGTTGACTTACCGTGATTCTGAGTTCGCCGAGTTGTTTTTCCTCCCAGTTTGCTTGCGCTGCGCCATTTTGGATCTTGCTGCGTGATCGCGCAATACTTTTGGACCACAAGTACCTCATAGCGGCCCACCATCTTGCACTGCGAGAGTTTGAGAACACGACTACGTCATAAGGGCCCGCGATCACGCATCGCGGGAGTAAACAATTGCGAACACGTAGATGCGGCACGCAGCTGACTTCCAGCGGGTGATTTGAACAGCTCGCTTTCCCGAACTTGCAAAAATTACAATTCTACACAAGAAATCTACCGCAGGCAGCATAAACCTTCTGAAAATGATGATTTGGATCAGAATAACTCCTCAGATTGAGATTTCGTTGCACTTTTTTGTGCAAGGAGTCCTTTTTGGGGGGGGTGGGAGGAAGGAAGTGCCCCAGAGTCTCCCACTTCCTGTTCCTTTCCAGCAGGCTCCTCCCAGTGCGTTGTCCATGTCCTGGTCATTTTTCATTTGGATCTGGAGCTGGAAGGATTACTTTTTGTGGCTGCTGCTGGATATTTGTATTTGAGGACTTTTTGTTTGGATCACTTTTGGATTATTTTTGGATTTGAGATTTTACAAGTGAGTTGGTGTTGTTTGTTTGGGGCATTGCAGTTGCTGCAACTACAATTGTTAAACTTTTTCATAACTTTTAAAAGAATATATTGTGGGTAGGCACTGTATCCAGTAGGCCCAGGGTTAGTCAGGGGTGCATGATACAACTGTTTCTGTGAGTTTTGTTGAATTTAAATATCATTTATGTCAAGGAATTGAATAGCTCACTGTTATATGTGGATTTTTTTTATTTTGGTGTGCGTGTAAAGCCACACTCGCCAGTAGGCCCAGGGGTACTCAGTGGTGCATGGACCAAGGCTTTCGGTTGGGTCTCTTGAATTTAAACATCATGTAGGGCATGGATGGCATTGGATTGTGGGGATTATTAAGTGTTTTTTTTTTTTTGGGGGTGGTGTTGGGGCCTGGCCATGTGGGTGGGGGCCATTTTGAGGCCAGGTCCAGGCAGGGCCTGGCCATGTGGGTGGGGTCAAGGGGGCATTTTGAAGCCAGGCAGTGTGATTTCTGCCATAGGCCTGCACCCAGTCTGCCCTGCTTTCATCCATTATGCACAGGGGTACTCAGTGTGGTGCATGGGCCAAGGCTTTCTGTGGGGTCTCTTGAATTTAAACATCATGTAGTGCATGGATGGCATTGGATTGTGGTGATTTTTGTGTGTTTTTCGATTTTTTGGGGTGGTGTTGGGGCCTGGCCATGTGGGTGTGGGCCATTTTGAGGCCTGGTCCAGGCAGGGCCTGGCCATGTGGGTGGGGGTCAAGGGGCTATTTTGAAGCCAGGCAGTGTGCTTTCTGCCTTAGGCCTGCACCCAGTCTGCCGTGCTTTCATCCATTATGCCCAGGGGTACTCAGTGTGGTGCATGGACCAAGGCTTTCTGTGGGGTCTCTTGAATTTAAACATCATGTAGGGCATGGATGGCATTGGATTGTGGTGATTTTTGTGTGTTTTTCGATTTTTTGGGGTGTTGTTGGAGCCTGGCCATGTTGGTGGGGGCCATTTTGAGGCCTGGTCCAGGCAGGGCCTAGCCATGTGGGTGGGGGTCAAGGGGCCATTTTGAAGCCAGGCAGTCTGCTTTCTGCCATAGGCCTGCACCCAGTCTGCCCTGCTTTCATCCATTATGCCCAGGGGTACTCAGTGTGGTGCATGGACCAAGGCTTTCTGTGTGGTCTCTCTTCTATCAATGTAAACATCCATTTTTATTAGAAATAATTGCAATTTGAATTTTTGGTCCTTTCATTTTTGGGTGTGTTGTTGTAATAATAATAAATGAAATGCCTAGTTGCAAATATTAATTAAAGCACGACATATGCAACATTTATTTAACTGATGTTCCTCTGGCTTCCTGTGCTTTTAGTTGCACAAAGAGAACCACAAATCAATAATCCTCAACGTTCATCATCAGTGCCAGGAAGAAGTCCTGATGCGGTGTGCGCAGCAAAACATCACAGGACGTCACGTGTGGCCACAGACAACTCTGCAACTCGTGCAACTGCGGCCTGCTGTTCTTACATCTGAAGAAGATGGGCCCAAAGAAAGGTGGCCGTAGCTCCTCTACCAAGAAAGTTGCCAGTGCCACTGCCAGTAAGAAGGAGCAGAAGAAGCAAGTGGTGCCACTGACCAAGGAGACTGGTGGGCCGACATACACTTTTTGGGGGAAAAAATAACTACGCCTGCAGCAGCGGTGTCCGCTGGGGACCAAGCTGGGAGCAGCAACTCAGCTTCATTGGTCTCAGTGCCACCACGCCAAGTTAGGCCCAAGGCCATGAGTGCCGCAGAGGCAGCCACTTTAATTGCTCAATCACCATCGACCAGTGATGTTGGCGTTGACTCATCACAAGAAAGTAGCATCCAATCAACGCAGGGTGGAACTCATCTGACGAGTGTTCAACCACAGCCACAACAACAACCACAGATGCAACAAGGAGAGGCGCAAGGAGAGGCGCAAGGAGAGGCACAAGGAGAGGCGCAAGGAGAGGCGCAAGGAGTGGTGCAAGGAGTGGCGCAAGGAGTGGCGCAAGTAGAGGCGTAAGTAGATGCGCAAGTAGAGGCGCATGGAGAGGCACATGGAGAGGCGCATGGAGAAGCGCATGGAGAGGCACAACTGCCAACAATGCTTGTTCCTCCAGAAGTAGGGGCACATCAGGAAATCGAGATTCAAGCAGAGGTGTCATCCGAGCAAGCCACTCCTCCTGATGATCCATTGTCTTCCAGCTCCCCAGCAAGAAAAAGGTCAAGGAGGGCTAGTACAAGTTCTTCTTCAAGCCCCCTTCCTTCTGATGATTTACATATTGATTGGAACCCACCAATGCAGTCTGAGAGGGAGGCAAGCCATGAGCCGACAAAGGTAGCGAAGCCTAAAAGGAAGGTTCCCGCAAGGCTTTCACTTAAGGGTGATGACGACGAACAAGAAGTTGAAGTGGTGTATTCTGCTGCTGATGAACAGTCTGACGATGACGACCCAGTCATCACAGTCGTCACTCCAGCCCCAGTGGGCATGCAGCAGACAGACATTTTGACCCTATCCCGAAATGCTGCTGAGCGGGATGTAGGCGGCATGGCACTGGTACCACCACCAACGCAAGTAACTACTACACCAACACGACCTACAGCTTCCATATTTTCTCGTCAGAAGGGCCGGCAGGGACCTCCATTTAGCTCGTCCTCCATTACCTCAAGTAGTGATGCTGTAAGTGCACAACAGAGTCAAATTCAGCCACGCCCATCCTCCACTTCATCTGGCATTGAAAGTAGCACCTCCACCAACAGAAGAAATCTCCAGTCCCCAGTTTGGGACTTCTTTAGTGTGAGCAAAAAGGCGGAAAACCTAGTCGTTTGTTCAATTTGTAAAACTGTAGTTAGTCGGGGTAAGCTTGGTACCAACTATGGTACCGGAGGCCAGAGAGGTCATCTCCAAAAACACCACACTATCCCTTGGGAGGCGCACCTAAGGAAGATCCGGGAAGCCAAAAGTACAACAAATACAAATGTATCCATTGATATGGCATCTGATGATGATGAGGGGCTGATCGTGCAGGGGGGGTGAAGAAGCAACAGACATTTTTTCTGGTACACCCAGTACCCCTGGCAGCAGCACTGCAGTGGTAGCGCCCACACCCTCTACCCCAGCAACATGTATGAGGCACACTAAGAGTCTGGGAGAGACACCAATACGAAAAAGTACATCAATGAGCCTAACTGGGTTGAAGAAGTCTGCATCATCATCATCATCACTTATGAAAATGGTCCAGACCACCATTAAAAGCATGTTTAGGTCGGATGCGCCATTTGAACGCAACCACCCAACGGCACGTCTTTATAATGCAATGCTGGCTAAAATGTTAGAGCTGGACCTTTTCCCTTTTTCTTTCGTGGAAGGGGTGGGTTTTCTAGAATTTGTGGCAACAGTCTGCCCTAAATGGAAGGTTCCTAGCTGGTCCTATTTTGCCAGAGTTGCGGTTCCAGCACTACATCAAGATGTGCTAGAGGTGATTGGGGCAGCTTTGCAGAAGAGTGCTGCTCACACTATCCACCTGACAACAGACATGTGGACCAGTTGCCAAGCACTTGATTACAGGGGTTAGAGACAAGTTATATGCAGGTGTTGACACGGACACAGTTTTTCAAGCTACTCGTAAACATGCAACAGTAGCCAATGTTTGCCATGGAGAAATCTCATACTGCAGTAAACCTTTTGGATGAGTTTAAGACTAAGGTCTTTGAATGGCTGCATCCAAGAAAGCACATGATTGGTTATGTTTCCACGGATAATGGCAGTAATATAGTTAAGGCCATGCATGATGGTGGCTTTTTCAGAGGGCCGTGTTTGGCGCACAGTATTAACATTATTGTTCAAGATTTCTTGAAAAAACATAACACAGTCAGCAAGTTACTGACCACCTGCCGAAGAATCTGCACACATTTCAGCCATTCTTTTAAGGCTCGGAAGCAGCTGAGGAACATTCAACGTGAACGTAGAGTGCCAGTCAGAGGACCAATCCAGGAGGTGGTAACACGTTGGAACTCAACCTTCTACATGCTTGAGCGTCTGTCTGAGCAGTGCATGGTAATCAATGAGTATGTCTTTCAATGGGGTTCTACTATGAAAGACATGAGGCTAGATTTGGAGGAATGGGACCTAGTTAAAAGCCTGACAGACATGGTTCGTCCTTTTGAGGTCTTCACACGTGAAGTCAGCAGGGAGGACTGTACTTTGGGCAAAGCTATCTCATTGTTGTGCATGCTAGAGCACCAACTGAAGGCGGTGTCTTCAACGTTCAAAGATGATACTGAGAAGCAAGACGCATATCCGTTGGCGGAGAGCTTATTAACCCGCCTAGTTGACAATGAAAGGTTTAAAAAAATACATAAAGAACAGCATTACATTTGTGCCACTGTTCTGGATCCATGGTACAAAAAGGCAGTGGCCAGCAAAGCATTCATTCCTTTTACGGAAGCAGATGTTTCAAAGTACAAACATTGGCTAGCTCTGTCAGCCACTCAGTTCGAAAAAGAGCGGCAGGAAACTGAATCAGCAGGCCATCCGGCATCAAGGTCCACTTCTGTGGCCGAAGGCAGTCACTTTCCCTCACAGCCATTACCTACACCAGCGACCGTATCATCATTCTCACCTGCACCAGGTCCAGCCATAATATTGTGGGAAGCGGATTGGATAACTCATCAAGGGTTTGCTTGTTCCAGTGCTGATGCAAAGGCCACAGATGGTACGCAAAGTGGAGCAGCCCTGGATGACCTTGAGTGGTTGGTGCAGGCCTATCTGGATGACCCATCAGAGGTCTACATTGATCACAACCCATTGGTGTATTGGTATGGGAAAAGGCCTCACTGGCCACTGATCGCCAGGCTGGCTATAAATTATTTGTCTTGCCCACTCGCAAGTGTGTCTTCTGAATGTGTTTTCAGTGCTGTTGGTGCCATTGTAACTTCAAAAAGGACCCGCCTCTTGCCCAAAAATCTGGAGAGGTTAACAATGATCAAGATGAATCAGCACTTCATACCACCAGATTACAAAATACGTGAATCCACGCAGGAAGAAGAGGACACTGACTTACGTGACAGAAGTTCTTCTCTGTTAGCTCACCTACTCCTGTCTCAATTCACAGAGTTTGAGGACGAGCTCTACTTCCCTGACGCCTAGGACTGAAACTGACTTCCTTTTTTTTGTCCTGACTCCTTATTCACTTTTTTTTTACTCCTGTGTGCCTTTCTTTGTTTTGCAACTTTTACCACAACAAACTCTAATCACAACAAAACCATCAGCAGCACTGTCTTCGTCTTATTTTCTTATTGAAGGTGCCGCTGTCTGCAATCCTGAAGTTCACAACTTAAGTTCACAACTCAGTCATGCTCCTCTATCCTCCTCCTCCAGACTCCCCCTATCCATTTCCCTCAAGACAGATGGCTGGATTACGCAGAATGAAGAAACTGTTGCTTCGTAGACGAGTCCCCTCAAAAGAAGTGGGACTGGAATTACTGACTATATGCTGATTGCTGACAGTTACTTCTGAATTTGACACGAGCGGCTGCCCTGTGGGCCTCCACTTTAAGACCAAGAAAGATGCGGACAAAAAGTGGAACAGATAATGAATAATGAGATGGCATGCAGTGGACAGCACTGGCTGTCTGACTCTGATAAAAGCAATTTTTGTTTGTTTGTTGTGCATTAAATGAATCATCATATGTCTTCTGTTATTATGTAATCTTTTACACACTAAATGTAACTCAAGTCTACTCTGTTTTTTTCACATTGTTTAATTCAAATTCTACTTCTACTGCAGGGGCCACTACGTTGCATTTTTTAATATGCAAAATGTCCTTGGGCTCACTGTGTGTGTAGAATGCGACTGCAGGAACATGATTGAGTTTGCCAATATACCATGATGATGATGATGAGTCTTTATGATCAAAGTTATATAATATCTTTTTTCTTTACAGTCACTCACTGGGATGGATGGATCATCATCGTCGGTTTACAGAAGAACTATGGCCATTTCGTGAGTGGCAAACAGGTAAACCAGTCAACAACAACTACAGCAGAACCACATGTCTGTCTAGTCGTGGTGTGGAGTGGTCGAGCCAGTGTAGTGCTGTTATGCCAGAGTCCAGACAGCAGTTCATGTAAAATTGCGGCTATGTGGCTTGCTGCATACAATTAGATATGCTTTGTCTGTCTGTGTCAAAGAGGTATGCTACATCAGGTTGCTTCATTCACTCAGTGGTGCCTGCCTTGACCGTCTGCATGGCCCTGGCCTGCTGTGTGCTAATTACTATCCTTGAAAAGGAGACTCAGAGTATGCACTTTAGAAATGATGCTTGTATGTTGTAATACTGTCGCCTCTGAAACTGAAAGTGTTATTTTTGCACTACACACCGTACCTTATAGTTTTTTCTCCGTGGTGTTTTAATATCACTTCCTGTTTTTCCATCAACAATTACAGGCCGGCTGTGCGATGGGAAAAACGATTAACTCAGGCTTACCATTAGCGATCCGCAATTCCGCATCCGCCAGGCAGGCAGTGGACAGTGTGTCTGGTCACCAAGATTGATCGACGGAGCGTCAGATGGAATGGAGGAGTACCGCGAATAAGAGGAATGGCTGGATGCATGCAACTTCCCAATTGAACAGGACAACCACAACATACAGTTACAGTATCCTCTTCACTTCTCCTTATCTTTTAAATAATGTTATTATTGTGAACTTCTATGAGTGTGACTCTGTGCGTTTGTTTGCTCCCTGCTTCAAATTTATCTCTCCAGCTATTTGATAAGTTTCTTTGCTATTTTTAAAACTAATTTAATGTACTAATAGGTGTTTATTCTCTCTGAGGGCAGATAGGCAAGTGAAATTGCGTAATTACTGCAGCCCTGTACTGTCACATTGTTTCTTCATAGTTAGTAAGTTGTAGTAAGTACTACTTTTCAGTAACCTAACCATCCATTTAGCAAACAACTTCATGCATGGAGTAGTGCATGCACTTCCTTTATGTCCCTTAAAAGATTTATGGATATCTTCGAACCCAAAGATTTGTATTTCTTCATTGGTTGTTTGTCCATGCTGTGTTTTTTTCCTCTCTCCACAAAATGTTTCCAAAAACCCCCATTCCCATCCAATTTTCAAACCCTAGTCCTCTTCCCTTGGGCTGTATGGTTTTCATTGAGGTGTGACTAAATGACAACAATAATTCCACAAACTTGCTGGGGAGGATAAGGTGCAAGCAACCTCCTCAAATCAATTTTAAGGCAGCTACATGAATACTAGGATATTGTAATTCTGCTTAAAAAAACACCAATGAAAACACCAATGAGTTTTTCAAATCCATTCTGAATTTCAGTCCCCCATAGCTGGCGACACTCCCAGAGCCCATACCCGGCACCGGGCCTGCCGCCTGCCGCAACGGTCTTGGGGAGGTGGCGCTGAACGTAGAAAATCAGTGCGGCCACCTCCACCGCGCTGAAGATCTCCCGGGCTACTACTTGTTCCCCCCTTAATCGCCCGCAAGGGAGCCGGGTACGGGGTGTAGGACTCTTCCCCTTGGTGTTCTTCCCAGCTCCCTTTGCCATGGTCCTGGACAGACAAGTAAAATAAAATAGGAAAGAAAGAATAGGGAAAAGGTAAATAAAAGAAAAGAGTTAAGATAAAGGAGTTTTAAGTAACCAAAAGTAGAAAAAACACAAAATATAGATGTAGAAAAATAAAGAGATAGATAATGAGTAAAAAAAATTAAAACAAAGGAACAGAAACAAAGGATTGCAAAGATTAAGGAAGGATTGAAAAACCGTGCCCAGAACCATAGCAATGATTGTAAAACAAGATGGCCGCGCCCATTGCGACCACATGGGTAAATTTGCGCAATATTTTCCCCGCAAGCACGTAAAAACGGATGCGATGACTTAATTGCGCCCCGCACGTAGGAAATGCCCAACGTGAGCATACAACTAGCGCCCGGAAACGGAAATACGCAACGCGAACAAGATGGCCGCACCCATGTATGACCGCATGGGTAACTTCGCGGTTGGCGCGCTGAAAAAAAACCCGCGAACACGCAAAGCGCCCTGCGAACACGCAAAAATAAAAAAATCTGCAAATTTGCACAAATTCGCGAATTTTGTGGACCGCGAATTCGCTTGTGCACGAATTCGCGTACCGCGAATCCGCAAATTTCGCCCATACTTACTGCCATAAAATACTTGCAAAAAAGGGTCCCCGTTACCTGCACCCCCTAATTTCCCAATATGTCCCAGAGCGTAACTTATGATCAGAAGGTAGGTCACTAGTGAAAGTTCTGAGAATTCGGAGAGCAAGAATGGGGGCCCGGTCCTTAAGCTATCTTGCAGCAAAATATTAGAATGAACTCCCAGAAACAATAAGAATGGAACCATGTGAAGGCCAATTTAGGAAGAAGCTAAAAACCTGGCCATTTTCCTCTGCATATTAAACTATAGAAGTATTACAAGATGACATTACTCTGCATTTTATAGAAAAGTGCTTAACTATAGGTCCTAGTTGCGAATCTGCTAGCGCGGGGAGACGCCAGATGGCGTAACAATGCGCTTTAGAAATGGTAAATAAATAACTTGAGTGTGATTCTAAAATGGCCGCTAACTGAAAATCTTTAGTATGCACGCATGAACTGCATCTACGTAGTTTGACATACTTTTGCTTGGAGGGAATTTCTAGCACTTGCGCAGTTGCTAACAAGATGGCTGTTATGAAACTCACATGCTTGGCAGCTTCTTTGCTGAAAACTAAAACCAGTTATTTACTAATGCTAACATGGGGAAAGCATTAATAAGTAAATGGGGTTAGAATAGAGAAAGGTGGTATACAGTGAAACCATTTATTTTGGAAAATAACATTTGTTTTTCTGACTTTATTATTAGTACGTCTTTGGGCCTCCCAAGCTTGACAGAAGTAAGCAGAGTCATGTGTTTGAAATGATTATCCACGCATGCACGTTCAGAGTGAATCCGGAATGATGACTACAAACTTGAATACAAGCCACTGAGTGTCCTGGCCTGGGAACCAAGTGGTGAAGAATTCACCAGGATGGAAGAAACTATGAAAGCTTTTATAAATGTTGCAAATTAATATGAAATACGGGTGAGAAATAGAGTTTCAATAAAGAATTAAGGGGATGGGTTTATTAACAAAGGGCTAACTGAAAAAGAGTGATATGTAAGCATGGTGTGATGATCACCTCCCCTTGCCTCTCCAATCAGTACGGAGTTTCATGATATTGAAACATTTTTGGGAAGTACGTGAATATTGTAGGGTACAATTGAGGTAGTTCTTAGTGAGAGAGACGTTGATGCTGAATGCTGCTGAGACCGAGATGCTGTCGGAGTGACAAGAGATGCTGAAGAAGAATCGAATTGCAGAACCATGTATCTTAAGCTATTCAATTTAGAAGATCGCAGAAGAATCTTGAGGAGGAAGAGAGTGTCAGAGAGGGGTGCTACGCAAGCTTCGGTGATAGAGTGGTCATCTGTCCTGTCCTGATTCCTGTCCTGAAGTCTTTGGTCGCCAGATCTTCACTTGGCAACCCTTCCTAGCCTCTCGGCCAATGGGTTGGTTTTCACACCATACTTGGTAAATATAATATATGTCTGTTTACGTGCCTATGTCCTTTTCTCTCTATCTTCTCCTTTCATGCATCAAAATTGCATAGTAAAATTGAATGTATTTTATAATTGATTTATTGAATCATCCTTCCATGAATGGACGGAGACTGTTCTGTACTTTGTAAGAGATTCACATGAAATTAATCTCTTAGATAAAGATTTTAAAACATTTCCCGACTGTATGATCATTTAGTATTTACAGGTAAATTGATCTATGTCATTTCACCATCAACTAGCTCAACTAATTTGGTCCATCGACCAGAGGAAATACCTTTTTGATCAGTGAAAGATTAGTTAGGAGCCAGAAAGTAACTAATCATGTTATGGTAAGACATTAAAAAAACATGACTCCAGCGATTATTGCCAAGTTGTTGTGAATTGTGTGTATGGGCCCAGGTGAGTATATAGTGTTGGATTACCTGTTGCTGCTAACCCACTGGATCAGTTTTCTGGTAGCAGAGCTATGGTTATTATTGACTAGTTTGGTGATTAGTATTGATCATTGATGCTGATTATTGATTTATGTTTAACATAAAGAGTTTGTATTTCATTTTATGTTGTCCAGAATTCCCGGGAAATTGAATAGCAGGTGGCGATAGAAACCACACTGTAGTGAGGTTACTCGTCTCTTGGAATAGCACTGCAAAGCTATGCAGGGCAGGCAGTGTTAAATTAGGGACTATTGTTTGTGTAAAAGTGAGAAGTGATTGATAGCAGAGAGTTCGCTGATGAAACTTTTACTCGCAGTGTATGAAAAGTAAATGGAAGGTCTTACTCAGAGAAGAGTGAGCGGAAGGTTTTACTTGCAGTTGAAGGACTTAGGGCCCGATGTAGGTAAAATAGATTTAACGATTTTTAATTACCGAATCATACCGAATCGGTAATTAAAAATCGGTAAATCTAAGGGGTGGATATGTAGGAACAACCAGATGTTCCTTTTACCGAATCGGTAAATATCTGTATTTACCGATTCGGTAAATACCGACCGGCAATGCCCCATTCATTCCTATGGGCTTTGACACCCTCTAGCACCCCCAAAAAAAGATTCGGGGGCCATGTGGCGGGCATACCTGCCCTAAGGGCAGGTCTGCCTGTCATATGGCACAGGTGTGCATGCACACATGTGCATGCACACCGGAATCGGTTTTTTACCATGAAGTTGGATTTCATGGTAAAATACCGATTCTGTAAGGCTTGTGGGACTCAGAAGAGTCCCACCTACATCTCATTGTTACCGAATCGGTAAAAATACTGATTCGGTATTTTACAGATTCGGTAAATTTACCGATCGGTAAATTTACCGAATCTGTAAAATATGTGGACCTACATACCATTTTGTGAATCTCGGTCGGTAACGGCCGAAAATACCGATTTTCGGCCGTTACCGACCGACCTACATCCGGCCCTTAATCTATCCTTTGAATTTAGTGGAATAGACAGAGTAGCGAATGTTTTATGTTGTTACTAAATGATTTTATTTGAAAGAAAAGCAGAGAAAGACGTTTCTCGCATTACCTTGTAAATGGAGGGTCAGTCGCCGGAGTAGCACTAACGCCACAGTGAGCCGCGCTGGGATAGGTGGAAACAGCTGGTGTGTGTCTGATGCAAAATTGTAGAGGAGGGGTCAGTAGTAAGGAGCAGGACTGACGACATCTGAAAGGTCGCACTAGCATTGGTTAAACCACAAGCGTGACCTGAAGCTTGATTGGAAGCTTGAGTGAAAGCTGAATTTGGTTTGGCTAGAGGAAATTTGTGTACCGGATTCTCATTTGTCCTTTGGTACAAGTTGCCAAAAACAGGAAGCTTGAAGTTTTGCACATTTGAACTACCCAGTGAGTGTCCAAAATGCCCTGAGAAAGAAAGAAAATGTCACTTATAAAGAAAATAAAAAGTTTCTTTAGGAAAGATACACCTGTTTTAACTAGAGAAGGAATTCCTATTCTGTCACCAAAAACGTCTGCTTCATTTATGATGATGGAGAGAGGTTATGGATGGAAAATTGGATGGAGTATACAAAGGATGATGGTGTTTTCCAGAGCATGGTACCTTTAATGGAAGAATTTTACAGAATCTGAGAATGCAGATGTTTGAATTAGAACCAAGACCTAGATTTACTCAATATGAGGCATTGGACAGACCCTCCAGGATTTTGCGATATGGCGCAAAATCGGCACTTTTTTAGAAATGCCGCAATTTGTACAAAAGTGCCCGTGAAATTGAAGTGTAGCGGCTGCCGGTTCAGGCTGGAGGAGGGGCGATTACATCCAATTTGGGTAGGACAACAAAGCTGTTGTGACTTGAGCAATAGAAAACGTTTGAAGGGCAATATGTAATTAGGTTTCTATTTATTTATTGTGACTCACTTTTTCAACGACTTTTCACCAAAATGTAACATGGAATGCCCTCAAATGAACTACCACCACCTCGCTCACAAGTTGATAGGTTTCCTATCTCGAGGTTAACAAAGCATTGCACAGACGTAAGTAGTGAGCCGCGCAACCAATGCATCTCAGAACCAGCACCTCAAACGAGGAAGAGAGGACTAAGATTTAAGGACACAAACAACACATTAAAATGCAGTGGTGGCACTGAAGCATTTCCTGTAACCAATCTGTAAAGACAGCCAAACTATGATGAATTGACACCTAAAAAAAGACAAGAATGTATTCAAACAATAAACAGAACGGCTACATAAGACAACAGCAAAGGTGTGTGCAGAACACATAGCGGATTTTTACTGATCAATGTTTGGTTTCTTTTAACTTAGTGAGGAAAAAACTTTGTTAATGTGCACATGTGAACCTCGAGGAGCTAAGACAAGTTAGGGCTTTTCGGTTACATCATGCAGTGGGCTAGTACAGCCAAGAAAGTGAGACAAACTTGAGCATCTAACCTTAACGCTGGTGATCTTGCTCTTCCCCACACAATCACTTAAAAAAATACATCTAAATTTGATAGGAAAGTTAGTTAGCACACAGCACGCCACATGCAGTTTTCAGGACGGTGTCAGTTTTCAGAAGTGCTTGCGTTCCTTGATAAAGGCAATCATAAAAACTTTATTTTTCAGAAATAGTTTTGGAGCAGCTAGCAGCAATCGCCTAACTGTACAGAAAACATAGCTCATAGTGCTGTAAATGCTCAGGGTATATGGTTTACAACACAGTATGCCCAAAAGAACAAGGATATTTAATATGTGAGGAAAGTACCCAATTCATTTATTTAAGTTATACATGTCACTAGCCTGGTTGTAGTTATATTAACACTTGTTGAAACGTATCTAGAATTGTACATTTACATATGTTTTAATCGTGGGATTCACTTTTTAACCTACATAAAATAAATTATATAAAGCTTGAACAGTAACTTGGTCAGCTATATGCGCAGTGCTGATCCTGAGAGCCAGCATCAAGCACCAGTACCACTGTCAATAGTCACTGTCTTACTTAACTATACAGACTCTCCATGATTTCGCGATTTCAGGCTGAAAATGAATGATTATGAGTAACATAAAGTGTTGCAAAAATGCTACTAAATTGCCATATTTGTGCCGCTAAATTTCCATATTAATGCCGCTAAATTTGCTAATCCATGCCGCTATATCCTGGGGGGGTCTGATTGGAAGAAAGAGAAACTGAGTCATTTGAGAGAGAAAAATGTAGAAGAGGAAAGTTTACAGGATTCTATACGAGACGTATGAATGGGACACATGAAGAACAGATGAAACAGTGGAGAAGAGCAATGGTATCAGAAGGAGTGTATCCCCTATTAATGGCTGATGAACAAACAGGGAGTAAGTGTAAAGAAAAATGTAAACACTTTAATGCGACAGGGTATGGAGAATCCAACGGTGAATTTGTGGAGAATATTTTGACTAAAAACCCTCCACCGTATCAAGAAGGGCCAAATAAAATTACCCTGAGTGCACCAGTGTTAGAACCACCTAAAAAGAAGCATTGAACAAAAATAGAGAAGAACTAATACAGAAAATAACTCAGCTAAATGTAACCCCTGAAGCACTGGCAATACCCGTACCTATAGGTCCTCTTGTCCCTTTGCATGGAGACAAGGTAAATTTTCCAAAGCAACAAGTTGCAGCAACTCCTTTGAACAATCCCGGAAAAGGAATTATAATTGCTGATGACCAAGCCAGTGAGTGTGATTCCACAATTTCATTAATTGATCTGCCAATAAGAGACCCAGTGGGTGAAACCCAAAGAGAGGTATGCCTAGTAGTTCAAAAAAAGGAAGGTCAGTGACATCTTCAGGAGTCAGAAGTGCCACAGCGGTAACTCCAGAAGATTTAGAAAGATGGGCACAAGGGATAGAGAAGCAGAGTTCCCACCTTCTATAATATTAGACATTTATAAATTAAAAGTGGAATTGGAAGAAATTAAAGCTGGAAATGTGAGAATAGATAGATTAAACACTTACAATGAAGAAGAATTGTTGTTCATATGCAGAAGTATAACGAGAAATGCAAGATTATTTCATGAGAAGTTAACTGAACTTGCATCCGAGATGGGAATAGACATAGGGAAATTAAAACTATTACTAAAGCCCTATCGAGTGCATTTTTCAGATAACGATTTAGAAAATATGAATGTGTCTGGAAGGAAGTTACAAGTAAAAGATTTGTTGAGTATTTTACAGAAATGGGGAGACATTGACAAATGGAGAGTAAGACGGGTGAAAAAAAGGAAGCACAGGCAAAGGAAGCATCCACTACATATCTAATAAAAGAAACAGGGAAAGTAGAAAGATTGTTTTCCATAAGAGAGGTACCTGGAGGCAGTGGTGTAGCTAGCGGGGGGGTGGTCCGCCCCAGGCGGCACTGTTTTGGGGCGGCGGCCGCACGCACTGGTGGCCCGTTGCTGCGGCCTTTATAATTTATTTGGGGACACTCAAGTGTCATTACAGTATTGACAGTGTCCCCAAATAAATAATAACAGCTGCTGCAATGGGCCGCCAGTGACGCGTGGCCCCCGTGTGAAGTGCAAGCAGCACACCTACTTGTAAATGCTGCCTGCAGTGCACGTAACGTGCGCAACATACCGCGTTTGTGGTTGTGGGTCCCATGACCGTTCCAAGGCCCGTAAATCTTGTAGCGCGCGAAAGCTCTACCAATGACGGCCCTGGACGCAATGTTTGGCCAGCCCTCGCGCTGAAATTGCAGTGCCAACGGAAGGACAACGCTGTAGTCCCGGTACTGCCTCGCAAATTAATGGGATAAGTAAAATGATACATCTGCCTTGTGTTGACTGCTGCATGGTAAATCTGCAAAGAAGCTACAGCCCAGGAACAGATGCAGGCACGCGGGGCACGGCGGCACAGGCGCTGCACCATGCTGCCCCCGCCTGTCCGCGGTGCGTGTGTCACTAGCAGTAATTAAGAGGGAACAACGAGAAAGAAGCCGAGACAGCAGCAATCTGCCCGCAGCTCCTGCCATCTCCCTAGCCCACCGGGCCGTGAGGCCTCCTATATCAAGTACCAACTCTATCAAGTAAGTAATCTATAATTCACATTCTCCTCCAACAGCCTGTCTGTGTGTCCAACCCCACTCTAACATCTGTATTTTATATGCTTTGCTTATTCATTGTGTTCTATGGAGCAAGGGAGGGCAGCTCATGCGGGCCTCCTGTATATTTGCACAAGGTATTGAACAATGGATTTTCTGAAGTGTGGTGGAACCCACGTAGAGCTTCCGTCATGCTCTGTGGTTTAGTTCTCTACCCAGAGGAGAAGCAGGCAGCCAACACGCGGATGCCAACGGGGGCAGACAGACAGATGGCCATGCTGGAAGCTATGACGGTCCTAACAGCAATTTACCTGGCGGTCTGGAAGACACTGGAGATACTTGTGACCGGGGCTTTGGCCGCAATATGCAACACGCTATTTGGTGGTCATCTCGATGGTTCCACGGCAGTGATTTCATTACAGCACCAGCCTCTTTCGATCCTTGCCGCAGGGAGCACCGTTTGCTCTGACTGTTGGGCTGCCCCAGCAAAAGCGATTAGAGATCACCAGTTAGTGATACGGAGACAGCAGGGTTTTTCTTTCTTTTTATAATATTTTTGTGCATCTGTCCTGCCCTGCCCTGACATAGGCAGGAAACCTGCCGCTGAAAAAACGGAGCCTTGTCACTATTGCCAGGAAAGCCCAGGCCACTGTAAGAGCCTGCAGGAGCCAGGGGAAAACTGTTGGCCTGCAGCCCCCCCACATGGATCCAGACTGTCTCAAAGACCACGGGGAGATCCGGCGGTGAGTCTATCTTCCCCCCTGGGGCTCCCGGGCTTATTTTTTGTTTTGCTTCATAGTGAGCTCAGGAATGGCAGCATCTAATTCTAATTCATGTGGTTAAGGAGAACCAGTTGCAAAAATACAGATAAGAATTATACAACTGTGAAGACATAGTCAAATTAGTAGCTGATTGAAGGCTTGGAGGCTGAGACGGCTGCAGAGGGCTGTGGATCCGAGATCTCCGGGACCTCAGGTGGCGTGGCACATTAAAACCAGTGGGGACGGAAAATCGAAAGGTAAATATTGGAATTGAAGCAGCGTGAGGGAGAACTTTAGGTCCCCCTGTGAGGAGGGAAAGCGGTTGGTCACAGAAGCAGTCCGCCTACTGTGGATGCGGCTTCTGGCCAACTTGCAATAACTCCAGTGTCTCCCTGATGAGTATCTGCAACAACTGGAACCTGAATCGGTACCCCAATGAAACAGATATCAAGAGATCCAGCAGCACAGAAAAAACAGGCCACAAGGAAAAAATCCCAGCCAGAAATATTTGTGCCAGAAATTTGACAGTGAGGTGAGATTCAAAATTCCTCATACAATCACAGGACTGCGGATGCCATGGGCGGCAATCTGAGGGATAGCCCCGGGTGCCACAAGCTCTAGCTATGCCTCTGGCTGGAGGAGGATATGTTCATGTTCCATGGAGTTGATAAGATATTTTGTCATTTACAAATGATTTTCCAAAACTGAGAGAAAAGCCAGTTGAATGGTACAAACATTTGAAAGGTTTGTGAAGATTTCGAAGGTTCTGTTGAAAGATTTAGATGGTTTGTTTGACATAGTAGTCCCTTCAGATTTGTGTACAGAATGTAAAATTATAGTTGATTGGCCTAGCGATGAATATCCAAGAGATTCAAAAACAGGAACAAAATCAGATGATATAATGAAGAAATATCACGAAGTAATTAATTTCTTGAAAGGGAAAATTCCACCAAAAGAAACAGATTGGGTAAAGATAGATTGTGTCCCATGAGAGAGGTTCCTGGAGGAGGATATGTTCATGTTCCATGGTGTCAACAAGATATTTTGTCATTTACAAATGATTTTCTAAAACTGGGAGAAAAGCCAGTTGAATGGTACAAACGATTTTAAAGGTTTGTGAAGGTTTCGAAGGTTCTGTTGAAAGATTTAGATGGTTTGTTTGACATAGTAGTCCCTTCAGATTTGTGGACAGAATGTAAAATCACAGTTGATTGGCCTAGCGATGAATATCCAAGAGATTTGAAAACAGGAACACCATCAGATGATGTAATGAAGAAATATCACAAAGTAATTACTTTCTTGAAAGGGAAATTTCCACCAAAAGAAACAGATTGCGGAAAGATAGAAAGAACGACACAAGAGTCAAATTAATCTGTTCATGCTTATTATGAACAATTGTTGCAGGTGTTTAAGCAGTTCAGTGGGTTTGAGAACATTGGAGACAAGGATATGGGTCATTTTGTGTATCGATTTGTTTATGGTTTGAAACCTGAGATTAGTCAAAATATTCAGCAACATATGCTTTGCTGGCAAAGCAAAAGCATTGATGAAATATGGAAATACGCCAAATATTGTGGTGATGATATTGAGGCTAGACATAAGAAATTAAAAGAGAAAATTATGTGGGCACAAGTAAAATTGGCAGAATAGCAGGAAAACAAGTTAAATGGTCAAATGGAAGGTTAGGGAAAGGAACAGAATCAGAGTGATAGTGTGGCAAGTGGTGGTAAACAGAAAGGACGAACGAGTAGAGAAGATGCAAAGAAAAAGTTTCCTTGTCATGGATACGGAAAGCTTGGACATTGGAAAAACGAGTGTAAAAATATTCAGGATAGTAATGGCCCAACTCAAAATTTAAATCCACAGATGCAGAATGAAGTGTTTGTGAATCAACCGCAGCAGGTAGTTAATCAGAAGTGTCAGTTGCCACCTGCCCCTATGCGAAACGTTGTGAATCAAACACAGTACAGTGCAGACACCGGATTTCCAGGCAGTGGTATGAAAAATTCTGTAGTTTCACAATATTTCTTGCAGAACAGTAAAGAAGAAAACATTTTAATGCAATGACGGTGACTGGGGGGGGGGGTAGAGGAATGTGTACTTGGCGCATCCTTGCAGTAGATCAGTCAGGTCCCTTTATTGATGGGAAAGTGGAAGGCAATGATATCCCTTTTCTTTTGGATACTGGTGCTACCCGTTCTACTGTCAGAACAGCAGACATCTCAAACCTACCCCTCTCGGGTGAACCGATCCAAGTAGGTTGTGTTTCCAACCAGTAGATTGGAACCCCACTTACAAAACCTATGGAGGTACGAACATTCAAAGATGTGCATAAATGTGTTGTTTGTGATTCTAGTCCCATGAATTTATTAGGTAGAGACCTTCTATGCAAAATGAATTGCACAATATACTGCACACCGGATGGTGTTGCTATCCAGACCCCGCTTGAAGACATGATATTCAAAATAATGTTAGCTAAACAAAGCACCAAATTTGATGAAATGTATTCTTTAATGACAAATAATGAATACCCAGAAGAATTAAAAACAACAGTGAAACCAGAAGTGTGGGACTTTACTGGAAACGGAATAGGTCTAATGGCAGATGATGTAGACCCAGTGAAAGTAACCGTAAAAGAAGGTGCAGTTTACCCTAACACCCGACAATACAAAATGAGTCCAGAGCTTAAATCAGGAGTGACTACTGAAATTGACCGAATGGTCAAACAAGGTATTTAAAAAAAAATAATGAGCAACCCTTGTAATTCGCCCATAATAGGACTTAAAAAGGCTGGAAAATACTGGATAGTTCAAGATCTAAGAAAGATTAATAAGATTGTAGTACCATGTTGTCCTGTAGTACTGAATCCAACAGTAATTCTGATTCAAATACCTTGGAACGCTGGATGGTTTACTGTAATTGATTTATGTCAGGCCTTTTTCTCAATTCCTTTACACCCTGACAGCCAGTATCTCTTTTCGTTTAAATTTGAAGATCATGTTTATGTTTGGAATCGAGTTCCTCAAGGGTATACTGAAAGTCCTTCAATTTTCAGATTTTGAAAAAGTGTCTAGAGAAGCTAGTTATGCCTCGAAATTCTGTCCTAGTACAGTATATAGATGATTTGTTTGTGGCTTCAAAATATAGAGATGACTGTGTTACTGAGTCAATTGTATTACTAAATCATTTGCCTGATGGAGGCCGCAAAGTATCTCTAGAAAAATTGCAATTTTGCAAAACAGGAGTAAAATATTTAGGTCACCAAATAGAGAGAGGTACGAGAAAAGTGACCACGGAGAGCATCAGAATAATCAAGTAAATGCAATTTCCCCAAACACAGAGATAAATCAGAATGTTTCTTGGAGTTGTGGAATACTGCAGTGGAATATTAGATTCTCCTTATTGGCAAAGCCATTAATTCAGATGACACAAAAAAGAGTAAAAGATCCAATAGTTTGGGATGATGAAAGTGTAGAAGCATTTGTAAAATTACGAAACTGTTTATGTGAGTCCCCAGCCTTAGGTATGCCTGACTATACGAAAGAATTTGCTCTATTTTGCTGTGAACGAGAGGGTTGTGCACTCTCAGTCTTAACACAAAGGCATGGACTGAGCTGACGTCCAGAGGCATATTTGTCTGCTACTTTGGATCCGGTGGCTTTGGCATTACCAGACTGCTTAAAAGCAGTAGCTGCTACTTGTATGAGCATAGAACAAAGTGAGTCAATTGTAATGGGACATCCAGTAAAAGTGTATGTTCCACATTCAGTTGAGATTCTATTAACAAGATCTTGAACACAGCGTATTACCCCTAGTCAGATGACTAAGTATGAAAGAATAATTCTGGGATCAGAAAATGTCAATGTAATTCTGTGTACCATGGTTAACCCAGCTTCACTATTGCCAGACTCAAGATGTGAAGAAGTGAGAGATGAGGTAGAAGATGATTGCTTAGATGTGACCGAGATGTGCACTAAGCCCCAATCTGACATACAGGAAGAGCCTCGGAAAGAACCTGACCATGAACTATTTGTTGATGGTCCTGCCTTAGGCGTGAGGAAGGTGGATTGAGTGCAGCCTATGCTGTATGCCAATTAACTGGAGTTGTTGAAGCATCCTATTTACCTGGAGTCAAGTCAGCACAAGTAGCCGAATTAATAGCTTTAATTAAAGCATGCAAAATTGGGGAAATTTGGAGAGTAACCATATTTACTGATAGCCAGTATAGTTACTGGGTTGTGCATGACTATGGCCAATTTTGGCTGCAGAGGAGATTTATGACTTCATCAGGATCCCCTATAAAGAATAGTAAATTTGTAAAAGAACTATTGGAAGCAATCTAATTGCCTAAAGAACTAGCAGTGTTCAAGTGTGCTGCTCACCAGTCAGGAAATGATTATGTGACAGCTGGTAATAAATATGATGACCAGGTTGCTCAATATTGTGCTAAGGAACAGCATGTCAATAAACAGAAAAATGGAAACAAGTGGAATCAGCTGCCAACTTATGTCATTTTCAGTTATGGAAACATGGGAAGAGGTGAGACAGTTGCAGGATGAAGTGGACGAGAGTGAAAGGGAAAGCTGGATAAAACAAGGTTGTGAAAAGAGGGCAGAAGATGAAATGTGGGTATGCCATGATGGCAGACCAGTCATGCCAGATTGTTTGCTCTAAAAAATGGCGAGAATGTACCATGGAGACACACATGTAGGCAGGGACGCAATGATACGACTATTCAGACAAAATCGGTACAATCCATGGTTCAGGGTAGTCGCAGAGAGCCTTTGCCAGAGATGCTTAATTTGTCAGCAAATAAATCCAGACAGAAAAACAGTGGGCAGTTGGGTAAAGATTGGAAAAGCAGAAGGACCTTTCATAAGGTTACAGCTAGACTTCATAACATTGCCATCATGTAGGGGAATGAGATACATCCTTGTGATAGTATGTTTGTTCTCAAGATGGGTAGAAGCATACCCTACCAGGAGAAATGACAGCATGACAGTTGCAAATTTGTTTTTGAGGAAACTAATTCCATGTTTTGGTTTTCCAGAAACTTTGGAACCAGATAGAGGACATCATTTTAATAAGGAAAAAATTTGAATTATCTGTAAAGCATTCAACATTAAACACACACTACACTGTGCTTACTTACAGAGACTTCTGGAGTGGTAGAACAATTCAATGGAACAATTAAATCGAGACTGGCCAAGGTATGTGCATCCACCTCAATGAGTTGGCCAGATGCATTGCCTCTTGTACTGATGGGGCTCAGAAGTATCCCTGACAGAAACACAGATCTAAGTCCCCATGATATTATCATTGGAAGAGCAATGAGACAAGCATATATACCAGGGCATAAATTGCTGAATATATCTAATGATCTGGTATTGGACTATTGCAAAAGGTTGGCTGACCTAGTGCGTTCTGTCTCTCACCAGGTTGGAGAAGACACAGTGACCAGGCAGCCGGATCAAGCATATCATTTGAATCCAGGAGATTGGGTGTTAGTAAAGAATCACACCAGAGAGTTGTGCCTAGCACCAAGGTGGGATGAACTAAGGCAAGTCTTATTAGTCACCACCACAGCAGTGAAGTGTGCAGGTATACCAAAGCGGATTCATGTCAGTCATACCAAAAAGGTGCCAGTTCCTGACGAAGAAGGACCACAACTAACTCAAACAGTTGGGGCCACTGAAGGTTGTACAGTTGAAAAATCTATTGCACAAGATTCAAGGGAAACTGACAGAGAGCAACCGAGCAGAAGCCAAGAGGAATGGATACCAGTGGTTGACATACCAAAACTGTTTATCAAAACAAGGAGCAGAACCAGATTAGAAGAGCAAGAGATTAGAGAGGACCAGTTAGGTATAGAAGAAGACGCTCAGGAAAAAGAAGACTTTGAAAGTAGCGACCCTGAGCAGGATCAGAAAGGGACAGAAGAACAAACCTGATGTACCTGAGAACAAACTCAGGTACATCAACCAGGCAAAGAACCTGAGCAGGGACAATCAGGAATAGAAGAACTTGTTTGGGTGACTGAAGATCAAATTGTGATAAGACCTGAACAGGACCAGACAGGAAAAGAAGAAGAAGTTCGGGAAGAAGAAAAACAGATTAAGAAAGTACCCGAACAGGAACAGTTAGAAAAAGAAGAACGAGTTCAGGCAGAAAAGGCCACACAAACAAGTCCTTCAGATATCGAAGAAACCCAGGTTGTGCTACAATGTAACGTGAATAAGAGAGCTCTTGAAAGTGATGAAGAAGGTGAAAGTGCATTACAATTTAAGCGGGTCAGAAAAGGTGATAATTGGCCTGGGGGAGTGAAAAGATTGAAATATCGCCTGAGAAAAACAAATGAAGATCCAGAACAAGTGAATGAGGTTACTAGCCAAACTCAGACTGAGCAGTCAGTTACTTGAAATTTTCAAAGAAGTTCAAGACTAAAGATTCGTAATAGCAAATTCAAATGACCTGAATGGACTTATGTGATTCTTGAAGAATTCGAGAATCTAGATTTAAATGAAGAATCTGAAGAAGAAATAAATGTAGAACAGATTTCCGAAAAGGAAGTGAGGCCTCCTTGAAGTACTTAAAGATTCTAATTCGTAACTGAGAAAAGAAGAGAAATCTTCTTGAGTCAAAATGACTGAGAACAGAGTTGCAGAAATACCAAAAGGAAGTTGTATAAAGAAATGTGGTAGAGTTTGCATATGTAGTATATTATTAGTGATTTTAGTATGGTTATTCCTAACAATAGCGGTTCCTTATCTTATGAAAACGGATAAGAAGAATGACACAAACCTTAATGAAAAGATTGCTAACCAGAAAGGAGATAGAGTAGAATTAGAAGCATCAGATGAGACAGATTTACATCACACCGTAACAGATAATGACACTTCATTAAATGTATTTACAAAGATATTGTTTCAGTATGGAGACACAATGGAGATTAGTGATTGTTATGTTTGTATGAAATTACCTAATTCAGTAGCTGAGGGAGTTACATACCACCATTTACCTTTAACATATGGGATTTGATGTAGTATATTGTCAAGTTAATTTTATATAACAGGAAAACTGCAATATTATTATTCTAATTTAGATGTAGTATTTACAGAAATTTCTATTCGAAAGAATATGAATCCAGTACACAGTAGTTTAGATGCACAGTTCATGGGTGAATTTTTCTTAACTATGAAGTCATTAGATATAGGTAAGGCACATAAAAACAATCTAACATGCTCATTACGAGAAGAAGAGAAAGTGTTTTTAAATTTAGTTGGAGAAAGGAGATAGGATTTCCAAAGAAAAGCTGCTAAACAGAAACACCATATTCCACCATGGGCTGAGAAAGAGGGAACTTATACAGCTGGCAAGGCTCATGCTGCGATCTCCCTAGACTTTGTGAAGACAGTAAAAACATGTCTCCATAGATTAAAGACAGATTATAATAACGTATTCATTAGTTCCAGTGAATGTGAACATAACTTCCTAATTTTGGGAGGTTGGGGACTAAAAGGGGGAACTGATCCAGTATTTCCTGGAGTTTACTATGTGTGTGGGAATAAATCTTATTATAAGCTGCCTACACTGTGGTACGGGAGTTGTCATTTCGGAATAGTATTTCCGAAGATTTATCATGTGAAAAGAATCACTGGAAGCAATGAAACCACTAATGAACTAATACGAAGAAAAAGAGCTAGTTTTCCAGAAATAATAGGTGATATATTTAGTGCATTGATACCTTCAGTGGGAGTGGTTCTAAATTCTCATAGAATCTGTCAGTTATCAATAGTAGTTGATGGTCTTTCAACTGATACTGCTGGAGGTTTCTTGATGAATAATACAGAAATGGTTGCAATTAGATCTATGGTTTCGCAGAATCGACTTGCGCTTGACACATTGTTGACAAAAGAGGGCGGAGTCTGTAAAATGTTAAAAGTGCAAGATAAAAGTACAGAAATTAAAAGATATATAAAGAATATTACAAAAATGCATGATGGATTAAAACCACTAGAGGTTGACAGTATATGGGAAAGACTAACAAAAAGCATTTATAAAATAGGGACTTGGTTTACTATTAGAGGGAAAAGTTTCCTGGGACAAGTTGTATTTCTCTTAGTAGGTATAGCAATAATAGTTTTGTCAATATTAATATGGTGTAAGTGTTGCACTGATAAGTTGAGAAGTAGGAAATATGAAATAAATGCAAAGGGAACCAAGGGAAAGTATGACGAGATACAAATGGAAGAAATGAAGGAAAAACTATATGACAGGATGAGAGAAATAAAGAATAAAAACAAAAATGAAGAAGGAAAATATAGTGAAAATTGCTAAAGTTGGCATCTGATTAGGGATGGGTAATTTTTTGATGGCTTTAAAATGCCATCAGAGAGGGGATTGATGGAGCAAGGACTCGTGGAAAAGAGACTTGTCGGACGCAATCCTCTCAAGTAACCGTTAACCCGTATTGACCTCGTATTGTGAAAGTTAATATGCACAACATTATATATACAAGAAAGAGAAGCTTTCCTATGTGTCTTATTAACCAGTAACTCGAGTGTGATTATAAAATGGTGCTAACTGAAAATCTTTAGTACGCACGCGTCAAGTGCATCTATGTAGTATGACGTACTTTTGCTTGGAGTGAATTTCTAGCACTTGCGCAGTTGCTAACAAGATGGCTGTTTCGAAACTCACATGCTTGGCAGCTGCTTTGCTGAAAACAAAAACAAGTTATTTACTAATGCTAACGTAGGGAAAGCATTAATAAGTGAATGGGGTTAGAATAGAGATAGGTGGTATACAGCAAAACCATTTATGTTTTAAAATAACATTTGTTTTTCTGACTTTATTATTAGAAGTAAGCAGAGTCACGTATTTGAAAGGGTTATCCAGGCATGCCCATTGAGAGTGAATCCGAAACGATGACTACAAACTTGAATACAAGCCAAGGCCACTGAGTATCCTGGCCTGGGAACCAAGTGGTGAAAAGTTCACCAGGATGGACGAAACTGTGAAAGCTATTATAAATGTTGGAAAATATTATGAAATGCGGGTGGGAAATAAAGTTTGAATAAAGAATTAAGGGGATGGGTTTATTAACAAACGGCTAACTGAAAACGAGTGATATGTAAGCATGGTGTGATGATCACCTCCCCTTGCCTGTCAAAGCAGAGTTAGGATGGAGTTTCATGACATTGAAACATTTTTGGGAGATACGTGAATATTGTAGGGTATAATTGAGGTAGTTCTTAGTTAGCTAGAGAGACGTTGATGCTGAATGCTGCTGAGACCGAGATGCTGTCGGATTGACAAGAGATGATGAAGAAGAATTGAATTGCAGAACCATATATCTTAAGCTAATTAATTTAGAAGAAGATCGCAGAAGAATCTTGAGGAGGAAGAGTGTGTCAGAGAGGGGTGCGACACAAGCGTTGGTGATAGAGAGGTCATCTGTCCTGTCCAGATCCCTATCCTGAAGTCTGTGGTCACCAGATCTTCCCTTGGGGAACCTTCCCAGCCTCTTGGCCAGGGGGTTGGTTTTCACACCATACTTGGTAAATATAATATATGTCTGTTTATGTGCCTATTTCCTTTTCTCTCTATCCTGTCCTTTCATGCATCAACATTGCGTATTAAAATTGAATGTATTTTATAATTGATTTATTGAATCATACTTCCATGAATAGACAGAGACTGTTCTGTACTTTATAAGTGATTCACAGGAAATTAATCTCTTAGATAAAGATTTTAAAACACTTGTCGACTCTGTGATTATTTAGTAGTTACAGGTAAATTGATATATGTCATTTCACCATCAACTAGTTCAACTAATTTGGTCCATCGACCAGAGGAAATAACTTTTTGATCAGTGAAAGATTAGTTAGGAGCCAGAAAGTAACTAATCTTGATATAGTAAGACATTCATAAAACATTACCCCAGCGGTTATTGCCAGGTTGTTGTGAATTGTGTGTATGGGCCCAGGTGAGTATATAGTGTTGGATTACCTTTTGCTGGTAACCCGCTGGATCCAAATGACAAAGGATCATGTTCTGAAATGGAGGGTGTTTTATAGTGTGGTATGCAGGTGTAAACAATTAAGTAAATCACATCAGGTGTGTGTTGCTAGCATCCATCCTGCAGCAACAAGACTAGTCCAATGTTGACCACGTCCCGTGATGGAATCACTCTGTCCCAAACCGCTGCTGTAACATTGCCAGTACAACTGTGAAGTTTAAATAGGCTTGGCACAACCATGCCACCTTGACAGCAGTGGATACTATTTACCAGCAGAGGAGTCTACTTCATCGGCAGGGGTGAGCCGCATAAGCGACGGTAAACAGTCTGTCAACACAGACAGAGGGACAGCCAACATACCTCTAAATGGGGTGGGCAGAATTCTGTCAGCTTGACGGAGTACTTGGATACTCTGTTGTGGAGTGACAACAGTAGTCCAGCAAAGTTAAAAATCAGGCCCTAAATATTGTATTCCAATGCTTTACTGTGGTACAACTAAGCCTGCTACAGTGAAAAAACCTTTAGGGCCTTTTCACAGCAAGAACATGTTTAATATTAAGAATTTGCAGCTATTACATACTATGCACTCTGCCTTAATGGGCAACAAGGGCAACCCTTAGACCCATGAGAACTTGAGTATACAACAATATCAAGCAACAGTTATTCACAAAGGTATTTTATGTGGAAAAATAATATTAGTCAATCGACTAAAATAGTCTTGTATCTATCAGCAGGAAATGACAAAACAAAGGGTTATTACAAAGCAAAATGAAACGACAAAACAACCGTCACTTCTATGAAAAAACGAAACGTTTAACTATATTTGTGCAAATATGAAACAGGCCTCGAGTACCGGCGGAGAAACTAAAGCACAATCCCAGTAATCCTTTAAGTGCAATGTGTCCCCAGTGTCAAAGCTGCAGCATTATTATTGTAGCAACAATTAGAAGATGTGCAGAGCTTTTGTCATAGTAACAGACAACTCCAACATTATACAAATACATCTCATAGAGAGGTGAAAACAGACACAACCCGTTTGTCTGTTACAATAATCGATCTACGATATTTTGACCCCTGTTAAGAGTTAAGAGTAAAGGGGTCTCATCAGGACTTTAGGGTTGCAGGGGCATCCTAAATGGAAGGAAAAGAATAGCAATAGGAAGAGTTTAGGGTGGTGTGTAGCTGCGTTGTCCTAAATTAAAAAGCATTAAAGAAATGGGGGTACCTGAAGATGGGAAGGTACTGAGGAGACATGCATGGAGTGTGCATGCTCACCGGGTGGTTCAAGAAAAAGGATATGTATACCTTACTATCTGAGAGTTACTACAAGACAAAAAGGGACATAGTTACAGGAGGCCTAGGAAGGGCGAGCATCGATATGGAATAATAGGGTTTTATGGCCTTGCGACTTACTTGACATAAAGTATGTAGACATCCTGAACATGATAGATGGGACACTGCCAAAATCTCCTGTTGCCAGTGGTGGAAGGAACAAGTAAGAAGCCCATAGCATGGGCATAGTTTTAAGGGTCCACCGGGGCAAGGTGCTGAGGTGGCACTTTAGAGTTCCAAAAAAGCATAGGGGAGTAAATCCTCCCTGCACGCTTTTATGCAGAATGTCGTAATTGGATGGGGGGCGCACTTGCTTGCATGGTCTATCAAATGTTGGGCGGAGGCTGAAAACATGGCTTAGAACGAAATGCGTCCCAAATCTCGAATACCTAATGTGAGCCTAGAGGACAAAGGACTTGTAGCAGTATGCGTTGCAAACCCACAGTCTCAGCGGGAGATGGCCTGAAAGAAGAATTGTCCTATACTTGATGCGTGGGCAGAATGGACTCCCAGAAAGCACATAGGAAGAAAAAAGTAAATTAAAGATTAAATGTAAAAAAATAATAAAGGTGCACCCAACCATAATATTACCAGCTGGATGGAAAAAAATGCACCGGGATATATTGATACACAGGATGAAATAAAACACACAGTCTGCAATTATAATGACATGACAGTCAATTCTGTAAGATAACACCTTAGATAAAATACATTCCATTTGCCAATGGCAACTGATATGACTGAAAATAAAAGACACACAAGCCTGTATGTTAGTACAAAAAACATGTTGGGTTATCTGAAGATGAATAAAGAATTGAAAAGGGAATGGTCCTCTACCGGTCACATGAGACATAGGGGCCGATTAAGAGTCTGGCGGTCTTTAACTGACAAACTCGTGGTGGCGCAGCAGTGGCGTCCTGCGGCTTCAGTATTATGAGGTGGCCATTTGGACTGCCACCGCAGCGCAGGCTGTGCCAGGAAACTGCTGTTCCCTGGCGGTGGCACAGAGGACTGGGGTATCCAATATGCAAGGCGGGACTGTTGCAGTCCGCCAAGCATATTTTGAGTCTCTTCACCGCCAGCCTTATCATGGTGGTGAGACCGCCATGAAGAGGCTGATGGTGGGAAAACAAAGGGGGCTCTACATGGCCCCCATGTCCCAGCTGCCATGGGGAAGCATTCATGAGGGCACAACATGTGCCCCGCTGTTTGCATGCACCTCAAGTTTCACCACGGCATGGACTTCATAGTCCCATGCTGTGCTGAAAGTTCTTTTGCATTCCCACTGCTGTGCCCATTTCCAAGCACAAGTTAAAGTTGTAATCTGGTGGGCAGACCATGCACAGCTTTGGCAGTGCTGTCCCAGTGCACAGTCGGCGCAGCACCGCAAAAGTCGTAATCAGGCCCAAAGTTCCTCCACTTTTCCATGGACATCAATCCCTTTGTGGTGGATTTACAAGTACTAATCCTTTTTCATTTAAGGAGCAGCTGGTTGATGGAAAGATCGCCTCTCCTTGTATAGACACTTGCCATTTGATGTCATCTGCTGTGTGTTGGTGTGCCAGGTGGTGAGCAACCAATGGGCTGTAGTGAAACTGCAGCGGATACTTCTTTGCTATTGCCCAATCTGAACTTTGATCTGCTGTGTTGTTGGACCAATGTAAATCAAGTGGCAAGGACACCATATGCATTAGATCACATTGGTGGAGTTACAAGTTTAAAAATGTCATTAATATTACATTATTGGAGTCGTGCATAAACATTTTCAAATTAGTGGTATATAGACATGTTACAGTTACCACATTTGTAGTGTCCTCTGATGGGTGACCTACTCCATACATTGCCAATTGGGTTTGATTTAAGTGTTTATGGAGTTGGGCTAGCAGAATGTACCAAATGACCCCTGATGTTCTTGCCTCTTTTAAAGGAGAACATTGGGTTATCCAGTGTTGGACCAATGCTTCGTAGAATATGTCAATGTTTTTAATGGATGCTGTGATTTTGTTGGAGTAGGGTGAGAACGTGGTGACACGTGTGAGTTTCTCACATTCTTTCTTTCTTTCTTTCTTTATTTAGGAGTTTGTAAAGTGCACGGCTACTCCCAGCGGGGTGTCCCGGTGCTGCAGACTGAGGAGGCACCTAAGGGAGTCAAGGAAGCGTGACTATAGGTTGGAAAACAGACAAGTCTTCAGTTGACGTCGGAACTGAAGACGTCAACTCTTTTCACTCGTGGTCAGTAGTCCCTCACTATAGCTGTACCAGGCACACTTTAGCGCAGTCCTGACAATCCTACGTGGAAACGCACTTTGGAGCATTCTTTCACCTAGTTCTTTTGCCTCACTGAATTACTCAGATTTGTATGTGCAGTTGTGGTGCAGTCTTAAAAATTGGCCATATGGTAAGCCATGTGTGAGAGTGTGTGGATGGTAACTAGAGTATGCAAATAGCATGTTTTTTCTGTGGGTTTCCTGTAGAGAGATGTTGCGACCCACTCGTGACATCATGTTTACAAGCCCTGGGTACACTTTAGGTACCGTATTCTTGGGGCTTATAGGTATGTTAAATTTGTCAACCAGTTTTTCCATGTTGAAAAGTAGAACACAAGCACGTTACTTCTGGTTAGCAGGAGTAAAGTCTGTAGATGTGTATAGCCATCAAAAATAGGGTTCAGTAAAATGTCAAAAAAACTGGGGTGACCCTGCATAAAGGGTAAATTTCCAACAGACAATTAGATCAGATTAGTGCAGATTAGTGCAGCACACAAAAACCCCATACATGATCCTGGGAAAAGTGATTTGGACGGGCCCCAAAAATATTGTGCCAGCCAGGGTAAGCGGTAACTGTTGAGTCATCTGGTAGCAATAACTTGTTCACACCGTTGTACGACGGTACACCGCAGATAAACACATTGCATGCCTTTGCCTCGCATTTATTTTTTATCATGCATGTTTTTACTGCAAATATGCCATTACAATGCATGCCAATACCACTCATGGTTTTTAGATTTAAAACAATGTATTTGTGGGGGGATACCCCCACCCCCCCAACTTACCTTAAATGCGTGGTACTGACATGCGTTGTAAATGCATATTTGCGGTAAAAATATGTGTGCTATAACATGTGTGATAAAGGCACAGCGAGGTAAAAACCTTGTTGTAAAGGCTATTTCCCTTTCACACACTTGAAGGGATGTTAGTCCATTATCAACTTGAGTAATACTTGAATTAGCAATCTGGAATTAAACATCTTTCAATCCCCTCCTAATTATTAAACGTTGCAATAAGGGCCTTAATCGTGTTTTAAGAACTTATTACGACTTTGGCTGTTCTACAGCTGATGGTGCAACACGCAATCCACTGTAGGACCACCAAAACCATGGTGCTGCTGTCCGCCAGATTAGGACTTCAATCCTGTCTGGCGGGCGGTCCTGCAGCAGTCTGACAGCGGCGCTCTGTTAGGCTCATAAAAGAGCCTAACATGCAGACCACTGCTATCAGAGCGCTGACTGCACCTTCCTGCACAGTGTGGCATATATGCCACACTGTGCACAAAATGGGGGTCTAAATCCAGGAGGGTACTATATGTGTACCCCCACATGCACCCCCAGGGCCAGAAGCAGCAGTGGGCCCTACTATGCCCCTCTTAGTTGCCTCACCGCCATCCTTTTCATGGCAGGTTCACCGCTGTAGAAAAGGTGGTGATTTGGCAACTCATAATATGCTCGCAGTGCCGCAGCAGAACCACCTGCATATTACTATGCCTGACTGCCATGCTGCGAGATACTGGCGGAGGTGGCGGTCCTGTGCCGATCTAATGCCACACTCCTAATGCAGCACATGGTGCCGCAGTGTGGCGGCGGTCAGACCGCCACCGCGAATACAGAAGTCCTATGGACCGCCGTACTTGTAATAAGGCCCTTAATTCTGTCTTTAGGCATGCAATCGGTGGAGTAGTGGGAGATACAGCCAGCTGCTGTGCTCTGCCACACTTGCCTCTATCCTACAGCTTGGGGGAGAGCAGGAGAAGCTCCCCAGATGAAGGAGAAAGAATTCTATCATTCCGGAACCCCTGCCCCTTTTTGATCCCCCACCTCCCCAAAAGATTAATCCTCTGTACCATAAATAATTGCAGATTTTGGCCCTTCAGTTCCCCCAGAAGGAGGCAAACGTGGAATTGGAACCAATATTACCGGGTTGACATTGTATTTTCCGTTTGCGGGGGATACCGGCCAGAATCGTTAATTACACCCCAGTATTTCCCCAGACTTAAAGATGAACTCGGAACGAGACCCTTAAGGTCACACTACTGGTGCTAATGACAAGTTAATGACTCCATAAACTGTAGGAGATTAGAAGGAAAAAAATATGAAGCCTGACAGCTGACATACTATAACATCCTCGACTGTTTGGCATTTATTAAAAAAGTGCACGTTAGTGGAGAATTGTCAATGGGTGATTAGGTACAGTATGTGGATGATGCCCTTTAGATGACACTGACCTGATATTACGGCGTTTAAGCTGTTAACGCATTTTTCGTGAAACAAAGAAAATTCTCAAATTGCTTCTGTGATAAGAAGCTCGTGTTTCAGTTTTCAAAAACAATGTTGTGTTGCCATGCCGTGAGGTTGTTTTAATTGAACATTTTCTTGTGGAAACAGATGGATGAAACGGTGCTGGAATAAAACAGCTTTGCAGCGTCGGAAAATAGTTCCAAGAAAATGTTAATACACAGTTGATAACATGAAAAAAAATGGAAAAGGAAGATAAACAGCACAAATTGTGTGTGTGGCATTTCCTGTCATAGTTCAAACCCCACGCATACTGCAGTTTTTCTTCAGGCGAGTTCACCCACCAGCATGAAAGAAACTCTTAAGAATTTTTTCAACCTCAACTTAGGTCTGTTAACTCCAACTCCCTTTCAACAGCATCCATTTACCATTCTGGTAAACTGAATGAATAAACAACATAGAATGATGTAATATGTGAGCGGCCTCATTAAAAAGTTGATTTTCCAAATTGTTGTCAACATGGAGATTACTTGTATTGCTTTCATTTCTAGACCTTCTCTAACTTTAAATACCTAAATTACAGATGTTTTTGATACATTCTATGACAATTTGTCATGTTCTTTCCTACGTTCATCGTTTTTTTCTGTTTTGTTTTACATTTTCTATGCTTTGGAGTCTGCAAAATCTAATATATACTTCAGGCATTTCCTATTCACTCTGTTTTTAAATCACTTCAATTGCATTTCAAAGATCCAGGCTTTAAACTTTCAAGACAATATTAACATACATTTTCTTAGTGTATAATCTAGGGTTCAGTTATGAAGTATGTCAACCTAGGTAATACCATTATTATCACAATATATTTCTTCAAGGTGCATAAATGTTGAGTTAAGAATAGTAAATCCACACTTATTGTAGCTAGTTTTACAATGCAGATACATAGCTCCAAGGTGCGGAGAAGCAGAGTTCATTATAGTAAAGCTATACTTACCCAGGCATACATACTTCCACAATATTGTGCTACTTGATATTGTGGATACAGGATAGTTTGACAGGACTATCATCAGTGGCTTGCTGTTCTTTCTGCATGATAAAGAATGAATTTCAAATAACAATTTGGTCCATTTCACAGCGCCTTCTGATTACGTCTGTTAAGAGGGATACTGTATCAAATGGTGGGTCGAGGGTGGAGTAAATAAGGTTATTAGTAAGAAGACTGGAGAAGGTACGAGTCTTCTCCACTGTTGTATAATTTAAATTTGTAAGACATTTCCATGTTTATAGCAGAAACCGAAATGCATCCACCAAAGCTGGTGCAATACATTAAGGAATGCATTTGTATGCAGACAGAGCAACATAGATGGATGATATGAAGGTGTCTGAAGCAATGTTTTAAAGCTTTCAGGGTGCATTGTGCGTAGAGTGAGGGTACATTGTAGCTCATGCTTTGTCAGAATCAACTTTCAGAAATAAAACAAATGTGTAAAAAAATGATATCAAATTAATGAAAACAAGGAAAAAAACCTTGTTAAAGAAATATATATGTCTTCTGCATGGTGCAGGTACAGATGCAGCCACACACACAATATCCATGCACACATTGACACGTATCATGCATTCATGAGCATGAAGTCATCAAAATAAATTCAAATAAATCTTGTTTTTCTCAGTTCAAGCACTATTAAAGGTCTTTTTAGTACCTAATGTCACAAACCTCTCAAATACACCAAGTGACTTCTGCTACAAAAACATTCTATCATAAGTCTACTACATTCACTAATCCTAAAGGTGGGGACAAAATCACAAGGACAATATGATAAAATAATTTTCCTAATACTACCCATTTTAATAATCAACACACTGAACAATGCCACCGAAAGCCCAGGGATCAAATGAACTTTATGTCTGCCTATCTCTACTTCAGTGCCACAACCATTCACTCCTTAATATCTGTTGTTCAAAATTTAGCAATGCAATTTTAAAAAGCAGCAGATAATTACATGATTGACTTACTATATCATCAATCACTTCAACGCCCCCCATCTTCACTATACCACTGAATCCAGATGTAATTATGTATACCTATTTCCTCGCATATATCAAAGTCAAAGTCAAAAATTACTTTATTTGGTTAAAATTCAAAACCATCAAAGTGCACACCACAGAGCATAACACATTAAAACAGTGTACATTTATACAATTCATTCCAATTCTCACGCCTTTAACAGATTCACCATGAGACATCAAATATTAGGCATTCCTGCCAGACAAAACATTCCTTTATATTTAAATAAATATATAAAAAGTTTGTCCTAATCAAATGTCCACTATTTACAAAACAATTTTACCAAAGGCAGATTAAAAATTAACAAAGTCCACGCTATGGGACAGTGAGTCTATTCCTACGCCTGATTGATCCGATAATAAAACTTGCGACCCCAAAACAGACTACTGGGAATGCCAACATTTGCAAATAGGCCAATGCCGGCCCGACTTGCTCAAAATTATGCCCTCCTAAGAGTGGAATGATAAATTTCATGCGGAACGAGACATAAAACTTGCAGAAAAATATCATATGTAGGGTGTTCTGTTTCAAGAAGTTGTCACAGGGACAGGGACCCAACGTCCCTTCTTTAAAAACCCTTTTGGGAAGGATAGTAGCCAGGGCACCATATTGTGCTTATATCTAATTAAAGCAAACAAATGATACAGTTTATTTATATATGTTTTAAATATGGTTGCAGCTGCCTACCTAGACTCAGCATGACAAAGCTCCTCATAGTAGGTTTAACTAATTCCCTTTCCTCCCTTATTGACATAGATCTAACCAAGAACTGCTGCTTTAGTCCTCTAATAGCTGACTTACCAAGAGCTCTAGGGTTTAGGAATAAATCAGGATAACCAAAAGATTCCATTTGGGTCTTAATATAGCGGACCCAAGGTATGTCTAACCCTTTGTCCAGGGAAACGCAATCTTGGATGATCAATTGATTCAGATTAGGGGGCCGTTGTGCCCAAATTCTCAGCCAGCATAATAAAGGGCCAACCGCAATCTGATCCGAGATAAAACCAGCACCAAGGTCCTCATGAATCTTGAAAATTGGGGTGGAGGCCGGGACCGACAGCAGCCTGTGAAAGAAATTATTTTCAACTGCCTGGATTTCACCGGTCTCTATGTATCCCCAAACATCACTCCTGTAGGTTACCATAGGGAGGCACTTGGCATTATAAATCTTCATGAGGGCTGGGAGCAGTTTGGAGCCAATTCTTCTCGAAAGCTCTAAGATGACCCCAGAGGCTCTAGCAAGGGTGTTCTTTTTGTGGACACGCTGCGTGAGCCACGAGCGTCTTTCATTAAAAAGAACACCTAAATATGGGAAGGCGGGGACTTTTGCACGTTCCATCCCCTTACAATAAAATTTAGCCTTCCTTGTTCTAGCTGTACCAATAGACATTGAGTGTGACTTCTTAAGATTTGTGATTAAATCTAGAGAGTCCATAAAATCAATAAAACAATCTAAAAGAGATTGCAGCCCTCGCAACGTCCTTGTTACCAGAACCGCATCATAGGCATAGAGTAAGTCAGGGATCAATTTTTAACCAGCTTTTGGGACATCTTTGCAAGAGGAGGTCAGGGCGTCCCCAAGTTTGTTGATATAGAGTGTGAACAACAGGGGAGTTAAAATGCACCCCTGTCGCACCCCTCTCTTGACAGCCCATGCTTCAGGTAAGCCGCCATCCTCATTATAGCGGCTGTGGTGTTTTCATGAATGGCCGCAAAAAAAGAGATCAAATCTGCCTCCATACCGATGCTATGGTTAGGTCCATAAAGGCCAAATGGAGATCCCCACGCTTTGCAACCGTGTACTTCCCTACTACTAAATGTAGATTAAGACATTGTCCCAATTTGCCCTTTCCCTGTCTAAAACCATATTGAAGATCAGATGCTATTTTTATCTAACCAATCTGTTAAGCGGGCAAGAACAACTTTCCCCATTATTTTAGCTGCGGAATCCAAGAGTGAGATCGGTCTATAACAGGCCGGATCATCTCTTGAGCCCTTTTTAAAGATCGGGACAATTACCGCCTTCGCCCAAGACGGGGGAAAGCCGACCTGGGTTGCAGCATTAAAAACAAAAGTTAAGATTTTTGCCCAAAAAATAGGATCTGCCCTGTAAAGATCAGCCGGCACCCTATCAGGGCCTGGTGCCTTCCCCCTTGATGTTGACATGATTGCCTCAGTGACTTCGTCCAATGTAAAGGATAGGGCATTTGAAACACAACCTGTGTCCCCTGGCCAACTAATAGATCCCTGACTCACGCCACTGTATATGCCCCCAAAATGCTGGGCCCACCTCTCTGAAGAGATAAGACAATCATTAACAGAGTTAGTGGATTCATCAAAAGTGGGGCTATTTACCACAGTCCAAAAGCTAGTGCTATTAGCCAAAATGCTGGCTTGGCTAAGTTCGTCCCATGCCATCTCTCTTAGCTGCAACTTTCTTTTTTGCACTGCAGTTTTGTAAGCCTTTCTGGTTTGCTTAACCCTATCAGGGTCCCTTGGTTTCACATTAAGCTCCTCCAAGAGCGCTCTGTGCGTACTAACACAGGCTTGGTCGAAACATTTTTTATGTTTCTTGGGCCTTAGTTTGCAAGGGACCGTCAAATTGACCGCTACCTGCCTGGTAATGCGGTCAAATGCACCTAGGATTATTGATGGGTCAGAGTCCTGGTCCATACAAATTCCAACCTCCTCTACGCAGTCATTATATAGATTTTCAAGGAAACTATCCGGGGTGATTACCTCCCATCTTAGTCTGCGAGCTTGGTCTTTTGGAGCGATATTGGAATTAGTTATGTGAAGCAGGGGTTTAACCTTCTCAGTAACAGAGATGTTAATGGCCAGAGTCAAAGGGTTGTGGTCACTCAGGCAAGTATGGGTTACCCAATAAGTACCTAGTAAGTCCATCAATAGTCCTGAAACTATAATATAATCAATGATACTTGAGACGCCTTGGCCCGTATGTGTAAAAATGGGAGATAAAACATCCGACTGCGCAGGGCAAATCAGATTATGGGCCGATAAAAAACGCTCTAGAAAAGACCCAGAGTTTGTATCTTCAAAATGTGTTAGCCCCAGCTGGCCATACTCCTCTTCTAGTCTTGACATGCAATTAGTAGGACAAACATGAATATTAAAATCACCAAGGATTAATAAATGGTAGGACATATCAACCTTAGCCCCATAATCATCCAAAAGGCTGCGAGAAGTCTTAAATGCTCCAGATCATCACTTCTCGTAAAGGAATTGTAAAAATTGACCACTAAAAAGCTCAGTAGATTTTTCCCTGTTAGTTCAACTGTAGAATGTAAGGTGAGCATGTATCTATTAACTTTGCCCTATACAGTAATTTTAGACTAATTAACAGCAAAAGCCCCCTCCTAGATCTCCCCATTCTAGATGGAACAGCATATTTACTAAAATGACAAGTACCCATCCAGAAAATAGTGTTCCCATGTTTCATGCAGGGCAATAATGTAATGACTAGCAAGGAAAAGTTCCCAATTAACGTCCCCCCTTTTGGATCGAATACCTGCTGTGTTCCATGATAGAATTTTTAATCCAGGGACACTAGATAACTGCAGAGTGGAATTAGATTTGGTGGATCCCTGAGTAAAGGGACTGGGCTCTTCAATAGGAGGTAGCAGGTTAATCATGGGAAGAGGAATTTCTTCCTCTACAGTGTCCCCCTTATCTAATGGGTCCACTGTAGCAAATTTATTTACTGGTAGTCAGCCTTGTTCGTCTAGGTTGGATAAGGCCTCGAATCTATTTGAGAAAGGGATATAAGGGGAAACTACCTTTACAACGCAACTATTACAACGCAGTGCTATTACAATGCAAATATTACAACGCAAAAACTATTACAACGCATGTTTTTACAACGCATGCTATTACAACGTAAATGATGTTACAACGCATGCTTTTACATCGTAAATTTATTAATTTTAAATTCAATTAAAAAATGAAATATATGTATATGTTTTAAATATTTTTAATTTTATTAATGATTATATTTACATGAATTATTACTCAGGTATCTTTTTTTTAAATTAATTTTTGTAAAATATAGATTTCATTTAAAAAAAATTAATGTAATACAATATAATGCAAACACGATTATAATCACAAGCATTAATACTCAGGTATTTATTTTGATTAATAAATATTTATTTATTTATTAATTTTAAATTTAATTAAAAAATGAAATAAATATAATACTGTATATGTTTTAAATATTTTTTAATTTTATTAATGATTATATTTACATGAATTATTACTCAGGTATCTTTTTTAACAACTATTTTTTGTTAGATATATATTTTATTTTTTAAAAATTAATGTAATACAATGATTAATAAATAATTAATTATTTTAATTTAATGTTGGTGTTAATGTTAGATAAATGTTAATAATTTTTAAAATTAATTCTTATATATTAAAAATATATTTAATATATTTAAACATTTTTATTATTAAACTATTTATTTAAATTACAAAAATTAATACTCAGGTATCTTTTTTGGAAAAGTAATTGTTTTAAATGTATATTATAATTATTTTTCTATAAATTAATTAAATATTATATTGGATAAATGTTGATAAAAAGTTTATAATCACAACCAATAATACTCAGGTATTTAAAAAAAAATGTAAATGTAAAAACTGTAAGTAGTGAATATTTTATATTTATAGTAAAATATTTAATTAATAAATTATAATGTTGGATTAATGTTACAAAAATTAATAGTATTTTTTTGGTAAATGTAATTGTTTTAACTAATTGAAGTGATTAATGTTTTAATGAAGATTATTAAATTAAAAAATTTAAAAATAATTATATATAAATATATATTAATTTTATGAAGGAAAATATTATTATTAAAAAATATATTTATTATTAAATTATTTATTTGAAATATATATCATTTTTTAAAAATGATACACATACAATTACAGACATTTTTGGAATTTTTCCCACGGTTTAACATTGATTTCAATGGAAGGTTTAGTCCTTCGTTTATTGCAATGACCGCTCCATAGTAACCAACGCAATGGATTAGTAAGGTCGAAAAAGAACAGAAAGAGGAGAGAGAAGATGAAAACAAGACCAGTATACAGGTAGGTGAACAAAAACATTATTTATGGTAGTCTATACAATACTTTAAGAGTAAATTTAATGAAGTAAAAAAGTATAAAGACAATGACGTTTTTAAAAAAATTGTTTTCTTTTTGTAAAAAAAAGATATTAAAAAAATTCAATTTTTATTAACATACTTCAAATTTTTTAATATTTTTACAACACCAAATAACATGTCAAATAAAATAATTTTTTTTATTTAATAATGTATAATAAATAGTCCTTTGTTTATCTTGGTACATTTTGATGACGTCGTTACGTTGACGTCGACGTTAGCGGCCATCTTGGATAGCATCGATTGCTGGAAGCAGCTGGAAGCTGATCTGCGCTCAGGTAGGAAACTTTATAAACTTATTTTCTACTTCAAAAACATTAATGAACATATATATTGTAATGAAAGAATAAGGAGAGGTTGCGATAGTTATTAAAAGATGTATAGAGTTTGTTTTCAGCATGTCGCCGAACATATTACTTGTATATGTCTACGTCGGGTTATGTTAGAAAAAATGTAATGGATACAGATTGAAAATAAGTATATATGTTTGATTTATTGAAAACATTTTGAACGTTTAATGGTTTGATTTAACTTAGATATGTTTATCAATCGAAGATTTGAAGAGGAGAAATAGGATAGTGTGTTTGTTTTTTCCAAAATGATTGCTTTTCACAAGGTATTTGATAAATAAAACTGTTTCTTTCAAATTGTACGAGAAAAAAAAAGGGAGACATATTTTGTTTGAAATGTGATACTTTTCGTTTCAGAGCTTTACTTTGTTGTATATTGTACTTTTCGTTTTGGAGCGGAGATTTGATGTATTGCTGTAAAATGTATTTGGTCTGGAATACAAAGACATTTATTGCTGTTTTTTTGGAATTAGAAATTTTGGAATGTGATACTATTTGACTTAGATAGTGAGAAGAATAATAGTTAGGATGTGATATATGATAACAAAAAAAAATACAGGTTGGGATCGTTAATTTTTGAAAAATGTTGTTTTAGCAAAAAACGAATAAGGTTTAAGGATTTGTGTAACGAAGACCTATTTCTTTAGAAAGACGTAATTTTTTGGTTAAAAATTAAGAAATTTTTTAAAAATATATACTTAATACGTTAGGAAAAAGGATGGCATTTTATGGCCTTTAAATATTTATTTAATTATGAGGTACAATGCATTACTGACATTACCAAAAACAAGTTTAGTTCACAATTTTCAAAAATATGACAAACACTGTCATAAAAATAAATTTTCAAACAAAGTTTTTAAAATATCAAACATTTGGTTACAAAGGCATCACTTTGGAAAAAACAAGTGGTGAGAAAGGAAAGAATATTGGAAAATGATCGTTCAAAATGTTTTTACAACAAATATATGGATATCATCATAAGTTTGCAAAAATATAGAGAAAAGTGATTTTTTTACAGATTTAAAGGGTCTTTTGAAAAGGAAAAATATTCCAGTGGAATTGCCATCTTTGGAAAAATGTGGAACAGAATTTTTTTTTATTTAAAGTAATTGAACCCGACAAAATAATTAAAAACATTTTTTTAATAAAAATGCCAATTATATTAAATGTGTAAAAAAAATTTAGGTCAAAGCAGGAAAGTAAATTTATGAAAATTGATTAGAAATGTAATATGTTAGCAACATTTTCCAGGTAGTCTAATGCCACAGTCAACGAAAATTGTTGAAGTACTCCCAATAGTCTCTCGGACATTTCCTTAGCTTGCTTAGAAGGTCGTGGATTTAGGCTACCTGTTAATGCTTGAGCAAGTCTCATTTCTTGAAAACTTTGCTCCTTCTTCAAAGTTTTCAAAAAAGAGTAGAAATTTGGATGATGTTTACCAATTGTATGACTGAAGGAGTTGTGCCATCCCTCTATGGCATTGTTTGTTTTAGCACCTCCTTCTAAGCAGGTTGAGTAGCAGTTCCACCACTCCACATGGAAACGTGGCTTCCTCCTGCGACCTGATCGGCTTAGATGTCCAATCCATGTGTCTTCAAAGTAATTTAACAAGGGAGCCAATTTTTCTTCATTTTCGACATAATATTCAGATTCGGTAATTGCAGTGTAGTACTCGTCTACACTTTCAGGAGGTACAAAACAAAGTGCTGTTCATTTTTTTAATTCAAATTGTAGTTTACTATCTGAGCAGTAATCTGTAACCAGGGATGTTTTTTGTAATTTACGCCAATATGCCTGGGAAAAATTAAAAAAACATCCCTGAATTTGGGTATCCACGTACATTTTGTTGATCACATTGATCATAGTCAATTCGAAATCTATAATGATTTTCCTAGGACTTTTCCCGGATGTTTTATCTTTAATCACTGACAAAAATTCAGTGTAGGTTGCAGATTGCTTATCTGGTAGCAAACTATACACTAAGGGAACTACATTTTTGTTAATCTGTGCATGAATGCTGTAAATTTGGGTGAAAGGATGGGGTGTACATTTAAACGTCACATCCATCATCCAAATTTCAGTATTTTCTAACTTAAAAAGGTTGCGGGGAGTGCTAAATATTAGAATACGTTTATTTATTATATATTCTTTATTATTCTCTCCTGTAAGAAGTGTTTCCTCATCTCTATGGCACTCTGAGACTTTTAAAAATACTTTTCTTCAGCTGTTGATAGCACTGGAGCACTGCATCATCATTAAACAGGTTTCTAGCAGCATTTTTGTGTAAAATGCTGCGGAAAGTTTCAATGTATGCCTTGAGTCTCCTTTTTTGTTGGTATGCTTGCTGTGGCATTTCTAACTGCTGCATCAGTTGTAGGAATATCTGTGGTAGAGTAAGAATTACTTTACACTGGCTACAACGCTACGCTCATTTTGTGTGACTCTAATACATGGGCAGGTCAAAAGCTCTCCATTCTATAACTCAGTCTCCAGTAGGAAAACTTATGAAGGCAATTGCAGGCATCAGCTGTTTCTGCCGCAGTGGAAAATCTTACCTCAAATGCTGTGCTAAATGCAGCCTCTTCTCAAATCTCACCTGCAATGTCATCTCAAACCCAGGTCAGTAAATCACAATTTAAGAGGCTTAAAAACGACCCACCCTCGCCTACAAAGTCTGTACCTGCAACCTATCTTAACCTTTAATTGGAGGAGATTAGAGCGCTGCGCCCTTTTATAGAGGACACTAACACTAAATTGCAAACTCTTACTGATAGATGGTCACTCATGGAGGATCGTCTGTCTTCGGCAGAACAACAAATACTGCACTTTCAATGACAGGTCTCTTAAAATGAACTCCTTACAGAAACAGGTTTCTTCTTTACAGAGACAGGTCAAAGACCTTGAAAAGCACAATCGACTGAATAACCCACACATTTATGGCCTTCCCGAAGGAACAGAAAAAGCGAACTCTATTTTTTTTCAAATCTTTTTTGCCCGAGGTCTTACAGTTACAGAAGAGTCCACAACTTAACATCGAGAGAGTTCAGAAATTGGATCGCCCTCCTTTGACTGCTTCACCTACTAAGAGACCTAGAGGCGTCAATCTTTACTTCTTGAAGTATACAGATTTAATGCAAGTTATATCAGCTGCCCATCGCCTTAAAAAATCACCTGGTCAGGAAAGGCTTTATATGTTTCCCAAGACTATGCCAAAGCTATGGCAGACAGGAGAAGAGAATTTCAATAGGAGCCCAGTTTGGTCTTTTTCATCCATGCTTTTTCAAAGTCACTCATAACAATCAAACAACAACATATGAAGATCCTTCTCATTTGCAGGATTTTCTCACATCTTATAGAGCAGATATCATGGACGATGCTCCCTCAACATCTATAAAGTGACTGCTTGATGTTGCTAAGATTTCTTGTTACTTATGTTGTCTTTAATAATATACTATGCTATTCTTGTTGATGAGCTTTATTGTTCTAGCATAACAATTTGAAGGTTTGTTTTGCAAATCAACACTTTATATTGTTCTCTCTTATTCTTCAAATCATTTTTCTACGTCGTGGATGTCTTCGTTCCCCATTACTTGACAAACCAACCCCCTTCCCACGTCATGCAACTCCCTCTGGATCGGATGTGGTGTCTTCTTTGTGTTGTCCCTCCCCTACCTTCATGGGGTTTTTGTTAGGTATATCTTTATTTCTGCTTGTCAGTTTACCCTGTCTATGTTATATTCTGGTTCGCTGTATTTTTTTTCCTGACACTGTGTTCTTTTTCTTCTTTTCTTTATTTTCCTCCTTTATGTCCTTCCTTTTTTCTCTTCTTTTTAACTTTCTACCTTACCTTTCTTGCAGAAGATTCCTTCCTATACAACTTCTGTGGCTTTGCTTTATCTTTTCTCAACTAATGTCTGATTGTTCTCTCAAGTCTGTCTGTTTACAATGGTTTTAAAAATAGCTTCCTGGAATGTCAGCATTTGAATTCTCCAATTAAAAGAAAGCACGTTCTTACCCATTTATCAAAATGTAATGCTCATATAGCCTTTTTGCAGGAAACTCATCTCTTGGATATCGAATGTATGAAATTGAGAAGGGGTGGGTCAGAAAAGTTTTCTTTTCACCTGCTTTGGAGAAAATACACAGAGTTGGAATATTGTCTTTGAAACTTCAATTGCTTTCACAAGAAAAAGATGAGGAGGGGAGATGGCTAATACTGAAAGTGTATTGTAATAGGGCTCCAATTGTTCTCTTCAACATATATGGGCCTAATGCACCTGATTGTCAATTTTGGTCCTTAATTTCTCAGAAGCTTCTGCAGTATCCGGATGACAGTCTGGTTCTGGCTGGTGATTGTAACTTACCTGTTGATACTTTTTTTGATAGACACTCCTCATCGCACTATATCCCAAATAAATCACTTGAAAACTTTCGCACAAGCTATTCAGAGACACAATCTTATTTATGCCTGGCGATTATGCAACCCAAACTTAAGGGAATATAAATTATTTTCCCCAGTACATCATACACAATCTCGAATTGATTATGTTTTTGTTTCACATCACCTAACTCAATCCCTACATTCAGTATCCATTCTATTCTCTGAAAATGCCCCACTTTCTGTGCATTTAGACATCATACCCAATCCTACTCTTCCTAAAAGATGGAGATTTAATAATTCCCTACTATTGGATTCCTCTTTTACCTGTTCTTTTACAGCTTTTGCCCAAGACTTTTTCCTCTTTAATCAAATGGAAGACGTTCCTTTTCATACTGTTTGGGGTGCATTTAATGCCTCAGCTCGAGATTTTATAATTAATTGTGTTTCTAAAAAGAGGCATTTATCTCAATCACAGTCCAAACTAATTCTTAATGAAATAAAACTTTCAGAACATTATTATTATACATACCATTCTCAACAAGCTCTAAATCAGCTAATTAAACCCAAACATAATTTTAATAAAGTATCCACTGATAACGCTGCTTCTTATCTTCTTAAATCTCGTGCTATGTTTTTTGGAGGCTAACTACATGAAAATTAAATAAAATAAATAATTAATTGAATCAATATCTGATGACATTGGCTCCTCTCATCACCGAGATCAAGATATTCTAACTCAGTTCCAATAGTTCTATACAAACCTATATACACCGGAGAATTTACCCTCTGATCCTGCAATCTTAAGTTATCTATCCTCTATTTCAAAACATGCTTATTCTCAAGTGGACTTCGCCTCCCTTGAGATGGATATTACCCAAACAGAACTTCAGCTCACATTGTTTTCCCTTACAAAACGACACAGCTTCAGGGCCGGATGGTTTTACAGCTGAATTTTATTCACACTTTTCCAAATTGCTTCTTCCTAAACATTGCCAATTCATTCTTTTTTTACTTCAGCTACCTCTTCTGGCTTGTTTCTAAATGCCTTCATCTGCTTATTTCCGAAAGTAGGCAAGGATCCTTTCTTTTGTAAAAATTATCGTCCCATCTCTTTAGTTCATTTGGATTATAAAATGTTTTCCAAAGTATTGGCTATGTGGCCAGAAGGGCTTCTCCCTGATCTTTTAGGCAAGGAACAATCTGGCTTTGTCAAGGATATATTTCTCTCTGAAACTACTCATTTTTTTTAGATCTGCAAGCTTACCCAATTCTCTATGGTCCATTGCATTAGATGCCGAGAAGGTTTTTAATCATGTTATTGAGTCTTTTCTATTTCAAACTTTATCATGATTTGGTTTTGGTCTGAAATTTATGACTCATTTCTCTTCTATATACTTCTCCTGAGGTGGCCATTTGTGTTAATGGTCTGACATCTTCTTTTTTTACCTTACACAGAGGGGTTCACCAATGTTGTCCCCTTTTCCCATTTCTTTTTAATTTAGCATTAAAATTTTTTTTATCTCGGATCCGCCAGAATGTTAACATTCATTGTTTCATCCATGGCTCACAACAGGTAAAATTGGCTGCATACGCTGACAACGTCTTTTTATTTATATCTCAACCTCATTTCTTTACTTTCTGCTTTCGCATCAGAGGTTGCTTCTTACTCATCTGTCTTGGGCTATAAGCTAAACACTGACCCTTAACAAATTCACTTTTAGTCATGACTTCTCTTCTTCCCATTTTGCGTGGCAATCCAAACACCTTAAATATCTTGGTCTTCATTTTTCTTCCTCCCTCTCATCTTCCATTTCAATCAATATGGACAACTGTATCCGAAAAATCTCCTATCTAACTAGTAGATGGCATCCCCTTTATCTGTCTTGGTGGGGACGTCTTGACACCATTAAGATGATGCTGGTTCCTGTTATTCTTTTTACTGTTTCTAATATTCCCCTACATGTTCCTCTTAAGCATTATGAGAAATTAAACTCATTACTGTCTGTTTTCCTTTGGAATAACAAGAAGCCGGACACGTTTTTAGCTAAGGGGAAACGGCCTAAAGTTGAGGGTGGAGTACATTTTCCTGATTTCCCGAAATACCACAAGTCTTTCCTTTTGCGGCAATCCTCTCATTGGATTGCACCCCCCTCGCTATATACTCCTTTATTGGTTGATTTGGAACAAAACAAAAATTCTCCATATTCTTTTTCAGAATTTCTGTCATTCATACCAAAACCTCAAAAAATGTCCAACCCTATTATCAATAAGATTATTGTCTTCTGTAGTTCATTATTCTCCACACAGATCTTGACTCCTTTCTTAACTCTACTGTATGGAATAAACAATTTATTCAGGTGAAGGAGCATCCTATTTATTGGCATTCCTGGAGAATCAAAGGGTTGATTTGGGTTCATCAATTATTCAATCAGGATTAATTCCTTACTTTTCCTCAAGACGAGGATCTCTTCAGTCTTCCAACTACATTCCTCACCAAATTTCTTCTTTTACAGTGGGCGATAGTTGAATCATATAACTATTTCAAATCCATTTCACCCTCTGATACTTCATTACCCACACAATTAGCTATTATTTTACCTACAGTGTCCTAAGGCTTCCCTTATTTATTTGTATTTACTTGAGGCTCCCACTTTGAGATCCAAGTCTAAGACTGAAGTGTCATGGAAGAAAGATATTTCCACAACTCAACCTATATCCACCGGGAAACAAATCTGGATTAAAATCAGGAAGTCCTCTTGTGCAGCTAGCAGTACACAAACACTTTTTTTCCATTTGCAACAGACTTTTTTTGACACCTGATACTCTTCATACGATTAATCCAGATTCTCCAAACACTTGCTGGACTTGTTCCACACCACAACCTGACTTGAAACATTTACTTTTTACTTGTCCCCTATTTCTGCATTTTTGTTACAGGCTTTGTGTCAAATTAATCTCATTTTCCAGAGCAACGTCTCTTTCACTATTTCCAAGGTATTTTTAGGTAGTGTATCCAAGGTTTGGATCAATGCTCTGTTTGACATGCAGATACCAGATTTGTTATTAGCACTTGCTTTCCAACAAATAACTTGTAATTGGAAAGACTTTACACAAGTGTCTTTTGAGGCATATTTGCATGTTTAGTCTGTTTACACTATTAGGGGTAATGTGCAATACATACCATGCAGATGGCACCTTATAGTAGGCACACGTCACTTTATAAACATAATCCAAACCACCATGTTTACATCGAGCCGTGGACTTTGATTTTATGGTGAATGTGGGTAAAGCAGCCGAATGGGCAGTTATTATAAGGATTCAGCCTTAAATGTACTTGTTCACATAGAGGGGAATAAGCAAATTATGTTATGTGGTTGTCAGCTCATTCAGAGAATTTTTGCACATTTGCACGGATGGTCTATTTTTTCTATTAAGGGCAATGAGCAATACAGAACATGTGGATGGCACCTTGTAATAGGCACACATCAATTTATAAACTCAATCCAAAGCACTATGATTACGTCGAGCCATGGAATTTGATCTCACTGAGAATATATTTGTTTACATTGAGGGAATTGTGCGATATACATTATATGGGTGTCACCTTGTATGAGGCATGTGCCACTTTACTGGTATAATCTATAGCACACGGACTGTATCCAGCAATGTACTTTAGATGTAATGATGGAATGCATAATCCAAATGTGGTAAATGTATTGTGGAAGTATGAGCATATGAATTTTTTTAATGTTTATAATTAAACTTGTGCATGTAACCCACCAATGCGGGGTGTCAGAAAATTGTAATGGGTTCAACAGTACCTGAAAACAATTTAGTTATGTTGCAATCCTTTGTTATGAAGGCAAAAGGGGGAACCATGAATGATGTGAAATTTCCAATGTTTCATGTGATTGTCATAGTGGACAAAGGGAAACAAACATAAAAAAACGGGCAAAGGAAAAAAATTACATTTTCGAATTTGAAAATGAAAATAAAATAATTGTCCAATTGTAAAAAAGATTCCAGGCAGCACTTAACGTTGCATACGTAGTGTGACCAATGGAATGTATGGTTACGTAATACTGCTTATAGACAATGAGACAAAATGGAGGTTAAGATGGGTTGCTTTGTTGGAGATTGAATGCCCTAGGAATTTATGGGCCAATGAAATTGTTAAAGGCCTATATGAATGAGCGATGACCACCATGATGGTAAGATAGGCCCTGTATAAGGCATCCATCTGAAACGCGTTGGCCCCCATACATTTCTTTTCTCGCATTTTGCACTCTATTGATGAGCTTGTTGAAGGCTTGCAATAAAGCATATTCTGCACCAGCAGCTGCTGTGAATCTCTCTATGCTTTGTGCTGCAGTATCATGAGTTGTGGAATCGACAGTGTGAAAAAGCACATACATATACTCATTAGTAGTAAGCAAAGTGTACAAATTCAACATATTTAGTATCTTACTATATATCTTTATCACTCAGAAGCTTTTAGAAAACACAATCACTGGGTGATGTCATCAGTGATGTCATTTGAGATGTCACCAGTGATGTCATCAGTGATGTCACTGACCATGTCATTAGTGATGTAATATGTGTGGTCATAAGCAGTGCATTGCGGAGGTGTAAGTTATAGTTAGCTCAAGTATTTATAACTTGTGAATTTCTATAGTTTTGTAGATGTGGAAACTGAGCCTGACTATAAAGTCCCTTTAACGCTTGTTTTTTTCACGAACCTCTACATTTTTGTATCCTATTTCCAAATTATAAAATCACTCTAATCTTTGTTTTTTTTCAGTGAATTTCCTAGGTTTTTGTAATTGTATTTCCTAACAATAACATCCCTGTAGCCTTTATTTTTTCAGTGAATTTCTACGTTTGTTTACATTTTATTTCCTAACTGTAACCTGTAAACTTTGACAATGGGTGTGTGAATGACTGCATAGGTTGGTGAGTGGCTGTATGGGTCTGTGAGTGGATGTGTGAGTGGCTGTGTGGGTCTGTGAGTGGATATGTGAGTGGCTGTATGGATCTGTGAGTGGGTGTGTTGGTGCCTATGTGGGTGTGTGAGTGGCACTATGGGTCTGTAAGTGGGTGTGTGAGTGGCTGTGTGGGTGTGTGAGTGAGTGTGTGAGTGCATGTGTGTGTCTGTGAGTGAGTGTGTGAGTGGTGCTATGGGTCTGTGAGTGGCTGTGTGAGTGCATGTGTGGGTCTTTTAGTGGGTGTGTGAGTGCCTGTGCGGGCAGGTGACTAGGCCTGAGAGTGGCACTATGGGTTTGTGAGTGGGGGTGTGAGTAGCTGCGTGGGTCTGTGAGTGGGTGTGTGAGTGCCTGTGAGTGGGTGTATCAGTGCCTGTGAATGTCTGTGAGTGGGTGTGTCAGTGCATGTGTGGGTCTGTGACCTGGTTTTAGAGTGGTGCTATGGGGCGGTCAGTGGTCGTGTGAGTGCCTGTGTGGATCGTTGAGTCAGTGTGTGAGTGGCGTTGTGGATTTTGGGCATTGTTTTTCCAAGGGAATTTGGATGCTGGGGGGTTTACATATTTTAACTGCCGCATTGCTTTGAGACTCGTGTTTGGCCTCAGCTAGGGAAGACTCACTTCCGGTTTCATGGAGCACTGGTTAGGGGTCTAGTGCTTTAGAAGGACACTATTTAACACGCACGATGCTGCGTACGCACGCAGCGGGCGCGCTGCCGACGCTCCAAAGGCAAGCCCATCTGCGTCCATCCACGCTCTAGCCGGGTGCTGGGCCCGTCCCCCTGGATGTTTCATGGCAGGGGGCATTCAAAACCCCAGTAGGGAGTTACATAAACTTAATCCTGGTGGCATATTACAGCAGTGTCCCAGGCTGTCCCTAGACGGCTACAGCGATAACATATTGGGCTCTCGGTGCATTTGTTGTCAGATGCCTTATCCAACTATTCGTACCTGGGCTATGAACAACCACAAGACCCCCCGGGAAAAGTAAAACTCAATCAAAGTAGTGCATGGTAACAGGGATTCATTGAAATGTATCATGTTTAATGCCAGATCTTTAGTGAAGCATAGTTTAGAATGTGCGATCCTGCTGAAGGATTATAGCATCAAACTGGCTTTTATCACCAAGACCTGGACCGACATTTGTTCTGGCCCTGATCTGGTGAAAGCCACACCGCCGGGTTTTTATTGCCATACACTGGATCGGCCAAACAAGAAGGGTGGAGGGCTTGCTATTATTTATCATGAATCACTGTCTCCCAAGTTTGCCCCAGCCTCCAACTTGACATGTGAGGCCCTAGCATTCGACTTTTACTCTGGTTCCCACAGACCCTTCAAAGGGTTGCTTATATATCGTCCCCCAGGCTCTAGAGGTGGCTTTCTGGAGTCCCTGGATACGCTGTTGGAAGAAGGATTGTGTTTTGAATCCTTCTCAGTGCTGGGGGATTTCAACTTCTATCTTGAAAACCCCAACGACGCTGACACATCTAGGCTGAACCAAACCATGGGCGCTGGAGGCCTGGAACAAATGGTAAGGGTGCCGACACATGAAAAAGGTCATACCTTAGATGGCATTTACTCTAACAGCAAAGATATAGATGAAATTGTGGTTCTTACGATCTCGTGGTCCGATCACTGTGCAATCAAATTTGAACTAAAGTGTTCACTGACTGTTTTTACTGGTGAGAAACAGATTCAAGAGATAGAAACTAGATCTTGGAGCAATCTGGATGTGGAGAGGCTGGGAACTGTCCTGAAAAATTCAATGTGTCAGCTTCCACTGGATGTGGAGGAGGCTACGACCACCTACAATACGTCGCTTTTGGATGCCTGTGATCAGCTTGTTCCTCTTAAGAAATGGATTCCGAAAAGGGCATCTCCAACTGCCCCCTGGTATTCAGAGGAGCTTAGGGCCAAGAAATTGATCTGTAAACATGCAGAAAGCAATTGGCTGAAATTTTACGCCAAAGCCGAGAAGGAAAACTATAAAATTTGTATTGCTAGTTATAAACAAGCACTTTTGGAAGTAAAAAAAGAGTAATTCTCGGTACAAATAACCATGGCCGAATTAAACTCTAAAGAACTGTTTAAAACTGTTTCCAAATTAGCTAAACCTATTACTCCGAAGAAACAGGGTGATGTCGAATTTTGCAATATAACAGCTGGATTTTTAAAAATAAAATAGAAACGATCTTTACCTCACTTGTTGGTCAGTTCAATGGTAGTCAGAATGATTTTAAGCTAATAGAATCAGGAAGCTCAGTCGCTATGGCAGAATTATTGGATCATTTCACTCCAATTGAGGAAGTTGATGTAGTCAAACTGCTGTACACTATTAAATCGGGTGCCCCTAGTGACCCATGTCCTGCTGGAATTGTTAAGCTAATTCCGGAAATTGTGGGAACGGCATTGACCCCCCTGCTCAACGCAGTCTTATTGTCCTGAATTTTTCCGAAAAATTGGAAAAAGGCTTCCGTGCTTCCCCTACTTAAGAAGCAATCCTTGGACCCTAAGGACCCGAATAATTATCAGCCAAATTCCAGGCTCCCATTACCAGCTAAACTACTGGAAAAAGAAATAAACAGTCAAATCAGCAATTTCATCTCTGCTAACAGCTACTTGGACCCATCACGATATAAGTTTAGAGCTTTTTACAGTACGGCGCTGGCCCTAATAAAATCTACAGAGGAAATCAGAGAAGCCGTGGATAGGGGAGGAAATGCCATCTTAATACTCCTTGACCTATCCGCGACCTTTGATACGGTCCACCATAATGTTTTGTTAAACTGACTCTCTGACATTGGTGTGAAGGGCTCAGCATGGAAACTGCTACATTCTTTTCTTTCAGACAGGTCTCAGACGGTAGACCTAGATGGCAACATCTCTGAACCCTTCTCGCTTCCCTGTGGGGTGCCCCAGGGCTCGGCCTTAAGCCCTACGCTTTTTAATATCTATGTGGCACCCTTTTCCAGTGTCATCCAGGCATTTGGTTTCCAGCTCACCTCCTACACTGATCTCACACTGATTGTGCTATCGCTGACGGAGGTAGAGGAAAGGGAAGTGGGGGACCGGTTCCATAACTGCATGTGCTCTATTTCCACCTGGATGTCGTCCAATTGTTTAAAACGTAACTCAGCTAAACGGAGGTGCTAAAATTTGGCAATAATCCCCAGGTCTGGACACCGGACTGGTGGCCAGAGGATTTGGGACCTTGCCCTATACCCTCCAGGAAAGCCAGGTGACTTCATCGTGTTTCATGGCCCTCAGAATAATAAAAAAAATTAAGTTCTTCCTGTCGGCGAGGAACCTAAGGATGGTCCTCACCGCACTCATTATGTCCCGCTTGGACTATTGCAACAGTCTCTATCTTAATGTTCAGAAACAACATATGAACAAGTTGCAATATTTTCCAGAACGCGGCAGCAAGATTGCTGTCGGGAACACCCAGGTTTGCTTTGGTCAGGGGAGAACTTAAGAAACTGCATTGGCTCCCAGTCCCACTTAGATCACGCTTTAAAGCACTATGTGTTGTCTTCAAGGTGGTAAATGGGATTGGCCCGGAGTTTCTAAAAATCAGACTTACATGGAACGTCCCAAGCAGAACCCTGCGCTCTTCCAGTTCTAAACTTATCCAAACCTCCATCTTTAAGAAAACCAATTGGGGAGGCAGAAGCTTTTCCACTGCACCTCCAAGGCATGGAATGAACTCCCGTTCCATCTCAGAAATGCTCCAGACCTCATCTCTTTTCACAAGGGATTAAAAACATGGTTCTTCTCTCACTAAGTGGCTCGATGCTTCCCAGGTCACCGTACTCAGCACCAGGACATCTCAGGGTAGCAGTGCGCTTAATAAGTACAAATAACATAACCTAACATAAAATTTGCATACTTAGGATATTTAAAAGGAAGAACCATGGACTCTGCCCTCACAATGATGAAAAGAAATAAACCACTCGTCACAGTCACTACAGATCAGATTGCGCTCCTTTAGATCAATGATGCATATACCTCCATTAAGGATTCCAGATTGTTTTTCAATTTGGAATACTAGAGGAAACACATTTGATTTGCCTTCGCCAATCACAAGAAGTTATGACAGTTTGTGCTTTCCTGAAGTGAAGCTTCAACTGGGGCACCTGCTATGTTTATATTTGTAAGTGCTTCCTGTTTGGGTTTAATTTCTGTGAAATGTGCACCTGGGCCAAACTGGAACCTCATTTTTTCCCAGAAGAAACCCCAGTTTTGCTGAAAGCGTCTACCCAACTGGAGTACTTTCATCTGGTTAGTTAGTAAGTGCTACCTCGTTGGGTAAATGTCTCATGGATATTCTGCAATACAGCTGCATATAACACCATGAGGTAATGTTTCCGGTGACCTTGTGTGTATGTAATTTCAGCTATGTTTTTGTTCCTCAGAGTCTTCATCTACAACTCTATGATAAAGTGAATCCTTGTCAAGAGAATATGATGACACTACAAAGATGTGAATCTCCATCAAACCAGGGCACTTCCTCTTAACTAAATGAAGAAAGTACTTCTTTGTTTTGGTGGGGATGTCCTTGTATTCCTCTGCATCATAAACATGCCTCCAGAATTGTCTGGAAACACACTTGGTGGCCTTTTGCTAAGCTGTCCATCAACATTGAAAAAGGCGGGAAAACCTCTGCTTACTACTGAGGAAAACAGTGAGCAGGGCTGGATGGCCCCCCTCCCCAGGCCATTTTTGGCCCAGGGTACCCCATCCCCCCAGGTCTAGCCACAGTTGAATGGGGAAAGGGGGCAGAATGTGAAATTCCTTTATGAATTGCAAAAAATAATAAAGGTACACAACAGTGTAAGTTTACCTTTGTGACTCAGGACGGTAGTGTATTAGAAATAACATGTTTTGAAGACAGCTATGATGTCAAGCCTGACCTAAAAATAATATGGAGTGCAGAGGCTGACAAATCAGAAATGTTGCTGTCTTTTCAACTCTCTTTCCATAGCAAAATATGGCATTAGTCACAATTGTAATATTGGGACAATAACACTATCCATTCCCTGTTCAGTTTATTAAAGGTTAATGGACAAAGATGTTGTTTGGCAATACTTGTGTAATGATTGCAACACTCCAAATGAGTCTGACACATTTGTTCACAGTTCTCACACCCTTCCTGAGACCGGCCTGGGCATTAATCAGTATGCTGTTGTATTTCACGCCTTCCTAGATGTGGGTACCTAGTAATTGTAGGATATATTCCCTAATAGATCTATGAGTGAGATAGATTCATAATTGATTTATAAAATCTATAATATTGTATTGCTGTTCTACAGGCTAATACTTGTTTATTATTTTAGCCATTCTGCCCTGACACAGAAAATGTGAAGTCCTATATACCTGCAATTGGATTCTACCATACTGGTACCTATGCCACCGTAGTACTTCATAACATTACCATGACGACCAAACCTGACTTAGAATGAATTCAATTGCTGCCTTCATTCATTGATCTCATACTTTAAGGATCTTATGTCACTAAGGGCCTGGTTTGGATGTCAGGTGGAAAGCCATCCAACAGTCTGTCGGAGGCTTTCCACCCACTGTTGAGGGTTTCCTCCGACTGCCATATTATGTTGATGGCGGTCAGAGGGAAACCCTCAGGGGAGATTCTGCTCTTCTTCCGAAGGGGTCAGAGAGCCATGGGGGGATTCTGCTCCTCTTCCAATGGGCTCATAGAGCCCATCGGAAGAGGAGCGAAACTGTAATCCATTGAATGATGGAGAAGCCAGCCTCGGCTCCGCCGTCAGGATTACAATGCCGATTTCCCACAGCCTTTCCATGTTGACCTTTTTGACATGGAAAGGCTGTCAGAAAGTGACTTTGGGGACCCCTAGCAGAACCTCCACTCCCCATTGACTTCCGCAGTGGGACCTAGGGGGCCTAAACATCCCTGCACTGTGGTAGGCACCGCATGGTGCAGGGATATTCACAAACATCCATTTTTCAATGGAAGCTTGTGCTGCAGGTCTTTTCCGCCTGCCACACATGTTTGCAATGAAAAATGTATGTTTCCAACCGTCCTATGGCCAGTCGCATCCTAATCCTGCAGCTCAGGCGGCTCCTAATCGCAAAAGTGACATCATAATGAGGCCCTATATGTGAAGGTAATGGGATTTCCCCTTGGCATGACTTCATGGCATCATCCAGTGAATGAGGTGAAATGAAGATAAATTCAAGGATGATTAAGGTAGAAGCTTATTTAATCGAAGAGCACAGTACAATTAATCCAGCATAGATCAGCATCAATGGATAACTGACTCTTACCAAGAATGCACATCAGAATGACATATGCAAGGTTCTACATTCAGCAATGACATAGGAAAGAATGTATGTGGTTAAAGGAGCAGTACAGAAGTAAGCAACACAACACATCCCCCTATCTATAATAACAAGAAAAAAAAAGAAACAGAAAGAAAAGAAACATATAATGAATAAAACAATTTGCAGCAACATAAAACAAATGCAGCAACACTAACAAAGTTGTGATAAAGTTCTGACTGTTACTAGTGATATGATCTTTAACTGTTACTAGTAATATAGTCTTTAAGCCACGAAGGAACCACCCTCTTCCTCGAGGAATGGCGGAGAGAAGAATCTTCACCAGAAACCAAACAATCCTCCCTAGGGGTGACGACTGACTCCTCGGAAGTACCGCTGGGAGAATCTGAGTTATTGTTACTAGTGACAACCAAACTATGATCTGGGACTTCACACGAATTTGGGCAACTCATAATCCCAGAACCATGGGAAGAATCCAAATCACTATTAGAGTCATCAACCTCCAAATCTTCAGGTTTCCACACTCGACTGGAAACATTGACCTTAAAAGAAGAACTAGGATTGCATCTGGCAACTCTACCTAAATTCCAAACTTTCCCATTACTGAGTTTAACAGAATTTTTCAACACTTCCGAAACTTGGAAGGGTTCAGAAAAAGAAGATTCACCCTTCTGTACCTTGAAAGGTTTTTTTATTCTGACCCAGTCTCCAACATTTATTGTCACCTCCTTTGATCCATGTCTCGAATCATGATATCTTTTACTTTTATCGTGGACCTGAACTAACCGTGCCTTAACTAAATCTTTTGAGTAGGGATCAATTTCACCAGAAAATAACCAAGTGGGACTGGCTTTAGAACGCGGGTTCCTACCCTTCATCAAAACAAAAGGAGAAATACCTGTAGAGTCATTCACAGTAATGCGATAGTTCCAAACAACTTTTCCAATCTGAGTTTGCCAATCCAGATTGTTACTAATAGAAAGTTGAATAGTGTTCTTCAAAACCCTGTTAAAACGCTCCACAACACCATTGCCACCAGGATTGTAAAGAGACGTAGTCCTGTGTCTAATACCAAGTTTACTAAAATACCTTTTTGCCTTAATTGATAAAAATTGAACACCATTATCGGTGAGAATGCAAGAAGGAATACCTTCAGTGACAAAAGTTTCATCCAGAAAACTTAAAACAGAATCAGTATCTGCTCTTTCTACAACTTTGACCACAGGCCATTTAGAAAACAAATCAATGATCACAATTAAATACCTCTGAGAACCATCCTGATCCTGAACAGGACCCATAATGTCTACGGAAACCGATTCCCAAGTAGATTCTGGAGGAGAACACTCCAACATAGGAGGACGGCAGGTACGCAAGGTTTTGTCTGCAGAAGCACAAATGGTACAGTCTCTAACAATTTTTTCTATTTGAGAATCACAACCAGGCCACCAGAATAATTTCTTTACTAAGGATTTGGATCTAACAATCCCAGGGTGACCTTCATGGCAAAGTTCAATGATTCCTTCCCGCAACCCACCAGGGGGAACGATTCTTTCACCCCTTAATAAGGTGTCGTCGCCAGTGAAATGAAGATAAATTCAAGGATGATTAAGGTAGAAGCTTATTTAATCGAAGAGCACAGTACAATTAATCCAGCATAGATCAGCATCAATGGATAACTGACTCTTACCAAGAATGCACATCAGAATGACATATGCAAGGTTCTACATTCAGCAATGACATAGGAAAGAATGTATGTGGTTAAAGGAGCAGTACAGAAGTAAGCAACACAACATGAGGTCACAGTAGCTCGCAAACCCCATGCCACATCATGAAACAAAGCAACATTCTAGATTGTTTATGGTTGATGATTGGTAAAGAAGCAGAACTTGGTAAAGAGAACAGTTTTTTCCACTTCACTGGATGGCCACTTTCATTTTGCTCTACATAGTTGTCCTGGAAGTTTGAGGTTTATGGTATTCAGTCTGCCTCAGAAGACTGAACGCTTCTACCACAGTAGCCAACACATTAGCTGTAAATTATCTGCTCTTGCAATAATCATTTCTAAGGGGAGGTTGTGTTTTCCACCCCTTCAAAACCCTCCCCCAGTATTCATCCATCACACTTGCTTCTGTACTAATGTCCCTAACACAGTTTTCGACAGGCAGCTTATCCAAACCAGCATAACTGTTCAATGAAGGGCCATTAATCATGCAGGTTCATTCTTTGCTTAAAAGCCGTAGACAGAACTAACATTAATAGGTTTGTTATCCACTTTAGTGTGTCTACACTTTGATACAACGTTATGAATAGCACCTAAAATGGAATCAAACGTGCCACCGTCCTTCACGATAATATTTCGGACATGTATGGATAAATACGCCTAATTCGTATTTTGTAATATGTCTTTTTCGAGCTATCTCCCCATTAACCCTTGTTCTCCTTCAGGCAGCTTTCTTTATTGTGAACTCAAGTGTTATGTGGATTTTGCTTTCTCCTTAAACATAATTCAAAGAGAGGCCTGTTTTTAACAAACCACAAAAAGTGGGAGTCGCCATATCACCGGAGGAGGATAAGGAGGAGGAAGGAGCCCTGGGCCTCAATGCCCAAAACAGCTTTAAAGGGAAGCAAAAGATACCTGGCATCAAAGTCAGCTCCTAGTTCTCAATGTGAAACCATAAGCGTAAAGACAGAAACAGGATTTAAGAGGATATAGCTAGCCTTCCTTAAACCTATATATTTAAAAAGTGTTTCATAACATTGATAAAATTCGCCAGCCTGCAGACATCAGGGCAACCACAGACTGCTTAAGTATGAGACGGAGTCTAAAGACCTCTCATACTGTGTAAGTACTGTGAGAGTAAGTGGGCAGTAGGAAAAGTCACGTCATTTTTCCATACACATGCAAGTGTGGCCCTCCATGTGAAAATCAGGATGCCTACCTGGCTTTTTATTGCAAGATCTCAATTTTCACAACCTGTTTGCCAGATTAAATTTCCCTCATGATTGTCCACCGTCCAGGTTCTGTAAAGTGTGGAGTTGCTAGATCACCCCACCAGTGGCACGAATGCCACAAACAATCACAGCCAGCTGACTGCACTAACAAAACAACACAAACCTTACAGGTGGCAGCTTCCAAGATGACAATCTTCAGCAAACAACAAATGATTGCCTTTGTGCATGTGATAAGTCGTAAGCCACTTTCCATCCTTGCAAAAAATCATGTCCTCTGTAAAGTTGCTGTGCCACAGAACAACAGCTGTCAATGATCTGTACATGAGTTGTGAGTCTCTAAGCCTCCCCAGACCTTGTAAATATGCCAGGAATGACGTTGGTACTCCACAGCTAGAAACTAAGGGGAATATTTACAAGCCCTCACCGCCACCGGAGCGTCACTTTGTTTGATGCTCCAGTGGTGCAGCGCCAATGTCCATATTTACATGGTGACACTAAGCCACTTTGCGTGGCTTAACGCCACCTGGCAAATATGCCCCTTTCCGCCGCAGTCCTATGTGGTAATGGGGCGTGCAAAATGTGCTGGTGTGGGTGTCCCACCGCAACACCCATTACTTTTTGATGCTGCCCCAAATTTACATGGCTGATTCAGTGCCAAAAAACTAACACCATGGAATACCAGGCATTAGAATGCTGCAACAAGGAAAAACTATTAATTTCTCCTCGTTTTTTGCTGTTTCAATATGTGCTGCTTTCTGAATTCTGCAGCACACATAGAAGGTTCAAATCACCATTATTGATTGTTTATGCACATGAAGGTGTCTCTTTAAGCATATAATCAATCGTCCCTGCAGTGCAGGCACCCTTGCAACATGATGGCAGGGGGCCTGCGCTGGCGCTAGGTAGCTTTTTTTGTTCCAGTGCTAGGGGAAACACAGGGGTGCTCCAATTTCTTGTTAATATGGCGCATCTCTGTCCGCTGCCAAATTTGGTAAAGCTCCGCATTCCATTTTATTGTAAACATGTCCCTAAATTGAATGTCATCAGCATTAGCCCCATTTATTTACATATTTTTCTCTGTTTGTGGTGCCTGAATCTGGCCAAGGGCACATTTAACATGTCGCAAGAATTGTTGTGGGGGTTACATGGAGGACAGCAGCACACAAGGATTTATTTTTAAACCTGTAAGGGCCATATGTAGGTGGCCAAATACCGGTCATTTTCTGAGTATAGGTAAGAAGGGCTCTCTAACGACCGTTAAACTTGGCTTTTTTGAAGGCTATATGCCTGTAGGGGAATTCCCCTCTTGGATTTTGCTCATATATTTTTGACCATCCGTTCTTCCTTTTAGAGGAGTTTGTTTAATGTAACGATATGTCTCGGCAATATACAGGCGGAGAATCGTATCTAGTTCCACGATCTTTATTTTTCTCCCCGTGTTCCTTTTATCATTCTGCAGAACACGTGTGTATTAAAGCCGTTGACGAAAATCCATCTAATTCTCTACATTTGACAGCCTGAAAGAGTGAAGCATGCCGTGCCGGTAACAATACGGTATGTTGTATCCGTCTTATTCAGCCGCTTTAAAACATCAGCCTGTTGATTTATCCTGACGGGTTTTCTGGGGTTGTCTTTCTCCTGTTTTGTCCGAAATAAAAGGAAGAATTAGGGGACTTTTTAACCTGTTTGAGTCTAGCATATGGCTATATTATAACTCCTTAAACGATCTCCTTATCGGGTTTATGATGGACTTGGAGGCCATACTTACAGATGTATATCTTTGTGTAGGCTATCATACGCGATGCTGCCTGTAAGTTGAAGCTGAATTCCGCTCGAGATCATTGAAAAAACGCATTACAAAAGATACTTTCACAGCGGGTAAGTCGTGTGAGAAAGACTGTCTGCTGGTGACTTCTTGATATAATTGTAAATCGTTTTTACCTACCGAACCCTTTGGAAACGTTCCCCTTCGTTGTTTGTTAAATTCCAACTAGGTTCCTATTGGACTAGTACGTTTTATTGTGCCATCGACATTGGGCCTGATATCGTTAACCAATAACACCACGGAGATACTTTGACCTGGGAACCCCGGGTAGAGGTAATTCAACTACATTAAAAGATTGAGTTAAATGTCTCCCTCTTATTTGAATGTTGCCGTTTTGACCACTCGGATATTCTTGAGCGACATGACGCTAGTATGACTGATGATATAGGAAATCTATGAGATGGTTTGTCTCCAGGGATTCCAATTAGTGTATTGATTGCACATTTTCTATTTTTATTATTCTAGTATTTATTCTTTCAACATTGGAGCTCACCAATCAAGGGGTATGCCTCAGAATAAATTGTGTTATATATATGAATTCGTATTATGTGGAACAATAGATGTATATTGAAACTGAATTAAATGTAGGCACATTTGATCTGAATCTGTGGATCGTATGAAAAGTACAAGGTTCCATATTAGATCTTATGTAGATTAAGTATAAATTGAATAAATATGTAACAGTTTTTTGAGGTTGTTGATTCTAAAATTTAATTTTTCTGTTGATGACAGATTGGCCACGGGTTATTTTCAATGTGTTGTGTCCCCCACTACCTCGGCGTGAGAGCCCTGATGAAGGTGCGCCCGTAGATCTGGGCCGTGCACCGAAACGCGTGTTGGCATTATGTGTTTCTTGGATCCTGTCTCATCAACCTGGACTCTCTGGCAGTTTGCTACGAAGATCCTGCAGGATCCTGTCATTATTGTTGTCACTCTGGGGATTACGTTGAGGAATGTGTATATAGTGTCTGGTATATTAGTGAATGCCTGAGTGTGATTGAAAGAGAAGGATGTGTGTGTTTTGCTGAGCGGTAATGTGGGGTGTTTTTGAAGTATATTTATTGAAGTATGTTTTATGAATTAATCAATCAATGTATCAGGGTATGAAGCATTTCGGATGAAGTATGCACAAACAAAATATGCACAAACAAAATATGATAAAAAGAAAATAAAGATTTTATACTTTCATATCTGATATTGAGTGTACCGTGTGACCTTTCTGCTGCCCCTTGGTGAGTTCCTTGTTGTATGTTAAAAATATTGGACTCTTTATGGGCCATTACTTGATCCGCTAGGGTGGACTTTCTCCCTTGCAGTAGTGCAATGCACATCCAGGCCTTGCAGCAGTGGTAGCACGGTTCATGAAGTGCTGTGCTGCACTGTAATGGTGGACGTGTTCCGCCTCACCTGTACATTTGAGTGCCAGCCTGGGATATGTGCGCTGTCTCGGCAGAGTCTAACGCCGCTCCTTGCCGGCAGCACACGAGCCAGAGAGCTGGAATTTTGAATGAAATAGTAGAGTAGCAGCCATGGTTCCAAAACAGCTACAGAGAATATTAATCCGGTACACTATGGATCCAAACGGAAAGAGGCTGATTGCAAGTCTGGACAGCAAAGTAAACAGATGGTAACCAGGAGGATGAGCAACCCGAATCTCCACCTGGCACCGAGGGATGCAGTGTGTGCACGTAACTAGCTGAAATAAAGGTGAAGACAAACAGACTGAGTTGTCTGCCTGAGAACTGCTGCACCCAGCCTTGTTGCAACCAGACACCAAAAGGGAAACTTCAGGCCAGATAAGCGGTTCGCAGCATGTTTAAAGTGAAAGCATGCTGCCATGCGCGCACGCCTGCACATCTCTGGAGCCAGAGTTGACGACAGAGGACAGACGACATCCGTACCTTACTGGAGAAAGGAGAAACAGCAGCACTCATCCTCCTCAACCTCTCAGCCGCGTTCGACACAGTCTCTCACCGCACCCTAATACGCAGACTCCACGACGCAGGGATCCAAGACAAGGCCCTCGACTGAATCCGCTCCTTCCTCTCCGGCAGAACGCAATGGGTCAGACTCCACCCTTTCCTCTCAGACCCTACACCTACCACCTGTGGAGTCCCACAGGGGTCCTGCCTCAGCCCTACGCTCTTCAACATCTACATGGCTCCGCTCAACCCCATCGTCAGAACCTACGGACTCAACATTGTATCATACACAGACGACACCCAATTCATCCTCTCCCTATCCAATGAACCTAACACCGCCAGACACAACTTTTGAGAAGGCATGGAAGCCGTCACCAAATGGATGAAAAACTGCTGCCTACAACTAAACACAAACAAAACGGAAGTACTCATCATGGGCCCAAACCCAGATGCCTAGAACGACACCTGGTGGCCCTCTGCCATCAGAAGCCCGCCCACCCCCCCCCACCACTGACCATGCACGCAACCTGGGAATGATCCTGCACTCAGAGCTCAAAATTGACCGCCAGATCAACTCCGTCTCATTCTTCTGCTTCCACACCCTCCGCCTCATACGTAAGACCTCCAAACGGATTCCCCTCAAACACAGAAAGACCGTCACTCACGCCCTGGTCACCAGCAGGCTCTACTACGGCAATGCACTCTATGCCGAAATAAACAAAAACCTCACCGACAAGCTACAGAACATCCAAAACGCTGCCGCAAGACTGGTCCTCAACCTGCCAAGCCACTGCCACATCTTCCAGCACCTGCGCACACTCCACTGGCTCCCCATCAAAGCTAGAGTCACCTTCAAGATGCTAACCCACGCTCACAAGGCCCTCCACAACACCAGACCAGCATACCTGAACAGCCGACTCAAATTCCAAGCACCTCAAAGGACCCTACGATCAGCCCAGCTCTCCTACGCGGTGGTCCCCCGCACCAGAAAGACCAGATCGGAGGCCGCTCCTTCTCATTCCCTGCGGCCAGTGGCTGGAACGACCTTCCGCTCCACCTCAGACAGATAACATCGCTCCCCATCTTCGCAAGAAACCTCAAAACCAGGCTCTTCGACAGACCCCCTTCTTGATGGACTGGAACCTGCGAACCCCCCCCCCCCCCATACCCCCAGCACCATGAGACCCTTACGGGTGAGTAGTCTCGCTTAACAAACACCTGATTTGATTTGATTTGATTTGAGATGTCATCAGTGATATCATCAGCGATATCATTGATCATGTCAAGAGTGATGTAATATGTGAGATCATAAGCAGTGCGTTACGGGGGCTTAAGTTATAGTTAGCTCAGTTAACTACAACTGCTGGATTTCTCTGGTTTTGTATGAGTGAAACCTGAGCCTAACTATAACATCTCTATAACTCTCGTTTTTTTCAGTTAATTTCTAAGGATTTTTTATTTCCTATCCTAACTGTAACGTCCCTGTAACCTTTGGGTTTTTTCAGTGAATTTCTATGGTTTATGAATACTAATTCCTAACTATAACATCCCTGTTACCTTTGTTTTGTAGTGAATTTCTATGAGTTTTTGTAATTAGTAGTCACGTTTGCAGAGTAATGGAGAAAGAGGGATGGGCCTCCCACCAGCTCCCAGGAATCCCGTTGAGTAGGACTTACAGGAGGTACCAGGAGGGCTTCTTGGCCCCCAAGATCCCTCAGGAGTAAAGTGGACTTCATCCCCCAACTAGTAGTGCACCACGAACTGCGTTTTTAGAGTGATGGAGAAAGGGGGCATGGCCTTGGAATACCTCATAGCAATCCGTCTGTGAGGGACTTACTGGACATAACAGGAGGGGTAGTTGTCCCCCCAAGGATGTCCTTGAGGGCCAACTACCCCTCATATTACCTCCAGTGAGTCTCACACAGCAGGATTGCTGAGACCTGATAGGAGGCCATGCCCCCTTTTTTAACCACTCTGGTGCAATACTAGTAGGGGGATGAAGTCCACTTGTCAATTGAGGTTTCTAGGCAGCCAACTACCCCTCCTGTTATACTTCACAGTGGGATTGCTAGGAGGTTTTTCGGTGGTAGGGAGTAGGTACATGTCAAAACAGCAATAGGGGGTAAGGTCTTTCTTCAGTCCCCAGAATCTTCAGAGACCTGATAGTGAGGGACCCAGCACAGGCACTATAACAATGACAAAGAGCAGCAATGTTCAGGGTGCACCTTTCAGCCCAAATCAGCAGGAAACAATTGTAATGTGATTACAATTAAAGTGAGCGGATGTCTGGACATTGCCACCATGTGTATTATTATACACTAAGGCCTGATTCATAAAGGACAGTCCTATCTTGTTATGTGCAGAGACTCCGCAGTCGTAAAGATACTACTCATAAAATACCTTTGTGAATAACAAACAATCGTGAACTTACACAAAAGTGTAAGTGTACCTTTGTGAACCAGGCCCTCAAAAAGTAGTGCTGACGAACCTGTCCACTAAATGTAGAATTGTTTTGAGTGGCATTTCTACATTCAGTGGTGCTCCTTGAAATGTTGCAATTCAGTAGGTTATAATGAATATCAATATGAGCTCCCTCTTATTAGCATGGCCCACAGGACTCAGTGTGAATAGTGTGTTACTGCATGCTGGGACACCATTTAGCTTTGCTACTGTGGACTGGTAGACAAGTAGGTGTAAAGAGTTAGGAATTTAGTTTGTGTCCGCAGTGACAGACTTTGCTCTGTATGATGGTCATTATGGGTCAAACCCCTCCAATTCCATCACATAGGACGTGTAAGGCACTAATGAAAATATATGTGGCCAAAAAACTTGGGGGCCTGTTTGCAAGCCCCTTGTGCCGCAAGTGTGTCCCATTTGCCCGTGTAAAAAGTTATGCACCGGCGGAGCAAGGGGCTTGTAAATAAGTCCCATGATGTTTAGGGTAAGTCTGATAATAAAAGCACATTCACATATTTATCACTACAGTGAAAAAGTGAACTTCCACGCTACTTCTACAATGCACTGAAGTGGCATTAGGAGATACTGCTTAGCCCACCACAGAATGGATTTTAGAATGACTAAACAGGGGAAAATCTCTTCTAATCACCAAAAAGCCATTTCGGTGCAATTGTCCCTCAATACATGGTTTTAACCCCTTGTATTCTGGTTCAATACCTTTTCTACAACAACTATACATGGCAAACATGTTATGCCGATTAGCAGAGAGTGAAACGGTATTTATTACAATCATTGTCGTAGGGGTGGGGCAACAAGACCTATTCAAGGCTTTGAGAGTCATGGTCCTACCCCACAATCAACATGCTCCCCTCACCCTATTCAAAATGCTATTTCTGCTCACTTCTCTCATCTAACCCCATGACTCTGTGCCCTCTATCCTTGTTTTCTTCTTCCTGTTCTTGCATCTGTCTCACTGCTGTGTAAATGCTGCCATTCTGTTAAACGCTGTGCATTGAGGGCTTTCTTTTCATTCTACCGAACGTTTTGCATTTACTGTGTTATTTCAAAGTTAGCCCCCTTTTCATGCTTTTTGAGAATGATTGACAAACTTTCCTATTTTGTGCATGTCGTCAGTGAACTGTTGACAGCATTCTCGATTTTGCCTAGCACTGTCATTTTCTGGGGGTCCTAATCCCTTATTATACAAATAAAAACACATTGCATTGACATTCAAAGTGGCATTTGCACTGACCTTGTACATTGCAAAGTGGGTTTGCATTTTACATAAGTTTACAATGGATTACTACAGATTGTAACTACACTGTAAATATGCAGCATTGCATCAAGGACCTCATATACGAGGCCCAAGCATCACGTTTGCACTGCCGGAGCAGCACTTGCTTGATGCTCCAGTAATGCACTGGGCCAGGGTCAGACTAATTTGCATGTAGCCAGGTTCTGAACTGGGATGGTGCAGTGAGCTAAAAAACGGTGATGGATCAAGCCCTGATCTTTTGACTGGTTAGGAGTGTTCTGCTTAATTCAGATACTCTGTCCATCACCACCCCCTTTTCTGAATCGTAGTGCGATGTGGCTCAGCATATTTAGAAGGCCTCGCAAAGCCACTTAACGTGGCTTTTCATGGCCTTGTAAATATGCGCTCCTTTCACGCAGAACACTGCATGAAAGGGGCTGTCCATGGGTGTTGCTGTGGGTGTTCCCATGCAACACCGATGGACTCTGAAGCACTCCCAGATTTAAGAGGAATCATAAATGTAGGAATGCATCAGATTCTAACACCTTCCCGGGGGAGGCATAGAAGTGCCTCAACGAGGAGAAATACTTTTATTCCCACTCATTTTTTCTTCTTTCTATGCGTGCTGCAGATACAGCAGGTATAGAAAGAGGAATATGCCATCAATGATTGTTTTTGTGCACAAAGGTGTCCCTTCCTGCACAAAAACAATCATCCCGCATCGCAGGCACCCTTGCAACATGACATGATGTTGTATTATGGCTGCTGTTGGTGTGTCAGCACAGGGGAGAAGGACAGTTGAGTGGTGTGGCTCACTGGTTAGAGGCGAGAGACCCGTAAGGAGAGATAGGCCCGGGACAGGGTTCAATTCCTGATGGGTAGAGTCGTGGACGAGGGTCAAAACGGACTTGATATTTCTCGCCTCGGTGCCTACTCTAACCAGGGAACACACTCGGCAACTCTTGGCATTAAGCTTGCTTCATCTCTACAACGGCCCCCCCACAGACGCCGGGGATGCCTGGTTTCACCTTGGAGAAACCAGGACGGGTTCCCCAGCGGTCTTCAGCGCCAGGATACTCCATGGAGTTGCAGTGCGCTTTACAAGTACACCCACATTTACAGGAATCAGCCGTATCTGGTAGGTACTGCACATTCCTGCCATTTCGTTTTGACACATTGCAGCGCTGTTCAGCGTCAAAAGTTTGTAAATGAGGCCCCTAGTTTGTATATATGTAGATTCATACCTAGCTGATAAAAATAGCTACAGTTGTCGGACAGAAATATGAGATTGGGACACAGGGAGCTGCTAATAGCTTTTTAAGCAGTTTTAATGCCATTAGAATTGTTTTAAAATGTGTTTTCTGATTCAATATAGTATATGGGAAAACACAGTGGCTGTGTTGTTTTTTATTCATCGTTGTTCTATTTGACCCTTAATGTTGCGTGCAAGGACTGATCACTGCAGTATTACAGGGAGGCAGCCTGGTTTCAACTCCCGCCCTGTGTTCTGGGAACTGCCTGCAAGCATACAGTATGTACCATACGTTGGCAAGCTCTGCAAACGGCAGATGAGTGATATGAGCGGCAGGTGGGGAAGGTGCCATGTTGGCCAATGGCTCTGTCAGCAGCAAGCTCGGCGGTGCTGAAAAGTAAGCAAGAATACCGTGCAAAACAAGCAGCCTATTTTAAGCCCCATTGTTATGAAAAAAGAAACTGGAGAACATGACCTTGAGACATTGGAGGCACATCATAACAAACATTGGCTCCACAGCCTTCAAGACTTGACAGCCTTGTGATTAATCACTATTTAATTGATCAACTGTTTCAGGCAGGGGGTTATCAGATTATAGCCGGCTACACTCCTTTAGTAAGACTTGTTTCGAAGCCCAGACGGCATTTGCTGACAACTAATATAAGTTATTTTTTTAATTGCAAAGTAAAACTTAAAAAAAACATATGCCACTTTAATAATGAGATTCATTGGAGAGGAATTTTCTAAGGTCACAAATGCATTTTTAATTATTTGGCGAGATATGAAATCTGATAAGCTAATTAGACCTTACTACGTCGTGCTTGCTCTATTGTTAAGCCGTATGTTCATATATTATTAAAAACAGTGGGCCTCATTTACATTATTTTGACGCACGGCAGCACAGCAAGCCTTCCTGCTGCGCCCCTGTGCTTCAAAAGAAAAGGGCAGGAATGCACTGTATGCACAAGAAATGGTGCATTCCAGTCCTTTTCCCCTGCGCTAGTGCACGATGGGCTTTCATGCACTAACGCAGGCACACTTGCGCCATGGTGCAAGGGTGTCTGCGTTGTAGGGGGTGATTGTATTTGTGCAGGAAGGGACAACTTCCTACACAAAACAATCACAAGATATGTTTTCCTGGGCCTCATTTATGAGGATTTGGCGCAGCGCTGCAAGGAATCTTTCCACGCCGCCCTCCATCAAAACAAATGGGCAGGTATTTATAAGATACAGAACCTTCCTGTCCTTTTACCCTGCACCGGCACATAATTCCCCTTGGTTCAAGGGTGCCTGCATTGCGGGGCTGATGGATTTTGTGCAGGAAGGAAGTCCTTCCTGCACAAAATATTACTATTCAGGCGATTTCCTCTTTCTCTGTGTGCTGCAGAATGCGCTGTATCTTCCCAGCAGATGCAATTTAACAGGAATTGTATCATGTTGACTTTAATAAAATATACTCTATCGGATTGTACAAACAATTGGTACTCAATCACCTGCATTTTTCAAATTTGCTTATGTTTTATATGGTGAATGGCTATGAGATATGTTGAGTCCATTAATGCTAGTCCATGCTTGCTTTTTGCCAAAGCAAAGGTTCACATTCAGTGAGATAAGAGAGGTGATGTTTGAAATTATAAAGCAAATATTTGGCATGATGTTATTTTGCTCCCAGGTGATTTCTACCAGGAGTAATGCCATTTTAACATCGCTGGTGTTATTGAGGTAATCACTATGGAATGAACCGAAGAAAAGTATAGGGGGAAAAGTAATCATGCCTCATGGAGGATAGGCAATATTGGGTTGGGAGATTACATGAGTCTCAAAATGGTCCTTATTGATCCATATTTAGTACCTTAGCTAAAAAACCTGATTAATGATCATGGGGAGGTTTGTGATGTTAATGTATCATGTGACTCGTGAGGATTCAAAGAGATGGTTTTAGAAAGTGTTGATATAGTGGAACCTAAGACACCTTTACCCTCGAGAAGCATTAGTCTGGGTACATCTGGTGCACTTTGCTAGGGACTTACTGATAAATCAAATATGCCAAACATAGATAAACCAATCACTAATGCAATTTACGAAGAGAGCATATGTACTTTAGCACTGGTTAGCAGTGTTAAAGTGTCTAGAGTCCTAAAGCCAACAAAACAGATTAGAACAAATAGGAGGATTATTGCCAAAAGTTTGAGGATAACCCTGCAAAAAGGGTCAGGTCCACCATGTCCAACATTCTTGATGAGAATCCAGATGATCAATGTCTTCTCTCTTACAGATCATGATCAATAAATAGCTAAAACGTAGTTTAGGAGAAACCACTTTGAAAGCTAGCATCAAAATCATGCTTCAGGCCTTCAATGAAAGGATTCACACAGTCATGCCTGGGATGTACAAATGTGGTACGTCATCCTCTTCTGGGAAGAGAGTGGTGAGGGCCTAGTCTGTCAAATCATTCATGCTAATTAGCCTCTTGTAGCACCATTGACCATCATATTTCATCACTATGGGATGATTAACAGTTCTTATTTATAACTTGCATAACTGTGTCATTTAATCTGCTATGTGGAATATGGACTTCTATTATATCGTCAATCAGTGCTCAACTTCTGTCAGAGGTAGGAACCACAATGTTAATATTTTTCAAAGTGTTCAGAAAATATTATGCTGATAGGAATATCAAGGTGCAGAATATTGCATGTAAGAATATTTTAGTTTAATTATTTAACATCATTTTTTATATAGTTGTGTATAATATTGGATTTATGTTATTTTATTATGCATAATGAATTTATAATTTTTAAGTTATTAAAGCGTTAAATTTAGCTATCTGTAATATATTGTAATTCTTTCACTATTTTGCTAAATGTATTTGGTTCATTAAGTTAATAATTATGTTACATTATATAATTAATATTAACACAAATTCTTATTTCATTTTTTCAGTTGAGCAATTAGATAATTAGCAATGCCATTTTGTATTTATTTAAATATTTTATGATTTTTTTTAAATTTTTGTTTATTTCTAATTTTAATTAATTCTTTTAATCGGTTCATTGTGTTATAACCTATGTAATTTATTTATCCATTAAATTAATGTATTTCCTTTTATTTTAAGTTGTGCTTTTTTCATAGCAAACCTATACATTTTTGAAAACTATACACCCAGGGGAATCCAGGATGGGGTGACTTGACTGGCTCTCACCAGGTTCTATTACCCAGAATCCCTTGCAAACCAACATTTTTTTTTAAACACCCAAATTTTCCTCACATTTCTGTGGTGGAAAGTTCTGGAATCTGTGTGCATCCAGAAAATTCCGCCCCGCCCCGCCCTGCGTTCCCCAAAGTCTTCCAAGAAAAAATGGTATATCGCTTGTGTGGGTAGGACTAGTGCCCGCAACAGTAAACGGCCCAAGACACAACGTGGACACACCACATTTTCACAGTGAAAACGAATCCTTTTTTTGCAAAGTGCCTAGCTGTAGATTTTGAACCCTAGCTTTGCGGGCACCTAGGGAAATATACAAAACCTATACATTTGTGAAAACTAGACACCCAGCGCAATCCAGGATGGGGTGACTTGACTTGCTCTCACCAGGTTCTGTTGCCCAGAATCCCTTGCCAACCTAAAAATGTGTCCAAAAAAACACCTTTCCCTCACATTTCTGTGATGGAAAGTTCTGGAATCTGCATGGATACACAAAATTCCACCCACCCCGACTTCTCCAATGTATTCCAAGAAAAATTGTTCCTCACTTGTGTAGGTAGGCCTAGGGCCCGCGACAGGAAATGACCCAAAACGCAATGTGGACACACTACTAAGCATGGGCGGATTTTGCGGATCCACGATTCACGAATTTGCGAATTCACGGATCGTGGATCCGCAAAATCCGCGGATTTTGCTGATCGGCAGATTGGGGGGCGGGGCTTCCTCGAGTGTGTGGGCGGGGCCAAACGGACGGGGCTTCCATGCGAGCGCACATGCCTCTTGTGTGTATAAAAGGTCAGAGACCGATCAGAGCAGCAGATTAAGAGACAGAAGCTCCTGGTCACAGGAACAGCACGGGGATTGCGCTCGTGAAAGTCAAAGATGCAAATGCCTCTGGCCTGCATCACAGCGGATTTTCAATGGTATATTTGGGAAGAAGGCACACCTACCCAGCCTCCACAACGCTCACGATTGATTTTGGGCTGATGAATGAGTCACTGAATTTAAGCTTCAACTAGGGCACATGCTTTATTGATATCTGCAAGTGTTTCCTGTTGAGGTTTATTTTTTGTGCCAGGACCGTCGTGCCAGAATGAACCCTGCCCTTCATATTTATTCAAGAAGACACCACCGTTTTCCCCCATCTTAAATAATTTACGATGGCGCCGGCAAGCTGCCAGCGCCATCCTGAAAAAGTTACTTAATTAGCTTCAACAGGAAGCTCCAACTGATAAAATAAAGCAGGCGCTCGAGCCCCTGCTGTATCTTATCTATTAGAGCTTCCTGTTGAAGCTAATTAAGTAACTATTTGAGGATGGCGCTGGCAGCTTGCCGGCGCCATCGTAAATTAGGCTTTGAACTTTTGACCGCAGAATCGGCCGCTCGCGGATTGCGGATTTTCGGTAAATTCGCGAGAGTTCGCGGACCGCGAATTTACCGAAAATCCGCAAAATCCGCGATCGGAGCGGATTTTGCGCTCATGCTTACACACTACATTTTCACAGTGAAAACTGACCCTTTTTTTGCAAAGTGCCTATCTCTAAATTTTGAACCCTAACTCTGCCGGCACCTGGGGAAACCTAGCAAACCTATACATTTTTTAAAAGTAGACATGCAGGGAAATCCAGGATGGGGTGATTTGACTGGCTCTCACCAGGTTCTGTTACCCAGAATCCCTTGCAAACCTAAACATTTGTCACAAAACCCACATTTCCCTCATATTTCTGTGGTGGAAAGTTCTGGAATCTGGGTGGATCCACAGATTCCACCCACCCCACATTTCCCTAAGTCTTCAGAGAAAAATGGTACCTCAATTGTGTGGGTAGGCCTAGGGCCCGTGACAGGAAACGGCCCAAAACACAATGTGGACACACCACATTATCACAATGAAAACGGACACTTTTTTGAAAAGTGCCTAGCTCTCGATTTTGCACCCTAAGTCTACTAGCACCTAGACAAACCTGGCACACCTATACATTTTTCAAAACAAGACACCCAGGGGAATCCAGGATGGGGTGACTTGTCTGGCTCTCACCAGGTTCTGTTACCTAGAATCTCTTGCAAAAGTCACAATTTGTCCCAAAAAAACACATTTTCCTCACATTTCTGTGGAGGAAAGTTCTGGAATCTGTGTGGATCCACAAAATTCCACTGAGCCCACATGTACCAAAGTCTTCCGAGAAAAATGGTACCTCACCTGTGTGGGTGGGTCAAGTACCCGTGAAAGGCAAGGACCCAAAACCTATTGAGGCGACTTCAAAATTGCCTCTCAAAGACTGTAGCATTTGTTTTTTTTTTGGGGGGAGGTGTGCGCATTGGCATGCCCATTCTGGGCTGCCCGCAACCCTGAATAAAAATAAAAAAAATCCTGAGGCCTAGAGGTCTTTCTGCTCTCATGGGGGAAGATAAGAGGCTATTACCCCATATGCCCCTGGGGAAGGGCAGAAAGACTGTGGTAATTGTGTTTGGGGTGGAGGCATTACCATGATCATTCTGGGCAGCCCCTACACCTACATTTAAAAAAAAAAGAAAAATCACTGGTGCCTAGTCGGCTTTCTGGCCCCCCGGGGGCAGATCAGGGGCTATTACCCCCATCTGCCCCTGGGTGGAACAGAAAGGCTGTTGCATTTTTTTTGGGGGGTGGGGGCATTGGCCTGCTCATCTTGTGCAGCCCCCAGGCCTACATCGATAAAAAAATCCCTGATTTCTAATGGGATTTCCATATCCCCCCCCCCGCGGGGGGCAGAAAGACTGGAATTTCACTGGGGTGGGGGCATTGTCATGCCCATTTTGGGCAGCCTCCACGCCAGCATCAATTTTTTTAAATCCCTCGTTTCTTGTGGGCTTTCTGCCTCCCGGGGGTCAGATTGGGGGCTACTGCCCCGTCTGCCCCCTGCGGGGGCTGAAAGACTGACATTTCTCTGGGGGTTGGGGTCAATTTAAAAAAATCTCTGCTTTCTAGTTGGATTTCTGACCTCCAGGGCCAGAAAGACTGACATTTCTCGGGGGTGGGGGGAGGCATTGCCATGTACTTCTTGGGCAGCCCCCACCCCAACGTCAATAAAAAGAAATCCCTGGTTTCTAGTTGGCTTTCTGTCCCCCAGGGGGAGCAGAAAGACTGACATTTCTCTGGTATGGTGGGGGCATTGCTATGCCCTTTTTGGGCAGCCCCCACCCCAACGTCAATAAAAGAAATCCCTGGTTCCTAGTGTGCTTTCTGCCCCCCCAGGGGAGGCAGAAAGACTGACATTTCTCTGGGGGGATTGCCATGCGCTTTAGTGCCCCGGAAAGGTTCCGTAATGAGCACAGGGGCACTGGTGTTCATGACGGAACCATTCCATCATGAGCATGGGTTAACTGGTAAATAATATTTACTACATTTCTAATAAGTGATTTTTAGATTGCTTATCTTTTTATGTATTTCTAGAATTATTTTTTTTCTAGCACTTTACCTGCTGTTGCTTAAGTTGAAGTGGGAATCGTAAACTAGACCGCACAACACCCACTAAAGCCCAATGCCTGTCCCTACTATTTCGTGAAATAGTAAACGTGACCCCTGCTAAATCCCACATTTTTCCTACTGTTGCTTAGGTTGGAGTGGAAAATAGTCAACATTACCCATCATAGACCAGCACATTCTCAACTGCTGCTTAGGTTGGAGTGGCAATAGTAAGTCTCATCCGTCCAATGCTTTCTCTAGTGTTGGTTGGGTTTGAGAGGGAATGGTTAATCTAACTTCATCCATGAAAACCCAACACTTTACCTTCTGTACTTAGGGTGGATGTAGTACATTTGAACCTTCTAAATTGCAATGCTTTCCCTACTGTTTTTAGGTCCAAGTGGGTGTTGGAAACTTTATTGTTCAAGATTTAACATTGTTTTGGTGAATTTGGAGAGTTAATTTTGTTTTGTTTATGTTTTATGTTTTATTTTTAGTATTATGACGTTTAATTCCTTATTTGGGATTAATTTTGAATTGTTTATGGTTATTGTTTTGGATGTATTTTATTAATAGTTGTAGTAGTTTTATAACTTTGATTTGTAAATGTGGGTTATGTTTTTATTTCAATTGTTGTTTTCATTATTTTTTTAATGTATTGTGTGTGATTTTAGTTTACAGAATGTTTTTATTGTATTTTAATAATTTTTGTTTTTATTATATTAGTAGCGTTTTGAGTAACATGAATTTTAGTATTATGGTTTTAAAATGCATGCGTCTCTGCATTTATACTAAATTTTTTAACAATTTAAGCTAGAAACAAAAATAGTTTTTACTAAAATACGCAAACGATGTGGCAGATGATGGATTATATGGCAAGTGTGTCAAATCCATAATTATGTGAAAAACGATCAGGTCGCACAATTGCCTAATTGGACTGTTGAGTTATTATTCATATTTGTTTTATTTTTTACATAACTTAATTAATTATATACTGTGTAATTATATGTGTTTATTTATTTTAATTTGTGTAACAATATATTTTTAAAGAATGCATTATCTATACCGTTACTATATATTTAATGTTTCAAACACTTTTAAATATATATACTTATCTATATAATATCAATTATTATGGATTATATGGCAAGTGTGTCAAATCCATAATTATGTGAAAAACGCTCAGGTCGCACAATTGCCTAATTGGACTGTTGAGTTATTATTCATATTTGTTTTATTTTTTACATAACTTAATTAATTATATACTGTGTAATTATATGTGTTTATTTATTTTAATTTGTGTAACAATATATTTTTAAAGAATGCATTATCTATACCGTTACTATATATTTAATGTTTCAAACACTTTTAAATATATATACTTATCTATATAATATCAATTATTAGTGAAAAACGGGTAAAAATGTTTTAATGATTAATTAAAATTGTACAATATAAGGTAATAAGACAGTCACATTTTGCAATACCAACATGTATTCATAAAATCATCAAGTTAAACAAATGAGTAAAAGGGATTCAAAGATTTCTGTTAAATGGTTTCCATTAGGTTAAAAAATATATGTTTAGAACGTGAGGAGTGCATTCAGCTTTCAAAACATCATTGGCTGACAAAGAGTGCAAAGTAAGAAACCTTATAAATATGTGTGTTAGATAACACTACATTTGGTTAGATTACTTATACCAGCAGCAATACCTAAATGCTCCTTAAAAAACTGTGGATGTTGTTCTGTCATGTTAATTGATATTTGTATAGCACTTAATCACCAATGGTCTCTTAGCACTTATGAGGGAATAGCTAAGCCCTACCAGCAGTTATCTGTCATTGTGCCTACCTGGTCAGCACATATCTTGTCCCCAGGCCTGTGTGAACAACAGGGTCCTATGCTTTTTCCTGAATGGATGGAGAGAGGTCTATCTATGTACACTTTCTGGTAGCTTGTTCCATAGATGGGGAATCAGAACTGAGAAAGCTCGTCCACCCATGGTGGCTTTATCAAACTGAGGGCAAGACAGTAGGCCTGCCTTGGATGAGCGGAGGTTAGGTCCTGGCACATAGTTCCGTAGGCGGTCCTTGATGTATTCCCGTGCCTTCCCACAGAGAGCATTATGAGCAATGCAAGCCCATTAAACCTGGCTCGCTGCTTGATTGGAAGCCAGTGCAGCTGCTGCAGCGGTGGTGCGGCATGTGAACGTCTTGGGAGTTTAGAAATCAGTCTCGCTGCATCGTTCATTATTACTTGCAGGTTCCCTAACAGCTTATCTGGTAGCCCAATGTATAGAGCATTGCCGTAGTCCAATCGTGACACAATCAGTGCTGTCACCACAGTGTGCAGAGCTAAGAATGATAGGCGGGATGTCAGTTTCCTAAGTTGTCTCAACAGACCCACACAGGTACCTGCCACGGTGGACACTTTATTTGACTGTGAAGCTTAGAATCTAATTTAATGCCTAAGCTCTTCTCGGCTGATACCGGTGTGGGTATAGTACCCAACTCTTGTGGCAAGAAGAGACTGGACCAGGGATTGCCTCCCATGGTGATAGCTAGTACCTCTGTTTTGTCCGGGTTCACTTTGAGCGAGTTGGCGGTCATCCAGTTTACTGTATACCTAAGGATGTTTTGTACACTGGATTGGGCTTGAAGGGAACTGTCAATCTGAAAGATCAATTGGGTATCATCCGCATAATTAAAAACTCGACAGTCCATTTGAGCCAAGGCTGCCACCAATGGCTGAAGATAGATGTTAGAAAGAAGTGGGGACAGTGCAGAGCCCTGTGGAACTTTGCAAGCCAGGGCACCTTTACTGGGCACAAGGTCCCCTAGCTGAATCCTTTGTGTCCGATCATTAAGGAAGGAGGAGATCCATTGATGCCCCACACCACAGATTTCCAACTTCTGAATATGAGCCAGCAGTTGGCCATGATTCACCGTGCCGAACGCGGCTGTTAGGTCTAGCAGAATCAATGTACAAGGCTTCTTCTTGTCAGCTGCTAGCCTGAGCTGATCCAACGCCGATAGCATCACCAACTCTGTACTGTGATGGGCTATAAAACCTGCTTGCCACACTCGAAGTAGCTGGTGTTTCTCGATGAATAATGAGAGGGTTATAAGTTCATGTTGTTCCACTACTTTGGCCAAGAAAGGGAGCTCAGATATAGGCCAATAATTCTTCAGGTTGTTGAAGTCTGCCCCTGCATTTTTCAGGAACGGGGTTAACCTAGCGTCCTTGCAGTTGAGAGGGACCTTCCCAGTTGTCAGGGATTGGTTAATCAGGGAGAGCAAATCCCTCTCCATCACTGGGAGAGTCATCATAAACACCTTAGATGGACAGGGGTCCTCTGGGGACCTAGACTTGACTCTGGCCATAATGTGGGACATCAAGTCTAGGTCTAGCCTTGGGCCCTCGGTGGTACTTCCACAACAAAGGGACCTTGACTGATATGGGTATTACTTATGTCGGTTAGAATGTCCTTGACCTTATGTAGAAGGAAGGTCTGAAACCTGTTGCAGTCCTCTAAGTTGGCAGTAGCCTTCTGCTCCTGCTTTTGACTTAGTTCCTTCAGTACCCTAAATGTCTCCTTCTACGTGTTATTCGCCTCCCTAATTCTGGCCTCATAGAAATCTGACTTCCTTGTGATGATGGCTTTTTTGGAAAGGGCTGACATGGCTTTATAGTCCTTGAGCGCCTCTGGATCATACGACTTTTGCCACTGCCTTTCGTTCTGGTGTATAATCATAGAGTTTCATGAGCCCCATTTCATACTCTACTACATTTGTGCCTGAAAGGTTTTCTAATATTAGCCGCAAGGTCAAGCAATCGTAACAAACAAGACGAAAAACATATGCAAACGCAAAATAGGTAACAAATCTAGACGTCTTGTAAAGCAAATCATAATAATACTATGTTTTTTTTTGTCTGTGGCTGGGTGTAAATTTAAATTTTGGACATTAGCAGTAAGTTCAAACCAAGATTACATCGTAAGTATCCAGTTTTCTTACCAGAAGTATTCGATTTCTTAAAGCATGCAATAACAGATTGCTTGCATGTGCGAATTCCCAGCTGATTGAAAGGTACTCCTAACAGCCTCTTTCTTTTTTCCAGTAGAGCGGGAAGAAGCAGGTTAAATGAATTATGTTTTCCTCCCCAGTTTTTCACAGTCTGAAATAGGTAACTTTTGTAACCTGCAGCCAAGGCTTCGCGTGTGCAAGGCCTGGGAGAGCGCCAAATTGGGCACTAGTAAGCCTAATTTTTAGCTGCCTTGACCATCCAGTCTCTAAATAGGGCTGTGACTTGAGAATGTTATATTCATTCAGTATCATCCAAGCATGTGATCTGAGTGCAAGTGTCTCTTTATCTTTTAGCATTGAGATTTTTTTCATCAATCCATTGATGACTTTTTTTAAAAAAGACTCTGGGGAAAAAGAAATTTTCCATAAAGGGTGAATGAACAACTTATCTGTTGCTGAGTCTAAGGGGATGATTATGATGGTGGACAGACTTCAGTCCAAATTGCGATGCGACCGTCACCACAGCGTCCCATTCCCTATATTTTGTATTGCGGCAGGGCTGTGGTCAGCAGCCCCCGCCGCACTACAAAAAAATAGGGTGTTGACATATCCCTGCACTATGTGGTAGGCACCATGCGGTGCCTGCCACATGGTACTGGAATATGTAGGGGGCACCATAGGTGCCCCCCCAGGGCCCACGTCCCAGGCCCAGGGAGGCTGCTTTGGACCCCCAAATGTGTTTCTGCCAGCCGTTTCAAAGCTGGTTGACCGCCGCAGAACGACAGGAGGAAAGGGATATTGTATTCCCTATGACGGTGCCTGACATTCACCACGCCATTCAGGGACTACAGGGAAGTCCGATGGCCATACGGATGATATCCGCACCTCAGGACAGTGGCGGTCAGTCTTTCCGATCGCCACACATCCTCCCGCCATTGTAATCTTATGGGTGGAAATCCCTGTTGCAATGGTGGAGGGACCGCTACTGACAGCCTGTCAGTGGTGGTGCCTTCGCCATCGTAATGAGGCCCTAAAGTACTTCAAAGCAGTGAATTTAAGTGTGTTTGAATTTCTAGCCAGAAAACTTGGCATAGATATTTTGAAGTGTTTGACTTTATTCTTTTCCAAACTTTAATATACGCTCCTTTCCTTTTGATAGTTTGATTTAATAGTCCAAATTTTAGCCAAGTCTGAGCCAGCAAGGCATTGCAGGGGAGACAGAAAAGAGACCTAAAAATTTTTGTAGGAATTGTATTTAGAGTTAACGTGCCTCTACCACGCAGTGCTCTCTCATCCATAGGAAATGCTCTATAACAATTTTGCGTTTGTTACTTTTAACAATGGGATATGGCTTGGACTGCCTAGTGACCTCTGTAACATGCGGAAAGCAAGGAGTAGAGTACAGCCCTTCCTCTGCAAGTCTTTCTTATGCTGCTGAAAAGAACCCTTGTCATTGAATATTACTCCCAGGCATCTGTATGTTTTGACCTGCTCCAGGTGTCAGCCTTGTAAATACCACTTGTTTTTTTCTGTATACTGTTGCGTACCTCCATAACTCAACTTTTTTTTCTCATTTATTGCCATGCCATTGGCTATTAAATAGTTTGATATTTTATCAATAAGTCGTGCAGGCCAATGTTTGTTTGACTTAACAAGATCACATCAGTGGCATGCAGACGGTTTGATATGTGCTTGCCTCCTAATTTGGGGGGATGCGCATTTACTTCACAAAATAGGTTAAAAAGAATTGGTGAAAGAACACATCCTTGCTTCAGCCCCTGAGAGGTTTCAATTTTCCTAGATAGGAAAGGAATAGTCACCTATTTTCTCCCTTACACAGGTGTCTGAGTACAACATCTTGATTGCTTTCAAAAGACAAGCTGGAATATCTAGATAAGACAGCTTTTGCCAGAGGAGGTAGCGCTCTACGCAGTCTAATGCTGAATTTAAAATCTACCAAACAGAGGTAGAGTGGTTGCCTAATTAACTTGTTTTTATCTTTGATTACTGAAAGTGTTAATATGTTGACCAGTGTACCAGACCCTTGAACGAAGCCTTATTGGTTGGGAGGGATAATCTGCTTCTCTTCAGCCCAAAGTGATAGTTCGGTCAGGAGGATCCATGTAATGAGTTTTGCCTCAGTATCTTGCAAGGTGATAAGGCAATAATTTTCTGGGTGAGACCAGTCTCCCCCTTTAAAGTGCATGTTATTATAGAGCCTCCCACTAATCCGGTATTATCACTATTTGAAGTGCATTGTTGAAGTCGTTCAACAGATATCCTGCCCAAAAAGTCAGAATTGCCTTATACAGGGCTTGAGGGATTCCATTTGGGCCAGGTGCTCTTCTTTTCTACTTATTTTGATAGATTTTGTAGGAAAGTAGGTTCTGCTTCTTATGGTTACCCTCACTTTTTGCTTGATGTGATACTGTTTTTGACTAGTCTGACTGGGATCTGCTAAACAGGACCCCAGTCTATCTGCTTTCTCCTCAAACTGTGGTGTATGTAAATTAGGTACACGCAAGATTGGATACTGGGCTACCCTTGTCAGTCCCTAGTATATGGTACCCATGTACCCAGGGCATAGGTACCCCAGAGGTCTCCCATGAGCTTCAGCAGGTATTATGTCACCCATGAGAGACCATTCAAAATGGAACTATAGGCCTGCCATTGCAGCCTGTGTAAGTTGGTGCATGCACCAGTTACGAAACATATAGGTTTACTATATCTAAGGGTCACTGCACTTAAATCATATAAGTCACCCCTATAGCAGCCCTTTACAATCCTGAGGGCAGGGTGCTTTAATCTAAGTGAGAGGGGGCCCCTGCATGAGCAGGAGGCCCCTGCAGCCTACCGAGTCCATTCTCCTGGGCTGCCAGGAAAGCAGCTATAGAGGGGCATTATGTGACCAGTTTTTAAACCGGCTGGTGTCAAACATGTTGGAATCATACCCCCACACCGTTACCGGTGTGGAGGTATGATTCCACCCAGTGGGAGAGCCTTCCGTTAGGCTCTCAGTGTTCCCGGTACCAGCCTTCTAATCCCAGACAGCACAAATGGTTGCTGCCGACCAGAGACACATTTCTTCCTCGTGCTGCTGAGCCAAGCTCGAGCAGGGGAAGGCAGAATAATAGGCATCCTGCCACAGGGAGGTGTGACCATCTCCCAGACAGGATTATTTGTATAAGGGCTGGGTAGGTGCGCTTACCAGTGCCTGAAAGTCTGCATGAGGAGCACATTTGGTGTCCCTGTGCTTATTCCAGTTCAAACCACTACTGGGAGTCGTTGGCTGGCGCAAAACTGGACAAAGGACATGGGAGTAACTGCCCCCCTGTCCAGACCCTCCTCAGGGAGGGTCCCTATAATCTTCCCAACCCTGTCCTTATGGTACTTCAGGGCTTACCTGGTTGAAGGTCCCTAGATTCAGCGTGGACAAGATTCAGAACTGGAACCACTGCACTTCTACTATCTGGGCACTCTGGACTTTGCTGGACTTCGTTTGGGCCTGACTTTGTCTCCCTTTCAGTTTGCTGCCTCGTCTGTGCCTGTGCACCATACAGGTATCCGTGCAGGACCTGTGGAGCATTCAAGACACTTGATGATAATCTCCCTTGAAGTGAAGGAGTCACTTCACTTCATTAGCAGGCACCTCAACACTGCTGACTGGTCTGCTAATCCTTAGATTCTGCAGACTCCGAAGGGTTCAACAACACAGGTCGGTGCTATCTATGTCTCCCTAGGCCCGAGCTGTCCTCTCACCAAGTCTGAGGTCAGAATCCCTTGTGGGGCTGAATTAACCAAATCCCTGTGTACCGCGTACTTTTGCATGTGCATATGGGCTCCAAGTAGCCCCAACCTCCAGCAACTTCTTCCACCAAGATCTTTAGCCACACCGCCTTGTGGGCACCCTGGCCTGCTCCTGTTGTTGAGCTGCTCGAGGACCTCTTGCGACTCCTAAGCCTCTGGCCTCGGGGGTCAATTTGAGGGTCACCTTAGTTTTCCTTTAGCTGCCCTGAGTGCTTGGGGGCCTTCCCTGACTTCCCTGCTTGTGCTGAGTCTCTTTGACCTTGCTGGTCCCAACCGTGCACCTTCTTGATTTCCTGCACGGATTGCATTTGCCAAGGCTTGTTGGTGCTCCTGCCAGACACTGACCCCTCAGCACTCCACATCCTTCATGGGACAGCTCGCACCCAAGTCCTGGTTTCCTCAGCTTCGCTTGGTCCTCGCAGCGGTAGAGTCAAGGTCACTGTAATCCTTCCTGAAGCGCCAGACATCGGAGGGCATTCGTCTTCCAAGTCCCGTGGTCACCCCTGAGTGACATAGACTCTGTCCTCTCTGCTTCCAGGTGCTCCACTTCAAAAATCCATGTTTGGATTCCTCAGGACGCTTTCTCCTCTTCCAGCAGCAGCACTTTCCTGAAGTCCTCCATTGGGTTCAACTGCGGTTTCTGACGCCATTTCACACCTATGCACCCGGCTTCCCTGGGATAGGTAACTTGGGTACCACAGTATCCACGGGTGGAGTGGCTCTCCAACCTTCTGTCTTCCAATGGGTTTCTTCAGGGCCCACTGGGAAGGGTGCCTAATCTTTAAAATTCCAACCGCGACTTGCACATAGACTTGTAGGGAGCATGCAGTTGTGTTCACACACTGTACATGCTCTCCATTGGGTCCCTATCTACTTACCTTGGGTGGTTATGGGGGTCCCAAGCAATCTGCGTCCTCTCGACCTTGTCCTGACTTGTGTGGTTGTTCTTATACCATTTTTCAGTATATGGTTTGCCCCCCCTCCCCCCGGCCCACTGTGTATTAGTGTTTTTACTGTGATTTATATGCTAAAGTATTGTGTGCGTTGTGTTTTTCTCCATGTAGGAGATACTGTAATGTACTAGAGAGTGTTCTATGATAAATACATATTTGTATACATACTTTGTGTGGTTCCTTTTCATTTTATCCATACCATAAGATTTTATTCTAATAATAAATAATAATAATATACAAGTTCATAAAGCGCCTGGTTACACCAGGCTAGTGTGTCCCCACGCTATGGTACCAACAAGCACAGAAGCAAATTACCAACGCCATCCCCCCATTCAGACCCTGACACCTATTATACTAATCTGAGGGGAATAGGAAGGTTTTCAACTTCCTACGGAAAGCTGTCTCCGAGGCCTCCAACCGAAGCCCCCCTGGGAGTTGGTTCCATTGTTGAGCCACCATGAAACAGAAGGAGCGCCCGCCTATTCTTGCCCTCCTGATAGTGGGTATCTTGACCTGCCCCATTCCGCTAGATCTAAGTTGGCGGGAAGGGGCATACAGAGTCAGAAGGTTATGTAGATATGTGGGCCCCTTCCTGTGTAGAATCCTATGGCTCACACACAGAGCCTTAAAAAGGATTCGCTCCTTGATTGGGAGCCAGTGCAGGGTGACCAGGGCCTTCCTGGAGGAGGTTCTCTTGAGTAGCATCAGAACCATGCGGACTGCTGCATTTTGGATATGTTGGAGCCTCTGTATGCAGTTGACATTAGCACTCAGGTAGAGGAAATTTCCATAGTCCAGCCTAGAGGTAATCAGAGCATGGACCATGGTTTTCCTGGCTGTGGTAGGCAGCAGGTCCAATGTCTTCCAGAGTCCGTGCAAGACTCCAAAACCTGTACCTGCCACTAGCCTTGTGTGATGCTCAAAAGAGAGCTTGGGGTCAAGCCACACCCCTAGGTTCTTGACCTGTTCCCTAGGCACAGGGATAGGACCCAGGGACTGAGGCCACCAAGCCGATATTCAGACAGAAGGTGCTCTACCAAGAACCAGCACTTCCGTTTTGCTCCCGTTCAATTTGAGGCAGTTGTTGGCCATCCATACGGCTAGTTCTTGCAGGCATGTGTTGAAATTGATGGCTGCCTTATCATTCGCTTGTGCTAGGGACACCCCCAGTTACGTGTCATCAGCGTAGGACACGACTTTCACACCAAACTTTCCAGCAGTTTCTGCCACATCGGTGACATAAAGATTGAATAGAGTCAGACTGAGGGTGGACCCCTGAGGCACCCCCTGTTTCAGTCTGATGTTCTTAGACAAATAAGGTCCCTGTGCTATCTGAAAACTGCGGTCCCGCAGGAAGGATTCCATCCATTCCAAAGCTTTACCACCCACTCCTCCCTTTCTGAGACACTGTGGCAACGTGTGATGAGCCACAGTGTCGAAGGCGGCCCTCAGATCTAATAAGATTAAGGCTGCCGTCTGTCCCTCATCAACGTACCTCTGAATGGTCTAAGTGGAGAGCAGCATAGACAATTCGGTGGAGTACGATGCTCTGAAGCCAGACTGGGTGAGGTGGAGAAGGCTATGTTTGTTGATATGAGCCGTAACCTGGTTGTTCACTACTTTCTCTGCAATTTTCGCAAAGTATGGAAGTAGGGAGATAGGACGCAGATTGTCTAGCTGGTCTATGCTGACATTAGGCTTCTTTTTCAGAGGTAAAACCACAGCCTCCTTCCATTTCTTCGGCACAATGCCTGATCTAAAGGAGAGCTCTAACAGATGCCTGATGTAAGGTTCAAGGTACTCCATACTCCCGCTCAGCACCCCAGGCCTAGCAGGATCTCTGGGGGACCTGACTTAATGCTGCACGCTATCTTTATTAAGGTCTCGTGGTCAGAGATGATGAAGGTGTCCAGACCTTCTCCTCCTTTTATGTTACTTGGGGCCGCAACCTCCGTGCGCCCCATCCTTGCTCAACCTTCTCAGCAAAGAGCTTGGCTACCCGGTTACAGGATTCCACTGAACCCGTGATCGGTGCAGCGATATTGGCCAAGCAGGAGATCTCTTTGTGAATGGTAAACATCTCTTTTACCGAGTTGTCAACTCTCTAGATTTTCTCCTTATAATAGGAGGCTCTAGATTTCCTAATGAGGGCATGATAGCGCTTGAGACTCACTTTGTACTCGTTCATACTTGGAACCGAGTAGTCCCTTCTCTATCGTCTTTCCAACGGTTTACAGGCAGCTTTTGCCATTTTGAGCTCATCTCCAAACCAAGGGGCTGATTTTGCTTGCCTTCTGGACGCCTTAGCGGCCCAGGGTGCACAACTGTCAAGTGCCTCCGTGATGCGCCTGTCTAAGGCCTCACAAGCCGAGTCAATCTCCAGCCTGCCCGGGGTCTGCCCTGTGAGAGGGCTTTGTTGAAGTTCTCTTGTGAGGAGCTCGCCCATCTCCTGTGTTTTGCCCTGACTTCCACTATCTTTTGTGCCTTTCGAGCCGGCATCCGCACCTTAAAAGAGATCACAAAATGATCCGACCAGGGAACCAGATGCGGTGGCTCTATATCTAGCACATCCCAGTTGGAACAGATTGGGTCAAGTAAGTGGCCCAGTAGATGAGTGGAGAGGTCTGATTTAAGTGTCATCTGTAATGCTGCCAATTCTTGGCAGATCCCTTGTGCCCCAGACTCGGCAGCATCATCAAAATGCAAGTTCAGGTCTCCTAATAACAGTAGTTTCTCAGACCGCATTTCTGGATGGACCAGGCACTCAATCAGGCTGGGAGCAAACCGTGTGGAAGATCACGGGGGTCCATACACCAGAAGGCCCTTTATGATATAGTTATTGGATACAGCTATGGTGAAAAACCCTACTTCGCTATCCGTGATGTTAGTGGGCTCAAGAATGCACTGTATAGAATGCCTATAGATTATTGCAATCCCACCTCCTCTCCCAGTGCATCTATCCACCCTCACATTGCCATAACCATTGGGGAGGCACTCTAGGATGTCAGGGGCTGCATCCTTGTTTAGCCATGTTTCTGTGAGGAATAGTACATCTATTCTGATAAAACAAACTGCTTTACACTCCTACAAGACTAAGCCTGAAAGCTGCTCTCCACAGCTACCACTTGGGTAGCTTTGTAAGGTTGTCTGAGACCTCTTAAATCACCATAAGGGTTGTCTGGACTGGTGCAAGCTGCCCACTTACATTAGTGGACATCATATACCGTGCCAGCTTCTCACAGATTTGCATTCTTGCTCTTTTGAGATGTTAAGTGTACGATCATCTGGGTATATCAGCTCTGTTGATGTTTTGCTTTCTGTTTCTTGGGTAGATAGTGAAATAGTCTCCAAAAGTTGGTTAAAATGTTATGTTACAAAACCAACCCAGGCAGCTTCTGTTACAATTGAATTTGTGATTGTCATTAGGGTCCTGTTCAAGTTATTAATCATTCTTCAAAAATCCCTTGATTTTTTCTTTTTACTTATATACAGTGGTTTTGCCCAAATGGGTTTATGTTGGTAATGTTTTCTCTTCAAGATTAAACCTCCAATAGTCTTTATTTAAAGTCTTCAATTTGACTTGGAGTTCTTGGTTCACTGGGTGCTTCCTTGCTTGTCTCTAAATTCTGTTACGATTCCTCTTCAAGTTACGGCATGAGCCTGAAGTTTTAATCCTATTAAAGTGTTGTAAATGGTCTTTGAATTGCCGGATAGTAGTATTAGGTTTTGAATATATGTTCAATAATTTTTCTATGAAGAGGGTCCACTGCACCGTTGGTGTAAGAGTATCAACTGAAAAACAGACTTTAACAAGATTAGAAGCCTTGGCCCTAATTGAGTCGATTATACCCTCCAATCAGCGCAGCTTTCTGTAGTTTGTTGTTATTGACTCAACCGCACTAAATTAGGGTCCAAACTGCACAGATGGGGGCTGCCACAGCCTCTATTAAATTTGCTAATAAACTTGCACACAGACACATGGCTGCAGGTGAAGTTGGGTGACAGAACTTTCTTGTCGAGGCGCATCCCTAAGGAAAAAGGGCTGAAACAAGGGTGCATCTTAGCACCGACTCTCTTCAACTTATATATAGCTGACTTAGTACCACTCCTGAACAGTTTTAATCCTATTAAAGTGTTGTAAATGGTCTTTGAATTGCCGGATAGTAGTATTATGTTTTGAATAGATGTTCAATAATTTTTCTATGAAGAGGGTCCACTGCACCGTTGGTGTAAGAGTATCAACTGAAAAACAGACTTTAACAAGAGTAGAAGCCTTGGCCCTAATTGAGTCGATTATACCCTCCAATCAGCGCAGCTTCCTGTAGTTTGTTTTTATTGACTCAACCGCACTAAATTAGGGTCCAAACTGCACAGATGGGGGCTGCCACAGCCTCTATTACATTTCCCTAAGTCTTCAGAGAAAAATGGTACCTCAATTGTGTGGGTAGGCCTAGGGCCCGTGACAGGAAACAGCCCAAAACGCAATGTGGACACACCACATTATCACAATGAAAACGGACACTTTTTTGCAAAGTGCCTAGCTCTCGATTTTGCACCCTAAGTCTACTAGCACCTAGACAAACCTGGCACACCTATACATTTTTCAAAGCAAGACACCTAGGGGAATCCAGGATGGGGTGACTTGTCTGGCTCTCACCAGGTTCTGTTACCTAGAATCTCTTGAAAACTTCACAATTTGTCCCAAAAAAACACATTTTCCTCACATTTCTGTGGTGGAAAGTTCTGGAATCTGTGTGGATCCACAAAATTCCACTGAGCCCACCTGTCCCAAAGTCTTCCGAGAAAAATGGTACCTCCCCTGTGTGGGTGTGTCAAGTACCCGTGAAAGGCAAGGGCCCAAAACCTATTGAGGCGACTTCAAAATTACCTCTCAAAGACTGTGGCATTTGGGGGTTTTTGGGGGGAGGTGTGCGCATTGGCATGCGCATTCTGGGATGCCCTCAACCCTGAATAAAAATTTTAAAAATCCTGAGGCCTAGAGGGCTTTCTGCTCTCCTGGGGGAAGATAAAAGGCTATTACCCCATATGGCCCTGGGGAGGGGCAGAGAGACTGTGGTAATTGTGTTTGGGGTGGAGGCATTACCATGATCATTCTGGGCAGCCCCTGCACCTACATTTAAAAAAACAGAAAAACCCCTGGTGCCTTGTCGGCTTTCTGGCCCCCCGGGGGCAGATCAGGGGCTATTACCCCCATCTGCCCCTGGGTGGAACAGAAAGGCTGTTCCTTTTTTTGGGGGGGGAGGTGGGGGCATTGGCCTGCTCATCTTGTGCAGCCCCCAGGCCTACATCAATAAAAAAAATCCCTGATTACTAATGGGATTCCCATATGCCCCCCCCGGGGGGCACAAAGACTGGAATTTCACTGGGGTGGGGGCATTGTCATGTCCATTTTGGGCAGCCTCCACCCCAGCTTCAATTTGTTTTAAATCCCTAGTTTCTTGTGGGCTTTCTGCCTCCCGGGGGTCGAATTGGGGGCTACTGCCCCGTCTGCCCCCTGGGGGGGCTGAAAGACTGACATTTCTCTGGGGGTTGGGGTCAATTAAAAAAAAATACCTGCTTTCTAGTTGGATTTCTGACATTTCCCCGGGGGGGATTGCCATGCACTTCTTGGGCAGCCCCCACCCCAACGTCAATACAAAGAAATCCCTGGTTTATAGTTGGCTTTCTGTCCCCCAGGGGGAGCAGAAAGACTGACATTTCTCTGGTGTGGTGGTGGCATTGCTATGCCCTTTTTGGGCAGCCCCCACCCCAATGTCAATAAAAAACAATCCCTGGTTCCTAGTGGGCTTTCTGCCCCCCCAGGGGAGGCAGAAAGACTGATATTTTTCTGGGGGGATTGCCATGCGCTTTAGTGCCCCGGAATGGTTCCGTCAGGAGCACAGGAGCACTGGTGTTCATGACGGAACCATTCCATCATGAGCACCGAAGGGGTTAACTGGTAAATAATATTTACTACATTTCTAATAAGTGATTTTTAGATTGCTTATCTTTTTATGTATTTCTAGAATTCTTTTTTTTCTAGCACTTTACCTGCTGTTGCTTAAGTTGAAGTGGGAATCGTAAACTAGACCGCACAACACCCACTAAAGCCCAACGGTTTTCCCTACTATTTCGTGAAATAGTAAACGTGACCCCTGCTAAATCCCTTATTTTTCCTACTGTTGCTTAGGTTGGAGTGGAAAATAGTCAACATTACCCATCATAGACCAGCACATTCTCAACTGCTGCTTAGGTTGGAGTGGCAATAGTAAGTCTCATCCCTCCAATGCTTTCTCTAGTGTTGGTTGGGTTTGAGAGGGAATGGTTAATCTAACCTCCTCCATGAAAACCCAACATTTTACCTTCTGTAGTTAGGGTGGATGTAGTACATTTGAACCTTCTAAATTGCAATGCTTTCCCTACTGTTTTTAGGTCGAAGTGGGTGTTGGAAACTTTATTGTGCAAGATTTAACATTGTTTTGGTGAATTTGGAGAGTTAATTTAGTTTTGTTTATGTTTTTGGTTTTATTTTTACTATTATGACGTTTAATTACTTATTTGGGATTAATTTTGAATTGTTTATGTTTATTGTTTTGGATGTAGAACTTAAAATATTTGTTCCGTTTTGGTTTAAAATACATATTTGTATTAATAGTTGTAGTAGTTTTATAACTTTGATTTGTAAATGTGGGTTATGTTTTTATTTCAATTGTTGTTTTCATTATTTTTTGAATGTATTGTGTGTGATTTTAGTTTACAGGATATTTTTATTGTATTTTAATAATTTTAGTTTTTATTATATTAGTAGCGTTTTGAGTAACATGCATTTTAGTATTATGCTTTTAAAATGCATGCGTCTCTGCATTTATACTAACCTTGTTAACAATTTAAGCTAGAAACAAAAATAGTTTTTACTAAAATCCGCAAACAATGTGGCAGATGATGGATTATATGGCAAGTGTGTCAAATCCATAATTATGTGAAAAACGCTCAGGTCGCACAATTGCCTAATTGGACTGTTGAGTTATTATTCATATTTGTTTTATTTTTTACATAACTTAATTAATTATATACTGTGTAATTATATGTGTTAATTTATTTTAATTTGTGTAACAATATATTTTTTAAAGAATGCATTATCTATACCGTTACTATATATTTAATGTTTCAAACACTTTTAAATATATATACTTATCTATATAATATCAATTATTAGTGAAACACGGGTAAAAATGTTTTAATGATTAATTACAAGTCTACAATATAAGGTAATAAGACAGTCACATTTTGCAATAACAACATGTATTCGTAAAATCATCAAGTTAAACAAATGAGTAAAAGGGATTCAAAGATTTCTGTTAAATGGTTTCCATTAGGTTAAAAAATATATGTTTAGAACGTGAGTAGTGCATTCAGCTATCAAAACATCATTGGCTGACAAAGAGTGCAAAGTAAGAAACCTTATAAATATGTGTGTTAGATAACACTACATTTGGTCAGATTACTTATACGACAGGAATACCTAAATGCTCCTTAAAAAACTGTGGATGTTGTTCTGTCATGTTAATTGATATTTGTACAGCACTTAATCGCCAATGGTCTCTTAGCACTTATGAGGGAATAGCTAAGCCCTACCAGCAGTTATCTGTCAGTGTGCCTACCTGGTCAGCGCATATCTTGTCCCCAGGCCTGTGTGAACAACAGGGTCCTATGCTTTTTCCTGAATGGATGGAGAGAGGTTTACCTATGTAGACTTTCTGGTAGCTTGTTCCATAGTTGGGGAATCACAACTGAGAAAGCTCGTCCACCCATGGTGGCTTTGTCAAACTGAGGGCAAGACAGTAGGCCTGCCTTGGATGAGCGGAGGTTAGGTCCTGGCACATAGTTCCGTAGGCGGTCCTTGATGTATTCCCGTGCCTTCCCACAGAGATCATTATGAGCAATGCAAGCCCATTAAACCTGGCTCGCTGCTTGATTGGAAGCCAGTGCAGCTGCTGCAGCGGTGGTGTGGCATGTGAACGTCTTGGGAGTTTAGAAATCAGTCTCGCTGCATCGTTCATTATTACTTGCAGGTTCCCTAACAGCTTATCTGGTAGCCCAATGTATAGAGCATTGCCGTAGTCCAATCGTGACACAATCAGTGCTGTCACCACTGTGTGCAGAGCTAAGAATGATAGGCGGGATGTCAGTTTCCTAAGTTGTCTCAACAGACCCACACAGGTCCCTGCTACGGTGGACACTTGATTTGACCGTGTAAGCTTAGCATCTAATTTAATGCCTAAGCTCTTCTCGACTGATACCGGTGTGGGTATAGTGCCCAACTCTTGTGGCAAGAAGAGACTGGACCAGGGATTGCCTCCCATGGTGATAGCTAGTACCTCTGTTTTGTCCAGGTTCACTTTGAGCGAGTTGGCGGTCATCCAGTTTACTGTATACCTAAGGATGTTTTGTACACTGGATTGGGCTTGAAGGGAGCTGTCAATCTGAAAGATCAATTGGGTATCATCCGCATAATTAAAAACTCGACAGTCCATTTGAGCCAAGGCTGCCACCAATGGCTGAAGATAGATGTTAAAAAGAAGTGGGGACAGTGCAGAGCCCTGTGGAACTTTGCAAGCCATGGCACCTTTACTGGGCACAAGGTCCCCTAGCTGAATCTTTTGTGTCAGATCATTCAGGAAGGAGGAGATCCATTGATGCCCCAAACCACAGATTCCCAACTTCTGAATATGAGCCAGCAGTTGGCCATGATTCACCGTGTCGAACGCGGCTGTTAGGTCTAGCAGAATCAATGCACAAGGCTTCTTCTTGTCAGCTGCTAGCCTGAGCTTGAGACGAACGGATCCCTCGACCTCTCGCAGTCCGGCTTCCGGGCCAACCACAGCACCGAGACCGCCCTGATCGCAGCCACCGATGACATCCGAGCACTGCTCGACAATGGAGAAACAGCAGCCCTCATCCTCCTAGACCTCTCCGCGGCCTTCGACACTGTCTGCCACCGTACACTAGTGCAGCGACTCAGCAACGTCGGAATCCAGGAGAAGGCACTGGAGTGGATCATCTCCTTTCTCGCCGGAAGGACACAGAGAGTCCGCCTCCCCCGTTCAGATCTGAAGCCACCGAAGTCATCTGCGGCGTTCCTCGAGGCTCCTCGCTCAGTCCAACCCTCTTCAACATCTACATGAGCCCCCTCGCAGACATCGCACGCCAGCACAACCTCAACATCATCTCCTACGCCGACGACACCCAGCTGATTCTCTCCCTCACCAACGACCCCGCCACCGCCAGAGCAAACCTTCACGAAGGGATGAAAGAGGTATCCGAATGGATGAAGAACAGCCGCCTGAAACTGAACTCGGACAAGACGGAAGTCCTCATCCTGGGATCCTCACCCTCCGCCTGGGACGACTCCTGGTGGCCCCCCGCCCTAGGCAGCGCACCCAAACCAACTGACCACGCACGCAACCTAGGCTTCCTCCTGGACTCCTCCCTCTCCATGACCAGACAAGTCAACGCCGTCTCCTCAACGTGCTTCAACATCCTGCGCATGCTACGTAAGATCTTCCGGTGGATCCCCACCGAGACCAGGAAGACGGTCACCCAGGCCCTCGTCACCAGCCGTCTGGACTACTGGACTACCCCCTGCTACAAAGAAATCCAGACAAGGAGACCGTGCTTTCTCCTCGGTTGGACCTGCCTTATGGAACAAGCTCCCCACCGATGTAAGAATGACCACCAACCACCTGTCTTTTAGTACTCTTAACAGCCTCTTTCTTTTTTCCAGTAGAGAGGGAAGAAGCAGGTTAAATGAATTATGTTTTCCTCCCCAGTTTTTCACAGTCTGAAATAGGTAACTTTTGTAACCTGCAGCCAAGGCTTCGCGGGTGCAAGGCCTGGGAGAGCGCCAAATCGGGCACTAGTAAGCCTAATTTTCAGCTGCCTTGACCATCCAGTCTCTAAATAGGGCTGTGACTTGAGAATGTTATATTCATTCAGTATCATCCAAGCATGTGATCTGAGTGCAAGTGTCTCTTTATCTTTTAGCATTGAGATGTTTTTCATCAATCCATTGATGACTTTTTTAAAAAAGACTCGGGGGGAAAAAGACATTTTCCATAAAGGGTGAATGAACAACTTATCTGTTGCCGAGTCTAAGGGGATGATTATGATGGTGGACAGACTTCAGTCCAAATTGCTATGCGACCGTCACCACAGCGTCGCATTCCCTATATTTTGTATTGCGGCAGGGCTGTGGTCAGCAGCCCCCGCCGCATTACAAAAAAATAGGGTGTTGACATATCCCTGCACTATGTGGTAGGCACCATGCGGTGCTTGCCACATGGTACTGGGATATGTAGGGCCCACGTCCCAGGCCCAGGGAGGCTGCTTTGGACCCTCAAATGTGTTTCCGCCAGCCGTTTCAAAGCTGGTTGACCGCCGCAGAACGACCGGAGGAAAGGGATATTGTAATCCCTATGACGGTGCCTGACATTCACCACGGCATTCAGGGACTACAGGGAAGTCCGATGGGCATTCGGATGATATCCGCACCCAGGTCAATGGCGGTCGGTCTTTCCGATCGCCACACATCCTCCCGCCATTGTAATCTTATGGGTGGAAATCCCTGTTACAATGGTGGAGGGACCGCTACTGACAGCCTGTCAGTGGTGGTGCCTTCGCCATCGTAATGAGGCCCTAAAGTACTTCAAAGCAGTGAATTTAAGTGTGTTTGAATTTCTTGCCAGAAAACTTGGCATAGATATTTTGAAGTGTTTGACTTTATTCTTTTCCAAACTTTAATATATGCTCCTTTCCTTGCGATAGTTTGATTTAATAGTCCAAATTCAAGCCAAGTCTGAGCCAGCAAGGCATTGCAGGGATAGAGAAAAGAGACCTAAATATTTTTGTAGGAATTGTATTTAGAGTTAACGTGCCTCTACCAAGTAGTGCTCTCTCTTCCATAGGAAATGCTCTATAGCAATTTTGCGTTTGTTACTTTTAACAATGGGATATGGCTTGGACATGGGAAATGGCTTGGACCGCCTAGTGGAATGCAAGGAGTAGAGTACTGCCCTTCCTCTGCAAGTCTTTCTTATGCTGCTGAAAAGAACCCTTGTCATTGAATATTACTCCCAGGCATCTGTATGTTTTGACTTGCTCCAGGTGTCAGCCTTGTAAATACCACTTGTTTTTTTCTGTATACTGTTGCTTACCTCCATAACTCAACTTTTATTTCTCATTTATTGCCATGCCATTGGCTATTAAATAGTTTGATATTTTATCAATAAGTCGTGCAGGCCAATGTTTGTTTGACTGAACAAGATCACATCAGTGGCATACAGACGGTTTGGTATGTGCTTGCCTCCTAATTTGGGGGGATGCGCATTTACTTCACAAAATAGGTTAAAAAGAATTGGTGAAAGAACACATCCTTGCTTCAGCCCCTGAGAGGTTTCAAATGTCCTAGATAGGAAAGGAATAGTCACCTATTTTCTCCCTTACACAGGTGTCTGAGTACAACATCTTGATTGCTTTCAAAAGACAAGCTGGAATGTCTAGATAAGACAGCTTTTGCCAGAGGAGGTAGCGCTCTACGCAGTCTAATGCTGAATTTAAAATCTACCAAACAGAGGTAGAGTGGTTGCCTAATTAACTTGTTTTTATCTTTGATTACTGAAAGTGTTAGTATGTTAACCAGTGTACCAGACCCTTGAACGAAGCCTTATTGGTTGGGAGGGATAATCTGCTTCTATTCAGCCCAAAGTGCTAGTTCGGCCAGGAGGATCCATGTAAAGAGTTTTGCCTCAGTATCTTGCAAGGTGATAAGGCAATCATTTTCTGGGTGAGACCAGTCTCCCCCTTTAAAGTGCATGTTAATATAGAGCCTCCCACTAATCCGGTATTATCTCTATTTGAAGTGCATTGTTGAAGTCGTTCAACAGATATCCTGCCCAAAAAGTCAGAATTGCCTTATACACGGCTTGAGGGATTGCATTCGGGCCAGGTGCTCTAATTTTCTACTTATTTTGATAGATTTTTTAGGAAAGTAGGTTCTGCTTCTTATGGTTACCCTCACTTTTGGCTTGATGTGATACTGTTTTTGACTAGTCAGACTGGGATCTGCTAAACAGGACCCCAGTCTATCTGCTTTATCCTAAAACTGTGGTGTATGTAAATTAGGTACATGCAAGATTGGATACTGGGCTACCCTTGTCAGTCCCTAGTATATGGTACCCATGTACCCAGGGCATAGGTACCCCAGAGGTCTCCCATGAGCTGCAGCAGGTATTATGTCACCCATGAGAGACCATTCAAAATGGAACTACAGGCCTGCCATTGCAGCCTGTGTAAGTTGGTGCATGCACCACTTACGAAACATATAGGTTTACTATATCTAAGGGTCACTGCACTTAAATCATATAAGTCACCCCTATAGCAGGCCTTTACAATCCTGAGGGCAGGGTGCTTTAATCTAAGTGAGAGGGGGCCCCTGCATGAGCAGGAGGCCCCTGCAGCCTACCGAGTCCATTCTCCTGGGTTGCCAGGAAAGCAGCTATAGAGGGGCATTACGTGAGCAGTTTTTAAACCGGCTGGTGTCAAACATGTTGGAATCATACCCCCACACCGTTACCGGTGTGGAGGTATGATTCCACCCAGTGGGAGAGCCTTCCGTTAGGCTCTCAGTGTTCCCGGTACAAGCCTTCTAATCCCAGACAGCACAAAATGGTTGCGGCTGACCGGAGACACATTTCTTCCTCGTGCTGCTGAGCCAAGCTCGAGCAGGGGAAGGCAGAACAATAGGCATCCTGCCACAGGGAGGTGTGACCACCTCCCAGACAGGATTATTTGTATAAGGGCTGGGTAGGTGCGCTAGCCAGTGCCTGAAAGTCTGCATGAGGAGCACATTTGGTGTCCCTGTGCTTATTCCAGTTCAAACCAGTACTGGGAGTTGTTGGCTGGCGCAAAACTGGACAAAGTACATGGCAGTAACTGCCCCCCTGTCCAGACCCGCAGGGTGGGTCCCCTGAATCTTCCCAACCCTCTCCTTATGGTACTTCAGCGCTTACCTGGTTGAAGGTCCCTAGATTCGGCGTGGACAAGATTCAGAACTGGAACCACTGCACTTCTGCTATCTGGGCACTCTGGACTTTGCTGGACTTCATTTGGGCCTGACTTTGTCTCCCTTTCAGTTTGCTGCCTCGTCTGTGCCTGTGCACCATACAGGTATCCGTGCAGGACCTGTTGAGAATTCAAGACACTTGATGATAATCTCCCATGAAGTGAAGGAGTCACTTCACTTCATTAGCAGGCACCTCAACACTGCTGACCGGTCTGCTAATCATGAGATTCTGCAGACTCCGAAGGGTTCAACAACACAGGTCGGTGCTATCTATGTCTCCCTAGGCCCGAGCTGCCCTCTCACCAAGTCTGAGGTCAGAATCCCTTGTGGGGCTGAATTAACCAAATCCCTGTGTACCGCGTACTTTTGCATGTGCATATGGGCTCCAAGTAGCCCCAACCTCCAGCAACTTCTTCCACCAAGATCTTTAGCCACACCGCCTTGTGTGCACCCTGGCCTGCTCCTGTTGTTGAGCTGCTCGAGGACCTCTTGCGACTCCTATGCCTCTGGCCTGGGGGTCAATTTGAGGGTCACCTTAGTTTTCCTTTAGCTGCCCTGAGTGCTTGGGGGCCTTCCCTGACTTCCCTGCTTGTGGTGAGTCTCTTTGACCTTGCTGGTCCCAACCGTGCACCTTCTTGATTTCCTGCACGGATTGCATTTGCCAAGGCTTGTTGGTGCTCCTGCCAGACACTGACCCCTCAGCACTCTACATCCTTCATGGGACAGCTCGCACCCAAGTCCTGGTTTCCTCAGCTTCGCTTGGTCCTCGCAGCGGTAGAGTCAAGGTCACTGTGATCCTTCCTGAAGCGCCAGACATCGGAGGGCATTCGTCTTCCAAGTCCCGTGGTCACCCCTGAGTGACATAGACTCTGTCCTCTCTGCTTCCAGGTGCTCCACTTCAGAAATCCATGTTTGGATTCCTCAGGACGCTTTCTCCTCTTCCAGCAGCAGCACTTTCCTGAAGTCCTCCATTGGGTTCAACTGCGGTTTCTGACGCCATTTCACACCTATGCACCCGGCTTCCCTGGGATAGGTAACTTGGGTACCACGGTATCCACGGGTGGAGTGGCTCTCCAACCTTCTATCTTCCACTGGGTTTCTTCAGGGCCCACTGGGAAGGGTCCCTAATCTTTGAAATTCCAACCGCGACTTGCACATAGACTTGTAGGGAGCATGCAGTTGTGTTCACACACTGTACATGCTCTCCATGGGTCCCTATCTACTTACCTTGGGTGGTTATGAGGGTCCCAAGCAATCTGCTTCCTCTAGACCTTGTCCTGACTTGTGTGGTTGTTCTTATACCATTTTTCAGTATATGGTTTGCCCCCCCTCCCCCAGGGCCCACTGTGTATTAGTGTTTTTACTGTGATTTATTTGCTAAAGTATTGTGTGCTTTGTGTTTTTCTCCATGTAGGAGATACTGTATCGTACTAGAGAGTGTTCTATGATAAATACATATTTGTATACATACTTTGTGTGGTTCCTTTTCATTTTATCCATACCATAAGATTGTATTCTAATAATAAATAATAATAATATACAAGTTTATAAAGCGCCTGGTTACACTAGGCTAGTGTGTCCCTGCTCTATGGTACCAACAAGCACAGAAGCAAATTACCAACGCCATCCCCCCATTCAGACCCTGACACCTATTATACTAATATGAGGGGAATAAGAAGGCTTTCAACTTCCTACGGAAAGCTGTCCAACCGAAGCCCACCTGGGAGTTGGTTCCATTGTTGAGCCACTATGAAACGGAAGGAGCGCCCGCCTATTCTTGCCCTCCTGATAGTGGGTATCTTGACCTGCCCCATTCCGCTAGATCTAAGTTGGCGGGAAGGGGCATACAGAGTCAGAAGGTTATGTAGATATGTGGGCCCCTTCCTGTGTAGAATCCTATGGCTCACACAGAGAGCCTTAAACAGGATTCGCTCCGTGATTGGGAGCCAGTGCAGGGTGACCAGGGCCTTCCTGGAGGAGGCTCTCTTGAGTAGCATCAGAACCATGCGGACTGCTGCATTTTGGATATGTTGGAGCCTCTGTATGCAGTTGACATTAGCACTCAGGTAGAGGACATTTCCATAGTCCAGCCTAGAGGTTACCAGAGCCTGGACCATGTTTTTCCTGGCTGTCGTAGGCAGCAGGTCCAATGTCTTCCAGAGTTCGCGCAGGACTCCAAAACATGTACCTGCCACTAGCCTTGTGTGATGCTCAAAAGAGAGCTTGGGGTCAAGCCACACCCCTAGGTTCTTGACCTGTTCCCTAGGCACAGGGATAGGACCCAGGGACTGAGGCCACCAAGCCGATATCCAGACAGAAGGTGCTCTACCAACAACCAGCACTTCCGTTTTGCTCCCGTTCAATTTGAGGCAGTTGTTGGCCATCCATACGGCTAGTTCTTGCATGCATGTGTTGAAATTGATGGCTGTCTTATCATTCGCTTGTGCTAGGGACACCCCCAGTTGCGTGTCATCAGCGTAGGACACGACTTTGACACCAAACTTTCCAGCGGTCTCTGCCACATCGGTGACATAAAGATTGAATAGAGTCAGACTGAGGGTGGACCCCTGAGGCACCCCCTGTTTCAGTCTGATGTTCTTAGACAAATAAGGTCCCTGTGCTATCTGAAAACTGCGGTCCCGCAGGAAGGATTCCATCCATTCCAAAGCTTTACCACCCACTCCTCCCTTTCTGAGACACTGTGGCAACGTGTGATGAGCCACAGTGTCGAAGGCGGCCCTCAGATCTAATAAGATTAAGGCTGCCGTCTGTCTCTCATCAACGTACCTCCGAATGGTCTAAGTGGAGAGGAGCAGAGCCAATTTGGTGGAGTACGATGCTCTGAAGCCAGACTGGGTGGGGTGGAGAAGGCTATGTTTGTTGATATGAGCCGTAACCTGGTTGTTCACTACCTTCTCTGCAATTTTCGCAAAGTATGGAAGTAGGGAGATAGGACGCAGATTGTCTAGCTGGTCCATGCTGACATTAGGCTTCTTTTTCAGAGGTAAAACCACAGCTTCCTTCCATTTCTTTGGTACAATGCCTGAGCTAAAGGAGAGCTCTAACAGATGCCTGATGTAAGGTTCAAGGTACTCCATACTCCCGCTCAGCACCCCAGGCCTAGCAGGATCTCTGGGGGACCTGACTTAATGCTGCACGCTATCTTTATTAAGGTCTCGTGGTCAGAGATGATGAAGGTGTCCAGACCTTCTCCTCCTTTTATGTTACTTGGGGCCGCAACCTCCGTGCGCCATCCTTGCTCAACCTTCTCAGCAAAGAGCTCTGCTACCCGGTTACAGGATTCCACTGAACCCGTGATCGGTGCAGCGATATTGGCCAAGCAGGAGATCTCTTTGTGAATGGTAAACATCTCTTTTACCGAGTTGTCAAATCTCTCGATTTTCTCCTTATAATAGGAGGCTGTAGATTTCCTAATGAGGGCATGATAGCGCTTGAGACTCACTTTGTACTCGTTCATACTTGGAACCGAGTAGTCCCTTCTCCATCGTCTTTCCAACCGTTTACAGGCAGCTTTAGCCATTTTGAGCTCATCTCCAAACCAAGGGGCTGATTTTGCTTGCCTTCTGGACGCCTTAGCGGCCCAGGGTGCACAACTGTCAAGTGCCTCCGTGATGCGCCTGTCTAAGGCCTCACAGGCCGAGTCAATCTCCAGCCTGCCCGGGGTCCGCCCTGTGAGAGGGCTTTGTTGAAGTTCTCTTGTGAGAAGATCGCCCATCTCCTGTGTTTTGCCCTGACTTCCACTATCTTTTGTGCCTTTCGAGCCGGCATCCGCACCTTAAAAGAGATTACAAAATGATCCGACCAGGGAACCAGATGCGGCGGCTCTATATCTAGCACATCCCAGTTGGAACAGATTGGGTCAAATAAGTGGCCCAGTAGATGAGTGGAGAGTTCTGATTTAAGTGTCATCTGTAATGCTGCCAATTCTTGGCAGATCCCTTTTGCCCCAGACTCGGCAGCATCATCAAAATGCAAGTTCAGGTCTCCTAATGACAGTAGTTTCTCAGACGGCATTTCTGGATGGACCAGGCACTCAATCAGGCTGGGAGCAAACCGTGTGGAAGATCCTGGGGGTCCATACACCAAAAGGCCCTTTATGATATAGTTATTGGATACAGTTATGGTGAAAAACCCTACTTCGCTATCCGTGATGTTAGTGGGCTCAAGGATGCACTGTATAGAATACCTATAGATTATTGCAATCCCACCTCCTCTCCCAGTGGATCTATCCACCCTCACGTTGCCATAACCATTGGGGAGGGCCTCCAGGATGTCAGGGGCTGCATCCTTGTTTAGCCTTGTTTCTGTGAGGAATAGTACATCTATTCTGATAAAACAAACTGCTTTACACTCCTACAAGACTAAGCCTGAAAGGCTGCTCTCCACAGCTACCACTTGGGTAGCTTTGTACGGTTGTCTGAGACCTCCTAAATCACCATAAGGGTTGTCTGGACTGGTGCAAGCTGCCCACTTACATTAGTGGACATCATATACCATGCCAGCTTCTCACAGATTTGTATTCTTGCTCTTTTGAGATGTTGAGTGTACGATCATCTGGGTATATCAGCTCTGTTGATGTTTTGCTTTCTGTTTCTTGGGTAGATAGTGAAATAGTCTCCAAAAATTGGTTTAAATGTTGTGTTACAAAACCAACCCAGGCAGCTTCTGTTACAATTGAATTTGTTATGTTATGTTAAGGGCCTATTTTTTGAGCGCACGGCTGCCCAAGGGGGCGTCCCGGCGCTTTTGCAAAGAGGCCTGAGATCTACAGACACATAGAGGAGCAGCACAGTTGTCAAAAGAATTACGCAGAAAAGAGGAGAGTCTTCAACTCTTTCCTAAACGCCAGGAGGTTTGTAGCTTTGCGTAGAGGGAGAGGGAGCTCATTCCAACATCGGGCTGCCACAAATTGAAAGGCTCGTTCTCCCATCCGAACACGCTTAGCCAGAGGCACCTCCAATTTGGCCAGATCGGCAGATCGTAACACCCTCCGAGGCACATAGAAAGCAATCCGCTTCCTAATATAATTAGGACCGATGGAATGAAGGGCTTTGAAGGCCAGCGTCAGAATTTTAAATCTAATTCTTTTCGAAATAGGCAGCCAATGCAGCCTATTCAAAAGCAGTTGTGCGCTTGTTCTCCTTGGCAGGCCGAAGATAGCTCTGGCCGCCGAATTTTGCACAACTTGCAGTCTGGCCAGAAGATACTTGGGCAGACCTGCAAAGAGTGCATTGGCGTAATCTAATCTAGATCCCACCAACGCCTGCACTACTGTCTTCCGATATTGTACGGACAGCAGAGGAAGAAACTTCCTCAACATCTTGAGGATGCCAAAACATTTCCCAGATAGCCCCATAACATGGGGACTAAACGAGAGCGCATCATCAAGCAGCACTCCCAGATTTTTTGCTTGGGAAGATGATTGCTCAGGGGGAAACATGTCCTGGGGCCACCAGGACTTCCAGTCCGGATCAGGAGCACAGCCGAAGAAAAGCAACTCAGACTTATCTGAGTTGCACTTCAGGCTGTGCCTCAGAAACCACGCGAATACTGCACTCAAACAGCGCTTTATCCTGTCGCCATCAAAATTTGTGATTGTCATTGGGGTCCCGTTCAAGTTGTTAATCATTCTTCAAAAATCCCTTGATTTGTTCTTTTTACTTATATACAGTGCTTTTGCCCAAAGGGGTTTATGTTGGTAATGTTTTCTCTTCAAGATTAAACCTCCAATAGTCTTTATTTAGAGTCTTCAATTTGACTTGGAGTTCTTGGTTCACTGGGTGCTTCCTTGCTTGTCTCTAAATTCTGTTATGATTCCTCTTCAAGATACGGCATGAGCCTGAAGTTTTAATCCTATTAAAGTGTTGTAAATGGTCTTTGAATTGCCGGATAGTAGTATTAGGTTTTGAATATATGTTCAATAAGTTTTCTATGAAGAGGGTCCACTGCACCGTTGGTGTAAGAGTATCAACTGAAAAACAGACTTTAACAAGAGTAGAAGCCTTGGCCCTAATTGAGTCGATTATACCCTCCAATCAGCGCAGCTTCCTGTAGTTTGTTGTTATTGACTCAACCGCACTAAATTAGGGTCCAAACTGCACAGATGGGGGCTGCCACAGCCTCTATTAAATTTGCTAATAAACTTGCACACAGACATATGGCTGCAGGTGAAGTTGGGTGACAGAACTTTCTTGTCGAGGCGCATCCCTAAGGGAAAAGGGCTGAAACAAGGGTGCATCTTAGCACCGACTCTCTTCAACTTATATATAGCTGACTTAGTACCACTCCTGATCAGTTTTAATCCTATTAAAGTGTTGTAAATGGTCTTTGAATTGCCGGATAGTAGTATTAGGTTTTGAATAGATGTTCAATAATTTTTCTATGAAGAGGGTCCACTGCACCGTTGGTGTAAGAGTATCAACTGAAAAACAGACTTTAAAAAGAGTAGAAGCCTTGGCCCTAATTGAGTCGATTATACCCTCCAATCAGCGCAGCTTCCTGTAGATTGTTGTTATTGACTCGACCGCACTAAATTAGGGACCAAACTGCACAGATGGGGGCTGCCACAGCCTCTATTACATCTCCCTAAGTCTTCAGAGAAAAATGGTACCTCAATTGTGTGGTTAGGCCTAGGGCCCGTGACAGGAAATGGCCCAAAACGCAATGTGGACACACCACATTATCACAATGAAAACGGACACTTTTTTGCAAAGTGCCTAGCTCTTGATTTTGCACCCTAAGTCTACTAGCACCTAGACAAACCTGGCACACCTATACATTTTTCAAAACAAGACACCCAGGGGAATCCAGGATGGGGTGACTTGTCTGGCTCTCACCAGGTTCTGTTACCTAGATTCTCTTGCAAACTTCACAATTTGTCCCAAAAAAACACATTTTCCTCACATTTCTGTGGTGGAAAGTTCTGGAATCTGTGTGGATCCACAAAATTCCACTGAGCCCACATGTCCCAAAGTCTTCCAAGAAAAATGGTACCTCCCCTGTGTGGGTGGGTCAAGTACCTGTGAAAGGCAAGGGCCCAAAACCTATTGAGGCGACTTCAAAATTACCTCTTAAAGACTGTGGCATTTGGGGGGTTTTTGGGGGGAGGTGTGCGCATTGGCATGCCCATTCTGGGCTGCCCTCAACCCTGATTAAAAATTTAAAAAATCCTGAGGCCTAGAGGGCTTTCTGCTCTCCCGGGGGGATAGATAAGAGGCTATTACCCCATATGCCCCTGGGGAGGGGCAGAAAGACTGTGGTAATTGTGTGTGGGGTTGAGGCATTACCATGATCATTCTGGGCAGCCCCTACACCTACATTTAAAAAAAAAGAAAAATCCCTGGTGCCTAGTCGGCTTTCTGGCCCCCCGGGGGCAGATCAGTGGCTATTACCCCCATCTGCCCCTGGTTGTAACAGAAAGGCTGTTGCATTTTTTTGGGGAGGTGGGGGCATTGGCCTGCTCATCTTGTGCAGCCCCCAGGCCTACATCAATAAAAAAAATCCCTGATTTCTAATGGGATTCCCATATGCCCCCCCGGGAGGCAGAAAGACTGGAATTTCACTGGGGTGGGGGCATTGTCATGCCCATTTTGGGCATCCTCCACCCCAGCATCAATTTCTTTTAAATCCCTCGTTTCTTGTGGGCTTTCTGCCTCCCGGGGGTCAGATTGGGGGCTACTGCCCTGTCTGCCCCCAACGTCAATTAAAAAATCCCTGGTTCCTAGTGGGCTTTCTGCCCCACCAGGAGAGGCAGAAAGACTGACATTTCTCTGGGGGGATTGCCATGCACTTCTTGGGCAGCCCCCACCCCAACGTCAATAAATGAAATCCCTGGTTTCTAGTTGGCTTTCTGTCCCCCAGGGGAGCAGAAAGACTGACATTTCTCTGGTGTGGTGGGGGCATTGCTATGCCCTTTTTGGGCAGCCCCCACCCCAACGTCAATAAAAAAAAACCTGGTTCCTAGTGGGCTTTCTTCCCCCACAGGGGAGGCAGAAAGACTGACATTTCTCTGGGGGGATTGCCATGCGCTTTAGTGCCCCGGAATGGGTCCGTCATGAGCACAGGAGCACTGGTGTTCATGAGGGAACCATTCCATCATGAGCACCGAAGGGGTTAACTGGTAAATAATATTTACCACATTTCTAATAAGTGATTTTTAGATTGCTTATCTTTTTATGTATTACTAGAATTATTATTTTTTCTAGCACTTTACCTGCTGTTGCTTAAGTTGAAGTGGGAATCGTACACTAGACCGCACAACACCCACTAAAGCCCAATGCTTTTTCCTACTATTTCGTGAAATAGTAAACGTGACCCCTGCTAAATCCCACATTTTTCCTACTGTTGCTTAGGTTGGAGTGGAAAATAGTCAACATTACCCATCATAGACCAGCACATTCTCAACTGCTGCTTAGGTTGGAGTGGCAATAGTAAGTCTCATCCCTCCAATGCTTTCTCTAGTGTTGGTTGGGTTTGAGAGGGAATGGTTAATCTAACCTCATCCATGAAAACCCAACACTTTACCTTCTGTACTTAGGGTGGATGTAGTACATTTGAACCTTCAAAATTGCAATGCTTTCCCTACTGTTTTTAGGTCAAAGTGGGTGTTGGAAACTTTATTGTGCAAGATTTAACATAGTTTTGGTGAATTCGGAAAGTTAATTTAGTTTTGTTTATGTTTTTGGTTTTATTTGTACTATTATGACGTTCAATTACTTATTTGGGATTAATTTTGAATTGTTTATGTTTATTGTTTTGGATGTAGAACTTAAAATATTTGTTCCGTTTTGGTTTAAAATACATATTTTTTATTAATAGTTGTAGTAGTTTCATAACTTTGATTTGTAAATGTGGGTTATGTTTTTATTTCAATTGTTTTTTTATTATTTTTTTAATGTATTGTGTGTGATTTTGGGTTACAGGATATTTTTATTGTATTTTAATAATTTTTGTTTTTATTATATTAGTAGCGTTTTGAGTAACATGAATTTTAGTATTATGGTTTTAAAATGCATGCGTCTCTGCATTTATACTAACCTTGTTAACAATTTAAGCTAGAAACAAAAATAGTTTTTACTAAAATCCGCAAACAATGTGGCAGATGATGGATTATATAGCAAGTGTGTCAAATCCATAATTATGTGAAAAACGCTCAGGTCGCACAATTGCCAAATTGGACTGTTGAGTTATTATTCATATTTGTTTTATTTTTTACATAACTTGATTAATTATATACTGTGTAATTATATGTGTTTATTTATTTTAATTTGTGTAACAATGTATTTTTAAAGAATGCATTATCTATACCAATACCATATATTTACTGTTTCAAACACTTTTAAATATATATACTTATCTATATAATATCAATTATTAGTGAAACACGGGTACAAATGTTTTAATGATTAATTAAAATACTACAATATAAGGTAATAAGACAGTCACATTTTGCAATAACAATATGTATTCATAAAATCATCAAGTTAAACAAATGAGTAAAAGGAATTCCAAGATTTCTGTTAAATGGTTTCCATTAGGTTAAAAAATATATGTTTAGAACGTGAGTAGTGCATTCAGCTATCAAAACATCATTGGCTGCCAAAGAGTGCAAAGTAAGAAACCTTATAAATATGTGTGTTAGATAACACTACATTTTGGTTAGATTACTTATACCAGCAGCAATACCTAAATGCTCCTTAAAAAACTGTGGATGTTGTTATGTCATGTTATTCGATAATTGTTTAGCACTTAATCACCAATGGTCTCTTAGCACTTATGAGGGAATAGCTAAGCCCTACCAGCAGTTATCTGTCAGTGTGCCTACCTGGTCAGCGCATATCTTGTCCCCAGGCCTGTGTGAACAACAGGGTCCTATGCTTTTTCCTGAATGGATGGAGAAAGGTTTACCTATGTAGACTTTCTGGTAGCTTGTTCCATAGTTGGGGAATTAGAACTGAGAAAGCTCATCCACCCATGGTGGCTTTATCAAACTGAGGGCAAGACAGTAGGCCTGCCTTGGATGAGCGGAGGTTAGGCCCTGGCACATAGTTCCGTAGGCGGTCCTTGATGTATTCCCGTGCCTTCCCACAGAGAGCATTATGAGCAATGCAAGCCCATTAAACCTGGCTCGCTGCTTGATTGGAAGCCAGTGCAGCTGCTGCAGAGGTGGTGTGGCATGTGAACGTCTTGGGAGTTTAGAAATCAGTCTCGCTGCATCGTTCATTATTACTTGCAGGTTCCCTAACAGCTTATCTGGTAGCCCAATGTATAGAGCATTGCCGTAGTCCAATCGTGACACAATCAGTGCTGTCACCACCGTGTGCAGTGCTAAGAATGATAGGCGGGATGTCAGTTTCCTAAGTTGTCTCAACAGACCCACACAGGTCCCTGCCACGATGGACACTTGATTTGACCGTGTAAGCTTAGCATCTAATTTAATGCCTAAGCTCTTCTCGACTGATACCGGTGTGGGTATAGTACCCAACTCTTGTGGCAAGAAGAGACTGAACCAGGGATTGCCTCCCATGGTGATAGCTAGTACCTCTGTTTTGTCCGGGTTCACTTTGAGCGAGTTGACGGTCATCCAGTTTACTGTATACCTAAGGATGTTTTGTACACTGGATTGGGCTTGAAGGGAGCTGTCAATCCGAAAGATCAATTGGGTATCATCCACATAATTAAAAACTCGACAGTCCATTTGAGCCAAGGCTGCCACCAATGGCTGAAGATAGATGTTAAAAAGAAGTGGGGACAGTGCAGAGCCCTGTGGAACTTTGCAAGCCAGGGCACCTTTACTGGGCACGAGGTCCCCTAGCTGAATCCTTTGTGTCCGATCATTCAGGAAGGACGAGATCCATTGATGCCCACACCACAGATTCCCAACTTCTCACTATGAGCCAGCGGTTGGCCATGATTCACTGTGTCGAACACGGCTGTTAGGTCTAGCAGAATCAATGTACAAGGCTTCTTCTTGTCAGCTGCTAGCCTGAGCTGATCCAACGCCGATAGCTTCACCAACTCTGTACTATGATGGGCCATAAAACCTGCCTGCCATACCTGAAGTAGCTGGTGTTTCTCGATGAATAATGAGAGGGTTATAAGTACATGTTGTTCCACTACTTTGGCCAAGAAAGGGAGCTCAGATATAGGCCAATAATTCTTCAGGTTGTTGAAGTCTGCCACTGCTTTTTTCAGGAACGGGGTTAACCTAGCTTCCTTGCAGTTGAGAGGGATCTTCCCAGTTGTCAGGGATTGGTTAATCAGGGAGAGCAAATCCCTCTCCATCACTGGGAGAGTCATCATAAACACCTTAGATGGACAGGGGTCCTCCGGGGACCTAGACTTGACTCTGGCCATAATGTGGGACATCAAGTCTAGGTCTAGCCTTGGGCGCTCTGTGGTACTTCCACCACAAAGGGACCTTGACTGATATGGGTATTACTTATGTCGGTTAGAATGTCCTTGACCTTATGTAGAAGGAAGGTCTGAAACCTGTTGCAGTCCTCTAAGTTGGCAGTAGCATTCTGCTCCTGCTTTTGACTTAGTTCCTTCAGTACCCTAAATGTCTCCTATGTGTTATTCGCCTCCCTAATTCTGGCCTCATAGAAATCTGACTTCCTTGTGATGATGGCTTTTTTGGAAAGGGCTGACATGGCTTTTTAGTCCTTGAGCGCCTCTGGGTCATACGACTTTTGCCACTGCCTTTCGTGCTGGTGTATAATCATAGAGTTTCATGAGCCCCATTTCATACTCTACTACATTTGTGCCTGAAAGGTTTTCTTATATTAGCCGCAAGGTCAAGCAATCGTAATAAACAAGACGAAAAACATATGCAAACGCAAAATAGGGAACAAATCTAGACGTCTTGTAAAGCAAATCATAATAATACTATGGTTTGTTTTGTCTGTGTCTGGGTGTAAATTTAAATTTCAGACATTAGCAGTAAGTTCAAACCAAGATTGCATCGTAAGTAACCAGTTTTCTTACCAGAAGTATTCGATTTCTTAAAGCATGCAATAACAGATTGCTTGCATGTGCGAATTCCCAGCTGATTAAAAGGGACTCTTAACAGCCTCTTTCTTTTTTCCAGTAGAGCGGGAAGAAGCAGGTTAAATGAATTATGTTTTCCTCCCCAGTTTTTCACAGTCTGAAATAGGTAACTTTTGTAACCTGCAGCCAAGGCTTCGCGTGTGCAAGGCCTGGGAGAGCGCCAAATCGGGCACTGGTAAGCCTAATTTTTAGCTGCCTTGACCATCCAATCTCTAAATAGGGCTGTGACTTGAGAATGTTATATTCATTCAGTATCATCCAAGCATGTGATCTGAGTGCAAGTGTCTCTTTATCTTTTAGCATTGAGATTTTTTTCATCAATCCATTGATGACTTTTTTTTAAAAAGACTCTGGGGAAAAAGACATTTTCCATAAAGGGTGAATGAACAACTTATCTGTTGCTGAGTCTAAGGGGATGATTATGATGGTGGACAGACTTCAGTCCAAATTGCGATGCGACCGTCACCACAGCGTCCCATTCCCTATATTTTGTATTGCGGCAGGGCTGTGGTCAGCAGCCCCCGCCGCATTACAAAAAAATAGGGTGTTGACATATCCCTGCACTATGTGGTAGGCACCATGCGGTGCCTGCCACATGGTACTGGGATATGTAGGGGGCACCATAGGTGCCCCCCCAGGGCCCACGTCCCAGGCCCAGAGAGGCTGCTTTGGACCCCCAAATGTGTTTCCGCCAGCCGTTTCAAAGCTGGTTGACCGCCGCAGAACGACCGGAGGAAAGGGATATTGTATTCCCTATGACGGTGCCTGACATTCACCACGCCATTCAGGGACTACAGGGAAGTCCGATGTGCATACGGATGATATCCGCACCTCAGGACAGTGGCGGTCAGTCTTTCCGATCGCCACACATCCTCCCGCCATTGTAATCTTATGGGTGGATACCCTGTTGCAATGGTGGAGGGACCGCTACTGACAGCCTGTCAGTGGTGGTGCCTTCGCCATCGTAATGAGGCCCTAAAGTACTTCAAAGCAGTGAATTTAAGTGTGTTTGAATTTCTTGCCAGAAAACTTGGCATAGATATTTTGAAGTGTTTGACTTTATTCTTTTCCAAACTTTAATATACGCTCCTTTCCTTGCGATAGTTTGATTTAATAGTCCAAATTCTAGCCAAGTCTGAGCCAGCAAGGCATTGCAGGGGAGACAGAAAAGAGACCTAAATATTTTTGTAGGAATTGTATTTAGAGTTAACGTGCCTCTACCACGCAGTGCTCTCTCATCCATAGGAAATGCTCTATAGCAATTTTGCGTTTGTTACTTTTAACAATGGGATATGGCTTGGACCGCCTAGTGACCTCTGTAACCTGCGGAATGCAAGGAGTAGAGTACAGCCCTTCCTCTGCAAGTCTTTCTTATGCTGCTGAAAAGAACCCTTGTCATTGAATATTACTCCCAGGCATATGTATGTTTTGACCTGCTCCAGGTGTCAGCCTTGTAAATACCACTTGTTTTTTTCTGTATACTGTTGCGTACCTCCATAACTCAACTTTTTTTTCTCATTTATTGCCATGCCATTGGCTATTAAATAGTTTGATATTTTATCAATAAGTCGTGCAGGCCAATGTTTGTTTGACTTAACAAGATCACATCAGTGGCATGCAGACGGTTTGATATGTGCTTGCCTCCTAATTTGGGGGGATGCGCATTTACTTCACAAAATAGGTTAAAAAGAATTGGTGAAAGAACACATCCTTGCTTCAGCCCCTGAGAGGTTTCAATTTTCCTAGATAGGAAAGGAATAGTCACATATTTTCTCCCTTACACAGGTGTCTGAGTACAACATCTTGATTGCTTTCAAAAGACAAGCTGGAATGTCTAGATAAGACAGCTTTTGCCAGAGGAGGTAGCCCTCTACACAGTATAATGCTGAATTTAAAATCTACCAAACAGAGGTAGAGTGGTTGCCTAATTAACTTGTTTTTATCTTTGATTACTGAAAGTGTTAATATGTTGACCAGTGTACCAGACCCTTGAACGAAGCCTTATTGGTTTGGGAGGGATAATCTGCTTCTCTTCAGCCCAAAGTGATAGTTCGGTCAGGAGGATCCATGTAAAGAGTTTTGCCTCAGTATCTTGCAAAGTGATAAGGCAATAATTTTCTGGGTGAGACCAGTCTCCCCCTTTAAAGTGCATGTTATTATAGAGCCTCCCACTAATCCGGTATTATCTCTATTTGAAGTGCATTGTTGAAGTCGTTCAACAGATATCCTGCCCAAAAAGTCAGAATTGCCTTATACAGGGCTTGAGGGATTCCATTCGGGCCAGGTGCTCTTCTTTTCTACTTATTTTGATAGATTTTGTAGGAAAGTAGGTTCTGCTTCTTATGGTTACCCTCACTTTTTGCTTAATGTGATACTGTTTTTGACTAGTCTTACTGGGATCTGCTAAACAGGACCCCAGTCTATCTGCTTTCTCCTCAAACTGTTGTGTATGTAAATTAGGTACACGCAAGATTGGATACTGGGCTACCCTTGTCAGTCCCTAGTATATGGTACCCATGTACCCAGGGCATAGGTACCCCAGAGGTCTCCCATGAGCTGCAGCAGGTATTATGTCACCCATGAGAGACCATTCAAAATGGAACTATAGGCCTGCCATTGCAGCCTGTGTAAGTTGGTGCATACACTGTGATGTATTCCTATAGGTTCTGAATCGATCCCCCTATTCCTGACCCTATTCTGGTTAAACAAACCAACAAGTTAACTAGCAGTCAGCCCATGAGGCAGAAAACCCCCATGATGCAGATACCGTTATCTGACGCAGTCACACTACGGCACAGGAACGTGTTATCTGATTAGGTCATAACGCTTGCGATCTAATTAGACAAGCGATATTCCTCCAGCCCCTGATAAGGCATACGGAGTTCTCATAACAAATCAAACCTATGACAACCTGGGTAAAACCCTGCGGCCATTGTTTTGATTTCACCGAGAACTTCAGCAAAAGAATGTGCTAACGAGCAAGTCGTATGACATCCTTATTGACGTATCTATGTCCATCCTTACGTCAATCTCGGCACCTTAAAGGTATAAATATTACCGATCTTGCCCTATGCAAACACACGCGTGGTGACGAGACGGAGCAGCCATACTTGCCGAAGCCCAGAGCAGAGCAGACCCCGCTGGCAGCAGCCCCGCCTTCCTGACGCGCTGAGAACGAGACGCGCTGCTTTCTCCTGCCGAGAATCCAGCCCCGGCGCTTCTGGGTAGCCCTCGCAGGCAGCCTGGAATATCAAGACCAGAGAGAGAGATACCATTCCTCATTCATCCTAACTTCCAGGTACAGAACTGAATAACCCCTCGCAGAGAATTCTTAAGTTAGTCACTTGGCAAAAACAAACTTAACTTAAACTGTAACTTTCTATTCCCGCCCACGTATTAGACTTAGGTCAGGTACACGGGGTAGGCGTATTTAGAAACACCAGTTGAGTACGTTTAGTCAAATGTATATGTGTATGTAATATATTTTAATCATTTTAAAACATCTTATGGCTTAGAAACCATATCAATGTTTTTACAGTATTATTTTATACTATTGCTTTTAATGTATGCACTTTACTTAACTATAAGTATTGCAATAATATCGATCCATTTCTCTTGTATGAGAAAAGAGACTGATCAATAAATAACACCTTTTTATTGAACACGCCCGTCTCTTCCTTTTCTCTACATTCTGATGAGACTAAGAATGCATGTACTGACTGAGTAAAATAAATTGCCTTTTGTTCACACGACTCTCGAGATTTACTCTTGATTAGGGGAGAGCAAAGTTGTCATGTTCTATGGTTGTCAGAAACTAAATCCCTTCTTGTCTAATCAGGGAAGTTAAGTCCTCCTTGAACATTCGAGAAAGTTTCTAGTGAACTCTGAGCTAAGCTGGCAAACCCAAAACTTTAAGTCTAGTATCGACAGTAGTAGACCTAGTTAACGTCTGGTCTAGGCCTTTACTGCTGTAGGTATTATTCCAATGCGCAGAGCCTATTGGGATGATAGGAACTACACTACATGGCGCCCAACGCGTTTGGAAAGGGCGATAAAACTAACGTAAGACATTTAGAGTAACTCAGTCGTGCTTTCTCACTCAGACCCCTTTTCCCACAATACTCCAAAGACGTCTGGAGTGGGTGAAAGGTTATATCCGCCAGACCTCGCAGGAGGGAACTCCTATGTATGGTTCTTGGTATAGTCAACGTTGAAGGATACACAGTTCCAAAATATTGTGCATCTAATCTTTGTTCCATAAGAAACCTGATCTGCAAACAAAAGAAATAACCTTTTGGAAAGTAAAATGTCAAACAATGAGGATGAAAGAGAGGCAGTTAGATTAGCAACTGAACTCGCACCAGCTGATGCTACCATGCAAGCAGCAGACGAGGATATAATACTCATCCCGGTCATCAAAAGGAGATCTATAACTCTAAAACTTATAGAAAATGGACTGACACCTAGAGGTGGCACAGTCATATTCGTAATTGAGGCACACGAATATCGGCAGACAGAGGTATACTATTCATGGATACATTTTCCAGCAGCAAATCGTGTAACAAAGTACTTCCACTATTACAAAATAGAGGAACCTCCTAATGAGTACACTCCTTTCGAGGAGGTGGAAGTACCACTCAAATTTCAAGAGCATTTGCTCTTATTTGATGGCGCCCTAAAACATAATAATCACATCACCAGGCTCGGTCCTTTAGGTAGACCAGGAGCAACGTGGCCGGTCCTAGCCGGATACACACCACATCCAGACATCGAAGGGATGTCTACAGCAGAGCTGTTAACACAGCTAAAACAATTAATAAAAATTCATAGACAATTAGTCCAGTATGTGATGCGGACTTCAACAATTCAGCCAGCGATTAAACTTCCACAGCTGACCCCTCACCAGGGGAACACAAATAAAATTACACCACAGAACCTCCAGTCCTGCCTAGGTAAAGTACCAGCTAAACGGGAACAAATACCATTCTGGTTGGCACAAAAAATAACCCAAATAGAGGCGGTGTTTCCTGACACCACGCCGTTAGAAAAACACAGGATTCTGACTATCTGTCTCCCAATGGGAATCGCACCACACATTGAGGACTGTGACACTTGGGGTACAGTCTTTGCTTCCATCTATACAAAAACGCACGGTGTTCCATCCATTTCGGTGATACCAGATGTGCTAAAACAAATTCAAGACGAATACGGTCCAGAACCCGCTTTAACTCTTGGTATGAAATTACTGAAAGACTTCAAGCAGGTCTCGGCTATATTATTAGCCAACATAAAGGGTGAAGCAGCAAACGTGGCGATCCGCCAGAGGTTAAAAGAGACAGATATAGCAGACCAACCAGCTGAAATTGCCAGAATCATAGAAAAATCCTATGAGGAACTAGGTAGAGATAGTTTAGGTGGAATACCAGTAAAACCGCAACTGACTGAAAGTCCTGAAAAAATATTTTTTAATAATAATTCACCAAAAAAGAACTGGGATGGAAACAAACAATCCAATCCCAAAGAAAGGAAATTCCAGTCCAGAGGAAGGTCTCCTAGGCGAAGAGAAAAATCTCCGAACCAAAGACACAGGTCACCCAAGAGTGACCCCTCTGGGAAAAAATATAACCTTAGAAATAGGGATAATATAAAAAAACCTGATAGATATCAAGACATTGATACACGTCCCTCTCAATCTTTTCAGAATTCCTCGCAGAAATCGGAAAGAAGAGGACGATCAGAACAAAGAGAAGAGCACGCCAAGTCCAAAGACAAGGAACCTGCTCAACTAAAAAAGAAATTACAATTTCCAAAAAAGAAGGTATCCAGTATCAAGGTAGTTAACAATGCCGAGAATACTGAGGACACAACTGAAAAACGGAGAATGGGCTCAGACAATGCTAGACAGCGCAGCAGAAGTGAGCATAGCTCGCAAAGTCCTTATGAATCATCTGGAGACAGTGGACACGAATGAATATCTTCAAGTGGAAACTGCGGACACCAGAGTTAGGAAACCTCACAAAATATACGAAATAACATTACGTATAGAGGGAGATAAGACTAGAAAAATAAGGGGACTATTTTGGGATAATCTCTCCAAGGGCTATGACATTCTTCTAGCTGAAAAAGACTGGCCACCAGAGTTTGTCAGGGAGTGCCCTCATGGCGAAGAAATAATTATGCCTGCCTTCTCAAATCAAATTCCAATTCATAAAAAATACACACTTGCCAGAAAATGGGCAGTGGCTCTAGCTCCTGCTTTATATAAAAATCACGTGGGATGGGATGAGGACTCTCCTCCTCACAAAATCCAGTTAAAATCACAACCTACTGCACAAAGGCAGTACCCAATTAAGCAAGAAGCTAAAAAACAGGTAAATGAAATACTAGATCAGCTAGAATACCAGGGGGTGATTGAAACTTGCACCTCACAAATGAACAACCCTTTGTTTCCGGTCTCCAAACCAGACAATTCATATTGTCTAGTTTTGGATTACCGACACCTTAACACATGTTGCAAAACTTTTGCAGTGCAAAACTCACACAGTGCTGCACTAATGAATAACATAGTGCGCAAAAAATACAAAACAACCTTAGACATCTCTAATGGATTCTTTTGTCAAAACATAGCACCAGAGAGCAGATATTTAACTGCGTTCTCAATAAATGGCACTCAAAAACAATTCTGTCGGTTAGCCCAGGGGTACAAGAACAGCCCGGGAGTATTCTCAGCGAGAGTAACAGAATTGCTACAAATATATTATGATGAAGCATTATCTTATGTCGATGACATTTACTTAACAGATGATGACTTGGATACTCACTTGAAGAGAGTGAACACCATAATACTTGGGTTCGCTGCAGAGGGTTACAAATTCAACTTTAAAAAATCCAGAATCGCCCATCTGACAGTCCTGTTCTTAGGATATGAATTATCAAGTGAAGGCAAAAGCCTGGCTGACAATTTCCTAGAGAAATGTGCCGTACTCCAAGCACCTAGAACACTAAAAAACCTACAGTCAATTCTAGGCTTCCTAAATTTCGGAAGAACATACATTGCAAATTACGCAGAAAATGTCAAACCCCTTTATGATCTAATAAAACCAGATTTTAAAAGATACAATTGGACTCAAATACACACAGAAATTTTGAGATCCTTACAAACAGACATGCTAATTAAAACAAAATTAGAAACACGTGATAACACACGCAATCTTGTGATTCGAGTCATCCCAGGAAGATGCGGATTCACATACCTGACCTCTAATGAGGGAGAAAAGGTACCAATTGCATTCAAATCACACTTGTACACAGAAGCTGAACAGAAATTCAGCAACAAAGAAAAAATTGTTCATGCAGTTCAAACCGCAATAGCTAGAGAAGAAGACATAGCTGACGGTAGACATATCACAGTCAGAACAGCTGAATCAGCCTTTGAGGCATTAACAACACCGTGTAATTTACCAACAACAACATTGAATCCGGAATGGATACAATGGGTGAATTCAATCACAACGGACAAAGTATACTACTACTTTGATCCAGAACTAGAGGAATTAAAAAATCTAGAATATGAAAAAACATATCCTCTGCCAATCGACATTCTGCCTTTACGACATTACGCCTGTGTAATCTATACAAACGGACATCCTCAACCCTCCGTTTGGGGAGAACAAGCATACAACCCCACATGTGAGATTACAAAAGAAGTGTGGCGCGGAGGTAAACTAAAACCTCTATTAACAAAAACACACTCAGTAGGAACTAATTCAGAACAACAGACTGAAATATTAGCATTGAAAATGGCGCTAGATAATGCGGATCGTGAATTCCCGACACTTATAGTGTCAGATTCATATTACTGCGTCAAATCATATAACAAGGATTTGCAGACATGGATTCAAAACGGTTACAAAGATGACACAGATGCACCAATAAAGCAGAAACTGCTCTGAGAACAAATAGCTCTTTTACAAAAAGAACTACCAAAGACTCACGTGAAACACTCACTGAGTCATCAGCGTGATGGCGTTCACGTTGCAGGGAATTCATTGGCTGAAACAGCCACAGCGGCAGCCACTAAATCGGCTTCCGTAGTTCGAAAAAAGCGTACATTAAAATACATTGACGGTGAAACAGTGCTGGCGGTGAAAACGTCATCAAAAGGCGACTGCTCAGCGTTACCGATCAACTATCCACTCAATTATACATACATAATCGATGCAAACTCCGTCCCTTTTGCTCGAATCCCTGGAGTGGGGGATAGAGTGATTCCAAACATGGACAGGAGAAACTTGTTAATCGCAGACGCACATATGGGCGAGGGTCTCAGACACCTTAAACTAAAAGATTCTCTGGAAGAATTACAATCACGGTACTGGTGGCCAGGCATGAGCCTGCGTCACACCATGTTTGTAAAAAACTGCCCAAACTGCAACAGAGATCGCAGTGGGGAGAGAAACAGTTTAATACCTCGTCGATTTACTCCAGAAAAAATCAGAAGTAAAAAGGAAGGGTTGCGATTAACATATACAGGCTAGTTTCCACTTATAATGTAGATCGCCAGCACTCGGCTGACGTCTGGACTGTTATACAAAGATTTGCGAGTCTAAATGGCATATACGCTAAGAGCATGCTACGTTTGACCATTGTTTTCACTCTAGCCCTCCAGCCTGAGGGGAAAAAATCACCAAATGAGCATAGCCCAGCGGGAATCTTCTCACTTCCTTCCTGAGGGATACGGGATGGTGTAAAGAAAAAACCAAGGCATAAAGCAATCTATAACGGAAAGGAAATCAGGTTCGGGAGCTGGGTGGGTCAAACATCTAATAAGTGTCCAACGTAGTCTAAATAACTTGCCAAGAAATTCTCTGAAGGGATTCAGTGCGTACGAATTATTATTTGGAACTAGGATGATGGTCTCTGACATTGATAGTCAGACTTCAGTGGTGAAAGAAAAAAGCTTTGATATCAAAGACCGTTTGGCTATTTTGCAGGACTTAAACAAAACAAGAAAAGACCTGAGCAACATAAAGTTGAAACAACAGCCAACAACCACTGAAGAACCACCACCTGTCCCAGCAAGACCTGTCTGGATTCCAAAAGTCGAGGATCTAGTCAGGGAAAAGATCGCGGTAAAGAAGGAATTTGGGCCTTCTTATAGAAAAGCAGTTCCTGTCTTGTCTGTCAACGGGACAAGATCAGTTGTACTACCGCCACTTGCTGGTAAAAAGGAGAACCGAGTTTTATCTATCGACCTGGTAAAACCACAATCATGTGGCCGATAACAAACAGTAGGCCAAGTGGACTCCCAATGAGTAGCAGAACACCAAGGTTTGCTACCAGTACAGAGGTCTTAACAAAGAGGCTCATCACATTCGAAACGCCTACAAAAGAACAACAAGGACTATGCAACAATGCAATAGAACTCAGACCTCTGAAAACCCAAATAAAAACATTTAGCAGAGACACACCAATCTATAATGAAGTACCAAGTGAAAATGCAAGAAACAGAAACCTTGATGCAATTGGGACAATTGATAGAACTGCATCCGGCTACTTCATAAACTTCGATGATTCCTCTGAAGGCTTCAGTGAATCAAAGACACAGCCATCATCAAAAAGCTTTAAAGAAAAAGCTAAAGAACTTTTGAAACAACTGAAAGAAACGTATCTGATTTCTCCATGGATTGAATTTTGGGTGGGTTTTGGTGCATTTATCCTCATACTTTGGCTCATCATGGTACTAACTTTGGGACGCTTCATTGAGGGAAAATATGCTAAAATGGACACAGCAAGTCAGAAAATCAACTTGATCCTCAAACCACACACATCTTCACACGTCGAGAAAAGAGAACTTTCTTCAGTCAACTTCACAGCCAATCCTATACCTGGTGGGGTAGCATGGGGCAACACTGACTATGAAATTTATGGTCCGGTCGAGATCCTGAAATATCCACAGCAAATTAAGATCTCCTTGAGTGACTTTGTAAAACCAAACTCATTTGCTGATGATTGGGACTTCGAAAGCATTAATAATATGATGTCTGACTTAGTAATGTCTGCTAAATTTACCAAACATGATTATTTGCAGGGTTCTACAAATTATGATAGTATGTACTGTTATAACCCGATTGAAAAAGCTTTATTCGAGTTATACACTCATAAAAGCACACACATGTAAATTTACACATTTAAAACTCTAGACATACGTTGGCAATAAATACAGATAAAATACACAATACACACACATAAAATATTTGCCAATAATAATTAATATAAGCTTTCTCATAAAGTGCTGCAGCTAAATGCAAGTTAAAGTGCAAAATCCCTGCTTTATAGTCCATAACCAAGTTTATACAGTCGAAAAGCTCTTAACGTACATATTAGCAGCATTTTGCGGTTAAAATTCATAAATCCCTCCTACTAGCAATACTAATTCATACAAGCAAAAGGGTGAGATTCAAAGCATGTTAGGAGATAGAGCCCTCCTCCTTATGGACCATGCCCACCCCAGGTATTTTGCCGTTCCTACTACAATGGGTAATTCGGTGGAGGAACAAATAATTCTCAGCCCCTCAACACCACTTAAGACACCAAGATTTCTACAAACAGGTGCCAACCAGGATTTTCTCGGTTTTACATAGGCCACACACAAGAATAGAAAATGTGCTATACTTTCGTTTCGGGCGCCACATGTCGGGCAGCACGAACTACTACTGGTTCCCCAGCTGGACGTCAATGACCTCAGGGGGAGGGAACCTGCCCTTAACTGGAAAAATAATTTCCTGTCTAACGGAACAGTTATAGTGTCCCAGTACTGTTCTAGGGCAGGTTTTGTTTTAATTTCCATGAACCTACCCCCCATGGATTCTGAGGTCGCACTCCTCCAGAGCTTCTGATCAATGTGCTCCCAATATATAGCTTTTATGGTGGTTTTACTGGGGAACACTTCCCCAAGGGGATTTTCCCAGAGTTTGGAGAGACCAAGTTCAGTAAGGGCGTCCCTAAGCATTTTTAGCCATGTAATTTTGTGGAAGACATCTGATTTAACTAAAGCTGAGAACCCCTCAGCATAGTGTCTAATTTCTGGGGTCGTCCATAACCGCCTCCAATAGAGGATAGGCCTTAGTCGGGCACGATCACTAAGCGATCTTCTTCCTAAATCCAGGCCAAGCGGTATTAAGGGGGTACTTTGGGGAAGACTAGTTAACCCTCTCAGGAACCTGTTCTCAGATTTTTGGAGGGTATTAAACTTCTCAAAGCCCCAGACTTCAGCCCCGTAAAGGGCTGCGCCCGAGGCTTTTGCGTCATATACCATGAGAACTGGTTTAATAGGCCTAGTTTTGGATTTTGCTTGTTCTACCCGAAGAGCTCCTGAAATCTGCTGGTGTTTCAGCACCGCCTTCTCAATATGTCTCGACCAACCAAATTTGCTTGATATCTCCACCCCTAGGTATGTAAAAACATTTACTACCTCTAGACTGATACTGTTCAGAGATACCCTAGGTTGGGATTGGCGCTTTTGCCCAAAGACCATCAGCTTGGTTTTATTTACATTAACTTCTAGACCTCGTTCCTCACAGAACATATCAAATATGTTCAAGGCCCGCTGAAGTCCTGCCGGGGTTTTGGACACGATCAAGGTATCGTCAGCGAACATCAGGATCGGAACCCTGATGCCCGCTAGCGAAGGTGCGTCGACCCTCGCATCCAGCATCCTATCCACTATACCATTAATGAACAAGGAGAACAGCAGTGGTGCCATGGCACAACCCTGCCGTACCCCCCGCTCAACTGGGAAGTTGGTGGTAGATTCCCCGTTCCTCCCCCACTGGACTTTAGCGAAATTGCTTTCATGGAGACGCATTTTTAATGTAAGCAGCTCAAGTGGGACCCCTATCTTACTCAAAACAACCCACAACTTGCTCCTAGGCACCAGATCGAAGGCAGCCCTCAGATCTACAAATGCTACATAAAGGCTGCCTTCTCCAAGGAGTACAGTCCCCCACCGTAGCATAGTGAAGCGAAAAATTTGATCAACCGTGCTGGTTGCCCGCCTAAATCCTGCCTGGTATGGGGATAAAGCATTGTGCTCATCTACCCAGGCCATAAGTTTGTCGACCACCATCTTCCCCACCACTTTTTGGATAGTGGCCAGCAAACTTATCGGTCTATAGTTTGCCGGGAGTGACCGATCGCCTTTCTTAAAGATCGGTATTATTATTGCCCCCTTCCATACATCAGGTATTTTTGCCCCTTTAGCAAGGGCATTCCCTAGCACAGTCGCATATCTTGCCCATCGAACCTTATCATGTTTGAAAATATCTGAGGGGATTCCATCTAGCCCCGGGGTTTTCCCCCCCTGCAGTAATGAGATTACAAGTTCAGCGTCTTTGGTTGAAAATAAATCACCCTTGCAAAATACCACAGGGATTGGTTCTATGGCCATTATATCCCTATTCTCCGCATACTGGGGTTTGAAATACTCGACCCACGAAGCTTCATTAACATTATTATCGGGGTTATTTGGGCTACCACCTCTGCCCCATTTCACAATTTTCCAAAAGAGTCTGGAATCTTTTTGCCCAGAGGCCTCCAGTAACTCCTCCCAATACTCTTCCTCCCACAGCTTCTAGCCTTGCGGATGTTATCATTATATTGTTTCCTAGCAGTGCTAATCAAAGCCTTATTCCTGCTTTTGATTGCCCTGCCCAACTCCAGTCTAGTTGCCTTACACTGCTTGTTAAACCACCTTGCCAGTTTGATAGGTGCTTTTCTATTTGCCCTGACTGATTTGATGAAATGCGGTTTTATCAAGGAAAAGAATGTGTCATGTATGTCTGCTATTAGAGAGGAACCCAGTGTTACAGGATATACTGTTTCCATGGCGGTGATAGCATTATCCACCTCCAGGTTGATTTGATCCAAGGTGGCCAAATTGGCCAATACATTTGGCCATTTCACCCTTCTTGAGTCATTAGCCATAACAGGTACGATCTCACTACCTGGGACTAGGTGGACAGGCGCGGCCCTCCACCATGAATGGGTAACACAGAGGGGGTTATGATCGCTTTCTACTCTCCCCTTAATTTCCATGTCACCCACGCCACACCATAACTCAAGACTACAGATGACATAGTCGATCCTACTTTTATTATGACCATTGTCAAATGAACAATTTCCTCCTTGGTCACTTTTTGTCCTGCCATTAAGGGCCCTCAAACCATGTTCCAGACATAGCGCATTCAACAACAATACATCTTTAGACCACCGCTTCACGGGTATGAGGTTTAGATTTGGGACGCCCCATAAGGCATCTTCCTCTTGTCCTATAGGATGTTCAGTATTTTCTAAAGGCTCAAAAGTCCTGTTCAGATCACCTGCCACAACCACTCTATTTCCAAGTGACTGGGATTCAAGGGAGGTCGATAGAGCTTCTAGGGTGTACTTAAACCCCTAGCATAAATATTATAGATATCTATCACACCACCCTTTCCTAGTGTTAACCTCAATAGTTGTATATCCTTACAGCCTAGATCAATCACTTTTATTTTAATTTGAGAATTCTGCTTGATCCAGGCTGTTAGACCTCCCGTAGGTCTGCCCCTAGGGCCTCTAGTCGCTGGTATACAAAAATTTAGGTAGCCTGGCAGGTAGACTGGGTCACAAGCCCACGTCTCTTGGAATAGGCACATTTCGAACCCATTAACAAAATCTATCCAATCTTGAGACAGCAATCTAGAGGCCAAGCCTGCAATGTTCCATGAAAGAAACCTCCCCGTGATATCACCATTGCTAATCCCCCTTTCGGTGGCTACCATGACCGGTGGATTAGTCAAGGTCTCACCGTCACCACCCTCTCCCATAACAATATCTACACAATTGGCATCTTTAACATCATTTATACCACAACTTAATAAAGATCTGGGTTCACCCCCCGATCTTCCTGACATGCCATGTAACCCCCCCTCGTACTTCCACATTCCTTGTCAAGGACCACTCCAGCTAAAGTACACGTTACATCCCCATTAGGTGACAATGTTACCTCCACGATACTTCCCCCATCCATTTGTTCAACAGAAGCAGAGAGTTCAACTGGATTCCGTCAACATCCCCACCTCATATGCCCTAGCCCACCATCAAGGTTATATACCTGTTTATAACAATCATTTGGACGTGGGATAGGGGCAAGAAAAGAGCTGGCCTCTACCCAAGGAGGTAGACTAATTCTCGTTGGCTCATTACTCCCCCCAGAATGAGTGGACACTGGTCTAGGATAGAAAAAAGTCAAATCCACAACGCCAATCCCTCCAATGCTAATATTCCACCCTGGTCTCGTGATCAACCCTACTACCCTTGGGTCTTGGAAGTTGATTATAATACACTCACCCCCCTGCTTTTTTAGGGTATTCCCAATCCAGTTGACCCTTCTAACCCCGATAATCAGGCCGTCCACACCCCCTGGGAGGGGTCTATTGACCCGTAGCCAATGCATGGCTTTATTTTTTAACATGTCAAAGGTTTCTCTTTGACCTTCCAGTAAGGGTGGGACATTGGTGAGAATGGCCACATATGGATAGGAATCGGGGGTGAGTTGAACCGGGGGAATCCGAGTCGGAGGTTTATTAACATATGGTTTTAATGGACAACGTTCTGGAACAGCAAGGCTCGATGGAACAACATTTCCCACTGCTGTAATTGGATTAATTCCATCGACTATGTTATTACCATCCCTTACAAGGCCGCCTCTGCTTACTATCTGGGGGGCAAGCGGCACATTTAATCCAACATCATTATTACCTTGCTTGTTACCTATGTCTATCAGTGTACCCTGTCTAGGTACCATAGTGGTTGGTAGGGGTGGACTATTTTTTTTAGCGGCAGAGGCAGAATTTTGCGTGCCATTTGTACTACCTTTATCCAAAATACTATTACAGTTAGTCTTAGTTTTCCCACGATTAGTATTATTTACAGTGGATAAAGGTGCAGCTATGTTCTTACTGTTCTGCCCATTATTCCGCTGAGAAGATGCACCACTCGCAATTTGGGGTGCCACATCAACCACCGTGGCATCTATATCCCGCTCGACTAACTGGTAATTAGTTCCATTCACTCCCATTTTGTTGCTAGACTTAATTAAAGATTTTATAGAAAAAAATTTATCTAGGCTAGCCTGCTCAAGATGGTCCAATTGCTCTGCTAGCTTTTTAAGTCTAATCTCAAAGGGGTTTAAGAGGGAACGTATTAGTTTTTCCAAATCCGTGAAATATTCTGGATTAGGTATCAGTTGCCCGGGGGCTGCTAGAGTAGTAAGGTCTATTCCTGTTGATATTGGGATCGTTAGACTTTCTGCACCTATTGGGGCAACTGGACCCTCCCCCGTTATTACCCCAGTAAGATTCTCTGCAGGGACATGGGTTAGGGGTGTTTTGGTGGCCAACTTCCTAAACTTCCTGGCGGGGTTTGGGATTTGATTTTTTTTAATAATGGCAACCCTTTTCCTCTTTGGGCATGGTTTGGATTTATTAGCCTGCGCTTGAGCACAGGCTTTTAGTGTAGTATTTTGCCCCCTCGGCGCCCGTTTGGAAGCGTTTAAATGCTCTGGGGATAAAGTTGTGACCACTATATCTACTGGGGGGATACCCAATGGCTCATTAGATACAGATATATCGTGCGAGGTATCATGTGTAGCTGGCAGTACTATGGAAGATAACGGGGTAACCAAAGAAGGAAAACTCTGGCCTACATGTTTCTCAAGGGGGGTTTTCAAAAGCTCAATCGACAGCCTTCGCCCGGCGCGTCTTTCCGACAAAGCAATCTCCCTATCAATGTCCTGCGGGAGGCGTTTAAAGTATGTATCTAGGGGGCCCATAACCGCCGGCCCCACCTCGCCCATAGAAGACAGCAAGGCGGGAGTATTTAACGAACTAGCCATGAATCAAGCCCCCCTGCTACCTGTCAATATACTAGATGTTCCGGGTTGAAACTAAACAAATAGGTTACAACAAATACCAAGTCTGTAGATATTAGAGGGGGGGCCCAGCCCGGCCTCCTGCGGCCCCGGACGGCCACAGACGGTCCCGCCCTTGTCCCGGGCTTCTCCCGCGCGCTCTCCCGCGCTGCGGGAGTGTTAATGTCTAATATAGGACTTGCACACAAGAGGTGGAAGGGGTGGGAGGGGTCGGGGAGAGCGGCCCAGGTGTTGCTGCTCCGGGCTGGCGGGCGCTCCTGGGAAATGAAGTCCCTCAGGGAGCACACGCGCTCGCTCGCAGCCCCGTTGAACACTTCCCTCGACTGACCCTTCAGAACTCCAGGCGGCAACAGAAACACTCCAACGAAGCGGGACCCGCGGAGCGGGTTCCGCGAGAGGTAGGCAGAAAGGCTGGAAGGCTGCAAGGTGGTCAGTCCCAATCGATGGATAACATACAAAAAAGAACAAAAAAGCGTCCCGCTCTCTGTCCCAGCAGATGCTGCTTAAGAATGCTCGGTGGAAGGGTGGGAGGGGTCGGGGAGAGCGGCCCAGGTGTTGCTGCTCCGGGCTGGCGGGCGCTCCTGGGAAATGAAGTCCCTCAGGGAGCACACGCGCTCGCTCGCAGCCCCGTTGAACACTTCCCTCGACTGACCCTTCAGAACTCCAGGCGGCAACAGAAACACTCCAACGAAGCGGGACCCGCGGAGCGGGTTCCGCGAGAGGTAGGCAGAAAGGCTGGAAGGCTGCAAGGTGGTCAGTCCCAATCGATGGATAACATACAAAAAAGAACAAAAAAGCGTCCTGTTATAACCACTATAGTAACCATTTTTTACATAGATCTGCACAACCTAGAAATGTTTTAAATTATAATCAATGGGAACATTGTGCAACACCTCCAAAAGGGAGCTCAAGAACCGTTTACGACAAATATTCATATTTTTCAGGTTTTAACACAAGTAATGCTGAAACATTTTATTTTAAATTGTCAAACAAAACAGGGACCAAGACCATGATAACAAACACAAAATTGATATATTCAGATTCCTTTTTTGAACAAATGAATACTTTTGGATTTGATTATTGGGACAAAAATGTTGAATTAAAAAGTGTTTGGGGTACAAAAGATTGGCAAGTACAGGGTATAGAAGCTTTGTTTAGAGCCTGCATGATCCCAGAACAAATGATATTTTTAAATGACACTGTTCAACAAACCACCTGTCCTGGCCTAGCCAAAATCAAAGATTTAAATAAACCGTCTATTCCAAAGCCAGCAATGTTTAGCAACACTTCTACAGATGAAGAGATAGTCGTAAACCATATATTAAACCAAAACAGAACACATCTTGATTGGAAACAGTGGTTGATCTGGCCCACAGATACTAATAACTGTCAAGACAGATTCCTGAACAAAACACAGGGGTTCAAAATGACCAGGCCAGACCCTAGATATCCTCAAAGACATCACCCAGGGATAATAACCACCTACAGTGTGGGCAAATTATGCCTTCAATGGCTACAAACTTCCACACTGGCAGAAATTAAGCAACACCTAACTTTACTTACTGATGGTGCTGACTTGCGTGATTTCACTATGGGACCACGCAAACAGCGTCAAAAGCGTTTCATAGCAGCCTCTGTATATGCAGCATACAATGAGGCCTGGAAGGTTACTCAAATTGAAACAGCAGAGAGAATACGGGAAATTGACCGTATTAATTTGGAAAAAATCACTTTCTGTAGTGGACAATGGGTTAATGACTCTGTCCTCCAGAATTTTTTCTTTGGACAGCATTGTGTCTTCAGCAATCGACATATTATCGCAGGACTTACTGTTATTACAACACGGTCAGTCTCAATTGCGTTCTATTGTACAGCTTGGCTGGACGTTACAAAATCTGCGTTCAGGCTATGTGCCTTGGCGTTTAATCAACACAACGTCACTATTCCAAATCTTTAACCTTACTGATAGACAAATCAGTATGGCACAAAAGGGTGCTGATTATACAATCTTGAGCATTGAAAAACTAGAAAGATTACCAGTGACAATGTCAGAACGACCTGTCAGTGAATGGATAATACATGGGATAATAAATATTCCAATCTCAACCTTCAGGTTTCAATACTGCCAAAAATATATACAGGCTGGCATGTACGAGGAATTGGGAAAGGGGTACCTTAAAACAACTTGGAACCTGCCCTATTCACATGCATGTGTCAGTAATAAAGGACAGAAAGTGTTTCTTAGTGGCAACAATTGTGCGATGTCACTAAGTGGCACACTTCTGTGTAACGGAATTAGTTTGCATGGAGCCTGTGAAGGGAATTCATACAACCTTTCATGTCACCAGCAAGGCGCACCTGCAACAGAGATAGAACCATTCTTTCAAAGACTCTATAATGGGAGTTACATTCTAATTGTAGACCGCAGATGTTGTAGTCTTATGCCCGGGACTCCTTATCTAGTAACTACGACTGCGAAGGTCAAGTGCTGTGGACGCTCATTGTTCCCCAGCTCCTTTCCAGACAGGGAGGCAAGGGCATGGCCCAACTTGAAAATTACTTCTATTCGAATAGATACTTTAAGCAGAATGAAAACAGTGCTTCTTCAGACGCCGACAAGGCTCACGTCATCAAAAGAAACGTATGATCTACAAGTCGCAAGGACGACTGCAGAGATACATACATTATTATCAACTAATTCCCCCATACATTTCGCAGAAATCCTGAATGAAATCTTAAATATTTCTGATACCAGCGGAGTCTCAAAAGTATTTAAGACAGTATTTTCGATGGCATTAACACCATTCAAAGCCATACTGGGTATTTTTCCAGATTTCGTCCATTCGATTTTTGGCGGACTTCCCCTCATTTTAGGACTGATTGCAGGAATCCTATTCTTAGTCCTTATTTTTCGTTATGGCAACCCATGTCACAGACAAAACTCTTGCGACAAGGGAAGAAACAATCCTAGCCATTGGATACCGGGACCGGATATCAAAAATCCTGGGACTCTCCCGGCTTAGAGACCTGAACATGACTTGGTTTCTATCATTTCGACCTATGTGGCAAAGATGTGTTTTACCTGTATTAAGGTGTCTGCTATGCGGAGAAGAATGCGTGTTAGACACCTGTCTGACGCTACAATCGGATGCGCCAATGAATGCAGAAACATTGTTGAGCCCGATCAAGGTTCATGCTTTGTGCTGCCCTCAAAGGCTACTGTCATGTATTCCTATAGGTTCTGAACCGATCCCCCTATTCCTGACCCTATTCTAGTTAAACTAACCAACAAGTTAACTAGCAGTCAGCCCATGAGGCAAGGAAAACCCCCATGATGCAGATACCGTTATCTGACGCAGTCACACTACGGCACAGGAACGTGTTATCTGATTAGGTCATAACGCTTGAGATCTAATTAGACAAGCGATATTCCTCCAGCCCCTGATAAGGCATACGGAGTTCTCATAACAAATCAAACCTATGACAACCTGGAAAAACCGTGCGGCCATTGTTTTGATTTCACAGAGAACTTCAGCAAAAGAATGTGCTAACGAGCAATTCGTATGACATCTTTATTGACGTATCTATGTCCATCCTTATGTCAATCTCGGCACCTTAAAGGTATAAATATTACCGATCTTGCCCTATGCAAACACACGCGTGGTGACGAGACGGAGCAGCCATACTTGCCGAAGCCCAGAGCAGAGCAGACCCCGCTGGCAGCAGCCCCGCCTTCCTGACGCGCTGAGAACGAGACACGCTGCTTTCTCCTGCCGAGAATCCAGCCCCGGCGCTTCTGGGTAGCCCTCGCAGGCAGCCTGGAATATCGAGACCAGAGAAAGAGATACCATTCCTCATTCATCCTAACTTCCAGGTACAGAACTGAATAACCCCTCGCAGAGAATTCTTAAGTTAGTTACTTGGCAAAAACAAACTTAACTTAAACTGTAACTTTCTATTCCCGCCCACGTATTAGACTTAGGTCAGGTACACGGGGTAGGCGTATTTAGAAACACCAGTTGAGTACGTTTAGTCAAATGTATATGTGTATGTAAATATATTTTAATCATTTTAAAACATCATATGGCTTAGAAACCATATCAATGTTTTTACAGTATTACTTTATACTATTGCTTTTAATGTATGCACTTTACTTAACTATAAGTATTGCAATAATATTGATCCATTTCTCTTGTATGAGAAAAGAGACTGATCAATAAATAACACCTTTTTATTGAACACGCCTGTCTCTTCCTTTTCTCTACACTCTGATGAGACTAAGAATGCACGTACTGACTGAGTAAAATAAATTGCCTTTTGTTCACACGACTCTCGAGATTTACTCTTGATTAGGGGAGAGCAAAGTTGTCATGTTCTATGGTTGTCAGAAACTAAATCCCTTCTTGTCTAATCAGGGAAGTTAAGTCCTCCTTGAACATTCGAGAAAGTTTCTAGTGAACTCTGAGCTAAGCTGGCAAACCCAAAACTTTAAGTCTAGTATCGACAGTAGTAGACCTAGTTAACGTCTGGTCTAGGCCTTTACTGCTGTAGGTATTATTCCAATGCGCAGAGCCTATTGGGATGATAGGAGCTACACTACATGGCGCCCAACGCGTTTGGAAAGGGCGATAAAACTAACGTAAGACATTTAGAGTAACTCAGTCGTGCTTTCTCACTCAGACCCCTTTTCCCACAATACTCCAAAGACGTCTGGAGTGGGTGAAAGGTAATATCCTCCAAAACCTCGCAGGAGGGAACTCCTATGTATGGTTCTTGGTATAGTCAACGTTGAAGGATACACTGTTCCAAAATATTGTGCATCTAATCTTTGTTTCCATAAGAAACCTGATCTGCAAACAAACATAATAACCTTCAGGACAGTAAAATGTCAGACAATGAAGAAGAAAGAGAGGCAGTTAGATTAGCAGCTGAACTCGCAGCAGCTGATGCTGCAGCACTAGATGCAGACCAGGATATAATACTCATCCCGGTCATCAAAAGGAGATCTATAACTCTAAAACTTATAGAAAATGGACTGACACCTAGAGGTGGCACATTCATATTCGTAATTGAGGCACACGAATATCGGCAGACAGAGGTATACTATTCATGGATACATTTTCCAGCAGCAAATGCTGTAACAAAGTACTTCCACTATTACAAAATAGAGGAACCTCCTAATGAGTACACTCCTTTCGAGGAGGTGGAAGTACCACTCAAATTTCAAGAGCATTTGCTCTTATTTGATGGCGCCCTAAAACATAATAATCACATCACCAGGCTCGGTCCTTTAGGTAGACCAGGAGCAACGTGGCCGGTACTAGCCGGATACACACCACATCCAGACTTCAAAAGAATGCCTGCAGCAGATCTTTTGGTACAACTAAAACAATTAATAAAAATTCATAGACAATTAGTACAGTATGTGATGCGGACTTCAACAATTCAGCCAGCGATTAAACTTCCACAGCTGACCCCTCACCAGGGGAACACAAACAAAATTACACCACAGAACATCCAGTCCTGCCTAGGTAAAGTACCGGCTAAACGGGAACAAATACCATTCTGGTTGGCACAGAAAATCACCCAAATAGAGGCGGTGTTTCCCGACACCACCCCGTTAGAAAAACACAGGATTCTGACTATCTGTCTTCCAATGGGAATCGCACCACACATTGAGGACTGTGACACTTGGGGTACAGTCTTTGCTTCCATCTACACAAAAACGCACGGTGTTCCATCCATTTCGGTGATACCAGATGTGCTAAAACAAATTCAAGACGAATAGGGTCCAGAACCCGCTTTAACTCTTGGTATGAAATTACTGAAAGACTTCAAGCAGGTCTCGGCTATATTATTAGCCAACATAAAAGGTGAAGCAGCAAACGTAGCGATCCGCCAGAGGTTAAAGGAGACAGATATAGCAGACCAACCAGCTGAAATTGCCAGAATCATAGAAAAATCCTATGAGGAACTAGGCAGAGATAGTTTAGGTGGAATACCAGTAAAACCGCAACTGACTGAAAGTCCTGAAAAAATATTTTTTAATAATAATTCACCAAAAAAGAACTGGGATGGAAACAAACAATCCAATCCCAAAGAAAAGAAATTCCAGTCCAGAGGAAGGTCTCCTAGGCGAAGAGAAAAATCTCTGAACCAAAGACACAGGTCACCCCAGAGTGACCCCTCTGGGAAAAAATATAACCTTAGAAATAGGGATAATATAAAAAAAACCTGATAGATATCAAGACATTGATACACGTCCCTCTCAATCTTTTCAGACTTCCTCGCAGAAATCGGAAAGAAGAGGACGATCAGAACAAAGAGAAGAGCACGCCAAGTCCAAAGACAAGGAACCTGCTCAACTAAAAAAGAAATTACAATTTCCAAAGAAGAAGGTAGCCAGCATTAAAATAGTTAACAATGCCGAGAATTCTGAGGACACAACTGAAAAACGGAGAATGGGCTCAGACAATGCTAGACAGCGCAGCAGAAGTGAGCATAGCTCGCAAAGTCCTTATGAATCATCTGGAGACAGTGGACACGAATGAATATCTTCAAGTGGAAACTGCAGACACCAGAGTTAGCAAACCTCACAAAATATACGAAATAACATTGCGTATAGAGGGAGATAAGACTAGAAAAATAAGGGGACTATTTTGGGATAATCTCTCCAAGGGCTATGATATCCTTCTAGCTGAGAAAGACTGGCCACCAGAGTTTGTCAGGGAGTGCCTTCATGGCGAAGAAGTAATTATGCCAGCCTTCTCAAATCAAATCCCAATTCATAAAAAATACACACTTGCCAGAAAATGGGCAGTGGATCTAGCTCCTGCTTTATATAAAAATCATGTAGGATGGGATGAGGACTCTCCTCCTCACAAAATCCAGTTAAAATCACAACCTACTGCACAAAGGCAGTACCCAATTAAGCAAGAAGCTAAAAAACAGGTAAATGAAATACTAGATCAGCTAGAATACCAGGGGGTGATTGAAACTTGCACCTCACAAATGAACAACCCTTTGTTTCCGGTCTCCAAACCAGACAATTCATATCGTCTAGTTTTGGATTACCGACACCTTAACACATGTTGCAAAACTTTTGCAGTGCAAAACTCACATAGTGCTGCACTAATGAATAACATAGTGCGCAAAAAATACAAAACAACATTAGACATCTCTAATGGATTCTTTTGTCAAAACATAGCACCAGAGAGCAGATATTTAACTGCGTTCTCAATAAATGGCACTCAAAAACAATTCTGTCGGTTAGCCCAGGGGTACAAGAACAGCCCGGGAGTATTCTCAGCGAGAGTAACAGAATTGCTACAAATATATGACGATGAAGCATTATCTTATGTCGATGACATTTATTTAACAGATGATGACTTGGATACTCACTTGAAAAGAGTGAACACCATAATACTTGGGTTTGCAGCAGAGGGTTACAAATTCAACTTTAAAAAATCCAGAATTGCCCATCTGACAGTCCTGTTCTTAGGATATGAATTATCAAGTGAAGGCAAAAGCCTGGCTGACAATTTCCTAGAGAAATGTGCCGTAATCCAAGCACCTAGAACACTAAAAAATCTTCAGTCAATTCTAGGCTTCCTAAATTTCAGAAGAACATACATTGCAAATTACGCAGAAAGGGTCAAACCCCTTTATGATCTGATAAAACCAGATTTTAAAAGATGCAATTGGACTCAAATACACACAGAAATTTTGAGATCCTTACAAACAGACATGCTAATTAAAACAAAATTAGAAACACGTGATAACACACGCAATCTTGTGATTCGAGTCATCCCAGGAAGATGCGGATTCACATACCTGACCTCTAATGAGGGAGAAAAGGTACCAATTGCATTCAAATCACACGTGTACACAGAAGCTGAACAGAAATTCAGCAACAAAGAAAAAATTGTTCATGCAGTTCAAACCGCAATAGCTAGAGAAAAAGATCAAGCGGACGGTAGACACATTACAGTCAGAACAGCAGAATCAGCCTTTGAGGCATTAACAACACCTTGTAATTTACCAACAACAACATTGGATCCGGAATGGATACAATGGGTGAATTCAATCACAACGGACAAAGTATACTAATACTTTGATCCAGAACTAGAAGAAATGGAAAATTTAGAATATGAAAGAACATTCCCTCTGCCAATCGACATTCTGCCTTTACGACATTACGCCTGTGTAATCTATACAGACGGACATGCTCAACCCCCCGTTTGGGGAGAACAAGCATACAACCCCACATGTGAGATTACAAAAGAAGTGTGGCGCGGAGGTAAACTAAAACCTCTATTAACAAAAACACACTCAGTAGAAACTAATTCAGAACAACAAACTGAAATAATGGCTTTGAAAATGGCGCTAGATAATGCGGATCGCGAATTCCCAACACTTATAGTGTCAGATTCATATTACTGCGTCAAATCATATAACAAGGATTTGCAGACATGGATTCAAAACGGTTACAAAGATGACACAGATGCACCAATAAAGCAGAAACTGCTCTGGGAACAAATAGCTCTTTTACAAAAAGAACTACCAAAGACTCATGTGACACACTCACTGAGTCATCAGCGTGATGGCGTTCACGTTGCAGGGAACTCATTGGCTGAAACAGCCACAGCGGCAGCCACTAAATCGGCTCCCGTAGTTCGAAAAAAGCGTACATTAAAATACATTGACGGTGAAACAGTGCTGGCGGTGAAAACATCATCAAAAGGCGACTGCTCAGCGTTACCGATCAACTATCCACTCAATTATACATACATAATCGATGCAAACTCCGTCCCTTTTGCTCGAATCCCTGGAGTGGGGGATAGAGTGATTCCAAACATGGACAGGAGAAACCTGTTAATCGCAGACGCACATATGGGCGAGGGTCTCAGACACCTCAAACTAAAAGATTCTCTGGAAGAATTACAATCACGGTACTGGTGGCCAGGCATGAGCCTACGTCACACCATGTTTGTAAAAAACTGCCCAAACTGCAACAGAGATCGCAGTGGGGAGAGAAACAGTTTAATACCTCGTCGTTTTACTCCAGAAAAAATCAGAAGTAAAAAGGAAGGGTTGCGATTAACATATACAGGCTAGTTTCCACTTATAATGTAGATCACCAGCACTCGGCTGACGTCCGGACTGTTATACAGAGATTTGCGAGTCTAAATGGCATATACGCTAAGAGCATGCTACGTTTGACCATTGTTTTCACTCTAGCCTTCCAGCCTGATGGGAAACATGACCAAATGAGCATAGCACAGCGGGAATCTTCTCACTTCCTTCCTGAGGGATACGGGATGGTGTAAAGAAAAAACCAAGGCATAAAGCAATCTATAACGGAAAGGATATTAGGTTCGGGAGCTGGGTGGGTCAAACATCTAATAAGTGTCCAACGTAGTCTAAACAACTTGCCAAGAAATTCTCTGAAGGGATTCAGTGCGTACGAATTATTATTTGGAACTAGGATGATGATATCTGACATTGATAGTCAGACTTCAGTGGTGAAAGAAAAAAGCTTTGATATCAAAGACCGTTTGGCTATTTTGCAGGACTTAAACAAAACAAGAAAAGACCTGAGCAACATAAAGTTGAAACAACAGCCAACAACCACTGAAGAACCACCACCTGTCCCAGCAAGACCTTTCTGGATTCCAAAAGTCGGGGATCTAGTCAGGGAAAAGATCGCGGTAAAGAAGGAATTTGGGCCTTCTTACAGAAAAGCAGTTCCTGTCTTGTCTGTCAACGGGACAAGATCAGTTGTACTACCGCCACTTGCTGGTAAAAAGGAGAACCGAGTTGTATCCATCGACCTGGTAAAACCACAATCATGTGGCCGATAACAAACAGTAGGCCAAGTGGACTCCCAATAAGTAGCAGAACACCAAGGTTTGCTACCAGTACAGAGGTCCTAACGAAGAGGCTCATCACATTCGAAACGCCTACAGAAGAACAACAAGGACTATGCAACAATGCAATAGAACTCAGACCTCTGAAAACCCAAATAAAAACATTTAGCAGAGACACACCAATCTACAATGAAGTACCAAGTGAAAATGCAAGAAACAAAAATCCTGAACCAATTGGGACAATTGACAGAACTGCATCCGGCTACTTCATAAACTTCGATGATTCCTCTGAAGGCTTCAGTGAATCAAAGACACAGCCATCATCAAAAACCTTTAAAGAAAAAGCTAAAGAACTTTTGAAACAACTGAAAGAAACATATCTGATTTCTCCATGGATTGAATTTTGGGTGGGTTTTGGTGCATTAATCCTCATACTTTGGCTCATCATGGTACTAACTTTGGGACGCTTCATTGAGGGAAAATATGCTAAAATGGACACAGCAAGTCAGAAAATCAACTTGATCCTCAAACCACACACATCTTCACACGTCGAGAAAAGAGAACTTTCTTCAGTCAACTTCACAGCCAATCCTATACCTGGTGGGGTAGCATGGGACAACACTGACTATGAAATTTATGGTCCGGTCGAGATCCTGAAATATCCACACCAAATTAAGATCTCATTGAGTGACTTTGTAAAACCAAACTCATTTGCTGATGATTGGGACTTCGAAAGCATTAATAATATGATGTCTGACTTAGTAATGTCTGCTAAATTTACCAAACATGATTATTTGCAGGGTTCTACAAATTATGATAGTATGTACTGTTATAACCACTATGGTAACCATTTTTTACATAGATCTGCACAACCTAGAAATGTTTTAAATTATAATCAATGGGAACATTGTGCAACACCTCCAAAAGGGAGCTCAAGAACCGTTTACGACAAATATTCATATTTTTCAGGTTTTAACACAAGTAATGCTGAAACATTTTATTTTAAATTGTCAAACAAAACAGGGACCAAGACCATGATGACCAACACAAAATTGATTTATTCAGACTCATTCTTTGAAAAAATGAATACTTTTGGTTTTGATTATTGGGACAAAAATGTGGAATTGAAAAGTGTTTGGGGTACAAAAGAATGGCAAGTACAGGGTATAGAAGCTTTGTTTAGAGCCTGCATGATCCCAGAACAAATGATATTTTTAAACGACATTGTTCAACAAACCACCTGTCTTGGCCTAGCCAAAATCAAAGATTTAAATAAACCGTCTATTCCAAAGCCAGCAATGTTTAGCAACACTTCTACAGATGAAGAGATAGACGTAAACCATACTTTAAACCAAAACAGAACACATCCTGATTGGAAAAAGTGGTTGATCTGGCCCACAGATACTAATAACTGTCAAGACAGATTCCTGAATAAAACACAGGGGTTCAAAATGACCAGGCCAGACCCTAGATATTCCCAAAGACATCACCCAGGGATAATAACCACCTACAGTGTGGGCAAATTATGCCTTCAATGGCTACAAACTTCCACACTGCCTGAAATTAAGCAACACCTTACTTTACTTACTGATGGTGCTGACTTGCGTGATTTCATTATGGGACCACGCAAACAGCGTCAAAAACGTTTCATAGCAGCCTCTGTATAAGCAGCATACAATGAGGCCTGGAAGGTTACCCAAATTGAAACAGCAGAGAGAATACGGGAAATTGACCGTATTAATTTGGAAAAATCACTTTCTGTAGTGGACAATGGGTTAATGACTCTGTCCTCCAGAATTTTTTCTTTGGACAGCATTGTGTCTTCAGCAATCGACATATTATCGCAGGACTTACTGTTATTACAACACGGTCAGTCTCAATTGCGTTCTATTGTACAGCTTGGCTGGACGTTACAAAATCTGCGTTCAGGCTATGTGCCTTGGCGTTTAATCAACACAACGTCATTATTCCAAATCTTTAACCTTACTGATAGACAAATCAGTATGGCACAAAAGGGTGCTGATTATACAATCTTGAGCATTGAAAAACTAGAAAGATTACCAGTGACAATGTCAGAACGACCTGTCAGTGAATGGATAATACATGAGATAATAAATATTCCAATCTCAACCTTCAGGTTTCAATACTGCCAAAAATATATACAGGCTGGCATGTACAAGAAATTGGGAAAGGGGTACCTTAAAACAACTTGGAACCTGCCCTATTCACATGCATGTGTCAGTAATAAAGGACAGAAAGTGTTTCTTAGTGGCAACAATTGTGCGATGTCACTAAGTGGCACACTTCTGTGTAACAGAATTAGTTTGCATGGAGCCTGTGAAGGGAATTCATACAACCTTTCATGTCACCAGCAAGGCGCACCTGCAACTGAGATAGAACCATTCTTTCAAAGACTCTATAATGGGAGTTACATTCTAATTGTAGACCGCAGATGTTGTAGTCTTATGCCCGGGACTCCTTATCTAGTAACTACGACTGCGAAGGTCAAGTGCTGTGGACGCTCATTGTTCCCCAGCTCCTTTCCAGACAGGGAGGCAAGGGCATGGCCCAATTTGAAAATTACTTCTATTCGAATAGATACTTTAAGCAGAATGAAAACAGTGCTTCTTCAGACGCCTACAAGGCTCACGTCATCAAAAGAAACGTATGATCTACAAGTCGCAAGGACGACTGCAGAGATACATACATTATTATCAACTAATTCCCCCGTACATTTCGCGGAAATCCTGAACGAAATCTTAAATATTTCTGATACCAATGGGGTCTCAAAGGTATTTAAGACAGTATTTTCGATGGCATTAACACCATTCAAAGCCATACTGGGTATTTTTCCAGACTTCGTCCATTCGATTTTTGGCGGACTTCCCCTCATTTTAGGACTAATTGCAGGAATCCTATTCGTAGTCCTTATTTTTCGTTATGGCAACCCATGTCACAGACAAAACTCTTGCGACAAGGGAAGAAACAATCCTAGCCATTGGATACCGGGACCGGATATCAAAAATCCTGGGACTCTCCCGGCTTAGAGACCTGAACATGACTTGGTTTCTATCATTTCGACCTATGTGGCAAAGATGTGTTTTACCTGTATTAAGGTGTCTGCTATGCGGAGAAGAATGCGTGTTAGACACCTGTCTGACGCTACAATCAGATGCGCCGATGGATGCAGAAACATTGTTGAGCCCGAATAAGGTTCATGCTTTGTGCTGCCCTCAAAGGCTGCCAATCCTGATGACGGCATTCGTGGAAGCTTCACCACTACGATTGATGGGTAGTGAAGTTCAAGATGAAAGCAGCATCGAACAGGTACGACCTTCTGTCAGCAATGCGAATCAGAATGTCAATGGAGATAATCATGTGCACGAATGCATGATTACACCTATTTCCGAGTTAGTGGAACTTTCCCAGGAAGCTGTTGACAGTTTTTTCGAAAGCCTAAATGATATGATGTTCTCACCCGAGCAGAAATAGAGACTTTTGAGCAAGCTCGCACACGGCGTTCCCTGAATTCGGCCTTCAACTTTAAAAATAAAGTCACATGAACAATTTTCCCTCCAGTTCACGGACAGCACTTTTTTAGCAGCCCCAAATTAATTTTTACAATTTTTCGGGACACTATCTTCTGCTTAAAGTAAGAAACTATTCCTAGAGAACTAAGATTTCTATTTTTAGATACTTTATAGACTTTAGCTGCCCGCTGGTATGTTCACATATATTTTATTCTGTGATGGAATGGTCTCGAAACTTTTTTCTGTATTAAGAAACCATTTCATGTGTAATTTCTCATATACCGAATAAGCATTAATGTATACAAATGCGTGATTACTTTAGCATTATTATACAGCTTGAGTGCATACAATTTATATGACTGCAATTTTTCCGTATATTTGAAAATTTCAAAATGCATTTATGTATTTTGGGGTGGTAAGGTATACACACTACTCTATAGTATGTTGTACTATGTTATACTATGCCTAGATTAGTAAATATGTCCATAGTTAGCGTGGAGTGGGTGTCATGTATTCCTATAGGTTCTGAACCGATCCCCCTATTCCTGACCCTATTCTAGTTAAACTAACCAACAAGTTAACTAGCAGTCAGCCCATGAGGCAAGGAAAACCCCCATGATGCAGATACCGTTATCTGACGCAGTCACACTACGGCACAGGAACGTGTTATCTGATTAGGTCATAACGCTTGAGATCTAATTAGACAAGCGATATTCCTCCAGCCCCTGATAAGGCATACGGAGTTCTCATAACAAATCAAACCTATGACAACCTGGAAAAACCGTGCGGCCATTGTTTTGATTTCACAGAGAACTTCAGCAAAAGAATGTGCTAACGAGCAAGTCGTATGACATCTTTATTGACGTATCTATGTCCATCCTTACGTCAATCTCGGCACCTTAAAGGTATAAATATTACCGATCTTGCCCTATGCAAACACACGCGTGGTGACGAGACAGAGCAGCCATACTTGCCGAAGCCCAGAGCAGAGCAGACCCCGCTGGCAGCAGCCCCGCCTTCCTGACGTGCTGAGAACGAGACGCGCTGCTTTCTCCTGCCGAGAATCCAGCCCCGGCGCTTCTGGGTAGCCCTCGCAGGCAGCCTGGAATATCGAGACCAGAGAAAGAGATACCATTCCTCATTCATCCTAACTTCCAGGTACAGAACTGAATAACCCCTCGCAGAGAATTCTTAAGTTAGTTACTTGGCAAAAACAAACTTAACTTAAACTGTAACTTTCTATTCCCGCCCACGTATTAGACTTAGGTCAGGTACACGGGGTAGGCGTATTTAGAAACACCAGTTGAGTACGTTTAGTCAAATGTATATGTGTATGTAAATATATTTTAATCATTTTAAAACATCATATGGCTTAGAAACCATATCAATGTTTTTACAGTATTACTTTATACTATTGCTTTTAATGTATGCACTTTACTTAACTATAAGTATTGCAATAATATCGATCCATTTCTCTTGTATGAGAAAAGAGACTGATCAATAAATAACACCTTTTTATTGAACACGCCTGTCTCTTCCTTTTCTCTACACTCTGATGAGACTAAGAATGCACGTACTGACTGAGTAAAATAAATTGCCTTTTGTTCACACGACTCTCGAGATTTACTCTTGATTAGGGGAGAGCAAAGTTGTCATGTTCTATGGTTGTCAGAAACTAAATCCCTTCTTGTCTAATCAGGGAAGTTAAGTCCTCCTTGAACATTCGAGAAAGTTTCTAGTGAACTCTGAGCTAAGCTGGCAAACCCAAAACTTTAAGTCTAGTATCGACAGTAGTAGACCTAGTTAACGTCTGGTCTAGGCCTTTACTGCTGTAGGTATTATTCCAATGCGCAGAGCCTATTGGGATGATAGGAGCTACACTACACTACCAATCCTGATGACGGCATTCGTGGAAGCTTCACCACTACGATTGATGGGTAGTGAAGTTCAAGATGAAAGCAGCATCGATCAGGTACGACCTTCTGTCAGCAATGCGAATCAGAATGTCAATGGAGACAATCATGCGCACGAATGCATGATTACACCTATTTCCGAGTTAGTGGAACTTTCCCAGGAAGCTGTTGACAGTTTTTTCGAAAGCCTAAATGATATGATGTTCTCGCCGGAACAGAAATAGAAACTTTTGAACAAGCTCGCACACGGCGTTCCCTGAATTCGGCCTTCAACTTTAAAAAGAAAGTCACATGAACAATTTTCCCTCCAGTTCACGGACTGCAATTTTTCAGCAGCCCCAAAATATTTTTTCATATTTTCCGGGACACTATCTTCTGCTTAAAGTAAGAACTATTCTTAGAGAACTAAGGTTTCTAAAATTTTAGATGGCTTATAGACATTAGCTGCCCGCTGGTATGTTCATAAATATTTTATTCTGTGATGGAATGGTCTCGACTTTTTTTCTGTATTAAGAGCCATTTCATGTGTAATTCTCATATACCAAATAAGCAATAATGTATACTAATGCGATTACTTTGGCGTTATTCTACAGCTTGAGTGCATACAATACATATGTCTGCAATTTTTCAGTAGATTTGATAATTTCAAAATGCATTTATGTATTTTGGGGTGGTAAGGTATACACATTACTCTATAGTATGTTGTACTATGTTATACTATGCATAGATTAGTAAATATGACCATAGTTAGCGTGGAGTGGGTGTGATGTATTCCTATAGGTTCTGAATCGATCCCCCTATTCCTGACCCTATTCTGGTTAAACAAACCAACAAGTTAACTAGCAGTCAGCCCATGAGGCAGAAAACCCCCATGATGCAGATACCGTTATCTGACGCAGTCACACTACGGCACAGGAACGTGTTATCTGATTAGGTCATAACGCTTGCGATCTAATTAGACAAGCGATATTCCTCCAGCCCCTGATAAGGCATACGGAGTTCTCATAACAAATCAAACCTATGACAACCTGGGTAAAACCCTGCGGCCATTGTTTTGATTTCACCGAGAACTTCAGCAAAAGAATGTGCTAACGAGCAAGTCGTATGACATCCTTATTGACGTATCTATGTCCATCCTTACGTCAATCTCGGCACCTTAAAGGTATAAATATTACCGATCTTGCCCTATGCAAACACACGCGTGGTGACGAGACGGAGCAACCATACTTGCCGAAGCCCAGAGCAGAGCAGACCCCGCTGGCAGCAGCCTCGCCTTCCTGACGCGCTGAGAACGAGACGCGCTGCTTTCTCCTGCCGAGAATCCAGCCCCGGCGCTTCTGGGTAGCCCTCGCAGGCAGCCTGGAATATCGAGACCAGAGAGAGAGATACCATTCCTCATTCATCCTAACTTCCAGGTACAGAACTGAATAACCCCTCGCAGAGAATTCTTAAGTTAGTCACTTGGCAAAAACAAACTTAACTTAAACTGTAACTTTCTATTCCCGCCCACGTATTAGACTTAGGTCAGGTACACGGGGTAGGCGTATTTAGAAACACCAGTTGAGTACGTTTAGTCAAATGTATATGTGTATGTAATATATTTTAATCATTTTAAAACATCTTATGGCTTAGAAACCATATCAATGTTTTTACAGTATTATTTTATACTATTGCTTTTAATGTATGCACTTTACTTAACTATAAGTATTGCAATAATATCGATCCATTTCTCTTGTATGAGAAAAGAGACTGATCAATAAATAACACCTTTTTATTGAACACGCCCGTCTCTTCCTTTTCTCTACATTCTGATGAGACTAAGAATGCACGTACTGACTGAGTAAAATAAATTGCCTTTTGTTCACACGACTCTCGAGATTTACTCTTGATTAGGGGAGAGCAAAGTTGTCATGTTCTATGGTTGTCAGAAACTAAATCCCTTCTTGTCTAATCAGGGAAGTTAAGTCCTCCTTGAACATTCGAGAAAGTTTCTAGTGAACTCTGAGCTAAGCTGGCAAACCCAAAACTTAAGTCTAGTATCGACAGTAGTAGACCTAGTTAACGTCTGGTCTAGGCCTTTACTGCTATAGGTATTATTCCAATGCGCAGAGCCTATTGGGATGATAGGAACTACACTACAGCACCACTTACGAAACATATAGGTTTACTATATCTAAGGGTCACTGCACTTAAATCATATAAGTCACCCCTATAGCAGCCCTTTACAATCCTGAGGGCAGGGTGCTTTAATCTGAATGAGAGGGGGCCCCTGCATGAGCAGGAGGCCCCTGCAGCCTACCGAGTCCATTCTCCTGGGCTGCCAGGAAAGCAGCTATAGAGGGGCATTACGTGACCAGTTTTTAAACCGACTGGTTTTAAACATGTTGGAATCATACCCCCACACCGTTACCGGTGTGGAGGTATGATTCCACCCAGTGGGAGAGCCTTCCGTTAGGCTCTCAGTGTTACCGGTACCAGCCTTCTAATCCCAGACAGCACAAATGGTTGCTGCCGACCAGAGACACATTTCTTCCTCGTGCTGCTGAGCCAAGCTCGAGCAGGGGAAGGCAGAATAATAGGCATCCTGCCACAGGGAGGTGTGACCATCTCCCAGACAGGATTATTTGTATAAGGGCTGGGTAGGTGCGCTTGCCAGTGCCTGAAAGTCTGCATGAGGAGCACATTTGGTGTCCCTGTGCTTATTCCAGTTCAAACCACTACTGGGAGTCGTTGGGTGGTGCAAAACTGGACAAAGGACATGGGAGTAACTGCCCCCCTGTCCAGACCCTCCTCAGGGAGGGTCCCCTGAATCTTCCCAACCCTGTCCTTATGGTACTTCAGGGCTTACCTGGTTGAAGGTCCCTAGATTCAGCGTGGACAAGATTCAGAACTGGAACCACTGCACTTCTACTATCTGGGCACTCTGGACTTTGCTGGACTTCGTTTGGGCCTGACTTTGTTCTCCCTTTCAGTTTGCTGCCTCGTCTGTGCCTGTGCACCATACAGGTATCCGTGCAGGACCTGTGGAGCATTCAAGACACTTGATGATAATCTCCCTTGAAGTGAAGGAGTCACTTCACTTCATTAGCAGGCACCTCAACACTGCTGACCGGTCTGCTAATCCTGAGATTATGCAGACTCCGAAGGGTTCAACAACACAGGTCGGTGCTATCTATGTCTCCCTAGGCCCGAGCTGCCCTCTCACCAAGTCTGAGGTCAGAATCCCTTGTGGGGCTGAATTAACCAAATCCCTTTGTACCGCGTACTTTTGCATGTGCATATGGGCTCCAAGTAGCCCCAACCTCCAGCAACTTCTTCCACCAAGATCTTTAGCCACACCGCCTTTTGGGCACCCTGGCCTGCTCCTGTTGTTGAGCTGCTCGAGGACCTCTTGCGACTCCTATGTCTCTGGCCTGGGGGTCAATTTGAGGGTCACCTTAGTTTTCCTTTAGCTGCCCTGAGTGCTTGGGGGCCTTCCCTGACTTCCCTGCTTGTGGGGAGTCTCTTTGACCTTGCTGGTCCCAACCGTGCACCTTCTTGATTTCCTGCACGGATTGCATTTGCCAAGGCTTGTTGGTGCTCCTGCCAGACACTGACCCCTCAGCACTCTAAATCCTTCATGGGACAGCTCGCACCCAAGTCCTGGTTTCCTCAGCTTCGCTTGGTCCTCGCAGCGGTAGAGTCAAGGTCACTGTAATCCTTCCTGAAGCGCAAGACATCAGAGGGCATTCATCTTCCAAGTCCCGTGGTCACCCCTGAGTGACATAGACTCTGTCCTCTCTGCTTCCAGGTGCTCCACTTCAAAAATCCATGTTTTGATTCCTCAGGAGGCTTTCTCCTCTTCTAGCCACAGCACTTTCCTGAAGTCCTCCATTGGGTTCAACTGCGGTTTCTGACGCCATTTCACACCTATGCACCCGGCTTCCCTGGGATAGGTAACTTGGGTACCACGGTATCCACGGGTGGAGTGTCTCTCCAACCATCTGTCTTCCACTGGGTTTCTTCAGGGCCCACTGGGAAGGGTGCCTAATCTTTGAAATTCCAACCGCGACTTGCACATAGACTTGTAGGGAGCATGCAGTTGTGTTCACACACTGTACATGCTCTCCATTGGGTCCCTATCTACCTACCTTGGGTGGTTATGGGGGTCCCAAGCAATCTGCGTCCTCTCGACCTTGTCCTGACTTGTGTGGTTGTTCTTATACCATTTTTCAGTATATATGGTTTGCCCCCCCTCCCCCCAGCCCACTGTGTATTAGTGTTTTTACTGTGATTTATTTGCTAAAGTATTGTGTGCTTTGTGTTTTTCTCCATGTAGGAGATACTGTAATGTACTAGAGAGTGTTCTATGATAAATACATATTTGTATACATACTTTGTGTGGTTCCTTTTCATTTTATCCATACCATAAGATTGTATTCTAATAATAAATAATAATAATATACAAGTTCATAAAGCGCCTGGTTACACCAGGCTAGTGTGTCCCCACGCTATGGTACCAACAAGCACAGAAGCAAATTACCAACGCCATCCCCCCATTCAGACCCTGACACCTATTATACTAATCTGAGGGGAATAGGAAGGTTTTCAACTTCCTACGGAAAGCTGTCTCCGAGGCCTCCAACCGAAGCCCCCCTGGGAGTTGGTTCCATTGTTGAGCCACCATGAAACAGAAGGAGCGCCCGCCTATTCTTGCCCTCCTGATAGTGGGTATCTTGACCTGCCCCATTCCGCTAGATCTAAGTTGGCGGGAAGGGGCATACAGAGTCAGAAGGTTATGTAGATATGTGGGCCCCTTCCTGTGTAGAATCCTATGGCTCACACACAGAGCCTTAAACAGGATTCGCTCCTTGATTGGGAGCCAGTGCAGGGTGACCAGGGCCTTCCTGGAGGAGGCTCTCTTGAGTAGCATCAGAACCATGCGGACTGCTGCATTTTGGATATGTTGGAGCCTCTGTATGCAGTTGACATTAGCACTCAGGTAGAGGACATTTCCATAGTCCAGCCTAGAGGTAATCAGAGCATGGACCATGGTTTTCCTGGCTGTGGTAGGCAGCAGGTCCAATGTCTTCCAGAGTCCGCGCAAGACTCCAAAACCTGTACCTGCCACTAGCCTTGTGTGATGCTCAAAAGAGAGCTTGGGGTCAAGCCACACCCCTAGGTTCTTGACCTGTTCCCTAGGCACAGGGATAGGACCCAGGGACTGAGGCCACCAAGCCGATATCCAGACAGAAGGTGCTCTACCAACAACCAGCACTTCCGTTTTGCTCCCGTTCAATTTGAGGCAGTTGTTGGCCATCCATACGGCTAGTTCTTGCAGGCATGTGTTGAAATTGATGGCTGCCTTATCATTCGCTTGTGCTAGCGACACCCCCAGTTGCGTGTCATCAGCGTAGGACACGACTTTGACACCAAACTTTCCAGCAGTCTCTGCCACATCGGTGACATAAAGATTGAATAGAGTCAGACTGAGGGTGGACCCCTGAGGCACCCCCTGTTTCAGTCTGATGTTCTTAGACAAATAAGGTCCCTGTGCTATCTGAAAACTGCGGTCCCGCAGGAAGGATTCCATCCATTCCAAAGCTTTACCACCCACTCCTCCCTTTCTGAGACACTGTGGCAACGTGTGATGAGCCACAGTGTCGAAGGTGGCCCTCAGATCTAATAAGATTAAGGCTGCCGTCTGTCCCTCATCAACGTACCTCTGAATGGTCTAAGTGGAGAGGAGCATAGACAATTCGGTGGAGTACGATGCTCTGAAGCCAGACTGGGTGAGGTGGAGAAGGCTATGTTTGTTGATATGAGCCGTAACCTGGTTGTTCACTACCTTCTCTGCAATTTTCGCAAAGTATGGAAGTAGGGAGATAGGACGCACATTGTCTAGCTGGTCCATGCTGACATTAGGCTTCTTTTTCAGAGGTAAAACCACAGCCTCCTTCCATTTCTTTGGCACAATGCCTGATCTAAAGGAGAGCTCTAACAGATGCCTGATGTAAGGTTCAAGGTACTCCATACTCCCGCTCAGCACCCCAGGCCTAGCAGGATCTCTGGGGGACCTGACTTAATGCTGCACGCTATCTTTATTAAGGTCTCGTGGTCAGAGATGATGAAGGTGTCCAGACCTTCTCCTTCTTTTATGTTACTTGGTGCCGCAACCTCCGTGTGCCCCATCCTTGCTCAACCTTCTCAGCAAAGAGCTCGGCTACCCGGTTACAGGATTCCACTGAACCCATGATCGGTGCAGCGATATTGGCCAAGCAGGGGATCTCTTTGTGAATGGTAAACATCTCTTTTACCGAGTTGTCAACTCTCTCAATTTTCTCCTTATAATAGGAGGCTCTAGATTTCCTAATGAGGGCATGATAGCGCTTGAGACTCACTTTGTACTCATTCATACTTGGAACGGAGTAGTCCCTTCTCCATCGTCTTTCCAACGGTTTACAGGCAGCTTTTGCCATTTTGAGCTCATCTCCAAACCAAGGGGCTGGTTTTGCTTGCCTTCTGGACGCCTCAGCGGCCCAGGGTGCACAACTGTCAAGTGCCTCCGTGATGCGCCTGTCTAAGGCCTCACAAGCCGAGTCAATCTCCAGCCTGCCCGGGGTCTGCCCTGTGAGAGGGCTTTGTTGAAGTTCTCTTGTGAGGAGCTCGCCCATCTCCTGTGTTTTGCCCTGACTTCCACTATCTTTTGTGCCTTTCGAGCCGGCATCCGCACCTTAAAAGAGATCACAAAATGATCCGACCAGAGAACCAGATGCGGCGGCTCTATATCTAGCACATCCCAGTTGGAACAGATTGGGTCAAGTAAGTGGCCCAGTAGATGAGTGGAGAGGTCTGATTTAAGTGTCATCTGTAATGCTGCCAATTCTTGGCAGATCCCTTGTGCCCCAGACTCGGCAGCATCATCAAAATGCAAGTTCAGGTCTCCTAATAACAGTAGTTTCTCAGACCGCATTTCTGGATGGACCAGGCACTCAATCAGGCTGGGAGCAAACCGTGTGGAAGATCATTGGGGTCCATACACCAGAAGGCCCTTTATGATATAGTTATTGGATACAGCTATCCGTGATGTTAGTGGGCTCAAGAATGCACTGTATAGAATGCCTATAGATTATTGCAATCCCACCTCCTCTCCCAGTGCATCTATCCACCCTCACATTGCCATAACCATTGGGGAGGCCCTCTAGGATGTCAGGGGCTGCATCCTTGTTTAGCCATGTTTCTGTGAGGAATAGTACATCTATTCTGATAAAACAAACTGCTTTACACTCCTACAAGACTAAGCCTGAAAGCTGCTCTCCACAGCTACCACTTGGGTAGCTTTGTAAGGTTGTCTGAGACCTCTTAAATCACCATAAGGGTTGTCTGGACTGGTGCAAGCTGCCCACTTACATTAGTGGACATCATATACCGTGCCAGCTTCTCACAGATTTGCATTCTTGCTCTTTTGAGATGTTAAGTGTACGATCATCTGGGTATATCAGCTCTGTTGATGTTTTGCTTTCTGTTTCTTGGGTAGATAGTGAAATAGTCTCCAAAAGTTGGTTAAAATGTTATGTTACAAAACCAACCCAGGCAGCTTCTGTTACAATTGAATTTGTGATTGTCATTAGGGTCCTGTTCAAGTTGTTAATCATTCTTCAAAAATCCCTTGATTTTTTCTTTTTACTTATATACAGTGCTTTTGCCCAAAGGGGTTTATGTTGGTAATGTTTTCTCTTCAAGATTAAACCTCCAATAGTCTTTATTTAGAGTCTTCAATTTGACTTGGAGTTCTTGGTTCACTGGGTGCTTCCTTTCTTGTCTCTAAATTCTGTTACGATTCCTCTTCAAGATACGGCATGAGCCTGAAGTTTTAATCCTATTAAAGTGTTGTAAATGGTCTTTGAATTGCCGGATAGTAGTATTAGGTTTTGAATAGATGTTCAATAATTTTCCTATGAAGAGGGTCCACTGCACCGTTGGTGTAAGAGTATCAACTGAAAAACAGACTTTAACAAGATTAGAAGCCTTGGCCCTAATTGAGTCGATTATACCCTCCAATCAGCGCAGCTTTCTGTAGTTTGTTGTTATTGACTCAACCGCACTAAATTAGGGTCCAAACTGCACAGATGGGGGCTGCCACAGCCTCTATTAAATTTGCTAATAAACTTGCACACAGACACATGGCTGCAGGTGAAGTTGGGTGACAGAACTTTTTCGTCGAGGCGCATCCCTAAGGAAAAAGGGCTGAAACAAGGGTGCATCTTAGCACCGACTCTCTTCAACTTATATATAGCTGACTTAGTACCACTCCTGATCAGTTTTAATCCTATTAAAGTGTTGTAAATGGTCTTTGAATTGCCGGATAGTAGTATTATGTTTTGAATAGATGTTCAATAATTTTTCTATGAAGAGGGTCCACTGCACCGTTGGTGTAAGAGTATCAACTGAAAAACAGACTTTAACAAGAGTAGAACCCTTGGCCCTAATTGAGTCGATTATACCCTCCAATCAGCGCAGCTTCCTGTAGTTTGCTTTTATTGACTCAATCGCACTAAATTAGGGTCCAAACTGCACAGATGGGGGCTGCCACAGCCTCTATTACATTTCCCTAAGTCTTCGGAGAAAAATGGTACCTCAATTGTGTGGGTAGGCCTAGGGCCCGTGACAGGAAACGGCCCAAAACGCAGTGTGGACACACCACATCATCACAATGAAAACGGACACTTTTTTGCAAAGTGCCTAGCTCTCGATTTTGCACTCTAAGTCTACTAGCACCTAGACAAACCTGGCACACCTATAAATTTTTCAAAGCAAGACACCCAGGGGAATCCAGGATGGGGTGACTTGTCTGGCTCTCACCAGGTTCTGTTACCTAGAATCTCTTGAAAACTTCACGATTTGTCCCCAAAAAACACATTTTCCTCACATTTCTGTGGTGGAAAGTTCTGGAATCTGTGTGGATCCACAAAATTCCACTGAGCCCACATGTCCCAAAGTCTTCCGAGAAAAATGGTACCTCACCTGTGTGGGTGGGTCAAGTACCCGTGAAAGGCAAGGGCCCAAAACCTATTGAGGCGACTTCAAAATTACCTCTCAAAGACTGTGGCATTTGGGGGTTTTGGGGGGAGGTGTGCGCATTGGCATGCGCATTCTAGGATGCCCTCAACCCTGAATAAAAATTTAAAAAATCCTGAGGCCTAGAGGGCTTTCTGCTCTCCTGGGGGAAGATAAGAGGCTATTACCCCATATGCCCCTGGGGAGGGACAGAGAGACTGTGGTAATTGTGTTTGGGGTGGAGGCATTACCATGATCATTCTGGGCAGCCCCTGGACCTACATTTAAAAAAAAGAAAAACCCCTGGTGCCTTGTCGGCTTTCTGGCCCCCCGGGGGCAATCAGGGGCTATTACCCCCATCTGCCCCTGGATGGAACAGAAAGGCTGTTGCATTTTTTTTTGGGGGGGGGCATTGGCCTGCTCATCTTGTGCAGCCCCCAAGCCTACATCAATAAAAAAAATCCCTGATTACTAATGGGATTCCCATATGCCCCCCGGGGGGCAGAAAGACTGGAATTTCACTGGGGTGGGGGCATTGTCATGCCCATTTTGGGCAGCCTCCACCCCAGCTTCAATTTGTTTTAAATCCCTAGTTTCTTGTGGGCTTTCTGCCTCCCGGGGGTCGAATTGGGGGCTACTGCCCCGTCTGCCCCCTGGGGGGGCTGAAAGACTGACATTTCTCTGGGGGTTGGGGTCAATTAAAAAAAATCCCTGCTTTCTAGTTGGATTTCTGACATTTCTCTGGGGGGATTGCCATGCACTTCTTGGGCAGCCCCCACCCCAACGTCAATAAAAAGAAATCCCTGGTTTATAGTTGGCTTTCTGTCCCCCAGGGGGAGCAGAAAGACTGACATTTATCTGGTGTGGTGGTGGCATTGCTATGCCCTTTTTGGGCAGCCCCCACCCCAATGTCAATAAAAAAAAATCCCTGTTTCCTAGTGGGCTTTCTGCCCCCCCCAGGGGAGGCAGAAAGACTGATATTTCTCTGGGGGGATTGCCATGCGCTTTAGTGCCCCGGAATGGTTCCGTCAGGAGCACAGGAGCACTGGTGTTCATGACGGAACCATTCCATCATGAGCACCGAAGGGGTTAACTGGTAAATAATATTTACTACATTTCTAATAAGTGATTTTTAGATTGCTTATCTTTTTATGTATTTCTAGAATTATTTTTTTTCTAGCACTTTACCTGCTGTTGCTTAAGTTGAAGTGGGAATCGTAAACTAGACCGCACAACACCCACTAAAGCCCAACGGTTTTCCCTACTATTTCGTGAAATAGTAAACGTGACCCCTGCTAAATCCTTTATTTTTCCTACTGTTGCTTAGGTTGGAGTGGAAAATAGTCAACATTACCCATCATAGACCAGCACATTCTCAACTGCTGCTTAGGTTGGAGTGGCAATAGTAAGTCTCATCCCTCCAATGCTTTCTCTAGTGTTGGTTGGGTTTGAGAGGGAATGGTTAATCTAACCTCCTCCATGAAAACCCAACACTTTACCTTCTGTAGTTAGGGTGGATGTAGTACATTTAAACCTTCTAAATTGCAATGCTTTCCCTACTGTTTTTAGGACGAAGTGGGTGTTGGAAACTTTATTGTGCAAGATTTAACATTGTTTTGGTGAATTTGGAGAGTTAATTTTGTTTTGTTTATGTTTTTGGTTTTATTTTTACTATTATGACGTTTAATTACTTATTTGGGATTAATTTTGAATTGTTTATGGTTATTGTTTTGGATGTAGAACTTATAATATTGGTCTGTTTTGGTTTAAAATACATCTTTTTATTAATAGTTGTAGTAGTTTTATAACTTTGATTTGTAAATGTGGGATATGTTTTTATTTCAATTGTTGTTTTCATTATTTTTTTAATGTATTGTGTGTGATTTTGGTTTACAGGATATTTTTATTGTATTTTAATAATTTTTGTTTTTATTATATTAGTAGCGTTTTGAGTAACATGCATTTTAGTATTATGGTTTTAAAATGCATGCGTCTCTGCATTTATACTAACCTTGTTAACAATTTAAGCTAGAAACAAAAATAGTTTTTACTAAAATCCGCAAACAATGTGGTAGATGATGGATTATATGGCAAGTGTGTCAAATCCATAATTATGTGAAAAACGCTCAGGTCGCACAATTGCCTAATTGGACTGTTGAGTTATTATTCATATTTGTTTTATTTTTTACATAACTTAATTAATTATATACTGTGTAATTATATGTGTTAATTTATTTTAATTTGTGTAACAATATATTTTTAAAGAATGCATTATCTATACCGTTACTATATATTTAATGTTTCAAACACTTTTAAATATATTTACTTATCTATATAATATCAATTATTAGTGAAAAACGGGTAAAAAATTTTTAATGATTAATTACAAGTCTACAATATAAGGTAATAAGACAGTCACATTTTGCAATAACAACATGTATTCATAAAATCATCAAGTTAAACAAATGAGTAAAAGGGATTCAAAGATTTCTGTTAAATGGTTTCCATTAAGTTAAAAAATATATGTTTAGAACGTGAGTAGTGCATTCAGCTATCAAAACATCATTGGCTGACAAAGAGTGCAAAGTAAGAAACCTTATAAATATGTGTGTCAGATAACACTACATTTGGTTAGATTACTTATACGACAGGAATACCTAAATGCTCCTTAAAAAACTGTGGATGTTGTTCTGTCATGTTAATTGATATTTGTACAGCACTTAATCGCCAATGGTCTCTTAGCACTTATGAGGGAATAGCTAAGCCCTACCAGCAGTTATCTGTCAGAGTGCCTACCTGGTCAGCGCATATCTTGTCCCCAGGCCTGTGTGAACAACAGGGTCCTATGCTTTTTCCTGAATGGCTGGAGAGAGGTTTACCTATGTAGACTTTCTGGTAGCTTGTTCCATAGTTGGGGAATCACAACTGAGAAAGCTTGTCCACCCATGGTGGCTTTATCAAACTGAGGGCAAGACAGTAGGCCTGCCTTGGATGAGCGGAGGTTAGGTCCTGGCACATAGTTCCGTAGGCGGTCCTTGATGTATTCCCGTGCCTTCCCACAGAGAGCATTATGAGCAATGCAAGCCCATTAAACCTGGCTCGCTGCTTGATTGGAAGCCAGTGCAGCTGCTGCAGCGGTGGTGTGGCATGTGAACGTCTTGGGAGTTTAGAAATCAGTCTCGCTGCATCGTTCATTATTACTTGCAGGTTCCCTAACAGCTTATCTGGTAGCCCAATGTATAGAGCATTGCCGTAGTCCAATCGTTACAAAAAGGGGGTGGTGATGGACAGAGTATCTGAGTTAATCAGAACACTCCTACCCAGTCAACAGATCAGGGCTTGATCCATCACCGTTTTTTAGCTCACTGCACCATCCCAGTTCAGAACCTGGCTATATGCAAATTAGTCTGTCCCTGGCCCAGTGCATCATGGGAACAGGGCAGACCAAACTACCAAGCCAATTCTTCACTGGAAAGGAAACAGGCTTCCGGGGACCGGTTTCTGGCATTACAGCCGTCTTCGGCCCGGCTTGCTTGAATCCTGATGGTGCAATGAGCAAGGGACTCATGTCTGAGCATACCCTTCCACACTCATGGTGGCCAAAATAATTACAAAAAGGGGGTGGTGATGGACAGAGTATCTGAGTTAATCAGAACACTCCTACCAAGTCAACAGATCAGGGCTTGATCCATCACCGTTTTTTAGCTCACTGCACCATCCCAGTTCAGAACCTGGCTATATGCAAATTAGTATGTCCCTGGCCCAGTGCATCATAGGAACAGGGCAGACCAAACTACCAAGCCAATTCTTCACTGGAAAGGAAACAAGCTTCCGGGGACCGGTTTCTGGCATTACAGCCGTCTTCGGCCCGGCTTGCTTGAATCCTGATGGTGCAATGAGCAAGGGACTCATGTCTGAGCATACCCTCCCACACTCATGGTGGCCAAAATAATTACAAAAAGGGGGTGGTGATGGACAGAGTATCTGAGTTAATCAGAACACTCCTACCCAGTCAACAGATCAGGGCTTGATCCATCACCGTTTTTTAGCTCACTGCACCATCCCAGTTCAGAACCTGGCTATATGCAGCTAAAAAACGGTGTTGGATCTAGCCCTGATCTCTTGACTGGGTGAGAGTATTCTGCTTAATTCAGAGAATCTGTCCACCACCACCCCTTGTTGTAAATAATGTAGTCCAATCGTGACACAATCAGTGCTGTCACCACTGTGTGCAGAGCTAAGAATGATAGGCGGGATGTCAGTTTCCTAAGTTGTCTCAACAGACCCACACAGGTCCCTGCCACGGTGGACACTTGATTTGACCGTGTAAGCTTAGCATCTAATTTAATGCCTAAGCTCTTCTCGACTGATACCGGTGTGGGTATAGTACCCAACTCTTGTGGCAAGAAGAGACTGGACCAGGGATTGCCTCCCATGGTGATAGCTAGTACCTCTGTTTTGTCCAGGTTCACTTTGAGCGAGTTGGCGGTCATCTAGTTTACTGTATACCTAAGGATGTTTTGTACACTGGATTGGGCTTGAAGGGAGCTGTCAATCTGAAAGATCAATTGGGTATCATCCGCATAATTAAAAACTCGACAGTCCATTTGAGCCAAGGCTGCCACCAATGGCTGAAGATAGATGTTAAAAAGAAGTGGGGACAGTGCAGAGCCCTGTGGAACTTTGCAAGCCATGGCACCTTTACCTGGGCACAAGGTCCCCTAGCTGAATCTTTTGTGTCCGATCATTCAGGAAGGAGGAGATCCATTGATGCCCCACACCACAGATTCCCAACTTCTGAAAATGAGCCAGCAGTTGGCCATGATTCACCGTGTCGAACACGGCTGTTAGGTCTAGCAGAATCAATGTACAAGGCTTCTTCTTGTCAGCTGCTAGCCTGAGCTTGAGACGAACGGATCCCTCGACCTCTCGCAGTCCGGCTTCCGGGCCAACCACAGCACCGAGACCACCCTGATCGCAGCCACCGATGACATCCGAGCACTGCTCGACAAAGGAGAAACAGCAGCCCTCATCCTCCTAGACCTCTCCGCGGCCTTCGACACTGTCTGCCACCGTACACTAGTGCAGCGACTCAGCAACGTCGGAATCCAGGAGAAGGCACTGGAGTGGATCATCTCCTTCCTCGCCGGAAGGATCGAGAGAGTCCGCCTCCCCCGTTCAGATCTGAAGCCACCGAAGTCATCTGCGGCGTTCCTCAAGGCTCCTCGCTCAGTCCAACCCTCTTCAACGTCTACATGAGCCCCCTCGCAGACATCGCACGCCAGCACAACCTCAACATCATCTCCTACGCCGACGACACCCAGCTGATTCTCTCCCTCACCAACGACCCCGCCACCGCCAGAGCCAACCTTCACGAAGGGATGAAAGAGGTATCCGAATGGATGAAGAACAGCCGCCTGAAACTGAACTCGGACAAGACGGAAGTCCTCATCCTGGGATCCTCACCCTCCGCCTGGGACGACTCCTGGTGGCCCCCCGCCCTAGGCAGCGCACCCAAACCAACTGACCATGCACGCAACCTAGGCTTCATCCTGGACTCCTCCCTCTCCATGACCAGACAAGTCAACACCGTCTCCTCGTCGTGCTTCAACATCCTGCGCATGCTACGTAAGATCTTCCGGTGGATCCCCACCGAGACCAGGAAGACGGTCACCAAGGCCCTCGTCACCAGCCGTCTGGACTACGGCAACTCCCTCTACGCCGGAACCACCGCCAAGCTCCAGAAGAAACTCCAGCGGATCCAGAACGCCTCAGCACGTCTCATCCTGGACATCCCCCGTCGCAGCCACATCTCCGGACACCTGAGAGACCTGCACTGGCTCCCGGTCAACAAGAGAATCACCTTCCGACTCCTCACCCACGCACACAAAGCCCTACACAACCAAGGCCCAGGATACCTCAACAGCCGCCTCAACTTCTACGCTCCCAAACGCCAGCTTCGATCGACCGGCCACGCCCTCGCCGCCGTCCCCCGCATCCGAAGAGCCACCACAGGGGGACGGTCCTTCTCCTACCTCGCCGCCAAGACATGCAACTCCCTCCCGACCCACCTCCGCCTGACCCAGGACCACCTCACCTTCAGGAAGCAACTCAAGACCTGGCTGTTCGAGCAGTAGCGGACTCCCCTCCCCCAGCGCCTTGAGACCCTCTGGGTGAGTAGTGCGCTATATAAATGCTTTGATTGATTGATTGATTGATTGAGCTGATCCAACGCCGATAGCATCACCAACTCTGTACTGTGATGGGCCATAAAACCTGCCTGCCACACCTGAAGTAGCTGGTGTTTCTCGATGAATAATGAGAGGGTTATAAGTACATGTTGTTCCACTACTTTGGCCAAAAAATGGAGCTCAGATATAGGACAATAATTCTTCAGGTTGTTGAAGTCTGCCCCTGCTTTTTTCATTAACAGGGTTAACCTAGCTTCCTTGCAGTTGAGAGGGACCTTCCCAGTTGTCAGGGATTGGTTAATCAGGGAGAGCAAATCCCTCTCCATCACTGGGAGAGTCATCATAAACACCTTAGATGGACAGGGGTCCTCTGGGGACCTAGACTTGACTCTGGCCATAATGTGGGACATCAAGTCTAGGTCTAGCCTTGGGCGCTCAGTGGTACTTCCACAACAAAGGGACCTTGACTGATATGGGTATTACTTATGTCGGTTAGAATGTCCTTGACCTTATGTAGAAGGAAGGTCTGAAACCTGTTGCAGTCCTCTAAGTTGGCAGTAGCCTTCTGCTCCTGCTTTTGACTTAGTTCCTTCAGTACCCTAAATGTCTCCTTCTACGTGTTATTCGCCTCCCTAATTCTGGCCTCATAGAAATCTGACTTCCTTGTGATGATGGCTTTTTTGGAAAGGGCTGACATGGCTTTATAGTCCTTGAGCGCCTCTGGGTCATACGACTTTTGCCACTGCCTTTCGTTCTGGTGTATAATCATAGAGTTTCATGAGCCCCATTTCATACTCTACTACATTTGTGCCTGAAAGGTTTTCTAATATTAGCCGCAAGGTCAAACAATCGTAACAAACAAGACAAAAAACATATGCAAACGCAAAATAGGTAACAAATCTAGACGTCTTGTAAAGCAAATCATAATAATACTATGGTTTGTTTTGTCTGTGGCTGGTTGTAAATTTAAATTTCAGACATTAGCAGTAAGTTCAAACCAAGATTGCATCGTAAGTATCCAGTTTTCTTACCCGAAGTATTTGATTTCTTAAAGCATGCAATAACAGATTGCTTGCATGTGCGAATTCCCAGCTGATTAAAAGGTACTCTTAACAGCCTCTTTCTTTTTTCCAGTAGAGCGGGAAGAAGCAGGTTAAATGAATTATGTTTTCCTCCCCAGTTTTTCACAGTCTGAAATAGGTAACTTTTGTAACCTGCAGCTAAGGCTTCGCGGGTGCAAGGCCTGGGAGAGCGCCAAATCGGGCACTAGTAAGCCTACTTTTTAGCTGCCTTGACCATCCAGTCTCTAAATAGGGCTTTGACTTGCGAATGTTATATTCATTCAGTATCATCCAAGCATGTGATCTGAGTGCAAGTGTCTCTTTATCTTTTAGCATTGAGATTTTTTTCATCAATCCATTGATGACTTTTTTAAAAAAGACTCTGGGGAAAAAGACATTTTCCATAAAGGGTGAATGAACAACTTATCTGTTGCCGAGTCTAAGGGGATGATTATGATGGTGGACAGACTTCAGTCCAAATTGCGATGCGACCGTCACCACAGCGTCGCATTCCCTATATTTTGTATTGCGGCAGGGCTGTGGTCAGCAGCCCCCGCTGCATTACAAAAAAATAGGGTGTTGACATATCCCTGCACTATGTGGTAGGCACCATGCGGTGCTTGCCACATGGTACTGGGATATGTAGGGCCCACGTCCCAGGCCCAGGGAGGCTGCTTTGGACCCTCAAATGTGTTTCCGCCAGCCGTTTCAAAGCTGGTTGACCGCCGCAGAACGACCGGAGGAAAGGGATATTGTAATCCCTATGACGGTGCCTGACATTCACCACAGCATTCAGGGACTACAGGGAAGTCGGATGGGCATTCGGATGATATTCGCACCTCAGGACAGTGGCGGTCGGTCTTTCCGATCGCCACACATCCTCCCGCCATTGTAATCTTATGGGCGGACTTCCCTGTTACAATGGTGGAGGGACCGCTACTGACAGCCTGTCAGTGGTGGTGCCTTCGCCATCGTAATGAGGCCCTAAAGTACTTCAAAGCAGTGAATTTAAGTGTGTTTGAATTTCTTGCCGGAAAACTTGGCATAGATATTTTGAAGTGTTTAACTTTATTCTTTTCCAAACTTTAATATACGCTCCTTTCCTTGCGATAGTTTGATTTAATAGTCCAAATTCTAGCCAAGTCTGAGCCAGCAAGGCATTGCAGGGGATACAGAAAAGAGACCTAAATATTTTTGTAGGAATTGTATGTAGAGTTAACGTGCCTCTACCACGCATTGCTCTCTCTTCCATAGGAAATGCTCTATAGCAATTTTGCGTTTGTTACTTTTAACAATGGGATATGGCTTGGACATGGGAAATGGCTTGGACCGCCTAGCGGAATGCAAGGAGTAGAGTACTGCCCTTCCTCTGCAAGTCTTTCTTATGCTGCTGAAAAGAACCCTTGTCATTGAATATTACTCCCAGGCATCTGTATGTTTTGACCTGCTCCAGGTGTCAGCCTTGTAAATACCACTTGTTTTTTTCTGTATACTGTTGCTTAACTCCATAACTCAACTTTTATTTCTCATTTATTGCCATGCCATTGGCTATTAAATAGTTTGATATTTTATCAATAAGTCGTGCAGGCCAATGTTTGTTTGACTTAACAAGATCACATCAGTGGCATACAGACGGTTTGGTATGTGCTTGCCTCCTAATTTGGGGGGATGCGCATTTACTTCACAAAATAGGTTAAAAAGAATTGGTGAAAGAACACATCCTTGCTTCAGCCCCTGAGAGGTTTCAATTTTCCTAGATAGGAAAGGAATAGTCACCTATTTTCTCCCTTACACAGGTGTCTGAGTACAACATCTTGATTGCTTTCAAAAGACAAGCTGGAATGTCTAGATAAGACAGCTTTTGCCAGAGGAGGTAGCGCTCTACGCAGTCTAATGCTGAATTTCAAAATCTACAAAACAGAGGTAGAGTGGTTGCCTAATTAACTTGTTTTTATCTTTGATTACTGAAAGTGTTAGTATGTTGACCAGTGTACCAGACCCTTGAACGAAGCTTTATTGGTTGGGAGGGATAATCTGCTTCTATTCAGCCCAAAGTGATAGTTCGGTCAGGAGGATCCATGTAAAGAGTTTTGCCTCAGTATCTTGCAAGGTGATAAGGCAATCATTTTCTGGGTGAGACCAGTCTCCCCCTTTAAAGTGCATGTTATTATAGAGCCTCCCACTAATCCGGTATTATCTCTATTTGAAGTGCATTGTTGAAGTCGTTCAACGGATATCCTGCCCAAAAAGTCAGAATTGCCTTATACAGGGCTTGAGGGATTGCATTCGGGCCAGGTGCTCTTCTTTTCTACTTATTTTGAAGGGTCCCTAATCTTTGAAATTCCAACCGCGACTTGCACATAGACTTGTAGGGAGCATGCAGTTGTGTTCACACACTGTACATGCTCTCCATTGGGTCCCTATCTACTTACCTTGGGTGGTTATGAGGGTCCCAAGCAATCTGCGTCCACTAGACCTTGTCCTGACTTGTGTGGTTGTTCTTATACCATTTTTCAGTATATGATTTGCCCCCCCTCCCCCCGGGCCCACTGTGTATTAGTGTTTTTACTGTGATTTATTTGCTAAAGTATTGTGTGCTTTGTGTTTTTCTCCATGTAGGAGATACTGTATCGTACTAGAGAGTGTTCTATGATGAATACATATTTGTATACATACTTTGTGTGGTTCCTTTTCATTTTATCCATACCATAATATTGTATTCTAATAATAAATAATAATAATATACAAGTTTATAAAGCGCCTGGTTACACTAGGCTAGTGTGTCCCCGCGCTATGGTACCAACAAGCACAGAAGCAAATTACCAACGCCATCCCCCCATTCAGACCCTGACACCTATTATACTAATATGAGGGGAATAAGAAGGCTTTCAACTTCCTACGGAAAGCTGTCCAACCGAAGCCCACCTGGGAGTTGGTTCCATTGTTGAGCCACTATGAAACGGAAGGAGCGCCCGCCTATTCTTACCCTCCTGATAGTGGGTATCTTGACCTGCCCCATTCGGCTAGATCTAAGTTGGCGGGAAGGGGCATACAGAGTCAGAAGGTTATGTAGATATGTTGGCCCCTTCCTGTGTAGAATCCTATGGCTCACACACAGAGCCTTAAACAGGATTCGCTCCGTGATTGGGAGCCAGTGCAGGGTGACCAGGGCCTTCCTGGAGGAGGCTCTCTTGAGTAGCATCAGAACCATGCGGACTGCTGCATTTTTGATATGTTGGAGTCTCTGTATGCAGTTGACATTAGCACTCAGGTAGAGGACATTTCCATAGTCCAGCCTAGAGGTTACCAGAGCATGGACCATGGTTTTCCTGGCTGTGGTAGGCAGCAGGTCCAATGTCTTCCAGAGTCCGCGCAGGACTCCAAAACATGTACCTGCCACTAGCCTTGTGTGATGCTCAAAAGAGAGCTTGGGGTCAAGCCACACCCCTAGGTTCTTGACCTGTTCCCTAGGCACAGGGATAGGACCCAGGGACTGAGGCCACCAAGCCGATATCCAGACAGAAGGTGCTCTACCAACAATCAGCACTTCCGTTTTGCTCCCGTTCAATTTGAGGCAGTTGTTGGCCATCCATACGGCTAGTTCTTGCATGCATGTGTTGAAATTGATGGCTGCCTTATCATTCGCTTGTGCTAGGGACACCCCCAGTTGCGTGTCATCAGCGTAGGACACGACTTTGACACCAAACAATCCAGCAGTCTCTGCCACATCGGTGACATAAAGATTGAATAGAGTCAGACTGAGGGTGGACCCCTGAGGCACCCCCTGTTTCAGTCTGATGTTCTTAGACAAATAAGTTCCCTGTGCTATCTGAAAACTGCGGTCCCGCAGGAGGGATTCCATCCATTCCAAAGCTTTACCACCCACTCCTCCCTTTCTGAGACACTGTGGCAACGTGTGATGAGCCACAGTGTCGAAGGCGGCCCTCAGATCTAATAAGATTAAGGCTGCCGTCTGTCCCTCATCAACGTACCTCCGAATGGTCTAAGTGGAGAGGAGCAGAGCCAATTTGGTGGAGTACGATGCTCTGAAGCCAGACTGGGTGGGGTGGAGAAGGCTATGTTTGTTGATATGAGCCGTAACCTGGTTGTTCACTACCTTCTCTGCAATTTTCGCAAAGTATGGAAGTAGGGAGATAGGACGCAGATTGTCTAGCTGGTCCATGCTGACATTAGGCTTCTTTTTCAGAGGTAAAACCACAGCCTCCTTGCATTTCTTTGGCACAATGCCTGAGCTAAAGGAGAGCTCTAACAGATGCCTGATGTAAGGTTCAAGGTACTCCATACTCCAGCTCAGCACCCCAGGCCTAGCAGGATCTCTGGGGGACCTGACTTAATGCTGCACGCTATCTTTATTAAGGTCTCGTGGTCAGAGATGATGAAGGTGTCCAGACCTTCTCCTCCTTTTATGTTACTTGGGGCCGCAACCTTCGTGCGCCATCCTTGCTCAACCTTCTCAGCAAAGAGCTCTGCTACCCGGTTACAGGATTCCACTGAACCCGTGATCGGTGCAGCGATATTGGCCAAGCAGGAGATCTCTTTGTGAATGGTAAACATCTCTTTTACCGAGTTGTCAAATCTCTCGATTTTCTCCTTATAATAGGAGGCTCTAGATTTCCTAATAAGGGCATGATAGCGCTTGAGACTCACTTTGTACTCGTTCATACTTGGAACCGAGTAGTCCCTTCTCCATCGTCTTTCCAACCGTTTACAGGCAGCTTTAGCCATTTTGAGCTCATCTCCAAACCAAGGGGCTGATTTTGCTTGCCTTCTGGACGCCTTAGCGGCCCAGGGTGCACAACTGTCAAGTGCCTCCGTAATGCGCCTGTCTAAGGCCTCACAGGCCGAGTCAATCTCCAGCCTGCCCGGGGTCCGCCCTGTGAGAGGGCTTTGTTGAAGTTCTCTTGTGAGAAGATCGCCCATCTCCTGTGTTTTGCCCTGACTTCCACTATCTTTTGTGCCTTTCGAGCCGGCATCCGCACCTTAAAAGAGATCACAAAATGATCCGACCAGGGAACCAGATGCGGCGGCTCTATATCTAGCTCATCCCAGTTGGAACAGATTGGGTCAAGTAAGTGGCCCAGTAGATGAGTGGAGAGTTCTGATTTAAGTGTCATCTGTAATGCTGCCAATTCTTGGCAGATCCCTTTTGCCCCAGACTCGGCAGCATCATCAAAATGCAAGTTCAGGTCTCCTAATAACAGTAGTTTCTCAGACCGCATTTCTGGATGGACCAGGCACTCAATCAGGCTGGGAGCAAGCCGTGTGGAAGATCCTGGGGGTCCATACACCAAAAGGCCCTTTATGATATAGTTATTGGATACAGTTATGGTGAAAAACCCTACTTCGCTATCCGTGATGTTAGTGGGCTCAAGGATGCACTGTATAGAATGCCTATAGATTATTGCAATCCCACCTCCTCTCCCAGTGGATCTATCCACCCTCACGTTGCCATAACCATTGGGGAGGGCCTCCAGGATGTCAGGGGCTGCATCCTTGTTTAGCCTTGTTTCTGTGAGGAATAGTACATCTATTCTGATAAAACAAACTGCTTTACACTCCTACAAGACTAAGCCTGAAAGCTGCTCTCCACAGCTACCACTTGGGTAGCTTTGTAAGGTTGTCTGAGACCTCCTAAATCACCATAAGGGTTGTCTGGACTGGTGCAAGCTGCCCACTTACATTAGTGGACATCATATAACATGCCAGCTTCTCACAGATTGGTATTCTTGCTCTTTTGAGATGTTGAGTGTACGATCATCTGGGTATATCAGCTCTGTTGATGTTTTGCTTTCTGTTTCTTGGGTAGATAGTGAAATAGTCTCCAAAAATTGGTTAAAATGTTATGTTACAAAACCAACCCAGGCAGCTTCTGTTACAATTGAATTTGTGATTGTCATTTGGGTCCTGTTCAAGTTGTTAATCATTCTTCAAAAATCCCTTGATTTTTCCTTTATTACTTATATACAGTGTTTTTGCCCAAAGGGGTTTATGTTGGTAATGTTTTCTCTTCAAGATTAAACCTCCAATAGTCTTTGTTTAGAGTCTTCAATTTGACTTGGAGTTCTTGGTTCACTGGGTGCTTCCTTGCTTGTCTCTAAATTCTGTTACGATTCCTCTTCAAGATACGGCATGAGCCTGAAGTTTTAATCCTATTAAAGTGTTGTAAATGGTCTTTGAATTGCCGGATAGTAGTATTAGGTTTTGAATAGATGTTCAATAAGTTTTCTATGAAGAGGGTCCACTGCACCGTTGGTGTAAGAGTATCAACTGAAAAACAGACTTTAACAAGAGTAGAAGCCTTGGCCCTAATTGAGTCGATTATACCCTCCAATCAGCGCAGCTTCCTGTAGTTTGTTGTTATTGACTCAACCGCACTAAATTAGGGTCCAAACTGCACAGATGGGGGCTGCCACAGCCTCTATTAAATGTGCTAATAAACTTGCACACAGACACATGGCTGCAGGTGAAGTTGGGTGACAGAACTTTCTTGTCGAGGCGCATCCCTAAGGAAAAAGGGCTGAAACAAGGGTGCATCTTAGCACCGACTCTATTCAACTTATATATAGCTGACTTAGTACCACTCCTGATCAGTTTTAATCCTATTAAAGTGTTGTAAATGGTCTTTGAATTGCCGGATAGTAGTATTAGGTTTTGAATAGATGTTCAATAATTTTTCTATGAAGAGGGTCCACTGCACCGTTGGTGTAAGAGTATCAACTGAAAAACAGACTTTAAAAAGAGTAGAAGCCTTGGCCCTAATTGAGTCGATTATACCCACCAATCAGCGCAGCTTCCTGTAGATTGTTGTTATTGACTCGACCGCACTAAATTAGGGACCAAACTGCACAGATGGGGGCTGCCACAGCCTCTATTACATTTCCCTAAGTCTTCAGAGAAAAATGGTACCTCAATTGTGTGGTTAGGCCTAGGGCCCGTGACAGGAAACGGCCCAAAACGCAATGTGGACACACCACATTATCACAATGAAAACGGACACTTTTTTGCAAAGTGCCTAGCTCTTGATTTTGCACCATAAGTCTACTAGCACCTAGACAAACCTGGCATACCTATACATTTTTCAAAACAAGACACCCAGGGGAATCCAGGATGGGGTGACTTGTCTGGCTCTCACCAGGTTCTGTTACCTAGAATCTCTTGCAAACTTCACAATTTGTCCCAAAAAAACACATTTTCCTCACATTTCTGTGGTGGAAAGTTCTGGAATCTGCGTGGATCCACAAAATTCCACTGAGCCCACATGTCCCAAAGTCTTCCAAGAAAAATGGTACCTCCCCTGTGTGGGTGGGTCAAGTACCCGTGAAAGGCAAGGGCCCAAAACCTATTGAGGCGACTTCAAAATTACCTCTCAAAGACTGTGGCATTTGGGGGGTTTTTGGGGGGAGGTGTGCGCATTGGCATGCCCATTCTGGGCTGCCCTCAACCCTGATTAAAAATTAAAAAAAATCCTGAGGCCTAGAGGGCTTTCTGCTCTCCTGGGGGGAAGATAAGAGGCTATTACCCCATATGCCCCTGGGGAGGGGCAGAAAGACTGTGGTAATTGTGTGTGGGGTTGAGGCATTACCATGATCATTCTGGGCAGCCCCTACACCTACATTTAAAAAAAAAGAAAAATCCCTGGTGCCTAGTCGGCTTTCTGGCCCCCCGGGGGCAGATCAGGGGCTATTACCCCCATCTGCCCCTGGGTGGAACAGAAAGGCTGTTGCATTTTTTTGGGGGGTGGGGGCATTGGCCTACTCATCTTGTGCAGCCCCCAGGCCTACATCAATAAACAAAATCCCTGATTTCTAATGGGATTCCCATATGCCCCCCCCCGGGGGCAGAAAGACTGGAATTTCACTGGGGTGGGGGCATTGTCATGCCCATTTTGGGCATCCTCCACCCCAGCATAATTTTTTTTTAAATCCCTTGTTTCTTGTGGGCTTTCTGCCTCCCGGGGGTCAGATTGGGGGCTACTGCCCTGTCTGCCCCCTGGGGGGGGCTGAAAGACTGACATTTCTCTGGGGGTTGGGGTCAATAAAAAAAAATCCCTGCTTTCTAGTTGGATTTCTGACCTCCGGGGCCCGAAAGACTGACATTTCTCTGGGGGGTGGGGGGGGGCATTACCATGCCCTTTTTGGGCAGCCCCCAACCCAACGTCAATTAAAAAAATCCCTGGTTCCTAGTGGGCTTTCTGCCCCCCCCAGGGGGGGCAGAAAGACTGACATTTCTCTGGGGGGATTGCCATGCACTTCTTGGGCAGCCCCCACCCCAACGTCAATAAAAAGAAATCCCTGGTTTCTAGTTGGCTTTCTGTCCCCCAGGGGGAGCAGAAAGACTGACATTTCTCTGGTGTGGTGGGGGCATTGCTATGCCCTTTTTGGGCAGCCCCCACCCCAACGTCAATAAAAAAAATCCCTGGTTCCTAGTGGGCTTTCTGCCCCCCCAGGGGAGGCAGAAAGACTGACATTTCTCTGGGGGGATTGCCATGCGCTTTAGTGCCCCGGAATGGTTCCGTCATGAGCACAGGAGCACTGGTGTTCATGACGGAACCATCAAAAGTTGGGCGGAAGGTTCCCCTGGTTTTCTTAAACACAGGTTGGGGGACTTTACTGCAATAAGAAACGGTGGACCTGTGATTTTCGTAGAGGGCTCTATTAAGGTTAAGAGTCCTAGTTGGAAAATACCAATCTCCGCACACGACCCAATTACATGTGGGTCCTAAAGGTAATAGCCACTCCTGAATATGTAGGAGAACTATATATCTAGCACCATCCCAAGTGAAAACAATAATATATTTTTTGATTTAAAATAAACATCTATCTATATACAGGTAAACAGGTAAACACACCAGAAAAATTGAAAGTGTTAACAGAATTTATTAAAATACCTCCCACTGGGGGTTACATTCTAGATAAAAACAATAAAATAATGAAGACATGAGGGGTCAAAGTACAAAGGGTCGACGCTGCGTTTCGGTGTGAGTTTCAAATATTTACACCTTCTTCAGGACACTTTGACAGTTCCTTAAGTAATCTGTTGGTGTTCTCTTTTAGACATTGAGAGAGACTTCACAATCAATAAGAGTCGTCTGTGCCTTCACTTTTGCTCAGTGGCCTGATCTTAGTTCAACGGCTCGGTGAAGAACACCGGAGGAGCCACCGGATCTCTGAGAATTAATACAGACGATTGCTTTACGTCTTTTTCGTCTTTGGGGTCAGGCAGCTTTTTTTCATTAGCGCTATAATCACACGGATGACGCGGAACACGGAGGAGCAGGGAGGCCGATGCACAAGATACCGGTTTTATTAAAAACCAAAGATTATAGCGCTAATGAAAAAAAGCTGCCTGACCCCAAAGACGAAAAAGACGTAAAGCAATCGTCTGTATTAATTCTCAGAGATCCGGTGGCTCCTCCGGTGTTCTTCACCGTGCCGTTGAACTAAGATCAGGCCAATGAGCAAAAGTGAAGGCACAGACGACTCTTATTGATTGTGAAGTCTCTCTCAATGTCTAAAAGAGAACACCAACAGATTACTTAAGGAACTGTCAAAGTGTCCTGAAGAAGGTGTAAATATTTGAAACTCACACCGAAACGCAGCGTCGACCCTTTGTACTTTGACCCCTCATGTCTTCATTATTTTATTGTTTTTATCTAGAATGTAACCCCTAGTGGGAGGTATTTTAATAAATTCTGTTAACACTTTCAATTTTTCTGGTGTGTTTACCTGTTTACCTGTATATAGATAGATGTTTATTTTAAATCAAAAAATATATTATTGTTTTCACTTGGGATGGTGCTAGATATATAGTTCTCCTACATATTCAGGAGTGGCTATTACCTTTAGGACCCACATGTAATTGGGTCGTGTGCGGAGATTGGTATTTTCCAACTAGGACTCTTAACCTTAATAGAGCCCTCTACGAAAATCACAGGTCCACCGTTTCTTATTGCATGACGGAACCATTCCATCATGAGCATCGAAGGGGTTAACTGGTAAATAATATTTACCACATTTCTAATAAGTGATTTTTAGATTGCTTATCTTTTTATGTATCACTAGAATTATTATTTTTTCTAGCACTTTACCTGCTGTTGCTTAAGTTGAAGTGGGAATCGTACACTAGACCGCACAACACCCACTAAAGCCCAATGCTTTTTCCTACTATTTCGTGAAATAGTAAACGTGACCCCTGCTAAATCCCACATTTTTCCTACTGTTGCTTAGGTTGGAGTGGAAAATAGTCAACATTACCCATCATAGACCAGCACATTCTCAACTGCTGCTTAGGTTGGAGTGGCAATAGTAAGTCTCATCCCTCCAATGCTTTCTCCAGTGTTGGTTGGGTCTGAGAGGGAATGGTTAATCTAACCTCATCCATGAAAACCCACCACTTTACCTTATGTACTTAGGGTGGATGAAGTACATTTGAACCTTCAAAATTGCAATGCTTTCCCTACTGTTTTTAGGTCAAAGTGGGTGTTGGAAACTTTATTGTGCAAGATTTAACATAGTTTTGGTGAATTTGGAGAGTTAATTTAGTTTTGTTTATGTTTTTGGTTTTATTTTTACTATTATGACGTTTAATTACTTATTTGGGATTAATTTTGAATTGTTTATGTTTATTGTTTTGGATGTAGAACTTAAAATATTTGTTCCGTTTTGGTTTAAAATACATCTTTTTTATTAATAGTTGTAGTAGTTTTATAACTTTGATTTGTAAATGTGGGTTATGTTTTTATTTCAATTGTTGTTTTTATTATTTTTTTAAGGTATTGTGTGTGATTTTGGGTTACAGGATATTTTTATTGTATTTTAATAATTTTTGTTTTTATTATATTAGTAGCGTTTTGAGTAACATGAATTTTAGTATTATGGTTTTAAAATGCATGCGTCTCTGCATTTATACTAACCTTGTTAACAATTTAAGCTAGAAACAAAAATAGTTTTACTAAAATCCGCAAACAATGTGGCAGATGATGGATTATATGGCAAGTGTGTCAAATCCATAATTATGTGAAAAACGCTCAGGTCGCACAATTGCCTAATTGGACTGTTGAGTTATTATTCATATTTGTTTTATTTTTTACATAACTTGATTAATTATATACTGTGTAATTATATGTGTTTATTTATTTTAATTTGTGTAACAATGTATTTTTAAAGAATGCATTATCTATACCAATACCATATATTTACTGTTTCAAACACTTTTAAATATATATACTTATCTATATAATATCAATTATTAGTGAAACACGGGTAAAAATGTTTTAATGATTAATTAAAATACTACAATATAAGGTAATAAGACAGTCACATTTTGCAATAACAATATGTATTCATAAAATCATCAAGTTAAACAAATGAGTAAAAGGGATTCAAAGATTTCTGTTAAATGGTTTCCATTAGGTTAAAAAATATATGTTTAGAACTTGAGTAGTGCATTCAGCTATCAAAACATCATTGGCTGACAAAGAGTGCAAAGTAAGAAACCTTATAAATATGTGTGTTAGATAACACTACATTTGGTTAGATTACTTATACCAGCAGCAATACCTAAGTGCTCCTTAAAAAACTGTGGATGTTGTTATGTCATGTTATTCGATAATTGTTTAGCACTTAATCACCAATGGTCTCTTAGCACTTATGAGGGAATAGCTAATCCCTACCAGCAGTTATCTGTCAGTGTGCCTACCTGGTCAGCGCATATCTTGTCCCAAGGCCTGTGTGAACAACAGGGTCCTATGCTTTTTCCTGAATGGATGGAGAAAGGTTTACCTATGTAGACTTTCTGGTAGCGTGTTCCATAGTTGGGGAATTAGAACTGAGAAAGCTCTTCCACCCATGGTGGCTTTATCAAACTGAGGGCAAGACAGTAGGCCTGCCTTGGATGAGCGGAGGTTAGGCCCTGGCACATAGTTCGGTAGGCGGTCCTTGATGTATTCCCGTGCCTTCCCACAGAGAGCATTATGAGCAATGCAAGCCCATTAAACCTGGCTCGCTGCTTGATTGGAAGCCAGTGCAGCTGCTGCAGAGGTGGTGTGGCATGTGAACGTCTTGGGAGTTTAGAAATCAGTCTCGCTGCATCGTTCATTATTAGTTGCAGGTTCCCTAACATCTTATCTGGTAGCCCAATGTATATAGCATTGCCTTAGTCCAATCGTGACACAATCAGTGCTGTCACCACCGTGTGCAGAGCCAAGAATGATAGGCGGGATGTCAGTTTCCTAAGTTTTCGCAACAGACCCACACAGCTCCCTGCCACGATGGACACTTGATTTGACCGTGTAAGCTTAGCATCTAATTTAATGCCTAAGCTCTTCTCGACTGATACCGGTGTGGGTATAGTACCCAACTCTTGTGGCAAGAAGAGACTGGACAAGGGATTGCCTCCCATGGTAATAGCTAGTACCTCTGTTTTGTCCGGGTTCACTTTGAGCGAGTTGACGGTCATCCAGTTTACTGTATACCTAAGGATGTTTTGTACACTGGATTGGGCTTGAAGGGAGCTGTCAATCCGAAAGATCAATTGGGTATCATCCGCATAATTAAAAACTCGACAGTCCATTTGAGCCAAGGCTGCCACCAATGGCTGAAGATAGATGTTAAAAAGAAGTGGGGACAGTGCAGAGCCCTGTGGAAATTTGCAAGCCAGGGCACCTTTACTGGGCACAAGTAAGGCTTCTTCTTGTCAGCTGCTAGCCTGAGCTGATCCAACGCCGATAGCATCACCAACTCTGTACTGTGATGGGCCATAAAACCTGCCTGCCACACCTGAAGTAGCTTGTGTTTCTCGATGAATAATGAGAGGGTTATAAGTACATGTTGTTCCACTACTTTGGCCAAGAAAGGGAGCTCAGATATAGGCCAATAATTCTTCAGGTTGTTGAAGTCTGCCCCTGCTTTTTTCAGGAACGGGGTTAACCTAGCTTCCTTGCAGTTGAGAGGGACCTTCCCAGTTGTCAGGGATTGGTTAATCAGGGAGAGCAAATCCCTCTCCATCACTGGGAGAGTCATCATAAACACCTTAGATGGGCGGGGGTCCTCGGGGGACCTAGACTTGACTCTGGCCATAATGTGGGACATCAAGTCTAGGTCTAGCCTTGGGCGCTCGGTGGTACTTCCACAACAAAGGGACCTTGACTGATATGGGTGTTACTTATGTCGGTTAGAATGTCCTTGACCTTATGTAGAAGGAAGGTCTGAAACCTGTTGCAGTCCTCTAAGTTGGCAGTAGCCTTCTGCTCCTGCTTTTGACTTAGTTCCTTCAGTACCCTAAATGTCTCCTATGTGTTATTCGCCTCCCTAATTCTGGCCTCATAGAAATCTGACTTCCTTGTGATGATGGCGTTTTTGGAAAGGGCTGGCATGGCTTTTTAGTCCTTGAGCGCCTCTGGGTCATACGACTTTTGCCACTGCCTTTCGTTCTGGTGTATAATCATAGAGTTTCATGAGCCCCATTTCATACTCTACTACATTTGTGCCTGAAAGGTTTTCTAATATTAGCCGCAAGGTCAAGCAATCGTAATAAACAAGACGAAAAACTTATGCAAATGCAAAATAGGGAACAAATCTAGACGTCTTGTAAAGCAAATCATAATAATACTATGGTTTGGTTTGTCTGTAGCTGGGTGTAAATTTAAATTTCAGACATTAGCAGTAAGTTCAAACCAAGATTGCATCGTAAGTATCCAGTTTTCTTACCAGAAGTATTCGATTTCTTAAAGCATGCAATAACAGATTGCTTGCATGTGCGAATTCCCAGCTGATTAAAAGGGACTCTTAACAGCCTCTTTCTTTTTTCCAGTAGAGCGGGAAGAAGCAGGTTAAATGAATTATGTTTTCCTCCCCAGTTTTTCACAGTCTGAAATAGGTAACTTTTGTAACCTGCAGCCAAGGCTTCGCGGGTGCAAGGCCTGGGAGAGCGCCAAATCGGGCACTAGTAAGCCTACTGTTTAGCTGCCTTGACCATCCAGTCTCTAAATAGGGCTTTGACTTGCGAATTTTATATTCATTCAGTATCATCCAAGCATGTGATCTGAGTGCAAGTGTCTCTTTATCTTTTAGCATTGAGATTTTTTTCATCAATCCATTGATGACTTTTTTTAAAAAGACTCTGGGGAAAAAGACATTTTCCATAAAGGGTGAATGAACAACTTATCTGTTGCCGAGTCTAAGGGGATGATTATGATGGTGGACAGACTTCAGTCCAAATTGCGATGCGACCATCACCACAGCGTCGCATTCCCTATATTTTGTATTGCGGCAGGGCTGTGGTCAGCAGCCCCCGCCGCAATACAAAAAAATAGGGTGTTGACATATCCCTGCACTATGTGGTAGGCACCATGCGGTGCCTGCCACATGGTACTGGGATATGTAGGTGGCACCATAGGTGCCCCCCCAGGGCCCACGTCCCAGGCCCAGGGAGGCTGCTTTGGACTCCCAAATGTGTTTCCTCCAGCCGTTTCAAAGCTGGTTGACCGCCGCAGAACGACCGGAGGAAAGGGATATTGTAATCCCTATGACGGTGCCTGACATTCACCACGCCATTCAGGGACTACAGGGAAGTCCGATGGGCATTCGGATGATATCCGCACCTCAGGACAGTGGCGGTCGGTCTTTCCGATCGCCACACATCCTCCCGCTATTGTAATCTTATGGGTGGAAATCCCTGTTACAATGGTGGAGGGACCGCTACTGACAGCCTGTCAGTGGTGGTGCCTTCGCCATCGTAATGAGGCCCTAAAGTAATTCAAAGCAGTGAATTTAAGTGTGTTTGAATTTTTTGCCGGAAAACTTGGCATAGATATTTTGAAGTGTTTGACTTTATTCTTTTCCAAACTTTAATATATGCTCCTTTCCTTGCGATAGTTTGATTTAATAGTCCAAATTCTAGCCAAGTCTGAGCCAGCAAGGCATTGCAGGAGAGACAGAAAAGAGACCTAAATATTTTTGTAGGAATTGTATTTAGAGTTAACGAGCCTCTACCACGCAGTGCTCTCTCTTCCATAGGAAATGCTCTATAGCAATTTTGCGTTTGTTACTTTTAACAATGGGATATGGCTTGGACCGCCTAATGACCTCTGTAACATTCGGAATGCAAGGAGTAGAGTACTGCCCTTCCTCTGCAAGTCTTTCTTATGCTGCTGAAAAGAACCCTTGTCATTGAATATTACTCCCAGGCATCTGTATGTTTTGACCTGCTCCAGGTGTCAGCCTTGTAAATACCACTTTCTTTTTTCTGTATACTGTTGCTTACCTCCATAACTCAACTTTTTTTTCTCATTTATTGCCATGCCATTGGCTATTAAATAGTTTGATATTTTATCAATAAGTCGTGCAGGCCAATGTTTGTTTGACTTAAGAAGATCACATCAGTGGCATACAGACGGTTTGATATGTGCTTGCCTCCTAATTAGGGGGGATGCGCATTTACTTCACAAAATAGGTTAAAAAGAATTGGTGAAAGAACACATCCTTGCTTCAGCCCCTGGGAGGTTTCAATTTTCCTAGATAGGAAAGGAATAGTCACCTATTTTCTCCCTTACACAGGTGTCTGAGTACAACATCTTGATTGCTTTCAAAAGACAAGCTGGAATGTCTAGATAAGACAGCTTTTGCCAGAGGAGGTAGCGCTCTACGCAGTCTAATGCTGAATTTAAAATCTACAAAACAGAGGTAGAGTGATTGCCTAATTAACTTGTTTTTATCTTTGATTACTGAAAGTGTTAGTATGTTGATCAGTGTACCAGAGACTTGAACGAAGCCTTATTGGTTGGGAGGGATAATTTGCTTCTCTTCAGCCCAAAGTAATAGTTCGGTCAGGAGGATCCATGTAAAGAGTTTGGACTCAGTATCTTGCAAGGTGATAAGGCAATCATTTTCTGGGTGAGACCAGTCCCCCCCTTTAAAGTGCATGTTATAATAGAGCCTCCCACTAATCCGGTATTATCTCTATTTGAAGTGCATTGTTGAAGTCTTTCAACAGATATCCTGCCCAAAAAGTCAGAATTGCCTTATACAGGGCTTGAGGGATTCCATTCGGGCCAGGTGCTCTTCTTTTCTACTTATTTTGATAGATTTTGTAGGAAAGTAGGTTCTGCTTCATATGGTTACCCTCACTTTTTGCTTGATGTGAAACTGTTTTTGACTAGTCTGACTGGGATCTGCTATACAGGACCCAGTCTATCTGCTTTCTCCTAAAACTGTGGTGTATGTAAATTAGGTACACGCAAGATTGGATACTGGGCTACCCTTGTCAGTCCCTAGTATATGGTACCCATGTACCCAGGGCATAGGTACCCCAGAGGTCTCCCATGAGCTGCAGCATGTATTATGTCACCCATGAGAGACCATTCAAAATGGAACTACAGGCCTGCCATTGCAGCCTGTGTAAGTTGGTGCATGCGCCACTTACGAAACATATAGGTTTACTATATCTAAGGGTCACTGCACTTAAATCATATAAGTTACCCCTATAGCAGGCCTTTACAATCCTGAGGGCAGGGTGCTTTAATCTAAGTGAGAGGGGGCCCCTGCATGAGCAGGAGGTCCCTGCAGCCTACCGAGTCCTTTCTCCTGGGCTGCCAGGAAAGCAGCTATAGAGGGGCATTACGTGACCAGTTTTTAAACCGGCTGGTGTCAAACATGTTGGAATCATACCCCCACACCGTTACCGGTGTGGAGGTATGATTCCATCCAGTGGGAGAGCCTTCCGTTAGGCTCTCAGTGTTCCCGGTACCAGCCTTCTAATCCCAGACAGCACAAAATGGTTGCGGCCGACCAGAGACACATTTCTTCCTCGTACTGCTGAGCCAAGCTCGAGCAGGGGAAGGCAGAACAATAGGCATCCTGCCACAGGGAGGTGTGACCACCTCCCAGACAGGATTATTTGTATAAGGGCTGGGTAGGTGCGCTTGCCAGTGCCTGAAAGTCTGCATGAGGAGCACATTTGGTGTCCCTGTGCTTATTCCAGTTCAAACCAGTACTGGGAGTCGTTGGCTGGCGCAAAACTGGACAAATGACATGGGAGTAACTGCCCCCCCATCCAGACCCTCACCAGGGAGGATCCCCTGAATCTTCCCAACCCTCTCCTTATGGTACTTCAGGGCTTACCTGGTTGAATGTCCCTAGATTCGACGTGGACAAGATTCAGAACTGGAACAACTGCACTTCTACTATATGGGCACTCTGGACTTTGCTGGACTTCGTTTGGGCCTGACTTTGTCTCCCTTTCAGTTTTCTGCCTCGTCTGTGCCTGTGCACCATACAGGTATCCGTGCAGGACCTGTAGAGCATTCAAGACACTTGATGATAATCTCCCTTGAAGTGAAGGAGTCACTTCCCTTCATTAGCAGGCACCTCAACACTGCTGACCGGTCTGCTAATCCTGAGCTTCTGCAGACTCCGAAGGGTTCAACAACACAGGTCGGTGCTATCTATGTCTCCCTAGGCCCGAGCTGCCCTCTCACCAAGTCTGAGGTCAGAATCCCTTGTGGGGCTGAATTAACCAAATTCCTGTGTACCGCGTACTTTTGCATGTGCATGTGGGCTCCAAGTAGCCCAAACCTCCGGCAACTTCTTCCACCAAGATCTTTAGCCACACCGACTTGTAGGCACCCTGGCCTGCTCCTGTTGTTGAGCTGCTCGAGGACCTCTTGCGATTCCTATGCCTCTGGCCTGTGGGTCAATTTGAGGGTCACCTTAGTTTTCCTTTAGCTGCCCTGAGTGCTTGGGGGCCTGCCCTGACTTCCCTGCTTGTGGTGAGTCTCCTTGACCTTCCTGGTCCCAACCGTGCACCTTCTTGATTTCCTGCACGGATTGCATTTGCCGAGGCTTGCTGGTGCTCCTGCCAGACACTGACCCCTCAGCACACTACATCCTTCGTGGGACAGCTCGCATCCAAGTCCTGGTTTCCTCAGCTTCGCTTGGTCCTCGCAGCGGTAGAGTCAAGGTCACTGTCATCCTTCCTGAAGCGCCAGACATCAGAGGGCATTCGTCTTCCAAGTCCCGTTGTCACCCCTGAGTGACATAGACTCTGTCCTCTCTGCTTCCAGGTGCTCTACTTCAAAAATCCATGTTTGGATTCCTCAGGACGCTTTCTCCTCTTCCAGCAGCAGCACTTTCCTGAAGTCCTCCATTGGGTTCAACTGCGGTTTCTGACGCCATTTCACTCCTATGCACACGGTATCCACGGGTGGAGTGGCTCTCCAACCTTCTGTCTTCCACTGGGTTTCTTCAGGGCCCACTGGGAAGGGTCCCTAATCTTTGAAATTCCAACCGCGACTTGCACATAGACTTGTAGGGCGCATGCAGTTGTGTTCACACACTGTACATGCTCTCCATTGGGTCCCTATCTACTTACCTTGGGTGGTTATGGGGGTCCCAAGCAATCTGCGTCCTCTCGACCTTGTCCTGACTTGTGTGGTTGTTCTTATACCATTTTTCAGTATATGGTTTGTCCCCCCTCCCCCTGGGCCCACTGTGTATTAGCGTTTTTACTGTGATTTATTTGCTAAAGTATTGTGTGCTTTGTGTTTTTCTCCATGTAGGAGATACTGTAACGTACTAGAGAGTGTTCTATGATAAATACATAATTGTATACATACTTTGTGTGGTTCCTTTTCATTTTATCCATACCATAAGATTGTATTCTAATAACAAATAATAATAATATACAAGTTTATAAAGCGCCTGGTTACACTAGGCTAGTGTGTCCCCGCGCTATGGTACCAACAAGCACAGAAGCAAATTACCAACGCCATCCCCCCATTCAGACCCTGACACCTATTATACTAATCTGAGGGGAATAGGAAGGTTTTCAACTTCCTACGGAAAGCTGTCTCCGAGGCCTCCAACCGAAGCCCCCCTGGAAGTTGGTTCCATTGTTGAGCCACCATGAAACAGAAGAAGCGCCCGCCTATTCTTGCCCTCCTGATAGTGGGTATCTTGACCTGCCCCATTCCGCTAGATCTAAGTTGGCGGGAAGGGGCATACAGAGTCAGAAGGTTATGTAGATATGTGGGCCCCTTCCTGTGTAGAATCCTATGGCTCACACACAGAGCCTTAAACAGGATTCGCTCCTTGATTGGGAGCCAGTGCAGGGTGACCAGGGCCTTCCTGGAGGAGGCTCTCTTGAGTAGCATCAGAACCATGCGGACTGCTGCATTTTGGATATGTTGGAGCCTCTGTATGCAGTTGACATTAGCACTCAGGTAGAGGACATTTCCATAGTCCAGCCTAGAGGTTACCAGAGCATGGACCATGGTTTTCCTGGCTGTGGTAGGCAGCAGGTCCAATGTCTTCCAGAGTCCGCGCAAGACTCCAAAACATGTACCTGCCACTAGCCTTGTGTGATGCTAAAAAGAGAGCTTGGGGTCAAGCCACACCCCTAGGTTCTTGACCTGTTCACTAGGCACAGGGATAGGACCCAGGGACTGGGGACACCAAGCCGATATCCAGACAGAAGGTGCTCTACCAACAACCAGCACATCCGTTTTGCTCCCGTTCAATTTGAGGCAGTTGTTGGCCATCCATACGGCTAGTTCTTGCATACATGTGTTGAAATTGATGGCTGCCTTATCATTCGCTTGTGCTAGGGACACCCCCAGTTGCATGTCATCAGTGTAGGACACGACTTTGACACCAAACTTTCCAGCAGTCTCTGCCACATCGGTGACATAAAGATTGAATAGAGTCAGACTGAGGGTGGACCCCTGAGGCACCCCCTGTTTCAGTCTGATGTTCTTAGACAAATAAGGTCCCTGTGCTATCCGAAAACTGCGGTCCCCCAGGAAGGATTCCATCCATTCCAAAGCTTTACCACCCACTCCTCCCTTTCTGAGACACTGTGTCAACGTGTGATGAGCCACAGTGTAGAAGGCGGCCCTCAGATCTAATAAGATTAAGGCTGCTGTCTGTCCCTCATCAACGTACCTCCGAATGGTCTAAGTGGAGAGGAGCAGAGCCAATTTGGTGGAGTACGATGCTCTGAAGCCAGACTGGGTGGGTTGGAGAAGGCTATGTTTGTTGATATGAGCCGTAACCTGGTTGTTCACTACCTTCTCTGCAATTTTCGCAAAGTATGGAAGTAGGGAGATAGGACGCAGATTGTCTAGCTGTTCCATGCTGACATTAGGCTTCTTTTTCAGAGGTAAAACCACAGCCTCCTTCCATTTCTTTGGCACAATGCCTGAGCTAAAGGAGAGCTCTAACAGATGCCTGATGTAAGGTTCAAGGTACTCCATACTCCCGCTCAACACCCTAGGCCTAGCAGGATCTCTGGGGGACCTGACTTAATGCTGCACGCTATCTTTATTAAGGTCTCGTGGTCAGAGATGATGAAGGTGTCCAGACCTTCTCCTTCTTTTATGTTACTTGGGGCCGCAACCTCCGTGCGCCCCATCTTTGCTCAACCTTCTCAGCAAAGAGCTCGGCTACCCAGTTACAGGATTCCACTGAACCCGTGATCGTTGCAGCGATATTGGCCAAGCAGGAGATCTCTTTGTGAATGGAAAACATCTCTTTTACCGAGTTGTCAACTCTCTCGATTTTCTCCTTATAATAGGAGGCTCTAGATTTCCTAATGAGGGCATGATAGCGCTTGAGACTCACTTTGTACTCGTTCATGCTTGGAACCGAGTAGTCCCTTCTCCATCGTCTTTCCAACCGTTTACAGGCAGCTTTTGCCATTTTGAGCTCATCTCCAAACCAAGGGGCTGATTTTACTTGCCTTCTGGACGCCTTAGCGGCCCAGGGTGCACAACTGTCAAGTGCCTCCGTGATGCGCCTGTCTAAGGCCTCACAGGTCGAGTCAATCTCCAGCCTGCCCGGGGTCCGCCCTGTGAGAGGGCTTTGTTGAAGGTCTCTTGTGAGAAGCTCGCCCATCTCCTGTGTTTTGCCCTGACTTCCACTATCTTTTGTGCCTTTCGAGCCGGCATCTGCACCTTAAAAGAGATCAGAAAATGATCCGACCAGGGAACCAGATGCAGCGGATCTATATCTAGCACATCCCAGTTGGAACAGATTGGGTCAAGTGAGTGGCCCAGTAGATGAGTGGAGAGGTCTGATTTAAGTGTCATCTGTAATGCTGCCAATTCTTGGCAGATCCCTTGTGCCCCAGACTCGGCAGCATCATCAAAATTCAAGTTCAGGTCTCCTAATAACAGTAGTTTCTCAGACCGCATTTCTGGATGGACCAGGCACTCAATCAGGCTGGGAGCAAACCGTGTGGAAGATCCTGGGGGTTCTTACACCAGAAGGCCCTTTATGATATAGTTATTGGATACAGTTATGGTGAAAAACCCTACTTCGCTATCCGTGATGTTAGTGGGCTCAAGGATGCACTGTATAGAATGCCTATAGATTATTGCAATCCCACCTCCGCTCCCAGTGGATCTATCCACCCTCACGTTCCCATAACCATTGGGGAGGGCCTCCAGGATGTCAGGGGCTGCATCCTTGTTTAGCCATGTTTCTGTGAGGAATAGTACATCTATTCTGATAAAACAAACTGCTTTACACTCCTACAAGACTAAGCCTGAAAGCTGCTCCCCACAGCTACCACTTGGGTAGCTTTGTAAGGTTGTCTGAGACCTCTTAAATCACCATAAGGGTTGTCTGGACTGGTGCAAGCTGCCCACTTACATTAGTGTAAATGTAAATGTACAGGAATTTTATATAGCGCAAATCACCAAGCGGTCTCTAAGCGCTTGCTTAGGGAACCCGTCCTGGTATTCCCCTGTGAGATAACCCCGGCAGGGTATCCACAAGGTGAAAGCCAGGCATGCCGCCGCGAGGGGCCGTTGTGGAGATTAAGCAAGCTATTGCCCAGAGTCGCAGAGTGTGAACCCGTGAATCGAGTAGGCACCGGAGCGAGAATTGTCAAGTCCATGGACATTTTAGGACTCAAGACCACGCTGAGCCGGGAATTGAACCCTGGTCCCGGGCTGACCTCTGCTTCCAGGTCTGCCTCCTCTAACCAGTGAGCCACACTTCTCCACGGACATCATATACCATGCCAGCTTCTCACAGATTTGCATTCTTACTCTTTTGAGATGTTAAGTGTACGATCATCTGGGTATATCAGCTCTGTTGATGTTTTGCTTTCTGTTTCTTGGGTAGATAGTGAAATAGTCTCCAAAAGTTGGTCAAATGTTATGTTACAAAACCAACCTAGGCAGCTTCTGTTACAATTGAATTTGTGATTGTCATTGGGGTCCTGTTCAAGTTGTTAATCATTCTTCAAAAATCCCTTGATTTTTTTCTTTTTACTTATATACAGTGCTTTTGCCCAAAGGGGTTTATGTTGGTAATGTTTTCTCTTCAAGATTAAACCTCCAATAGTCTTTATTTAGAGTCTTCAATTTGACTTGGAGTTCTTGGTTCACTGGGTGCCTCCTTGCTTGTCTCTAAATTCTGTTACGATTCCTCTTCAAGATACGGCATGATCCTGAAGTTTTAATCCTATTAAAGTGTTGTAAATGGCCTTTGAATTGCCGGATAGTAGTATTAGGTTTTGAATAGATGTTCAATAATTTTTCTATGAAGAGGGTCCACTGCACCGTTGGTGTAAGAGTATCAACTGAAAAACAGACCTTAACAAGAGTAGAAGCCTTGGCCCTAATTGAGTCGATTATACCCTCCAATCAGCGCAGCTTCCTCTAGTTTGTTGTTATTAACTCAACCGCACTAAATTATGGTCCAAACTGCACAGATGGGGGCTGCCACAGCCTCTATTAAATTTGCTAATAAACTTGCACACAGACATATGGCTGCAGGTGAAGTTGGGTGACAGAACTTTCTTGTCAAGGCGCATCCCTAAGGAAAAAGGGCTGAAACAAGGGTGCATCTTAGTACCGACTCTCTTCAACTTATATATAGCTGACTTAGTACCACTCCTGATCAGCTGCAATTCACACGCCCCAAAACTAGGAGATATTTTGATTCCCTGCCTCTTGTATACGGATGACATAGTCCAGATTAGTAAAAACAAATTAGGGTTACAACGTCTCCTAAAGGCAACTCGGGACTTCTCTAAAGCAAATGACCTAACAATCAACTTGGATAAAACAAGAACCATGATAATAAAGAAAAAAAGGAGACAAACTGGAGCCTGGTTTGGGGGAGAAACTAAAATTGAGGATACAGCGGAATATAAATACTTGGGTGTGAAGTTGGATAGCGGGGGTCGCTTCGCATCACGGAAGAATAGCATTAGGCACAAAGGCCTAATACTGGCTTCCACTCTAAAAACACTAAATTCAAAGTTGACGGGACCATCGATCCTCCCTTTGATTGAGGTAGTTCGGGCAAAACTGCAGCCAACAATCACCTATGGCAGCGAAGCTCAGAAAGGCAGAGAAGCTAAAATACTTGACGCCATTTTAACAACTGTATATAGGGTCATCTTTGGGCTGCCCAAACACACCTATCCGGCGCAAATTAGGCTTGAATTCGGTGTTCAAAAACAAACAGTTGCAAGGCAAGGAGCATTCATCATTGCATTGGACAAAGTACGAAAAGCGCCACATGGTTCACTAAATGAACAGCTATGGAAGGAGATAGAACAACATTCCAAATCACATGCCGTGGAATATCTTTATTGCAGTTTAAATGGGTTGGGCCTCTGTCAGCTTTGGAAACCATCAACAACCACTACTATTTTATAAAAAACTAGTGTGGAAAACAGTAAAACATCTTTCATTGTTGGAGGACAAGGCCACATTGACCTAAAGGGCCCATGGCTGGATGACATTGAAGACATATATACGAAGTCGGCCGCCCAAGCCTATTTCAATCTGGGGTATGACAAAAATATAAACATTGCTTTCATGAAGTACAGATTGGGGCTGTTACCCTGCATTCAACATCTTCTACCCTGGTTAAGAGAGAAAGCGGGCACCGCGTGCCAGTTATGTGGTTCAGCATCTGAAGATCTGCTGCATTTATTTTGCTCCTGCAAAAAACTGCTTAAAGAATAGAAACAACTGTTAAAGAAACACTTTAATCAGTGGGGGATTCACACCAGGAGGCAAGCTCTACTGGCATGCTTTGCACCGAACGATCCACAACTGAATTGCAGCCTAGTGAAGTATCTGAAACTGTGTGATAGTAAAATGCCTGAAATGGAGACATAAGGAATTTATGCAGGGAACACATGGGCAAATGTTCAGAGGCGCACTCGAGAAATTCCCCTCAAAGAAATTAACTTTTACATCTGAAGTACGCGGTGGTCGTACAGTACAGTACCTGAGGGCATGTCATACGGAGTCAGTAGATTTATTAAAAGGGGTGGTTCGCCAAGGCTAGAAGGGCTTGTCAATGGTTGGCAAAAAGTTTGTTTGGATGGTCGGGAATGCTTAGGGCAGCAAGTGGGCAGAAATTATACACTTTGTTGTTATAGCTGCTTAATTTTAGAAATTCTTTTGAGAAGCTTTTAAACTTAATAATCATGAAGGAATGCACTGTAAATGTATATAATTGTGTTCTTTTCTTTTGATCATGTTGGCATTTTGCAACGGTTTAAATTAACTATGCAAATAAAATTTATACCAATACCAACTCTCCCAGGAGGGGATTTGCCTTTTAATGGAACATGCATTGCGCCTGGAACTCGATGATTTGTTGCCCATTGTCGCTTTTATTTATTTAACTAATCTGAAACGATGATATAAGGTGATATTTGGGTAGGGTTACTGATGTAAAGTCAATTCTTGTGTGTGAATCTGCTACTTGGTAGGTCCATGTAGGTGGAGTACCTTGTTGGTGCCTACTGTTCAGTACCCTCAGTCAAGAGATGACACACCTTTCATTAGGCCCGCTGCCCTTACATCTCTAGGCCTGTTACCCTCTGGAGTGATGGGATGGTTGGGGATAGCTCATAGGTGATTGGCGACAGCAAATTCATATTGAAATCTCCTGAAATTATGATTTCCGAGGGTGTTACATCTTATGATAAACCTGGTAAAATATTTACTAGTTTAATGGACTTAAACTTCCTTGCACTTGAGTCTGGGGGTGTGTAGAGATTAATTAGTAAGAGAGCTCTTGATGTTTTTGTGCCATTTCCTCAGCTTTACTATTAAGATGTCATTGTCATCTGAAACCACCTGTTTGCTTTCGATCTTGAGTCCTGTGGCTACAAAAGTTGTCAGGCCACCTCTTGGGCAAGCATGTTTCATTATTTTAACAGCTGGACTAAAAAAGCCAATAAATGTGTCCACCACAAATGACTGGGTCACCCATGTTTCTTGTAAAAGAACAATATGAAAATGTCTGTTGAAAATATTCAAGTAAGTGTTATGGCTTTTGGCTTGTATGCCATTTATCTTTCATGACCATAATCGTACAGTTTCCATTGAATGGATAGGCAAGGTATGCTGGGAGTACTGTATTTTTTCTTGTTGGGCACATGAGCCATTGTGTAAGGCTGCTATTAACCAGCTTAGGTTGAGTTAAACTCTGTGTTCTTAACTGGGAGTGCAATGCTGGTGACGATGGGGTCATTTTACCAAAGGGGTTTTTGAGAATTGAATATATTTAGTTATTGTCATGTTTGCCTTGTGGCTGAAAAAGCTCATGCTGAAGATTGGGCAGGATTGGATAAAGAGCTGGAGGGGCCATACTGATTTTAATTCTCCAATTTAAGAAGCATTCTTTTTCCTGAGGGACTTTCCCAGCTAGATGGCAAGAAGTTCAAGTCACCAGGGTAGGTTCTTGTGTCTTGCCCTCGATGTGAGTTAGAAATTCAATTAATTCGATATCTTCTGTGATGATTTTTTTTTTGATAGATGGGATTGCCAGTACAAGTCTTAGGAAGTTACCTCGATTGAGTATATTGTGGTTTCCCCCAAGATGAGTATTTTGGTATAAAAATTGTTTGGCAACTTTCATCCGTTAAAACAGGGAAGATGATTACCTTGCCTGAACCAAAATCAGCAAGACCATTGCTTGGTGGTTCATTGGCCAAGAGTGAACCAATTCGGTTTGTCCCTTGGCCTAATTCAACCGGGTTAAGAACTTGTTTTTTTTCGTAAATCTTAATTTTTGGTTTCTTTTGTGCGGGCAGAGGATGAGTTGTGGCTACTACAGATGTAAGACTGTCGATACTATTAACCGCTGGTTCTTGGTGGGGCAAAGCATTTTCCCTTTAATGTTGATTTGGGGTACTTGATCTCGTAGGTGAGCTTGAGGTTGCAGAAGCTGTAGGTCGAGTTGATGTTCGAGCTTCACACTCTTCAAAGGAGGTGGTATTTCGGGGGGCTATTCCCTGATTTTTTGTCAAAGAGGGAAAAAAGCTTCTTCCTTTTTACTGATCCCCAGCTGATCTACTTTGATTCTTGCCCTGTCTCATCCTTGGGCTTATTTGTATAATCAGTGGTAGTCGTGTTTGTACAAGGGATTCTCACAAAGCTGTTTTTTTGTTTTATTTCTGGCTCTACGTTAGGATTTTTTCTCCATGTTTCGTTATCAGTTTCTCTGAATATGACGGAGAAGATGGTTGAGGGTTGTCAGGTTGTCGGGTAAGCACACTTGCAGGGTAGTAACTGTGTTGGCAACCTCATCTATTTTCTCTGGTAACTATATAGGTTGACTGTCAATCACTGTTCCTGGAGTTCCTGCGTTCTTTTAAATTTTCAATTAGGGTGGTCCGAACATCTGGGATGGATGCAAGTTTATTGATCAGTGGTGCACAGGTGCAATCTATATAAGATGTTGCTGCTTGAGTTTGCGCTTGGGTTATTAAGTTGTTTAAATGTGCTCTTTTCTGGTTGATACCTGAAACTGATTTTGACATAACATTGAGGTCTACTTGGACATCCATTTTATTTGATTGGTATGTCAGGGCATCTAATGTCAATTGCGATGTTCTAAAAAAAATAACCTATATGGTACCTGTTCCAGTAATTGATGTAGCTGGGAGGTCCTGATTTTGAGACGTTTCAGGGTTGCATTTACTCTGGCTCTTACTTACTGACAGTGGATCTGGTTGACACTCGGTTTCTAGTCTAACCTGTGTGGGTTGATTGCTATTGATTGAATTACCATATAAACACAGAGTACTCCAAAGGTGATAATTCCCTTTTTTAGGTAACATTTTGTTATTTTCCCAATGGTCTAATCTTTCTGGAGTTGGGTTGCGGCAACATGACGCCTTCTTTAAAATGCCAATTTGCATGTCAGGAGTGAGCTGTGGTAAGCTTGTGATGCAACTAGGACTTGATTGTTGCTGCTCTAGTTGTCCGCTTACCACATGATTTAATTAATTTGTTTGGAGTATAGTTCAATATTTTAAAAGAACGTTACTGTCTTTAATAATGTTTACATTTACTTCAACTGGCGGCTGGGCACCAGTTCTCAGTAACAATCTTTGGTGCTTTTGAAGTTGACATGAACTAGTAGAAGGTTGTAGCGATAGTGATCCCAGTGTGAGTAGCTCCAGGTCCGTTGTTGGTCCCCATTGAGAGTCTTTGCTATCTGACAGCTTAAGAGTTGCTTCTATTTCTGCTGGATCCATGATGCCATCAGTTTGGTCGGCATGAGTACATGTAACACCTCTAGTTGGTGTAATTGGTGCTGGGAGGATACAAGAGTCACCTTGAATGGTAAGCATTGCTCCAACTGGGTCCTTTAAGAAGTCAAACTTGTGCTGGATTTTGGTTTAGTTTCCGAACATTCGTAGCACAGATGAGATTAGTGGCTGATACTCTTCACTAGATTTTGCTTTAGAGTTTTTTACTGTTCGCAATGCTTGTAGTCTTTTCTTACTCCTTATTGGAGGGAATGGCGCCCTTTAATGACCTGACCACATATTTGACCTTTTATGTGGGGTAATAAAGTTGTTCTCACATATTCCTGATACTTCCATGTGGAGTTTGTGCTTATCAATTTCCCAAGTTGACCTTTGTGCTTATCAATCCAAACTTCTGTATATTCAAGAAAAGAGTTTAGAGGTAGCGGGCAGTGTTGAGAGGGCTTTCCAACAGTGCCGCCTTCTCTTGTGCTTCCCTGCCCGCAAGCCAGTCTGTCTGAGTTAAAGGAGCTCACCCGGCTTGCTGCCCCATGCCAGGTTCCACATGGGAGGACACAAGTGCACCTGCTGCCTTGTGCTGTTAATTACTAGCTGCCCCTGATGCGATTTGGGTGCCTTTCCAAACTTTCCAAAGTTTTCCAGAACCTTTCAGACTGTGCAAATAGATTCCTTTCCAAGCTTTCTAGAATTTTCCAGAACCTTTCAGGTTGTGCCAATAGATGCCTTTCCAAGCTTTCTAGAATTTACCAGAACCTTTCACACTGTTCCAGTAGTTAGAACAGCCACTGTGGTATGCTGTGTGTTGGTTGCAATGGCAGCAGGTTTGTGTAAGCAATGTTTTGTAGCAGATTTCAATTAAGGGAGCTGGGGGAAACCGGTGTGCATGAGGTAGGTGGATGGAATTAGGGGAGCAGAGTCATTGTGTAGCCCCACGCTGGGAAGGCACAAGTTGCACGGGCATAATGCCGGCTTTCTCCATGTCTGCTAGCGATGAGCCACTTTCCTAGGGTTAACCTTAACTTCGCTCGCTAATTAGGCCTACTCCGCTGATCTGCATTGCACCGAGATGACCCCCTTCTCTCCGTTCGGCTGGCAGGGCAGCAGCCGATTGAGCCTATCAGGCTCTTTAAAGTGGAGACTGGTTGGTGGTGGCAGGTGGCGGGTGGCAAATAGATGTGGAGGGAGAGGGAAAGCCCGAACTCCTGGTGATTGTCTCCCCTTGGAGAGCCGCTCATAGCCACTGCTGCTGGGATGGCTGCCGGGCTTGTATCTTCTGTCAAGCCCACTGCTCCCTACACTCCATCACTACTGGTGCCGATTCACACACTAACACTAGATCTGAGCAGGTTAGAAGGTTGTTTAGTGACACAATATTTTGTAAATTATATTTTTGTAGTTTACATTGTAAGTATGCACACTCGATACATGATATCACACTACTTTTGCTGAAATATTTGTGTGTTGTATTATTGTTTAGGTCAATATTATGTTACAAAAGGTGGTTTCAGGTGGTGTGCATTGGTTTTAGGCCCAGATCTCTTTACTGGGGTGAATGTATGACATTGTTCTGCATTCTGTCCATCAATTGTTCTTTTTGCATTTGTCACCCCGAATGAGACAGGTATGCCCAGACGTGGGTCCCGTGCTCTCCATGCCACTGGAGCCAAGCTATCCTGGCTGATCAGGGCTGAAAGGCCAAAACTGGTCCTAGGATGCTTGTTTCCCGTCCAGGGAGGACCTGGACTGGCAGTTCGGGCTGGACTGTTCCCTTTGGGCACAGGGTCAAGACTGATTTGTATATGGCTGGGTCCAAACTGGAATAGCATGGTGTGCAAAAAAACGATGGATTTAGGTCCAGATCTGTGTACTGGGGTGGATGTATGACATTGATCTGCATTCTGTCCATCAATTGCTCTTTTTGCATTTGTCACCCCAGTGTGCATTGGTACTCATTTCTGGGAGCTAGGACATAATCTTCTTTATCAGATATTAACCAAGAGCAGAAAAAATATATAAAATAGAGACAAGGGGAAGCAAAATGTAGCAAAACAGTGACAAAGGGAGAATACAGGTATGGAAAAATGAAAAATGAAGAGACAAGAAATCCTGGTTGGTTGAGGAAAGAACCATGAGGCACTATCAAGACTAACCTGGGATGGTATTTGGGAACCACAGAATTTGGCAACTATGGCAGCAGACTCCGAAAAACATTTTGGGTCCCTGTTTTATGGCTTTTTATCAAATTAAACATGACCCTTGTGTTTTTTTTCAAGAAATATATTAGCATCTATTATTCTAGAGGAAATTGGAAGACTTTATGTAACATTTCACATATTAATTATTTCTAAAACAAACGTTTACCATATCTCTTTGTGTGCTAGGGAACACTACCAATTCTTTGGGTGTCCCATATTCCTGTCCCCTACTCATTGCTGTTGTCTATATATCTTCCCACAACTGACCATTGTATTGTGAGTTAAACAGATTTCTACTGCAAAGACCGCTGCTGAACTGCCGACACCGCCAGCACACCACAGACCGCCGTGGTCGGGGAAGAACAGCAACCATAGGGCAGTACAGAGGAGTTTAATCGCCGTCCGTATTACAAGTTGGCTTTCCAACGAGCTGACCGCGGCAGTGGGACCGCTAGCTTCAAGTTGACAGAAACAAAGGATTTGGGTCATGTAGTCACCCATTTCCTGTTCTTCCCATAAGAGTTCGACATGGATCCCTTTCTTCAGGTCCCCCCTTCACAGCAGCATCTTCACCCGAGGATTACAGCCTTGTTTGCGGCGATATACAGGTGAGTCCTTTTTGTGCCATATACCCGTTGCCTGGACTGCCCACATATGGGCCAGACTTCGGCAATGAGTAAATGGTATTTTTCCACATGTATCATGCATATGTGCGCATTTACCACATATACAGTTGAAATGTTCCCACAGGCATTGATAAATATGGAAAACTAACCACCACCGCTGCAAGATCTCCGCAGCCACACCGCTGGCACCATGGTAAACTCAAAATAGGCTGTAGTCTATTGCCAGCCGCGGCGTTCGGATTGCCAAACTTGTAATCAGACCTTTAGAATTTTATAATTCGTCAGTCTTCCTGGCTTTGCCTCCCTTTTTCTAAGTTTGTCTTCAGACAAGATCAAGCTTTGAAAGGCTTTTTTCATGTATTGCTGTATGACTTGTATTCACTCACTTCTTGCTGCTGCTTCTTGTTCCAATGTTCAAGGTTCTGTGTGCACAGAATGATGCCTTTTAGTATCTGGAACCCAAGTTATGAATAGGCTTACCTAAGCAACCGATAGGATTGTGTATCTGGTATTTCTTAGAAGAGTACTCAGGACTTTCTAGTTTTGTTTCTTTCTCTAGTTTCCCGTTTCATTGGTATCTGATTACGTCTGGTACAAGCATTTCTTTTTTGCAGTGCTCTTTGTGGTGAATATGTGCTGTGTAAATAAAAAGTTAACAAAAATACACCTGGATGAGTGAGTGAGAAAAATTGAAAGAGTAGCTGTAAAAATATTGCTCATATTGTTGGTTTTCTGAAAGTATCCTGTATTTCAGTGCAGCTGTTTTTTGGCAAATGTGCACGGTTGGTTCAAATCTATTTGTCCCGCCCTGAATGTTTTTTAGTCATGGATGCCTTTTATTCATTTTTGTAAGTCATATGGGCCACATTTACAAGAAAGTGCCGCAGCGCAGCTCCGCAAGCCCTTTGGCTGCAAAATGATGCAGCCCTTTCAAAGCACAGATATGCTTCATATCTACAAGGATATGAGAGATAACTTTGCTCTCCCCTGCGCTGGTGCACAATTTGCTGCCATGAGCCAACGCAGGCACCCATGCACTATGGTGCAAGGATGTCTGCGTCAAAGGGATGATCGTTTATGTGCTGGAAGGTGTCCCTTCCTGCACATAAACATTCTGAAATGGCGTTTTTCAACTTCTATGTGTGCTGCAAAATGGCATTTTTTTAATGATTGTTTATGTGTGGGAAGGGACACCGTCTGGCACATAAACAATCACCAGAGGTGATTTCCTCATCTATGTGTACTGCAGAAGCAAAAAAACGAGGAGTAATTAATACATTTCTCCTTGTTGCGCCTTCTTATGCCTCCCCTGGGAAGACGATGCATTTCCAGGTTTACGATTTCTCGTAAATCTGGAAATGTGTTAGGCTCCATGGGTGTTACGTGGGAAGACCAACAGCATCACCCATGGAACGCCCCTTTCACGCAAAGTGCTGCGTGTAAGGGGACATATTTACAAGGACAGGAAAAGCCATGCAGGGTGGCCTTTCCTGTCCTTGTAAATATGGGGCAGAAAAATGTGCCATCAGTGCGTCACAGAAAGTGATGCGCCGACGGTTTGTGAATAAGCCACTTATTCTTTAGGGTTGTGTTGTTTTAACCACATAGAAAATGTGGAGCATGACCAATATGGGTAAATAAACCTCACTGATCAATTTGGGCCTTATTTATGAAGGCCTGCGACACTTTTATGCCGCTGTTGCGTCATTTTTTGTGATGCTGCAGGGGCATAAATGTGCACGTTGCCCCATGTGAAAGGACACATTGCTAGAGTTGCGTCTGTTTTCAAACAGACCCCAGCATTGTGCCACTTTTGCACCTGCAGATACGTCAGAAATACTGACGTATCTGTAACTCCTTGGGAAATGGAGCACCGTACATTAAATACGGCACATCCATCCTGTCGTAAGGAGGGTGCAGTGAAAACTGTTGCATCGCTGTTTTCACGCAGCAATGTGACATTTTTCATAAATGAAGCCCCTTATAATTTGTAAAATAAACTTTGCTGCACATAACACTTTTTGCATTCTTTTTGCACATAACAAAGCAGCTCTGTAAAAATATGGGGAAATATTAGAATTTTGTAAACCAGCTAAATATGAATGTGTCTCTATAGATTGTGGTACATAATTCTCCATGTGCACTTTGAGACAGACACTGTCAGCAAAAAATGTTTATTTGGATCTCGAGTATTCTATTGGCAGAAACATAAAACCGCGAAATATTTATTTCTCAATAGAACATAATTTAGATTGAAGCACAGTTTCATTATTAATTCATAAATAAAAGAAAAAGCAATATCCGTCTACTTTGCTATCACCAAATCGCCCTACTTTCTATTCAGATGTACTAAACAGTAACATTTTCCCTTAATCTATCAGGCCCACTTGTAATTCTTTTTTTATGTATTTATTTTTTATTGGAAATGCAGTACAAAACACAGGAAAAAAACACAGACCATCTTTCATCATCATAAACATTAAACACGGATGAAATCATTAGTAAGTACTAAAACTAAGGGTCCAGGGCTAGTGGTCTTATACAGAATATAGCCATTGCTTGACTGGGCCCCAGATTCTTGCAATGCGCCTACTTCTTATTCAAAGACAATAGCTATTGATATTTAGGAACAAAGATGAAGTTGCAAAAAGGAACTGTTTCTGGCCACAATGCACAACAATGGATTCACATCAATATGTTATTGGAAATTTTAGAGCGCACGTTCACCAACAGGTCTCTTGGCGCTGAGTTTTATTTGGAGTAACCGATTTAGAAAGTCTGTATCTAACTGTAAGCTTGAGTAAAAATCCAGGTCTTCAGCTATTTTCTAAATCGCATATGGTCTGTTCCTAGTCTCAAAGATGTGGGCAGAGAGTTCCCGAATTGGGGTCCTTGTATTGAAAAACGCGACCCTCCTGTCCGTTTGTGGCTGAATCTAGGAACCACCAAAGATTCATATACGTAGATCTTAGGGTGCGGTGTGGGGAGTATCTGTGAATTCCAGAGAATATGTACATGGAACCTGTGTCATGTATAGCTTTGAACAGGATGCATCCTGTTTTGAATATGGAACGCTGCTCCACTGGAAGCCAATGAAGCTCCTTCAGCAGCGGCCTGACGTGACATTGTCTGCCTTGTTGATAGATGATTCTTGAGGCTTGATTTTGTATCAGCTGCAGATGGTATTTCAGGTTGCACAGGAGGCCTAAATAAATAGCATATGCATAATCCATTTTTGGTAAGATCAAGGGAATAATGATTTGAATGCTGGCCTTTCTGATGAAAAACCTTCTGATTGTTCGCAATTTCCGTAATTGGACAAAAAAAGGCAGAGGTAACCGAGCTGATCTGCGAGCTCATGGAAAGATCTGAGTCGATTTGTATGCCTAGGCTCTTAATCGTGTTCTTAGGAATAGGTGCAGTACCTAGCTTCGAGGGCCAGTGGGCAGGAGTCCAGTGCGATAATTTGTTGTTAGGGATGATGATTTCAGTTTTTCTGGAGTTTAGTTTTAAATGATTTTTGCTCATCCAATTCTTGATGAACAACATGGTGTTCCTGAGAAACTCCTTTGAGTTTGTTGAATCATCGATGGAAAAGATCAGCTGCATATCGTCAGCATATTTATAGATCATTACCTCCATCTGACGAACCATGAATATGAGGGGGCGAATATAGACATTGAAGAGGTACGGGGACAAAGAGGAACCTTGCGGTACTCCTCATTTCATATTGACGATGCCGGATTTGTAGGGCGAAAGCCACACTGAATGCTTCCGGGTCTTCTAGAAAGGATTTAAACCAATTCAGGGCAGTACCTCTGAGACCTGCTGCAGCAATACGTTCCATCAAAATGTCATGGTTGACAGTATCGAAGGCTGTAGACAGGTCCAAGAGAATCAAGGTCTGAGTGCAGTCCTAGTCAACCTTTCTTTTTAGGTCATCCATGACGGCTAGTATAATAGATTCGGTGGAGTGAGATGGTCTAAAGCCTGCTTGATGGGAATCTAAGAAATTGGTTCCTTCTATGAAGGTGCTAAGAAGTTTGGCTACATGCGTCTCTAATAGTTAGGCCGGGAAGAGAAGAAGGGATATAGGCCTATATTTGTCCAGCTTCTGAGGGTCAACACCATGTTTTTTTAAGCAGAATAATCACTGTTTTTTTAAAGGCTGACGGCACAGTCCCTTGGGTCAAGGATAGATTCAGTAGGGAGAGGATAATCTCTGGGAACCCTGTAAAAATTGATGTTTGTATATGTAGGGGACAGGCATCTTTAGAGGAGCCTGATTTTACTTTATTTAGGAGTTCAATGAGATGTTCTTTATAGGCATGAAAAAGTAGCCATTAAGTTGCGGTTGGTGTTTCCTGAAAATTCTTCCACATCCTTGCAATTGGAATCTTTGGAGTCTTGAATTTTCTTGATTTTATCTGCAAAAACGGAGTTTAAGTCATTACATAGTTTCTGTGTGGCAGTGATGGAAGGGGTCATACGATCAGCGTTTGATAGCTCCCTTACTGTATTGAAGATGTCTTTTGTCTTATTATTTGAGTTTAATACTTTGTTAGTAAAAAACGATTTTTTTGCCTCCAAGATGGCTTTTTTTGTAGGCCGTTAGGCTAAGATTATATTGTTTTCTAGATTCTATCGAATAGGTGTTTCGCCATTTCCTTTTGGCCTGACGTGTTCTAAGTTTAGCAGATTTTAGGTTGGCAGTAAACCATTTACATGCTTCATGCCGCCTAATACAAGAGGTTTGAGTCTGTAGAGGAGCTGAGTGTTAATGTCATTCAGTTGCCAGTTGGCGATTTCTCTCTCAAACGTGTCTATATTTTCCAGACTGGTATGCAGCTGAAGGTTCAGGGTATCACCTACGGATTTCATGTTTATGTGATTCCAGTGTCTGGATGAGCCTTTTTGATGGGGCGTAGTTTTGGGCACAGTAATATCACTCAAAGTGAAGCAAATTGTATAATGATCCAACCATAAACACGGATGAATTGCTAAATTCTGAAAGGTGAGCTGAATAGACCAAACTTGGTCGAGTATGTGACCTTTGATGTGCGTGGGCACTTGGATATGTTGCATGAGGTTCAGACTTAGTAGGGACTCAGTCAGTTCCTTAGCGCCCTTTCCCCTTTCCACCTCATTAGCCAAATAGTTCATGTCTCCAGTGACCAGGACTTTAGCATAGTACACGGTTTGGGACGCGATGCTATTTGCAAATTCTTTGGGGAATTCCGGCATCGCTGTAGGTGGTCTATACGAAAGGTCACATACCATTGTACTATTAGAGAAGTTCAGTTTGACTATTAGGCTATCAACTAGTGTTATCTCCAGTGGTGAGATGGTGGTAAAAGACAGTGCTTTTTTCATGGCAACTGCCACCCCACCCCCCTTTTTTCCTCTAGATCCATTAGATTGTAAGAGATAATAGTTTTCTGGGAGTGTGGCTAGAATATCTGGGGTGGATTCTTCTATCAACCATGTTTCTGCCATAAACAGCACATCGGGTGAATCAGTATCTAGAAGGTTAAACAATTCTAGTTGGTGTTTGACCTTGCAGGAATGGACAGAGTAATTTGGCTTGAGGCCTGCCAAGCGCCCCTGTGCTTCCAAAAATTTAGCACCTGACCTGGATGTAGGAGGCCGAGCTCATCTAGTTTGTGTTGAAGAGGCAAGTCGTGCAGTTGCCTTTCTCGCGGGTCCATGTCTTTAAGCTCTGCCAGCGTGTAGATTAATTTTTGGCCATAATGGCTGGCTCCTGGCCCCATTTGGACGTGGACAGGCGCAGACAGGCTTGCCTTTGGCGCGCCTTCTGAGGGCATCAATTTCAAGCTTTCGGAGTGCAACTGACTCTGACCCTTCCTCACCTGATTGGCTAGGAATCCCCTGCCCAATAGCATTACTGGCTGTTACTCTAAGGCTACGTGGTGAGAGAGAGGGGAGGATACAGGTAACAGACACATCAAATTCAATCACATTTTCCGTCTATGGTGCAGCGCAATTAAAAATAATTCAGTGCTTAAACGTTTAAAATAATGATTAAAAAGCAAGGTTCCTTTTAACAAGACTATCAGGAACTGTGTCTCCCGACAGTGCGTTCGCGCTGCGGGCATCAAGTTCAACCCTTCGAAGTGCAACTGACAATGCACGCCCACAATGACGTTGGCCACGCCCCTTTGAGAGACCCCTCCTAGTTTTTTCATCCCACTTAAATCCCTGACAACAACATCTGTAGTCCCCAACACAGGAAACATATTTATTTAGCACCCGTGCAGAGCAGAGTCAGCATGCCTTCATTCATGAGGGGGGATGGCAGTGGGGGGAAGGGGTCATTAGTGAAAAGAGCAAATGTTTTTCCTGTGTACCTGAACCATATCACTGATAGCAGAGACTGTGCTCCATCCAGGGGGTGGCACATAGTTCAAAAGTCTCCTCAAAGAATGGGTGTACTGCCTGGCAGCATCCACTCTCCTAGGATCATTCAGGACCCTTTCAAGGCGCATGGCCTCCACGCACAGAAACAAGGACCGGCGAGTGAGCACTACGTTGTGTTTTCTTAGTGTCTGTGCGGTCATGCGCCACAAGCAGCGCTCTTTCTTTACTAATGAGGTGTAAAGCCGCGGTCTGGGCTGGATTTTCGAGGGCGCTCATTGGCTAAGTTTATGCAGGTGTAAACCAGACCAAAAACAGTCTACGGAAATATTGCTGCTTCTTTTGTAATGTTGAATGCGCCCTGGTAGAAGTAAAATGAGCACAAACTCTTATGTCACTAGTTAATAAGCTATGACTAAGGAGCAGTGTGACGGAAACTATGTCAACAATAACAGGTTATAAAATAAAATCAGCATAACTCAGCTTTTGTTTTTCATATACCTCCCCAACCATAGTAACACTCTCTCATGTCAAACTGTCACAGTGCACGCTATATAAAGGGCATACATCACAAAGCCGTTTTGGGTCAAGTAGCCTCAAAAGGATACCTAGGAGGCGTGAATGCTTTTATCACTGAATAATTGTGCTCTATGACTGCCGACAATTATTCACTGGAAAAAACGTAAGTGCTTAAAGAGAGGTGTGCGTCTAGAGTTTGCAAATGTACACAGACTTGTGAGTTAAGGGGCATTCACAAACTCCTCTCGGACCCTGTCCCAATATGGAATTTGCTGGAGGTTTGCTAATATAAAGTGATGGAGTAGGAGTAAGTCTTTTTCCTTAGTGAAACTGCGAACGGAATTCCCTAAATTTTGTGAGGGAGTAAGGAAGGGGGTTTCCTATGAAAAAAAAAATCTTCCCTTTGGAGATGAAATATAAGAAAATATGGGCACTTTTAGAGTAGACTGCTTTGCCCCAGTGTATAGTTGTCCTGTGCTTACAATTATACATTTGTGTAGTTCAGTTCAATTTCTTTTATTCGATTTGACGATTTGCAAATCATAAAAAGTACATTTAATACAAAAAGAGAAAGTAATAAGGTCACAGAATGAATAAATCACTATACAATAAAGCTTTTAAATCAGTGGAATGGTTTTTACAGATTAAAAAAGAAATTCATTTAACTGAAAAGATTACGACGTATTGATACTACTGCTTTGAGAAAAGTTGCTATACGTTTGGCTTCATAGGGGGATTTCGGGGATTGTAAATAGTAGAGTGCTGGATATGAATGTCTGAGTCCACTTGATAGGAGTATGGGAATAATCCATGTTTTCCTTGCTAGTTTGTAATATTTGCAAAAGAGGACGACATGAATCGTTGATTGTAAAGCGACTCCATCACAGGGACATCTCGGCAGATTACGGGACCAGTTCTTCATTTCTGGGAATGCTACCAGACGATAAAAAAGGTCAAAACGTAGTCTAGTAAGTAGAAACTTTTCATGATTCGTTAAAAAATATGTCAAATAGGACTGGATAGCTTTTCCTGACTGCACTAAACAGATTTTTCCGTTTTGCGCTTTAGTAATCTCTGCCTGATTTCGGAGTTCTCTCAAATGGCCCATACATTTTTGCTTTAGTTGTTTCCTTGAAATGTCTTCGACTGAGGGCGGTTCGTGAAAATATTGCTCGCAGTCCAGGTCTTTGAAGAAGTTATGTATGTAGTTAAGCCACGGGATTTTCCGCCAGATTGTTAGGCCGAGGCAGTCCGTAATGAGGGAGCGAGTTAGATGACTTTCGGTATTGCACCATATTCGTTGCCACAATAAGATGGGCTGGCATCGAATGGTGTCGATGATATACTCCATACCGAGCTCCTGGTGCGCAGCTAATGTCGGCGAGCTTTGGGGAAGGGCTAAAATGTATTTAATGAAGGCGTTTTCGGTAACCTGAAGCTGGTCAATACGTCCATATCCCCAGATTCCAGCTCCGTAGGTAGCCACACTGTGACATTTTGCGTAATATATAGCTAACAGTTCAGGAGGGGCTGGTTTGCCTAGTTTCCTTGAAAAAGAAATTAGTGCAGAGGTTGCATGACGGAAATGTAGATTTCTGGCTTCCACTGCCTTATGCCAGTTCATTTCGTCATCCACCAGAATGCCCAGATATGGATACACCGGAGTTCTTTCGAGACTGTTATTGTCAATCAATATGGGCTTGGAAGCTTTTATTCTGGGGCCAGTATACATTGCGAACGTTTTTTTGATGTTAACTTTAAGGCCAAGTGAGTCCATAAATGATACGTATTTATTGAGCTGCCGTTGAAGTTGGTTTAGGGTCCGTGCTAAAATTACAGAGTCATCGGCATACAGGAGGGTAGGAATTGGGCGGTGATTTATCTGAGGCAGGTCCTGGCTCCCTTCCAGCATCGCCTGTTCGAGCCCGTTTGTGTAGAGGTTGAACAGGAAGGGAGCCAGTACACAACCCTGCCTGACTCCTTTCGTTATTCGGAAGGATCGTGACAATTCACCACTGGTGCTGAATCGTACTCGGCCTTCTGCGTTACTGTAGAGTTCCCTTAGAAAGGCTAATATCGGGGGGTCTACTCCCAGGGCGGCTAGTATTTGCCAGAGCTTTGCATGCTGGACACAGTCAAAAGCCGCGCTTAGATCTACATAGACAAGGAAGATGTTACCTCCTTTTGCGCGGGCATATTTTCCTACCAGGAGGACAAGGTTGAGTGCCTGTTCCACGGTCCCGAGCCCCTTCTGGAAACCATATTGCAGGTCAGTTATGATGTTATTCTCCCGGGCCCAAGATTGTAATCGGTCCAGGAGTAGTCGACCTGCAATCTTGCCCGTGGAGTCCAGAAGGGAGATTGGTCTATAGCAAGCAGGGTCGTTGCGGTCACCTTTTTTGAAAATGGGTAGTAGTGTGGAGGTTGACCATGAATGAAAGAGACCAGAGGATACTACTGCCGACATGACCCGTGTGATTATTTTTGACCAGTAGTCAACATCATGCAAGAACAGATCCATTGGGACCCCATCGGGCCAGGGGCCTTGCCAGCTTTTGAGGCCTTGATTGCCTTTATGATTTCGTTGAGAGTGAACCGTAGGTCAATCGGGTAAATATTGTTCTTCACCGGTTCAGGATCTTGTAACTGGTTATTTGGTGCAGCATCTATTGGTGTTCCAAAGATTTTTGTGAAATGGGAGACCCAATCCTCCTCAGTTATTGCCACGTCAAGATGGTCAGGGTCACTGCTATTAGCCAAGAAGGGTGACCTTACTGTCTGCCAAAATGCAGTGCTATCTTTCCTATAGGCACTGTCGTGTAGGCGCTGCCAAAGTTCTTGCTTGATCTGCTTTTTACGATTTTTCCGGGTCGAGTTATAGGTTTTCCTCAACTGCGAGATATTTTGAGGGTCTCTCGGTCGCTTGCATAGAGCTTCTTTGAGGGATGTTAGTGCCTTCCGGCAGGCAGTGTCAAACCATCTCGTAATGGGAAGTCTGGGCTTGTTTTTTGTGTTGACAAATAGCTCGTCCTTTATTACTTCCTGAATGTTTTGGAAGGAGGTGACAATTGTTTCTGGTGATGTCTCCAGGGTCATGCATTTAGCTAACCAGTGGTGAGTTTTTTCGAGAATCCTCTGGGACATCTCTTCCGGATCAATCTTTACCCATTTTATTGAGTATCCGTTCCGTTTATTCATGGACATCGATTGTTGATCAAGGGAGCTAAGTTTTGCGGGGCATACTCCTGGTTGTTCCAAGTGAATTACCACACTGAGTGGATAGTGGTCGCTTATTGGGTTTGGCCCAACTTCGTAGTTAGTTAGTTGACCTTTATAGGAGTTTGAGCCTAAGATGTAGTCAATAGTTGTAGAACAACCTCGCCCATGGAAGGTGGGTAGATACTCCTGCTGCGGATTGACTAGTTCATTGACGAAGTCTAGGTCTAATGTGAAAAGGATTTCATTTAACTTGCTACCACATGGCATATGCACAAAGTGGGGTATGGGGTTCCCAAGTTCATTATAAAGCCCACAATTGCCGCTTTTGTGCTTCGGGCACAGTGTAAGGTTGAAGTCACCACCCCAGATGAAATAGATTCGGGATTTGTTATTGTCTCTTTGAAATGAAGTTAAGAATACGGCTATTTCGTCTAGGTACGAGCAGCATTCCAATGTACCTGAGTTATTGTAGTAATTTATCAGTTTATGATGATTTCCATTAGGTACCGCTGTCTGCGTGATTAGTATGATTTGGAAGATGGGTGACTCCTTTAATAGTTTCATTGTAAGAGGGAGAGTGTTGGCTATGAAGGTCGTAAGGCCCCCCTTTGGTCTGCCCATGTTTCCAGGTACTGCTTGGGTGAAAATAGTTTTATAACCCACTAAATGTAGTGGGGTTGTGCACCAAGTTTCTTGCAGGCACAGAATTTGGTGTCGGTTTGCTGTGTCAAGCCACGTAGAGGATGTTATTTTTGTGGTTAGGCCTGCGACGTTCCAGTATACGATGGAAAAACTCAGGTTTGGAGGTTCCGTCGAAGTATGGGATGTGTTTGTCGGGTTATTAGGAGTCTCTGCTACTAATAGTTGTTGTGGTTTAACCCGGGGTAGTTCAGCTGGAACTTTTGGGGCTACGACTAGCTGGTTGCACATTGCTACAATCGTGTCAACTTCTGAAGGGGAAGTGATGGGGGTAGCTTTATTTGAGATGTTGGAAAACACACTAGATGAGTCATGGATCGCGTAAGTAACCTCTGAGAGTGCTAAATGCTGCATGGGGTTAACTGAATGTGGTGTAGTAGCGAATTCTGGGGGTCCTAACTCATTCCTGAGGGGCCAATCGACCATCTCTAAACAATCGAAACGGTTTTGTGTAGAGAGGCCCTGCCATCCTTCGTAGGTTTGATAGGGTCTTTCTTGCCAGTGGTGCCTCGGCCGTTCTCTTGGCCTTTCTCTCGGGCCATTCCTACCTGTGTGGTCATATGTATATTCCTGCTGGCTCCATGGCTCTTGATTCCATGGCTCCTGGTTCCATGGTTCTTTGGGGAACTGGTGCCATGACCAGGGTGAGGTATTACGATGATGTTTTACTGGGGGATAGAAGAAGGAAAGATGGCACACATCAATCCCCCCTTTTTTTTCGAGCAAAGGCCACGCACAGATATAGTCCACTGTGGACGGGTCTCTGCATGTCACTATAACGCAGTGTCCGCGGATTGATTTTGTTGTTTTGCCTATCCAGGCTACCCTGCGGGCTGTGGTGATCCCTCCAGATAGATGGGATTCAAGAGGTCTGTTAATGCTTAACCACTGCATTACCTTGTTTTTAAGTGACCATGCAGTTTCGGGTGTATCCTCGGTTAATTCTGGTACACCCGTAAGGACTATCGTGTAGGGAGTGGCGTCTGGGGGCAAGTGGGCAGGCCGTCTAACCGTTAGCGGTTTTTTAGTGATGTTTTTTGGAGACAGCTGAGGGGCCACTGATTTAAGTGGGAGGGATGCGGGCTTTTTTTCCGAAAGGGCTCTACTGGTGTCAGTATTTATTGCTGAACCTGGAGTGTCCACAGTGACTGAAACCGGGTTTTCCATGTGCTGGTTAGGTACAGCCAGGGTTTTGTCCCGCTGTAATTGGGACGTTATAGGTGATGGTTTGTACTGTGTAGTGTTTTGTTTATGACTTATGTGAACTGGGATAGTTGGATTAGGATGTTGAGCTACTTTCTGTGATTGTACTTGGGGTTGTTTTTTGGGTGGTTGCGATGGATTCCGCTGACCCTTTATTTCTATACGAGTGTTAGTATCGAGAAGGGTAGCAGAGATTATGGTTAGCTGGGCTTCTAAGTTCCTGACACTAAGTTGAATGGGCTTCAGATGTTGGAATAGAAGGTCTTTTATTGTGGTGAGAACTTGGGAAGTAACTGTGCATGTTCGGCATTGGTTATCAGGGGATTTATTCGATAGTGCCATGTGCGGTAGATTGGTCGCAGGAGGAAGTATGATACTTTGCGGCATTATGGGATTTGGATGAGTAATCACATGATTTAAGCACGGAGCCATGCTTACTGCTTTTTCGGTGGTTATTAGATTTCGCTTTGGAATTGCTCCTTCCCTTTCGCCTTGTTGGAGAAGATTAGGGTGTGTCTGGGCGTCCTCCTGAGTTTGACAAATCGCCAAGTCAGGAGTGGCTTCCAGATCGTCAGACATTAGTGAAAGGTCGGACTCAGTCTGGGTTACAGAGAGGTTAACTATCGATGGTACTGTGTTTGTGTCAGGTGCTAACAGGGTCACGGGGAGAGAACAGTTTTGTGGGTTAAGATGGATGGGAGAAGTGGCGTTTGCTATGGCGCCTAGAGAGGAACGCTTTGCATTCGCGTTCATGAGATCTAATGAGACTCTCTTTTCCATCAGGGCGATACTCTGATTTATTCCCTCGTGGGTCCGTGAGATAAAAAGGTCGATAGGACCCGTTATTTGAGCTACCTCCTGTGCATTTTTAGATTTAGTCTTTGTGGTGCTCCTGGTTTTAGGTCGCATGGTGTTTGTCTGGCTGCGAGTTCTATAGTGAAGGGGGGGTGGCCCGGTCCGGTCGCTATCGGGCACTAACGGGCCCGCCCTTGGCCCGGGCTTCGCCCGGACTTCGCCCCGCGCGCGTCCCGCGATGCGCGTTCCTGTTAGGGCTTTTGTAGAGTGAGAGGTGTTTGGGGGCGGAGCACTGGAAGGGGGCGCGGCACTCACGGGAAGAGGACCAGCTGGAGATGGTGAATGCTGGTCCTCGCAGTCCCGGGGCCGGCGCCTCGTCCTCCTCTGCGGCCTCGCGCTAGTCTCTGGCTCTCAGCAGCAGTTGGGTTATTTACAGCTACTCCGGTAGCAGAAACAGGAGGAAGAGAGCTTCGCAGGGTCCGTTGACAAGATTGCTCCACGAGTGGCACCCGCGAAGCGGGTGCCGCGAGAAGTTGTAGCGCTTCACTGGGGGCGGGGCACTGGAAGGGGGCGCGGCACTCACGGGAAGAGGACCAGCTGGAGATGGTGAATGCTGGTCCTCGCAGTCCCGGGGCCGGCGCCTCGTCCTCCTCTGCGGCCTCGCGCTAGTCTCTGGCTCTCAGCAGCAGTTGGGTGATTTACAGCTACTCCGGTAGCAGAAACGGGAGGAAGAGAGCTTCGCAGGGTCCGTTGACAAGATTGCTCCACGAGTGGCACCCGCGAAGCGGGTGCCGCGAGTAGTTGTAGCGCTTCACTGGGGGCGGGGCACTGGAAGGGGGCGCGGCACTCACGGGAAGAGGACCAGCTGGAGATGGTGAATGCTGGTCCTCGCAGTCCCGGGGCCGGCGCCTCGTCCTCCTCTGCGGCCTCGCGCTAGTCTCTGGCTCTCAGCAGCAGTTGGGTGATTTACAGCTACTCCGGTAGCAGAAACGGGAGGAAGAGAGCTTCGCAGGGTCCGTTGACAAGATTGCTCCACGAGTGGCACCCGCGAAGCGGGTGCCGCGAGAAGTTGTAGCGCTTCACTGGGGGCGGGGCACTGGAAGGGGGCGCGGCACTCACGGGAAGAGGACCAGCTGGAGATGGTGAATGCTGGTCCTCGCAGTCCCGGGGCCGGCGCCTCGTCCTCCTCTGCGGCCTCGCGCTAGTCTCTGGCTCTCAGCAGCAGTTGGGTGAGTTACAGCTACTCCGGTAGCAGAAACGGGAGGAAGAGAGCTTCGCAGGGTCCGTTGACAAGATTGCTCCACGAGTGGCACCCGCGAAGCGGGTGCCGCGAGATGTTGTAGCGCTTCACTGGGGGCGGGGCACTGGAAGGGGGCGCGGCACTCACGGGAAGAGGCCCAGCTGGAGATGGTGAATGCTGGTCCTCGCAGTCCCGGGGCCGGCGCCTCGTCCTCCTCTGCGGCCTCGCGCTAGTCTCTGGCTCTCAGCAGCAGTTGGGTGATTTACAGCTACTCCGGTAGCAGAAACGGGAGGAAGAGAGCTTCGCAGGGTCCGTTGACAAGATTGCTCCACGAGTGGCACCCGCGAAGCGGGTGCCGCGAGAAGTTGTAGCGCTTCACTGGGGGCGGGGCACTGGAAGGGGGCGCGGCACTCACGGGAAGAGGACCAGCTGGAGATGGTGAATGCTGGTCCTCGCAGTCTCGGGGCCGGCGCCTCGTCCTCCTCTGCGGCCTCGCGCTAGTCTCTGGCTCTCAGCAGCAGTTGGGTGATTTACAGCTACTCCGGTAGCAGAAACGGGAGGAAGAGAGCTTCGCAGGGTCCGTTGACAAGATTGCTCCACGAGTGGCACCCGCGAAGCGGGTGCCGCGAGAAGTTGTAGCGCTTCACTGGGGGCGGGGCACTGGAAGGGGGCGCGGCACTCACGGGAAGAGGACCAGCTGGAGATGGTGAATGCTGGTCCTCGCAGTCCCGGGGCCGGCGCCTCGTCCTCCTCTGCGGCCTCGCGCTAGTCTCTGGCTCTCAGCAGCAGTTGGGTGATTTACAGCTACTCCGGTAGCAGAAACGGGAGGAAGAGAGCTTCGCAGGGTCCGTTGACAAGATTGCTCCACGAGTGGCATATACATTTGTGTATAGCAATTCGGATAACGTCGGGTGGCATTCCTTGAAAACCTGCGACTGACATATTTTTCGTGTGTAATTCTGGGAATGTATGTGAGTTCCCAAGAGTTTAAAAACGAAACCTGTGTGTAGAAGTCGTCCTTGTGTAGAATTACTGAACAGGCAGTACGAACATACCTAAAATGCAATGTTTAAACCCAGTAGCTTGCCTGTTAATTAAATTGCTTTCTTGAAACAACTGCTAACTATTCCTGCTTTGTAACACATAAAAACGCATCCCACCATTTTCAAACGACCCTCTTTAAAAACCGGGACATGAGCAACATTTCTTGAAATTTGCCAGGACAGCTGGTTAAAAACTGGGACCGTCCTGGAAAAACGGGGACGTCTGGTCACCCTATGTATGTGAATCGGGTCCAGTCGTGGACATCAATTAAGGGTCACCATGGAACGCAACTGGGACCCCAAGGCATCCTATGCAATCCTGAGCGCTCTGCTTTTGACCACTGTCCCCAATAGACATTTTTCTGGGCACCAATATTTTTACTGGCCTCATAATAATGCATGCTTCTTGGCCATAAATAAACGGGTTATGTGAGATGGCCCCAGACTCCGAGTGTGCTTGAGTTCGGCGGTGCCGTGATGGGCACGTGCAGCACGCACTTACTTCTGCAAATGTCCCTGCACCTCCGTTGCGCCTGTCGGACAATATTCACTCAACTGGGTGAACAATTTACATATTATTGCCAGTAGACATAGGGCCTCCAGCCGTCACCCTTCATGTGTTAGGAAGGAAAATTTTAAAGTATTAAATTAGTTTTGACACGTGATATTACTTATTTTTTGAGTATGTCTTGGCATTCTTCTTTTTAAAGGAATGTTTAAGAATGCACACAGAAAGGAGCCTCTTTCGCCTTAACGCAGCCTGCCCGTGTTTCACATCAGAGATTGTGCTAGGCCTGGGTGTGAACATAAGCAATGTGTTGATTGATGTGCATGACCTCCTTTTATGCAGTGCCTTGTTTCTGCCAGCAGGGCCCTAAATGGGGCAACCACACCCTATTTTCAAATCTTTAAATTTGCAGGTAAAAACGCCGTTTTATTGGTTTTTCAAGTGACTATACCAAACATGAAACGTATAAATATCAGATATGGTGGCCCTGTTAACATTTCACATGTTTTTTTCTTCATCTTGCATTACCTAACTATGTACTTTCACTAACTGCTATGTTCTATAGTTTTTCTTTCAACATATGGCTACTATACGGACTATAATTGGATTTCACCCCTCCAGGTGTGAGGGTGAGAGCTATGGAGGTTCAAGGCAGTGCAGACAACACAGGGCCTGTCAGTGTGTCATACAAGTGCTCAGCGCCAGACTACATGGACAATCAGTCCTCGGTCTCTCTGCAAAGGGATGTTCACATATGTGCCAAGTAAATCTGGGAAAGGAAAAGAAAATGCAGTGACAACAGGTGAGGTGAGTAAGCGGCTTGTGTGCATAGGGGAGATGAAAGTAAGTACTCTCATCAGGAGAGAGTGAATGGATGGTGCTGTAGAGGAAAGAGATGACATTAGATATGCCAATAAAGGAATTCAAAAGATGTGGGCAGAGAAAGGTCATTAAATGTCTCACAAAGTGCAGAGTAAAGTGATGTACAAGGGAGAACTGGAAGGACGGAGACTCTATGAAGAGTACTACCTATTCTACAGACCTTAGTAATGCTTAATTCCCAGAGTTCACTTTTCAGAATTGAAACATGTCTAATCACTCACAACAAAATCATTGTTGTTAACCATTTTTTGATACTGCTAATGAACATTGGCAAAGACAATAGGTCTGACTTGTTTTAGGTTTAGGTCGATTGTTGTCTTATATGACAGTAAACCCTGAGAGAGCCCTGCAAACACTGGTAATGTCACCCGCAGTGTGAAACAAAGGATGCCACTACACATATTACTAGCTGTTCCCCTAATTATCTGGTCGATACCTCTTGGAAAGGATCCTCAGTTATGTTTCTTCGGTCACTCCTCTTTTTCATCCCACTTAACCCCTTCCATGCTGATGACGGCCCCCCGCCATCATGCACTAGACGGCTGGGGGTCGTCATAAACCCGCCCACTCGCGATTTTGCCGCACAGGCGCAGAATTGCGGCCGCATGGAAGGGGTTAAAGAACTTTCTGCAACGCACTTCTCTGACATCTGCTAATTGTGCGGCATGGGAGTGCCAAAGGGCTTTCTGTAGGAGAATTGGAAGGTCTGTAAAGGATGGTACAAAATTGCAAGTTAAATAAATTGGTTGTTGTCTCCTGGTCGTAGATAAAGGAGCGGGCAGAGTTTGCAGACAGACCCTTGGTAATCCAGCCCAACTCAAACTTGCTGCCTGCAAAGGCTACCTTATGTTCCTCTGCTTTGTTGGATCATGCTGTTTTGAACCAGTGCTATGGACAGGCTGGTTTCTTGCAGTGTGCCAGAGGAAGGATACATCGCACATACATCCACTGTGTTCAGTTTCCTCTCTGAAAAGTTTGTGCAGTGCATACTGTAGTGCACACTGGGTACTCAACAACACTTAAAACACACTGTTTAACCAGGAATGCTTGGGTAGAAAGCATTTCATTTTAAAAAGAAGTTTCAGCGCTCAGGCTTGACATCATTTTTCCAGTGCAGGGGCAGTGTCAAAGGGATTGATGTACATAAGGTCACTCAATGTCCCTGCCTTTCCAAACTCACCCAGGCTGCTCCCATTACCTGCAGGGGCCCACAGTAACTCTTCGGGTCTTCTAAACTTGTGAGATATATGACTCCTTCAGGGAAAGGCTCCACACCAAAATGTAGTTATTTCTCAACTGTCCAGACACCAATCCGTGCTTAAAGACCTTCAAAATCACATGTTGATTTTATCTGGAAAACAGTTTTGTTGGAACTTGGGCTCAGTCAAACATTTGTCTCCAGAGGGGTAAACTTTCTAGCAGCACGAGAGATAAAGGGAGAAAACCAATCATTTGTTAACATCTCATTTTAGTGCAACCCATGTGGCCACACAATAATCCACTCAACAACTTAATCTGAGTTTAATAGCGTTTAATTATACATTTGGAAGCAAATCAATGTAGACCAATTGCAACATAATCATATAAAAATACAGGTATACCAAGATAAGACCAAATCTCCTGAAGAGATTTACCCTATATAATACAAAGTAGACGACTAACTCTATGACAACGATGCAGACAATCAGGAAAAAGAATAGAGTATTACATTTCAACTTATGATTCCCCACAGTAAGCAGGAGCAAGCTATCTCTCCCTACACTACCTTAAAAGGGCTAACCTAAGATAATAAGCATTCAGTAAGAGTGAAATCAGAAAGGTGTCAGCTGTCGGAGCCTTTAGTAGAAGGCACTCCAACCATGGGTTAAGTAGCATAAAGCCACACTAGCAGATGCAGAGGTCTGCTCCCTGTGAAAACCTAAGATGACTCTCCTGACCTTTACTTCGTTCAGCATAAAATATAGATTGCAGCCAGAGTAGACAATCCCACGTGATCTTTGCTAGTGAATTTTCATAGCTCGAGTACAACTGGATACTTTCACCATCTTTCCCACATCAACTAGTTGCAACTTCTTTTGTCCTTGGTCATTCCTCTCCCATGAGTACTCGGCTTCTTGCTCGTTACCGCGCTTCTCCGTGCCAACTTCGCCTTCTCATACCTTGCTATCTAAAGAAAACATAACACTCCTGTTGTAACTAATGAGGCTTTCTCTCTCCATACCTGCATTGGAAACAAAATACAAGCACATGCGTACTACATAGAAGATCAAATACGAATTACATGTTAAACTCTATACGTGAGCCTGGACCAAACTGTTTCTCAAGACAACTTTAGTACTGCATAGGGTTATAGAATAAGTGCCCATTTCTATGCATATAATAAATGCAGCTCCTTAATACATGTATACATTGCAAAGAATTAAGATGTCATTCTAAATGCACCTGCATGAACTAAATTCTTGTTACTCATATAAATGCTTAAACATTAGTTTACACATATAAAAGTTTAATAACCTCACAATGGGACACATCTATGCTAATTTGTCCTAACACATTAATATATATGTATAACATAAACCCTTATTAATCATGTTCTATACACAGGTATGCCATGTGGAACACTTTAAATATGCAATACTCCACTCCCTTTAGTAACGTTAATTACACAGAATATATTCGAGTGCTGACTACGCATGAATATGATGCACTTGTAACACAGGCCCCCACCGTGGCCTTGGGGCAGGGGGGCCCCCGAGCTGCAGGGGGCCACCTCAGCACAGTACACAGGCCTGAGAGCTCCGGATTATATCCGGAGCGGGGGGCCCTCCATATACCTTGCAGGGGGGCCACCCTCAACTTTCCTAACGCCACTGGGCACTCCTACAATATCTCAGACGGGATCAAGATTACACTTCGGTTTTCAGTAAGGTGGAATTTGTGCACATTCACCGAGTTGCTGGTGAACCCTGAAAAGGCATTTAATTAGTTGTCTTCTGAAAGTATCTCACTCTCAATAACTAATCCAACTCTCCCTACTGGCCATTTCAGGGGTATCAAATTGAAAAAGAAAATGCCAGTCACTCTCACCTTCTATTAAAAGTACCTGTGTCCTGTTGCTACCTTGTACAACATGGACCGAGGGTTGCAGAAGTATTAGATGTGCAGGTCCTGAGCTGGGTGATATTATTGCCTTATCTCTCCCCTTTGATCCTTAGCTTCTGTGTCCCAAGTTTTCAGCACTATATACAATTCACCCCAACTTTTCTTTCTCCTCTCTTGCTCAGCTTTCTTTCTTCTTCTTGTATATCACTTTCCTTCTCTCTGGCTCATTTTCTCACAGTTTTGGGCTCTCTTCTGTTTCTCATCTCTTCCTGTTTACTCTTGCCTCCTTGCTTTTTTCATGCTCTCTGTTTCTGTCCCTCCATATCTCACATTCATCTCCTCTTTCACTCCTGACTCCCAAACTCGCACATTCTTTTGTCAACCCCTCTTCTCTGTTGCACTACATTCTCCATGTGTCCATTTGTTCAACTTTCTGAAAGCTGTGTTTCAGCCCATTGTTTTCTGTCCCTTGTCTTTTTCCATCTCACTCATCACTTTTCATTTCCTTAGGCTCTCTGCTTCTCGTAACTCTTTGTATTTCACTCATTCTCCCCTTCCTTATCTCAACCTCTCATTGTCCCATTCAGTTTCCTTCTTTTGTCCCTTGTTCATGCCTGCCTTCTTTCCTCTCTATTCTTCCTTTTCTTACCCTTCTTTCTCCCACAGCTTCTTTGTTCCACTTCCTTTTGTTGTCCTTTTTTAATATATCCCAAATGCGACCTTCTAATGTCTTCTCTCCATTTTCTTGTTTTCCTCTTTTCTTTCTTCATTACCTGTTCTCAGTTGTTACACTCTCATACCCCTCTCACTGGCTCAATCTTACATTTCTACTTTATCCTGACTTGCTCTTTCTCATTGGTCCTCAAACCATCACAAGCAGTTGATGCTCCATTGCACTCATGTACTGTTGGTATTTGCATAGTGCACATCTGCCTGGTGTGGCCTTGTAATGTTGTGGGCTGTCTCAAAGAAATACGTATTCACTGCCGGTGACTTGTTTTGCAGTTGGGTGTTGGGTCATCAGTTCTCATTCAGGGCTTACTGGCACGAAGATCTTTTTTTTTTTAATTATACAATTTACAAAGAAATCTTGAGGTGGAACCCTTCCTAAACCCCAAACTCACTCGCTCTATGAAACTTGAAGGCCTATATGACCGACCAACAACAGCTGCTTTTGGTCCCCAGCCCAGCCCAGGGTTGCCCACAGCAGGGGCAGGTCACCTGTGGCCACTCCAGCCTCACAGTCGGGAAAAAGACACTTGGGAGATGACTGAATGTCCTGAAGAATAAAAAAATGTTCTTGAAAAGGTATGCTGCACGTGGTAGTTTGATTCTGCAGGGGTTGTTTTTGTATTTTAACTTGGAATAGCTTTTTTTTGCAATGAGCAGAATTCCTCTTTAAAATTCCTGATCATTTAACTTTGTCGAGAACGTCAGCATAAGCTCCACAGAAGTATTTGTTTGAATACAAAACACGAGACAATGTCATTAAAAATGATTCTGTTTAAACGAATGCCTTTTTCAATTGGTGAGCAGCTTATAGGCATAGGTACATAGGGCAAACTTAAACCTGCAACTTTATTAGACTAAAACAACTGTCTCTGAGATAAAACATAATCAGAGCACAGGACACTTTAATCTCGGTTCCCAAATATTGGCAGATATGTCCCTCCGTTACACTTTATTTTTCCAAGACTGATATTTATAAGGAACCTGCCACTCCAATGTAACTGGGATAAAGTACTCCAAAGCAGACAGAAAATAGATATTGCAGTCACATATGAATGCTATGACATTCTCCAGGCAGAGGAAGCAGTATTTGTGCCTTTGCAAGAGCACAGAACTCTGAAGTAATTTGATGGATACCGATAACTGTATTTCATTTTCACAGGTGCTTAATGTGGTCTGCCATTTATCTGTTCTCTCAACATTGATAACACATGTGTATTATCACAAACGAACTTAATTTTGCATATTGTATCGACTACACAAAGTGTAAAGCTGAGTGCAGCTACCAGTATTCCCACCTGTCAATTTCAGCGTACACATAGATCTCTACATTGAGTGTCTTAGCCCACAGGGCTATCCTAACTGGTGCTGATGTTGTATATATTTTCTGATGTAAGTGCTACTTGTTGGTGCTTTCCATAGTCACACTACCTGTATTCATGATACCAGTTAACCATGTTTTAGTGTTCAGTGTGTCGGATATGTATTCATTAAAGGCCGGTAGCTGTAGTAAAAGTATCTGGCTCTGAAATCCTTGGGGCTTAGGAGAGTCACTGAAATTCAAACCTGTGACTGCAGATGGAAGACAGATTTTTGCAGCAGGCACTAAATTTAATGAGCTATCTTGCAAACTGTCTTAAATTTGTTGCATTTTAACTACCACTGGGACTAATCTCTTGCTCACCTTGATCAGTACCAGCTCGGCTCCTTGTTATTACAGGGGTCAGCTGACTTCTCGGGGACACTCCCATTAGGGGCGGTACCACGGGAAGAGGGGAGGAGGAGTCAATCGGCACTTTCCATTAATAGCAGCCGTAGTGCCCGGCATTTGACTTATACGCAGTCTAGTCTAAAATCCCTTCAATCAGGAGATCCGCCACTCAAACCCTTCATCAGCTGTTGACTGACTGAGTTGGGTCTCATGGCTGATCGGTCAGTCTTTCCTGAAATCACATATACCCACCCATAGACAGAATTTAACCTGAATAAACCACATAGGTGCTCAGACTATGCAAAATCATCTGAGCTAAGTATTATCTACTTGAATACTCGCTCCTTGCCCAAACACAAATTGGACATTTTCCACCCACTGGATTCAGCACATACAGATATTCTCTTATTAACAGATACATGGTTATCCCCAGATTCTGCTCCTGATATTTTGGTGGCACACCCAAATAATGACTATATCTTGCAGGTGAACCGCCCCCTAGGAAAGGTGGGCAGAGGAGTAGCTGTCATCATACGGCAAGAGTTAAAATTCACCTCATTAACACCATTAGTGCTAAACAGGGTGGATAACTTAGTTATCAAACTAGAGTCTGTGCCGGCCCGTTGATCTGTGTCTTATTACATAGACCCCCCCAGAGTATGCCTCTGTTCCCCCACTCGCTGGGTGAACAGATGGCTCACCCTAGGATGAATCATGCCAAAACATTGCTGATAGACAATTTTAACTACTGGGCCAACAATGCTCTGGGCGAGCCACACGCGGAAAAACTGAATGACCTACTCAGTGGGCTGAATGTCACCCAGTGGGTAACACTGGCAGCGCACAATAAGTGACATATTTTAGACCATGCCTGGTCGGTTAATACCCCAGTTTCTGCCTTGATTGTCTCCCCTTGCACTTGGTCAGACCATCACCTAATACAGTTCACTATCTATAATATAACAAAGATTACTCCACCTGTTGCCACAGGGACTAGGGCCAGGAACTGGAAGAATCTGGAGAAAAATTCCTTCAGGACCACACTGAGCAATACAGCTCCTGTTAGTCAGTCTTCAGTCACAGCCAGTGCTGATAATCTTACTGCTTGGCTCACAGCCGCCTGTAATCAGCACGCCCCGCTTAGGAGGGTGATCTCAGTTCGGCGCCATGAGGCCCAGAAATGGTTTTCAGCAGAACTAAAAATTCAAAAACTAGCCCTCCGCCAAGTGGAAAGGAACTGGAGAAGCAGCTACTCCTTGGCTAAGGAAGAGATCTTTCTAGTTAAACTTAAACTTTATAAAAAAGCCATCTGCACAGCTAAGACCACATACTTTTATGCCAAAATCATGAACTCCTCAAACAAGTCGAAAGGAATTTTTTCCATCATTAATTAATTGTCTAAGCCAGACCAAATCACAGTAAAACCTACACCATCCCAAGTGCTGTGTAATTTTCTTAATACTTTTTTATAGATACAATTGTCTCAATCAAGGATAGTATCTTAAAGAACACTACGTCCAAGGCACCTTCAATAAAATCGGAAAAATCCCCACTTCTTGGAGCAGTTCCCAGCGATCGACAGTCTGGACTTTCCAGAACTCCTGTCCAATGTTAAATCAGGATCACCAATGGATAGCTGCCCACCCTACGTTCTAAACGAGGTTTTCTCTCTACTTCCTATGCCTGCATTCTCTCTTTTAAATGAGTCTTTGACTCAGGGCATTTTTCACAAGTGCCTTTAAAGAGGCTATTATTGTTCCCCTCTTAAAGAAACCCTGAGATACTGACCAACTACCATCCAATTTCGCTCCTTCCATACCTGGCTAAGGCACTTGAATCTCATGTAGCTAAATGTCTATGTGCCTTCATTAAACAGTCAGAATATCTCAATCCCCGCCAAGCAGGTTTTCGCCCAGCCCATTCTACTGAGACAGTCATACTGACGGTCCTGGACACCCTCCGGAACGAAATAGACAACAAGTCCCCTCAGGCTCTGGTACTGTTGGACCTGTCCGCAGCATTTGACATTGTCGACCATAGCATCCTTATCGACCGTGTCTGTGCCGCGGGCCTTCAGGGATCAGCCCTAAGATGGATACGGTCCTTTCTGGAGGGCCGTGTCGTGCCTGCCATCATGGTTGGCAAAAAACCGACGACAAGTTGGTTGGCAAGATGGCTGTCGCCCACCTATGCGCATGTGCGGTCTCTAGCACATACGCATGAAGAGAGGAGGCAAGTCTTAAGCCCTCCTCTCCACATCGGAATCGCTTTGCGTTTGCGCTAGTCCCGAGGTCTTCTCTCCATTCTTCTTCCGGGTCACGGTGGTGGCGTCCTATGTACCGCGTCGAGGAATTCGGCATCCTAAAGCGTTGTTGGTGACTCCGGTGGTGTCCTGTGCATTGTGTCGGTGAAGTCCGCGTCCTGCAACCAGCTTCTTGGGTCCTTGTTGATCGTGGAGAAATATAACGAACTTACAATCAGATAAACAAAGAGACAATATATATATATATGCATTGTGGTTTTGACGTTTATGTTTTTGTACGATAAAAACCTACCTTCCACATTGTCCTCAACGGGCGTCGGGGTTGTTTGCCATGAACTGAGAGAGTTTATTGTTTACTAAATCTTGGTCTTTTTGCTAAAGTGAAGCAATACAGAACCTTGAAAATTCTTTATTATTTTGCTGATTCTTTGCTGAAGATAGGCATAGATCATACATTGATATAAATACTTGTTTACACTTCATGAGTTAGTGGTCTACCCTTACGGTGAGTTTGAGGACAAGAAGGGAAAATCATTTCATACTTTTCCTTTCACACACCAACACTGACCCCTAGCCTTTTCCCTTATATAGATAGTACCAGGAAGTCCCCTGTTCCTTCCTCTGCGACAACCATTCCTCATTGGTCTAAATGAAGAGAATAGCGGTATATCAAGAAGTACGTACAGATAGGTTGTAGAGACTTCGGGTAGACAGGACCAGATAAATAACATTGTGTTTCTCTTTACATAGCTGACGCATGCTGAGAACTTACAAGCTTCCTGACGACCTTTCAGAAGAAAACTGCTCTTTCCCTCCTTTCCTTGTTTTGTTTTCCCTTCTTCCCCTTGATCACCAGTATATGTTGACCAGTTTATACTCTGGAATTTGGTGGTGATAGGGTGATGTTGTGGACTTGTCTTCAAATCCTTGGCACTCCTGAGGCAACACAGGTGAGAGCACGACAGGCCCCTCACAATCAGTTCATCTATTTAACTTCATTGCGCCTGAAAAGAGTGTAACCTGTGGAGTACACCAGGGTTCTTTATTATCTCTCAACTTATTCAACCTCTACCTCTGTCCATTATTTCAGACTTTAAAAAAAAGGAAGCTGTGCACCTTTAACTATGCGGATGGCTTACAGCTCAAATTTTCCATCAACAAGACCCGACTCGGTCTTATAATTTCAAGCCACCATGCTACATATCTGGGATTGGATGAACTGCAATCAGTTGAAACTCAACCCGGATAAAACAGAACTGGTCCTGTTAGGAGGCACGAGAACCTCTGGAGTCCTCAGTTCAGGCCAGATGAGCTGGGTGCCCCCAGTCCATCTTCTTCAGCAAAAAGTCTTGGGGTGGTAATAAATAATGATTTATCCATGAAAACCCAAATAACATCAGTACGTCAACCTGCCATTACCAACTTAGGAAAATCAGCAGACTGCTCATGAGCGAAGCACTGATACAGGCTGTTCAAGCCATGGTGATCTCCAACCTAGATTTTGCCAATTCACTCTACTATGGCATACCACTGTATCAAGAGACTGCAGTTGGTTCAAAATCAAGCAGCTAGGCTGTTTTTTCAGCAACCCAGTTGGGAACACGTCTCCTCCCTTATAAAGAAGCTCTACTGGCTACCCATTCTACAACGATCTGCTTTCAAAGTGGACTGCTTGATTTTTAAGTCCCTACACGGCTCAAGTCCTAAATTCATTTCCCACCTCATTCAAAGGCACGTACCCACGCACAACCTGCTCTCGTCTCACATAAACCTGCTAACCATACTCGCCTATAAACTGAAGCAACAAGGTGGCTGTAGATTTGCAGTGTTGGCACCTCATTTCTGGAACTCCCTGCCACCTAACATCAGACCATGCATGGAACTCATGAAATTCAGGAAGATTCTTAAGACCTGGCTATTTGCTCAAGCCTATGATTAATTCAAGTGCAGGACAGTTTATCACGGCCCCAGCTTATCCCGGACCTAGAGCCAAGAAACCAATCGGTGAAAGCGCGCTTTATAAATAATTGTTACCATAACATAACATAACGTAACATGTATGCACTGCAAGCAACAGTTCCTCCCCTGTCAGTCTCTCTTTTCATCTTGAAGTTTATGCTGCGCGGCCACATCAGCCAGTGATGGCTGAAGCCAGTACCTATGCAGGGGCATGTTTGAAGCAGCTACCATGCTGCCGGGCACTATTGGCAAGGCACCAACTTGCTCCTTCCTGTCACAATGGATGTTCAGCCTCAGCACATCAGCTAGTCATTCATGGATATGAAACAACAGTGCTAAGCACTGTTATCCTCCTCTTGATTTCCTGACAGCCAAGCTACACGTTCAAAGTCCAGTGCTATACTGTATCTTCAAGGGTGTGAAGCAACATCAGTTCAATAGCTACTCATTGCAGCAGCCTACTTGTAAATACTTGGCAGGGTTAATCAATTTCCCTTGACTTTGTGCAGCCCAAACAACTACTTGCTCCTCAGTAAGTCTCTTATCACGGTGACAAATCAGTATGACTACCACAATTATTCATAGCAGAATTCAGTGTCCTGTCCATAGTCACATTAACAGAATTTGCCATTCCTCCACATGCTGACATTCTTCTTTGTTTCCTGAAAGTCATGCAGTCATTTGCCATCCAGCCAGCTCCCCTCAAGGCTGCCAAGTAGCATAGGCACTGCCACTCTTCACTGCACCCAGAATGATATCCAGGAACATGCAAACATTTGCTACCGTGGTGCCAAGCATGGGAGGCCTCGCGATTTCCTTCCTGCCAAGCAAAACATGCTGTCCACTTTTTACTCTTCAAGACTGCCAAGCGTAACTACGGCAACTATTCTTTGTAGCCGCCAGTGTCTTATCCAGAGATTTGTAAACCATTTGTGCCGCACTGCCAGCCACCTCCTATATTTCATACTGGTCAAGCATCAACGTACCCTCTTGTCAGTCTCTTCATAGCAGAAAGTCCACTCAACATCAGAATCACAGATACTCATGGCAGGACACAAAAGATCTGGGGGGCATGAACCCATGCCCTCTTTGTTTCCTGCCAAACAGACAAACATGTATTGTCCATCAGTGCATTTTCCTTTTAAAGCAAGCCTAGCAGCAGCACAAAAAGGCCACCTCTATCAGCCTCTTGATTTCCAGCCATCAAGTACCACATGACACTAATCACTTCGCATCAGTCATGCAGCATCAGCACAACAGTCACTTTATTTTTCCTTGTGAGTAACATCTGTTTTTCTACCTGCCATACAAACCTTGACTCGCATGCCAACACTTCCCAAGTCAATCTGTTGCCTACCTCTTTCTTACAGTTCTAAGATGCTGTCAATGCACTAAACGGAGAACACGTATACTACTGATCGACTCAAGTACTTTACCAATTATTATGTGTGCTTTTGTTCGTAGAATGAACTGATAGTAAACATGGGATGGTGCAATGGCTACTCTCGTGGGGAAGGAATGTATTCTACGTTGTGGGAAGGAATGAAGGTTGCTGGCAGAACATGACCTGCATTAAATAGCACTGTGACCTGTTCACAAGTGGTATGAAAAGAAACACATTTGCTTATTAGCATAAAAACAATTCTCGTGCTGATGTGTTCTGGAGGACATAGGCTAAAAAGTAGGGTCAGAAATACTTACACAAATAAGGAGATAACAGAATGGATATGTTAAAAGCATATTGAATATTGAATAAACAACAAAGGGGTGACAAATCAGGGTGGCGACGAAGCAAGTGGAGAAGAAGAGCATAGTAGAGCAAGTCTGCAAAAGAAACAACACTGGAGAAAAGAGGACACCTCCCAAAAAAAACACCTGAGTAGTATAATGTAAAAATATTTATTTTTGCCACCCACACGTCTGTCTGTTTAGATTGATGTGTTAATAGAGATCCAATGGTAGAGTGAGAGAAAGTTGAGAACAAATGTGATGAGATCCTGAATGGAGAGATTGAACAAGTATTTCCTAGCAGCCTTCGTGGGGGGTTACTGTCAAAGGAGGTTTAGCAACCACACACTGGTTTGCCCAGAATCATGTAAATGAAATTTTTCATGACTGAGCCAGTTGAATCAAGCCCAGGTCTCACTGAGAGCATTCCTCAGATTCTTGGCAAGCTACCTAAATATTAGAGGACATTCACTCCCTTGCTTTAATGTGCATAGGAGAAATGTTTTGTTAACCTTCAATCATAATAGTTACTCCACCTTCTTGGCATCCTCTACTACTTGCCAAACCTGTAAATACTACAGAAAGTAGTCACCAGACAGAAGGATCTCCTGCTTTAGTGCTGCAAATAAAATAAGACTGTCTTTTACATTTAAACAGTCTATACATGACAACCCAAACACCTTTTCAATGTTTTCAGTGAATTACTTTTTTGAAACTTCTTTATTGCTTTATTAAACTATTGAAAGCTCCTTTTCCGTGTACCTCCCATGTCTTTACGCCATACATTTGTGTTTGAGGACCCTTTTGAAGCAGCTATGTTTTGATGCAATTCATTCAATGGATCTTCGATGGGGTGTGGCACTCTTGGTATCTAGTTATGATTTTATTTGTGTTACTCCCACTTATCTTTATCCATCCTAGAGCATGTCTTAGGGCAAACACAGTACCATGAGGGAAGATGAAATCGCCTGTACCCTCCTGTTTCTGGGTATATTTGGTATGCTAAACAAACTTCTTTGTCGAAGCTGTAATAAGAGGTTTAGAAAATGAGTGCCTAGAATATCCATTGTAATGCAAATTTACTTCACCAGTCAAAAGCCTTCTTGTCTTCTACAGCTCCAAATACTCTCTTCCCATGTTGCCTACTTAACACACCTTGAAAGACTAGTGTAATAACAAATCCTCCATTTAACAAAATCTATTCTAGTTTAGTCTGACTTAATACACAACAGTAACAGTGGTGTGAATCTTATAGTGAATTTAGCATCCTCCCCAAACTGGGGGTATGCAAATGAATATGTCATACATGGAGGCCTGGATTGTTCACCTTTATTCCTCCACATAAAATCTGACTCTTCTTTGATTACGTCACAACCGCTAATAACACCTTATCACCTCCCAACAAGGTATGCACTTCCTCTATTGAGTCTGCCCAGAACTGCAAGGATCCTCGCACACAGTCTAATGACACTACATCTCCCCCTTTGTTAAATAAAATGTTCAAAAAATAGGTCTATTATATTTCTTTCGTGAGCCGTTGAGGCGCTCACACTAGTTGACCAGATTGAGAGACATGAAGTGGTTGCGATGCACTCTGTTTAGGTACCAATGGTTTAGGTTCTAATGCTTGATCTGGACTGTCAGGCGGGACGGCCTCATTGGTAGGGGTAGAAACTGATGATCACAGGGTTAGGTATTTGAAGTGTAACAAGTCCCATGTGATGAACTGTATGGGATAATGTGCTGCCCCCAGGTGTCCTTTGCATGTCACAACCCTCAGAGAATCAACAGCAAACAGAGTGTATGTTTTCTGATTTTGCTTTTGCCGGACCAGGACTAAGTCACCCTTATTGAACACTGTCTTTTGGGCTCTCCGATGCCAATCAGGATATGTCTTCATCTTGCACTTTTGGGAACTGCCGGTGACAAGAACCTTGTCAGCACTTAAGGATTGTGCTGCTGTCCATTGTGGCAGTTTTGTTCCAATGGCTCTTCCAAATAGTAAGGTGGCGGGAATTTTACACATTGTGGAGGAGGTGAGAAATAAGCACGGAGGGCTTGACACAGGGCTGGCTTTATTTCAATACCCTCCAGGGATGCTCCATGAATAGCCCTTTTGAGGGTACCCAAAAATCGTTCCACAACACCCTTTGCTTAGGACCACAGAGGTGTACTCTTTTGATGCTTGATATTCATTCTGACTCGGAATGCTCTGAACTCTTTGCTGTTGAATGGCGGACCGTTGTCAGATTTGAGAATGAAGGGGTACCCCTCGGTGCAAAAATATTGTCCAGCCATTCAATGACCTTGTCATGGGGTGCTGATGAATTCTGTTCTACCAAAAGGAAACATGAATATTTATTATTGGTTACCTTGAGAAAATGACCATTTCCTAGGGTCCCAAAGAAATAAACTGCAATCCTTTCTCAAGCCTTTGTAGGAAGGTCAGGTATGTTCATTGGCTGTTGAGTCACTTTGGGGGAAAGGCAGTTGCAAAGATGATACTATTTGAGTTCCCTCTCAACTCGTTCATCTAAGAGCGAGAACTACACTCGGTCTCTTAGGGCTCTTTTGGTAGCTACAATACCATGATGTCCTTCATGGGTTAGTTCACCGACCTGTTGTCTTAGGCTCTCAGGTGTGACAATTCATGAGCCTCTCCATACAACACCTTCTTGGTTACAGACTTGAATTTTTTTAAATTCGACATCATCAGCAAGAGTTTGAACACTCCTTTTCCAGGATTGGGCCAGAAAGATGTCTTTGAGAATATGCATGTTTTTATCAGCATTACTGGCCTCGATATTCTGTTTGATTGATATGGCCGCTGGTGTACTGGGCTTCACAATAAAGATGTACACTTCAGTTGTCTTACATGTCGAACTGTGACAATGTAGTGGTACTCATGAAAAGTAATCAGCAGGGTTCCATTCTTTACCCAGCTTGTGTACAATTGTATAATTGTACTCTTGCAGTCTCAGAACCCACCTCTGAATAGTAGTGGGCATCTTGGTTTCAGAATTTTGAAGATGGTGAGCAACACTTGGTGGTCTGTTATGATAGTGAAATGTTTTCCATAGAGAAACACCTGAAAATGTTTGCAGGCCCACATTACAGCCAGACTCTCCTCCTCTGGCTGAAAGAAGCACGTTCTGTGTCAGGCAGGCTCCAACTGGCATAGGCCACATTGTGTCTCTGAGCATTCGGATGACCATTATGTTGAGAAAGGATTGCTGACAGCTCCACTGGACTCCCATCCACTGTGATCTCAGTATGTAGTTTGGGGTCAAAGTAGGCCCTCTCATTTGCATTCCTAATTGCATGTTTTATTATTTTGAAACTTTGATAACAAACAACAGACCATTGGAACAGGACATTTCATTTTGTCAACTCTCCCAATGGAGCACTTATGGTAGCAAACTCCCGAATGTAACTTGAACAATACCTGGCCATACCTAGAAAGGAACACAGCATGGTGACATCTTGCAGGGGTCACGTAGCTGACAGTGATTTCACTTTATCAGGCTCAGGAGTAATTTCTCCATCTGAAAATATGTGTCCAAAGAATTTGAGTTTGAACTTGCGAAACTCACACTTTGTTGCGCTCAGAGTGAGACCTGCATCAGCAAGTATTTGGCACACTTATGTAAGAGCCTTGTCATGCTCCTTGTGTGCTGCTCCAAATACTGGTATGTCATCCCTGTAATTAAAAGCATTAGTGAAAGGTTAAATTATTCGACATAAAACATCTGGAAATATTTCTGCACCTGACAATACTCCAAAGCTTAAACTTTTGTATCCGAGCAAAGCAACGTGAGTCAAAAAAGTACCAATGTACCTGGAGTTCTCTTCCAACTCGAGTTGATGAAATCCTGAGTTCAGGTCAAGACTTTGGAATTCTATGCCTTTTTCTATGAGATCTCAAACGAACCAAGCTCTCTTTAGGAAATCTTTAAAGACTGGCTCCTTGTCTTTGTCAGCACTAAGTAGGTATTTTTTCTCTGTCAGCTCAGCAGTAGGACGCTCTTGCCAAGAGACATCAGCATTCATATGCTTTGGAGAAAGCATACATACTCAATTGCTTTCTAAGGCGGGAGAAAACTTTGGCACAATTCTGTTGCATGCTCAATTCCACTATGTGTGAACCAGGATGTCTTTCTCTCTCGATTGCTTAGTTGGCGTGGCGAATATCAACACAGATGCGCACAGCACCATCACTGCCTTTTTTTGGCACCACCACTATGGGCTACACCCCTGGCGTAGTACCAGTGGAGTGCTCAATGATGTTAAGTTTCAATGCCATTTCTAGTTCTTTCTCAACAGTTTCTTGGAAGTGGAAAGCAACTCTGCAGTGCAGCTGGGTAAAAGGGCAAAAAATGACGGTAACTGACTCACAAATTCCAACTGAGTGTGGAGGTTGTAATTGATAGATATCAGTCTAATGTCAGCAGAGGTGGCCAAGCTGAGCAGGCACAGATTGAAACTTACACTAACACTGCTTTATGTGTGAAAGTCTCTGTGCAGGACCCTTGACATTGCAACGGTTTAGAAGCCGCCTACATATACACTTTCATGCTTGATAAGTTGGGACGTGGCACAGGAGATTGGCTGTTGAATTTGTCAACTGGCATGATGTTTATCGATGCACCACTATCTATAATGAAGGGTATGGGGCAATCTTTGACCCTCATTGTAATCTTGGGGCAATGTCCAAATTAGTTTTGTTGCTTTGGTGGTTTTATTTAGTCTCTGGTTTTTCCTTGCAAGCAGCCAGACCTACATGTGCCCGTCAATCATTGGTAGATGCCGCACATCCATCTTCTTCACTGATGCTCGATGATGATGTTGATGAACCTCTGTAGGATTAACTTGACGATGATCATCTTTGTCTGGTTTCTACTTGTCCCAACTGATGCCGCCTTTTTGTTTTGTAGGCGTGGTGAAAAGGCTCCAGGAACTTCTGTCATCCATTTTCTCATTGTGCCGTAGGTAGTTTGTCTTTTGTTTTGCAAACCGTTATGAAGTGGTTCTCCTTACTGCAGCCATTGCACGTTTGTCCCATGGTGGGGCATCTGACTTTATGTGGATATGAAAATCCACATCAGAAGCACAACCTTTTCTTCTTGGTAGACGACGACTTACACGTGTGTGCTCAGTGTCTGTTCTTAATATTCATGGCCAAAACTGAATCACATTTTGCTGTCCAGCTTCCATGTCTGTGGCTTGCCGGTCCGCTCTTTCTTTGGCCCTGGTGGCCATTAGTACTTTCTCTAAGCAGAGCTTCTCTCTCAACAAGCGTCTTCTAAAGGAGTCTGAAAGACAGCCATCGATGGCTCGGAGACGTATGACTTCTTCATCAGCAAATTCACTAAGCTCATAGTCTTTGATAAGCATATCAAGGCTTTCAACACACTCATCCATTGTTTAACCAGTTTGCTGGTGTGCTTGATTAAAAATGTACCTTTCATAGTTCACGTTCGGCATCGGATTGAATTTGGCTTCCAACGATTCCTTGATTGAGGGTATGATACTTCATCAGCTTGTGATATTTTCTTCATCACTTCTTTTACTCTGTCACCGGCAAGGTTTTTTAGGTACTTAAATATTTTCTTGTCATCTACCTCTTCTAGGGCATCTATGAATTATTTGAATGACTCCATCCATGCAGTCCATCTGGCGCTAATATTCTGCTTCTTGGCAGTGTTAAATGGCAGTGGTGGTTTCGGAAACACAGCTGCATCGTACTTCATGCTTCTTTCGGCAGCCTTTGGAAAATGTCACAATTTTGAAGGCTCTTTGGTTTTTTCTACGGGAAATTGCAACCATGAGAGCACAACCACATGTGTTTGCGCTCAAGTCATCTTGCCTGATTTTGACGCTTCCCTCGCTTGTGCAGGTAGGTACATTTGTACTTTTGTACCCTGTCGTCACTGCCTTTAGCACTTGTTTTGCATGGATGAAGGCTCTTTGTTAGGCTGCGGGCAGTGTCTCTTCTTTTGGCCTTACTACCTAGTTTCTGGTGGGCTTTCGAATGTGCTTCTTTTCAGGACCTTTAACTTCTTCAAGAGCTGTAAGTGGCCTGGAACAGGGCTTCAATTCCACCCAAACCAACTTCAAACTGCTTCTCATCAATGTAGGTGCACGTGGTACATATGAGGAGTTTGTGGTAGCTCTGCAAACTTCCAGGGAAAGCAGTCTCATTTTCTTTGGGTTACAAATCCTGAACTCCTTGCCAGTTGTAGCGTCCCCCCATCCCGGGAGCATGCAAATGAATGTGCCACACATGGAGCTCTGGATTGTACGTCTTTATTCCTCCACGTGCAATCTCACACTGTTCTCTGATTACATCACAACCACAAATAGCTACATTATAACACCTCCCAACAAGTTACGTACTTCCTCTATTGAGTCCTCACACAACCGCAAGGGTCCTGGCACACATAGTCTCACAGCACTACAGTGAATACACTGGTGAATATTTTACTTTCACCTATTAAGTTGCATCCCTATTTCTCTTGGCCCCCTCTGGATCTGTTACAAGTTCCCAAGAATACTTGCAGGAATATTTTCCTGCTACTCTTATCTCCAGGCAGGAGATATGGAATGTCAAAGCTCTGAGTGCCAGGAAGTTACAGAAATGAAGCCAAAACCCTGCCTTGCACTCCCCATGAGTTTGCAATAGTGTGAATGGTTTGGTAAGTTAGTCATGGTAATTCATCCTTCTTGAAGGTTTAAGATACCTTTGAAAAGTCCTCTTGTTTCTTTTTGTCTAACAGGACTTCAATTGAGAAGATCTTTGTTATTTAATTGCTGCTAGTTTTAGCCACCTTGTTGGTTTACCTCAACAAATTATCTCATAATGTTATTTGATAGTCTTAAGGTAACTGTAGAACTATCAGCACTAGATCCTTTGCCAATGCAATTTAGAAAATGTTTCAAAATTCACCTCTTCACACTCTTCCCTCCGCCTTTTTCTCCTTGTCTCATACTATTGCAATGTGCTGTTTATTCTTTATTTGTATATGTTTGTTATCCTGAATTCTCATTGTTAACATGACTGCATGTGTGTCTAACTTCACATGTTGACAGCATACCACCAATTAAATAGAAATACGGGTGACTGGAAAAGTGAGAGACAGCCTGCATACTGGCCGAGTGGCAGTGACTTCTGAAATCACGGTGGAATTTATCGGGCCTAGCTGTCGCGGAGCAAAGACGTGCAACAGGAGTTAATGGAGAAATAAGATACTATTCAAGTGATTATCGTGATAAAGGACTGCTCAGCACCAACTTCCTTTCTCCACGTGACTGTCTGCACCCTCCGGGTGCCGCTCGAGAGGAGGACTTTGTTGGTGTGTTCTGGGGCTTTGCTTCAACGATAGCGGGACTGCGAGGACCAGCAGCCCGTGGGGTGTGACGCTGTGTGCTCTTCCTGCCCCCCCTCCACTCCGGATATAAAACCAGCGCCTCGAGGCCCCCGCTTCGCGGGAGCCGCTTGAGAGGAGGACTTTGTTGGTGTGTTCTGGGGCTTTGCTTCAAAGATAGCGGGACTGTGAGGACCAGAAGCCCATAGGGTGTGACGCTGTGAGCTCTTCCTGCCCCCCCCTCCACGCTGGATATAAAACCAGCGCCTCGCGGCCCCCGCTTCGCAGGAGCTGCTCGAGAGGAGGACTTTGTTGGTGTGTTCTGGGGCTTTGCTTCAACGATAGCGGGACTGCGAGGACCAGCAGCTCGTGGGGTGTGACGCTGTGTGCTCTTCCCGCCCCCCTCCACGCCGGATATAAAACAAGCGCCACCCGGCCCCCGCTTCGCGGGTGCCGCTCGAGAGGAGGACTTTGTTGGTGTGTTCTGGGGCTTTGCTTCAACGAAAGCGGGACTGCGAGGACCAGCAGCCCGTGGGGTGTGACGCTGTGTGCTCTTACCGCCCCTCCCCCCATGCTCTATACCAATCGGCACTCCAACCGCTGCACGGAACGTGCGCAGGTGCGCGCCGGGCGAAGCCCGGGCCAAGGGCGGGCCTGTTTTAGCCCGTTCGAGACCGTGAAAGACCAGACCGGGCCACCCCTCTTGGCCTTCACTGCGACCATCGTGGTGTGATCGAGGGCTTTCACCAACACTGGTCATTTTGTTACACGTCAGGTCGGACAATGACGAGCCGAGAGACCAGGGGTAAAGCAACGTCCTCAGGCCCATATGTGGCAGGTACTTTGGACAATTTCTTGGCCAGAGCGAATTCGGTGCTATCCCATGAAATAACTATTTTAGAACAGCGACTGTCCCAGGGAATTGAGAATGCTAAGAGATCCTCGCTGGGGCACATAGCAAATACTAGAACTCCGGAAAGGTGCATGGTTTCCCCTGTTGCTGATTCCCTAAGCCAGGACGACTGTCTGATAACCACTGACTCACCGAAGCCCAGGAGTAGCCTCGCAAGGGGCAGAGATTCCCTACAGGCTATCCCCGAGTCTACTCTAGTGCCCAATATCTGTGACAACTCGCTAGCCGATAGCCTACCTGAGCTTAATACCCGCCAGCTACGAGGGAACCGAGAGGGGGCTGTTCCAAAAAGAAAACACGGGGCTCAGACAAGCGGGGGGGAAAAGGCGAAGCTAGCTAAACATTCCAGCCACCCTGATCCTACGGTCCAGGTACAAGGCAAAGTGGCTCCCCCTCCAACTAGCGGAATTGTCCCATCCTCTGACCTGAGTTCTCCCACAGTGATGCCTAACAACTCTAATACTGGTGGGGTAAACCAGGCCGGGGGAGACTTAACGATTCCTAATATAGGTATCCTTCTGAAGTCCCTGCTAGGCCGCTTAGATGCTAGACTTGCCCAAATTGAGCTTAGGCTAACAAACCTAGAAAAAGTTGCTGGGGCTATGGCTGACTGTTTACAAACTTCCAAAATCACGCAGGGGAAGCCTGACACCAATGAGGGAGTTGTCCCCATAACTAACACCGATCCCACAGCAACCACCCTCTCTACAGCTCAGAGTCTTCCAATTAGGAATACCCACTCTGCCCCTCCTGTTAACCCTCCGAGGTTGGCCAAAAAGCCTTTCTCGCACGGAAATCGAAAAACCATTGAGGGTAACATATCAAGTAAGAAAATCGTAATAGATTTACCCCCGGAAGCAGCTCCCCTTGCAGTGGTCTTAACGGGAGTTCCCAAGCTCGACACCCTAGCTGCTGAATCGTTTGCATCACTCAAAAATAAAGTCGCAAGCTGGCTGAATAAACATAGACCCCTCCCACCACATATCTCCAGTGAAGTCCTGATGGTTAGAAGGGTTACCTGGGTGGGCAATACTACAAAGAATATCAGCGGGGATTGTGTCCTAGTTAACTTCAGGGACCCCAGAACCGTTTCCCACATCTGTAATTGGCCGCCGGTGACCCCGATACAATCATCCAGTCCCTCCCATTGTCCTTCTTCTATCCATCTGACACTTGCTGTCCTCAAGAGGGGCTAGAGGAGGGCTGGACTAGGGTGGTACCCCGAGGGCAGAGCAGGGGGGCTAGGGATAAGGCTTACAACACCTATATGCCTACCCAGTACCTTGATTACAACCGGTACAGCTGCCTGGACCAGGTCGACTGACTACAGCGCAATTATGGAGTAACAGGTCGACCTCGGACAACTGATGGTTCTACCCTTAACTTAATTCACCAGAATTATGGAGTAGCAGGTCGACCTTGGACAACTGATGGTTCTACGCTTAACTTAATTCACCAGAGGGGGTATGTCAAACATAGGAGTGAAGAAAGGCCCCAAGGAGCTGACCATGGGGAGAGAATCCATCTAAGCCCACTGACATGCGCACCCACTGGACCCAGCAATTGTGACTCCCCGACTTCAGGCCCAAACATCTTACATAGCCTATTAGCCAATACAATTAAAATAGGACCATGCTCCCCAAACAGGGGATCTAGAACCAACGCCGACTCATTGATAATATTGTCCTGGAACTTGGCTGGTCTGCGCAATAAAATGGGCTGTCCAGAGTGGTGTTCTTTTATAGATAATAATGACGTGTGCCTCTTCCAGGAAACTTGGGCTAGGGAGGACCAACTACGGAGTGGTTTTGCCTCATTTTCAGTCCCGGCTTGGTGGGGGGGGAAGGGTCGGCCATCTGGGGGCCTAACTCTTTGGGTGGGTTCCCATCTGGGTTGTAAAGCCAGGACCATGAACACTTTGTCGGTGGATGTACAATGCGTAGTCTTAGAGTGGCCGAACGCCTCAAGGCTCGCATTGGTTAATGTGTTTTCCAGGCCTATGAATATTACAAGCGAGTCCAGAACCATTGAGGAGCTTTCTTTATTCTTGAACACCATTCCTCATGGTACTTCACTTGTGGTAGGGGGTGACCTGAATTGTCACTTCGAGCCACTCCCGGGCTTGATGGACGGCGCAAACCTGGATGAGGACGAGCCCTGGAATATACCCCCAATAGAGGGTCCCTCACCCAGGTCATGGACCCCTTTAGCCGTCCTAATCATGGCTTTAACACTTAGTCATTTAATTAGGGCCTGTAATGGACGTGCAAAATCTGATATCCCCCCAATATGTACTTTTAACAAGCCTGGCCAAGAGGCTCGCTTGAACTACAAATTTGTTGAAAGCCGTGCCTGGGCCAAGGACATCGATTTCAGGGTCATTCCCAGAGGCGAGAGTGATCATAACGCGTTGATCTTGGAGCTTTCCTCTCCTGGCATTTCTAAAGATAACTGCATGCCAAATGATTCTCTCGATTCAAGGGCGGTTCTATCTAGCAATAGACGTAGAGTTAGATGGGAAAAAAATTGGTAACACGTCCTGAGCAAGTGGCTGAGCTTTATGCTCAGTTTATCCCGGTATTGGAAGCTGTTGGTGCTTTAACTACGCAGAATTGCACCCCTGACATGCACCAAAAACTAGGGGACCTACACCAGGAGCTAACCAGCACCTTAGCAGAGGTACTAAATCCCCTGGCGCCAAATCGGACAACCAGGGCACTAGAGCCACTTGGTACAATTCCGCCTGCAGAAAGGCGAGAGCAGACTTGTTACGGGCTGTGAAGCAAAATAACAACAAGGCATTAATAAAATCTAGGAAACTGGAATATAAGCGACTTATCCACTACGCCAAGATCAAATGGGACAATGACAACTGTGCCACTTTAATGTCTGCCCTCAAAACAAGAGACGCTCTGAAATTCTGGCTAATCGTGAATACTGGGTCGGGCGAGCCCCTGCCGGCAGCTGAACCAAACATTGCCGCAGGCGTGTGGCAGGATCACTTCTGCACCCTCTACGGAGGTGCCAATGCCGAAAGCAAAGGGAACAAAAGGGCTTGCTGTCTAATCTTACTGCTCAAACTGACGGGGACCCCTTTACTGTGGGAGAGGTCTGTGCAGTAATATCTAAGCTCGCAGCAGGCAAAGCGCCGGGGCTGGACAAACTCCCAGGCGATCTATTCAAGCATGAACCCATGGTCTGGGCCCCTTACTTAACGGCCATATTCAACGCCGTCAAGAGGGGAATGGCAGTCCCCAGTACTTGACTCGGAGCAGAGATTGCCCCTATCTTCAAGAAGGGCTCCCGTCTTCTCCCAGTCAACTACAGGCCCATCAGCCTTATCGATGTGCCACAAAAGATCTTTGCGAGGCTGATTTTAGACCGCCTCCTAGACTGGATGGAGGAATGCTCAATCCTGAGTCCCTACCAGGCAGGGTTCAGGAAGAATACATCCACTACGGATCCAACTTTTCGTCTGACCCTTCTATTCTGGAAAACTGTCAGGATTGAGGGCGGTACACTTTATACTGTCTTTGTGGACCTTCGTGCGGACTTCGATCTGGTCCCACGGGGGAAATTATGGTCAGTGCTACTAGAGCTGGGAATACCTCTCCAACTTCTGAACATAATAATGCGGCTCCACAAGGAGAACTTTGCACAGGTCAGGTGTGGAAAAAACGGTGCGCTGTCGCCCAGGTTCCCCGTTGACAGGGGGGTGAGACAGGGCTGTGTGCTTGCACCGACCCTGTTCTGCCTCAATGTCAACGGGGTAATCGCTCACTTGAATGCGGTACCAAACAACAATGCCCCTAAGCTAGCTGGTTGCCGGGTGCCTGCAATTATGTTTGCAGACGATACTTTGCTATTGTCTAAATCTCCTATGGGTATTCAACGCATGTTGGATGGTTTTGAAGCATTTTGTCTCGAATGGGGCCTAGAGATAAATGCCCTCAAAAGTAAATTCATGATTTTTAATCCTCCAGCAACCACACGCCCAACCCCGAGGATAGGTGCAGCTAGGTTGGCAAGTGTCCAGACTTTTGAGTATTTGGGGGTGACCCTAAATGAAACATTGACCTGGGCCCCCCATCAAATAAAATCTCAACTCAAACTGGCCCAGCAAGCGGGGGCCATTGTCAAGTTATCAAACAAATCTTCCGTTAAACCGATCGGCCCACCCCTAGAAATATATAAACTACAGGCAAGGGGGCAGTAACGTACGGCGGTGAACTCTGGGGCCACCAGTGTAGACCTGAGAGTGTTGCCACTGAAAATACATTTTTAATGTGGCTCTTGGCTCTGCCCCACAGCACGCCCCTCGCACTGCTGAGGCTCGATCTGGGCCTCAGACCCATAGATGAGGAACTGGGTCTGAAACCATTAACGTTTTGGCAGAGGCTTTGGACCACCCCAGAGCTCACTAACTACAGGCTGGAGCTTCTGGAAATCCTAAGACTCCCTACTGTGGGGAAACTCCCATGGTTCAAGTATCTGAGAGAGGAGTTTGGGAGGATAGGACTGCCCCTACTGTGGTCTGATCCAGAGACAGCCTGCATTCGGGTCCCACGCAAGCAATTGGCAAAGTTGTATAACGAAAGTAAACTATCCGCCCTGACACAGAACGCACGAACTGGAACTCTATCTGCAACATTTTTACTTATTAAAGACTTTTATTACTTTGAGGGTGTCTTAAACGATATTTATCCTGTTTTAACCAGGAAATTGTATTTACAGTGCAGATACGGCACCTTGCCAATCAGAGCTTTTACGAGCAAGTGGTGTTCCTCCTCTCCAAAAAACTGTCCTGGTTGTAACTGCGAGCAGAAAAACGATTTGCATGTACTGTTTTTCTGTCCAGCCTACCAAACGTTTAGAAGGTATTGGATCATTCCCTTATGCAAAAACCTGAGTTTCACACATTGTATGCAAGCCTACAGAATTTTTTTAAACAGATCTCTCCACTGTGACTGTATTTGTGGTAGCTAAATACCTGGCAGCCATGTGGAATAAGAGAAGGCTGCTAACTAACATTACCTGAATGTAGATCTATTTATTTCACAAGCTGTAGATGCACTGATGTATATATGAATTAATTGATATTCCAGGTATGCAATGGATGATCTTATGGACGCTTTTAACTAACTATGGACTGTTCATGATTAGCAGGCCTTGGGTTACTTGCACTACTCTCACTCTCTACTACTTGGATAATTTGTGTAAACTGTATTAATTCTTTTAAAATGTTCAATTCTTGTGAATTCTTTTATGACAAAACCTGTCGATATAAAGATACAATGATGACTAAGAGATTGTGTGCCTTTCAGGCATGTGATAGGAGACTCTCTGACTGGTCAAGTGCATACCTTTTAGCATCAACCATCTATCCCCTGTCAGCACTCAGCACCTGAAGGACCTTTGTTAATATCAGTAGTGTAATACCGCTAGCGTAATCTCTAAACATAGAAGCAGAAAAGGCCCTTCCCTGTCATGGCTGCTCTCCAATGACGAATTACCAGTCCGTCCTCTTCCTTCTTCCATCATAAGACAAATTTGAGTCTACTTACAATGCTATAATAGGCAGTGAGTAAAATGAAAATAGTTTGTGAACTGCATTAAATGTTATCGAAACACAAACTGGGACATCCCCATAACAGCTCTTTCCTTCTTGTTCATTTTCCCTGTGAACATTGAAATAAGGGTATAAAATCACATAGCCTTTCTACTCTGCTGGACACACCAATTCAACAGCTCCATATGTGATTGAAGAATTAATTTATTGCACTTTCTTCGTATAAAGTGACTCCAGAAAAATTTCCATTTGCTAATTAGCAGTCAATGTAAGATACAAAGCCTATGGTGATCAAAATAGGACAGGAGTCTAGAAGAAAATATTTATTGTTTATGATATGTAAGGACTATATGGTGATACTCTTCTAATGTCTGGTACAATCCATCAGAAAATCACGTTCCTAAGCAATGTCATTTCTGGGCGTACAATCAGCACAGACATGTAGATATCAGTGAACTCGCTCAAGACATTTAAAAAAGTATTAAAAAGCTTGGTCATAACTCTCACTTGTGTGATAGACATTGAATTACTACTCTAAAAGATGTCTAAGGAAGGCTCAATTTCAAACTGCAAGAATTGAAGAATTTTTTTTGCACAATCTGAGAGATTGAAATTGTAATAAAGTTGACATTGTTTTCTTTCATCCTTTGGGCTACTATCCTAAGAAAGTACATGCCAGATTCAAGGAAAAGGTCTAACTTACTTAGGTATGCTTTGTTCATGCCGGAGTAACAAAGCTTGGAACTGGATTTAATGAATATGACACGTATATGCACGGTCAAGAGAGCCATGTGTAGGCCAAGAGAAAAGCTAAGGAAAAACCTAACACAGTCCATAATTGTTCTACAGATTTATCCATTCTGAAAGAGCCCTGTGGTAGCCTGTGCATCCATAAGAGAGATGAAGACCAAGGCACCGCAAATAAGGAAAGGAAGGGGGCAGACAGTAAAGTATCAGGTTCATCCTGAATAAGATAAACAGGACATCTTAGGACGCAATAATGTCATAGGAAAGTATTTCCTCCACAACCTGGGGTCCACTGCCAAAAGCCAAAAAACATTCTCGAGTTCTTTCTCAACCATTCCTAAAAAGATGGAACCTGAAATGGGCATGGCAATGGAAAGAGCACAGAGAGGACAACACAAAACAAAGCCACATGTTAGAAATCTATCTACTCCCATCACCATGGGACAGAAAGTTGTACAAAGCTCAATCACACATAATGCCCTACAGAGGCAATGTCATAACCAATGTGTCATATTTGATGCAAAACAGCATACAATGACAGATGAAATGTCATTATTCTCTAAGAGAGCAATTATGCCTACTGGAGACATAATGGCCAGTTGTTAATTGCCTACTTATGAAAATTACTAAAAAGACTGAAGAGATCAACACATGACCTCTTAACTAAGCAAAATCCTACTCAAATTTCCGGCTTTCCAGGGACGATTTTCAAAATCTCAGCTGTGGCAATCTCAGTGGAACAACCGAAACTGCCTAACACATCCACCTCTGCAAATAAAGGTCTTGAAAACAAAATTCCATAGTTTCTATTTCATAATTCCCTTCGTTCTCTTAAAATGATCCACTGTAGCACAGCACAAATAGTTCAAACTAATCAAAACATGATAACCGATCTTGGGCTAAGAACCCCTCCCATGGGCAAGTGGTCAGACAGAGGAAGAAGTCGGCAGGATGAAGAACAGCAGAGGAAGAAACATTCAATTAAGAGGATTTTCTGAAATTCACATATCTTTTAGAAGGCATTGAGAAGCAAACCTCTGATGCATCTTAGATGAACAATAGGCACAAGCCAGATGTAGTTTATAGGACCCAATGGTATGCGTACCGGAAAGGATATCACTGCTAGACTTAAATATGGACTGGGGCTTAGGAAATCAAGTAAAAGTCCTTGGGTAGAAGAATTCTAATGTTTCTCCTCAGACCTAAAGGAAGTCCTTTAAAAAAAAAAGCTGCAAGATATGTACAGCCCTTGGTGGTAGAAGTTGGCTTTTTCCAAATTTCTAGGTTTGTTTTCGAACTTCACAAAGTTTGTGAAGTTCACAATGTTTTTTAAAAAAAACTATTTGGTGTAAAGGGCATGTCTTTTATGGAACAACACTTTTTTTATAGAACAATTTTGGTGACAAACTCTGCAAATTCTTACATTTGCAAGATCAGTCACCTTTGCAAAAACATTGTAAGCACAATTTGTAATTACATACACACTCTCAAACACACACACAAACACACACACACACCAATTAAAAAGTCGGCCAGCAGCTCTAACACTTTGTATAAAGCCCTTCTGCTTTACAGTGTACACATAAATTAGACAAAGGAGATTAAACACACCAGCTAGCCTGAGAAATGTCTAATGTATCAGAACATTGAAACGTGATACTATGTTCATAGCTGACTGCAGAGTTCAATCATCTAGAATGTAGAACTTAAAGCACTCAATGCTCTTCTCTTAAGCTTCCCCTTTTCCAGCACTCTACATACTTCAAAATTATTTGGTGCATTGAGGAAAAGATTTAAAATGAAGGTATGGTACACCATAGCACCACTGAAAAGAAAATGTGGGATTTGAAATGTTCTCATCCCCCATTTCATTCCACTACCTGACTCTTTGTCAGTTGGAGACAGAGGCCTAATTAAGACTTTGGTGGCAATGTAACATTTTCCAAATTGTGAAGAAAGTAGCAAATTTGGAAGGGGATCACTGGTAGAATTTTATCCACTGTAGTGACAGTTTTGGAAAGTACTTATGCTGTCAGGTTTTCCTCTTCATCTGCAAGGGAGAGGATGTGGCCTAACAGCTAGAGCGGTTGACCTCGAAGCTGGGGTACCAGTATCGAGTCTCGGCAGGGACACACAACATCCTGTGGTTCTTGGCAAATCACATAATCTCCCTGTGACTAACAAAATTAATGTGTCCGTCTCATGTAAAGCGCTTTGATACCTTCGGGTCTAGTTCACGCTATATAAAAAAAAACTCCTCCCACCCCCCAAAAAAGTCAGAATATCATTCTTTACCCTGTTACATTAAGGGCATAGTTTAGAGGCTGATGAATGCGATGCTCTGGCAAAAAAATGGCAGGTGATCCTTATACCTACCTTGCAGTTTGCTTGCCCCAATGGCAGGTGGGTGAACCACAGGGTTTTCACCAGAGAACCTCAATCGCTTCTGCCGTTAGAAATCCTTGACTGGACAGTCCATTGGAAGAGGACCACTGTTAGATCTGGGGGTCTCTAGTTGGCAATGGTATTCACCTTTGTCCAAATAGGGACCCTTACTTCTCAGTCAGGATAAGGGGATTACACACCTTATTAACCCCTGCTCACCCCCTTGGTAGCTTGGCACAAGCAGACGGGCTTATCTCAGAGGCAGTGTGTTAAGCATTTGTGAATATACACAGTAATACGGTGGAACAATACAGATGGGCATAACTCAGGTTTTATAAAAATAAGTATTCTTTATATAGACTTAACACAAGACCACAAATGACAAAAATCCACAATACTACACTTAAGATGATAAAACGTTGCTTAGTTCAAGTTGATGATCAATGCAACAAAGTTCTCAACAAAGTACCTGGATGCGTAACGCAAAGTGAACAAAAGCCTCACAAAACGGGAGATGCGTCAGTTCCGTGATACGGGGAAGATGATGCCTCATGCCTCAATGCTTGCGCAGAGTAGGGGATGCGTCGTAATCCTTACCGGTACTGAGGTGATGCGTAGATTCTTGTCCTGTGGGCCTGTTGCGGTGCGCAAGATGGCGCCTTGATGTGATGGGATGATCCGGTTGCGATGCGAGAAGATGGCCCCCTTGATGTGACGATGCGATGACGCAGCGATGAGATGCGTAGGCGCCCTGGCAGCCTTGCGACGACTTTGTACTTTGGAGCTGCAGCAGGCCCTACGACACGCTTCTCCGGTGATGCGATGGTGACTCTCTCGATGGCGTCACTCTTCTTCCGGTGATGCGACAGCTGGCAGCTTCAATGAACAAGCACTTCCAGGGAGATGCGGCGAAGGCTCGCTACTCTGGCGATGCAACAATTTCAGCTGTGGCAGCGACATGCTTCCTCTCGATGCATTGCGCTTCCAGCTCCCAGCTCCCAGCGAACCACAAATGTCTGGTGTTGAGAATTCCCAGTAAAGAAATTCAGAGGGGAGCTGGAGATGAAGTCTTTTGTCCCTGAGACTTCAGCAGGAGGAAAGCACATTTCAAGCCCTTGGAGAATATTCTGTAGATGATGAACGTCCTTAAAAATGTCCTTCTCCTTTCCTTGGCAATGAAGCAACCACTGCAGGCCAGCCCAGCAAAGAACCCACTGGCAGAGGGGCAGTAAAACTCCTGCAGCTTCCTTGTTTCTTCTCCTTGGCAAAAGGTTTCTTGTTCCAGAAGTGATCTGATTTCTTGGGATTAGGGTCCCAATATTCATACCCCAAAATCCTCTGTTCTCTGAAGGCAGAGAGGCCTCTGCCTAGTCTAAACCAGTTCCTGAGCACTTTGTTTACATGACTCTCTTCTTCCTTTCACTGTGGAGGGCAGAGACCGAAGACGGCTGTAATGCCAGAAACCGGTCCCCGGAAGCTTGTTTCCTTCCCAGTGTAAGAATTGGCTTTTGTAGTTTGGTTTGCCCTGTTCCCATCATGCACTGGGACAGGAACAGACTAATTTGCATACAGCCAGGTTCTGAAACTGGGATGGTGCAGTGAGCTAAAAAACGGTGTTAGATCTAGCCCTGATCTCTTGACTGGGTGAGAGTATTCTGCTTAATTCAGAAACTCTGTCCCTCACCACCCCTTGTTGTAAATATTTTTGTCCACCCTAAGCGTGGAAGGGTATACTCAGACATGAGTCCCTTGCTCATTGCACCATCAGGATTCAAGCAAGCCGGGCCGAAGACGGCTGTAATGCCAGAAACCGGTCCCCGGAAGCTTGTTTCCTTCCCAGTGTAAGAATTGGCTTTTGTAGTTTGGTTTGCCCTGTTCCCATCATGCACTGGGACAGGAACAGACTAATTTGCATACAGCCAGGTTCTGAAACTGGGATGGTGCAGTGAGCTAAAAAACGGTGTTGGATCTAGCCCTGATCTCTTGACTGGGTGAGAGTATTCTGCTTAATTCAGAGACTCTGTCCCTCACCACCCCTTGTTGTAAATATTTTTGTCCACCCTAAGCGTGGAAGGGTATACTCAGACATGAGTCCCTTGCTCATTGCACCATCAGGATTCAAGCAAGCCGGGCCGAAGACGGCTGTAATGCCAGAAACCGGTCCCCGGAAGCTTGTTTCCTTCCCAGTGTAAGAATTGGCTTTTGTAGTTTGGTTTGCCCTGTTCCCATCATGCACTGGGACAGGAACAGACTAATTTGCATACAGCCAGGTTCTGAAACTGGGATGGTGCAGTGAGCTAAAAAACGGTGTTGGATCTAGCCCTGATCTTTTGACTGGGTGAGAGTATTCTGCCTAATTCAGAGACTCTGTCCCTCACCACCCCATGTTGTAAATATTTTTGTCCACCCTAAGCGTGGAAGGGTATACTCAGACATGAGTCCCTTGCTCATTGCACCATCAGGATTCAAGCAAGCCGGGCCGAAGACGGCTGTAATGCCAGAAACCGGTCCCCGGAAGCTTGTTTCCTTCCCAGTGTAAGAATTGGCTTTTGTAGTTTGGTTTGCCCTGTTCCCATCATGCACTGGGACAGGAACAGACTAATTTGCATACAGCCAGGTTCTGAAACTGGGATGGTGCAGTGAGCTAAAAAACGGTGTTGGATCTAGCCCTGATCTCTTGACTGGGTGAGAGTATTCTGCTTAATTCAGAGACTCTGTCCCTCACCACCCCTTGTTGTAAATATTTTTGTCCACCCTAAGCGTGGAAGGGTATACTCAGACATGAGTCCCTTGCTCATTGCACCATCAGGATTCAAGCAAGCCGGGCCGAAGACGGCTGTAATGCCAGAAACCGGTCCCCGGAAGCTTGTTTCCTTCCCAGTGTAAGAATTGGCTTTTGTAGTTTGGTTTGCCCTGTTCCCATCATGCACTGGGACAGGAACAGACTCATTTGCATACAGCCAGGTTCTGAAACTGGGATGGTGCAGTGAGCTAAAAAACGGTGTTGGATCTAGCCCTGATCTCTTGACTGGGTGAGAGTATTCTGCTTAATTCAGAGACTCTGTCCCTCACCACCCCTTGTTGTAAATATTTTTGTCCACCCTAAGCGTGGAAGGGTATACTCAGACATGAGTTCCTTGCTCATTGCACCATCAGGATTCAAGCAAGCCGGGCCGAAGACGGCTGTAATGCCAGAAACCGGTCCCCGGAAGCTTGTTTCCTTCCCAGTGTAAGAATTGGCTTTTGTAGTTTGGTTTGCCCTGTTCCCATCATGCACTGGGACAGGAACAGACTAATTTGCATACAGCCAGGTTCTGAAACTGGGATGGTGCAGTGAGCTAAAAAACGGTGTTGGATCTAGCCCTGATCTCTTGACTGGGTGAGAGTATTCTGCTTAATTCAGAGACTCTGTCCCTCACCACCCCTTGTTGTAAATATTTTTGTCCACCCTAAGCGTGGAAGGGTATACTCAGACATGAGTCCCTTGCTCATTGCACCATCAGGATTCAAGCAAGCCGGGCCGAAGACGGCTGTAATGCCAGAAACCGGTCCCCGGAAGCTTGTTTCCTTCCCAGTGTAAGAATTGGCTTTTGTAGTTTGGTTTGCCCTGTTCCCATCATGCACTGGGACAGGAACAGACTAATTTGCATACAGCCAGGTTCTGAAACTGGGATGGTGCAGTGAGCTAAAAAACGGTGTTGGATCTAGCCCTGATCTTTTGACTGGGTGAGAGTATTCTGCTTAATTCAGAGACTCTGTCCCTCACCACCCCTTGTTGTAAATATTTTTGTCCACCCTAAGCGTGGAAGGGTATACTCAGACATGAGTCCCTTGCTCATTGCACCATCAGGATTCCAGCAAGCCGGGCCGAAGACGGCTGTAATGCCAGAAACCGGTCCCCGGAAGCTTGTTTCCTTCCCAGTGTAAGAATTGGCTTTTGTAGTTTGGTTTGCCCTGTTCCCATCATGCACTGGGACAGGAACAGACTAATTTGCATACAGCCAGGTTCTGAAACTGGGATGGTGCAGTGAGCTAAAAAACGGTGTTGGATCTAGCCCTGATCTCTTGACTGGGTGAGAGTATTCTGCTTAATTCAGAGACTCTGTCCCTCACCACCCCTTGTTGTAAATAGCTTCAATGAACAAGCACTTCCAGGGAGATGCGGCGAAGGCTCGCTACTCTGGCGATGCAACAATTTCAGCTGTGGCAGCGACATGCTTCCTCTCGATGCATTGCGCTTCCAGCTCCCAGCTCCCAGCGAACCACAAATGTCTGGTGTTGAGAATTCCCAGTAAAGAAATTCAGAGGGGAGCTGGAGATGAAGTCTTTTGTCCCTGAGACTTCAGCAGGAGGAAAGCACATTTCAAGCCCTTGGAGAATATTCTGTAGATGATGAACGTCCTTAAAAATGTCCTTCTCCTTTCCTTGGCCATGAAGCAACCACTGCAGGCCAGCCCAGCAAAGAACCCACTGGCAGAGGGGCAGTAAAACTCCTGCAGCTTCCTTGTTTCTTCTCCTTGGCAAAGGTTTCTTGTTCCAGAAGTGATCTGATTTCTTGGGATTAGGGTCCCAATATTCATACCCCAAAATCCTCTGTTCTCTGAAGGCAGAGAGGCCTCTGCCTAGTCTAAACCAGTTCCTGAGCACTTTGTTTACATGACTCTCTTCTTCCTTTCACTGTGGAGGGCAGAGACCGAAGACGGCTGTAATGCCAGAAACCGGTCCCCGGAAGCTTGTTTCCTTCCCAGTGTAAGAATTGGCTTTTGTAGTTTGGTTTGCCCTGTTCCCATCATGCACTGGGACAGGAACAGACTAATTTGCATACAGCCAGGTTCTGAAACTGGGATGGTGCAGTGAGCTAAAAAACGGTGTTAGATCTAGCCCTGATCTCTTGACTGGGTGAGAGTATTCTGCTTAATTCAGAGACTCTGTCCCTCACCACCCCTTGTTGTAAATATTTTTGTCCACCCTAAGCGTGGAAGGGTATACTCAGACATGAGTCCCTTGCTCATTGCACCATCAGGATTCAAGCAAGCCGGGCCGAAGACGGCTGTAATGCCAGAAACCGGTCCCCGGAAGCTTGTTTCCTTCCCAGTGTAAGAATTGGCTTTTGTAGTTTGGTTTGCCCTGTTCCCATCATGCACTGGGACAGGAACAGACTAATTTGCATACAGCCAGGTTCTGAAACTGGGATGGTGCAGTGAGCTAAAAAACGGTGTTGGATCTAGCCCTGATCTCTTGACTGGGTGAGAGTATTCTGCTTAATTCAGAGACTCTGTCCCTCACCACCCCTTGTTGTAAATATTTTTGTCCACCCTAAGCGTGGAAGGGTATACTCAGACATGAGTCCCTTGCTCATTGCACCATCAGGATTCAAGCAAGCCGGGCCGAAGACGGCTGTAATGCCAGAAACCGGTTCCCGGAAGCTTGTTTCCTTCCCAGTGTAAGAATTGGCTTTTGTAGTTTGGTTTGCCCTGTTCCCATCATGCACTGGGACAGGAACAGACTAATTTGCATACAGCCAGGTTCTGAAACTGGGATGGTGCAGTGAGCTAAAAAACGGTGTTGGATCTAGCCCTGATCTCTTGACTGGGTGAGAGTATTCTGCTTAATTCAGAGACTCTGTCCCTCACCACCCCTTGTTGTAAATATTTTTGTCCACCCTAAGCGTGGAAGGGTATACTCAGACATGAGTCCCTTGCTCATTGCACCATCAGGATTCAAGCAAGCCGGGCCGAAGACGGCTGTAATGCCAGAAACCGGTCCCCGGAAGCTTGTTTCCTTCCCAGTGTAAGAATTGGCTTTTGTAGTTTGGTTTGCCCTGTTCCCATCATGCACTGGGACAGGAACAGACTAATTTGCATACAGCCAGGTTCTGAAACTGGGATGGTGCAGTGAGCTAAAAAACGGTGTTGGATCTAGCCCTGATCTCTTGACTGGGTGAGAGTATTCTGCTTAATTCAGAGACTCTGTCCCTCACCACCCCTTGTTGTAAATATTTTTGTCCACCCTAAGCGTGGAAGGGTATACTCAGACATGAGTCCCTTGCTCATTGCACCATCAGGATTCAAGCAAGCCGGGCCGAAGACGGCTGTAATGCCAGAAACCGGTCCCCGGAAGCTTGTTTCCTTCCCAGTGTAAGAATTGGCTTTTGTAGTTTGGTTTGCCCTGTTCCCATCATGCACTGGGACAGGAACAGACTAATTTGCATACAGCCAGGTTCTGAAACTGGGATGGTGCAGTGAGCTAAAAAACGGTGTTGGATCTAGCCCTGATCTTTTGACTGGGTGAGAGTATTCTGCTTAATTCAGAGACTCTGTCCCTCACCACCCCATGTTGTAAATATTTTTGTCCACCCTAAGCGTGGAAGGGTATACTCAGACATGAGTCCCTTGCTCATTGCACCATCAGGATTCAAGCAAGCCGGGCCGAAGACGGCTGTAATGCCAGAAACCGGTCCCCGGAAGCTTGTTTCCTTCCCAGTGTAAGAATTGGCTTTTGTAGTTTGGTTTGCCCTGTTCCCATCATGCACTGGGACAGGAACAGACTAATTTGCATACAGCCAGGTTCTGAAACTGGGATGGTGCAGTGAGCTAAAAAACGGTGTTGGATCTAGCCCTGATCTCTTGACTGGGTGAGAGTATTCTGCTTAATTCAGAGACTCTGTCCCTCACCACCCCTTGTTGTAAATATTTTTGTCCACCCTAAGCGTGGAAGGGTATACTCAGACATGAGTCCCTTGCTCATTGCACCATCAGGATTCAAGCAAGCCGGGCCGAAGACGGCTGTAATGCCAGAAACCGGTCCCCGGAAGCTTGTTTCCTTCCCAGTGTAAGAATTGGCTTTTGTAGTTTGGTTTGCCCTGTTCCCATCATGCACTGGGACAGGAACAGACTAATTTGCATACAGCCAGGTTCTGAAACTGGGATGGTGCAGTGAGCTAAAAAACGGTGTTGGATCTAGCCCTGATCTCTTGACTGGGTGAGAGTATTCTGCTTAATTCAGAGACTCTGTCCCTCACCACCCCTTGTTGTAAATATTTTTGTCCACCCTAAGCGTGGAAGGGTATACTCAGACATGAGTCCCTTGCTCATTGCACCATCAGGATTCAAGCAAGCCGGGCCGAAGACGGCTGTAATGCCAGAAACCGGTCCCCGGAAGCTTGTTTCCTTCCCAGTGTAAGAATTGGCTTTTGTAGTTTGGTTTGCCCTGTTCCCATCATGCACTGGGACAGGAACAGACTAATTTGCATACAGCCAGGTTCTGAAACTGGGATGGTGCAGTGAGCTAAAAAACGGTGTTGGATCTAGCCCTGATCTTTTGACTGGGTGAGAGTATTCTGCTTAATTCAGAGACTCTGTCCCTCACCACCCCTTGTTGTAAATATTTTTGTCCACCCTAAGCGTGGAAGGGTATACTCAGACATGAGTCCCTTGCTCATTGCACCATCAGGATTCAAGCAAGCCGGGCCGAAGACGGCTGTAATGCCAGAAACCGGTCCCCGGAAGCTTGTTTCCTTCCCAGTGTAAGAATTGGCTTTTGTAGTTTGGTTTGCCCTGTTCCCATCATGCACTGGGACAGGAACAGACTAATTTGCATACAGCCAGGTTCTGAAACTGGGATGGTGCAGTGAGCTAAAAAACGGTGTTGGATCTAGCCCTGATCTCTTGACTGGGTGAGAGTATTCTGCTTAATTCAGAGACTCTGTCCCTCACCACCCCTTGTTGTAAATAGCTTCAATGAACAAGCACTTCCAGGGAGATGCGGCGAAGGCTCGCTACTCTGGCGATGCAACAATTTCAGCTGTGGCAGCGACATGCTTCCTCTCGATGCATTGCGCTTCCAGCTCCCAGCTCCCAGCGAACCACAAATGTCTGGTGTTGAGAATTCCCAGTAAAGAAATTCAGAGGGGAGCTGGAGATGAAGTCTTTTGTCCCTGAGACTTCAGCAGGAGGAAAGCACATTTCAAGCCCTTGGAGAATATTCTGTAGATGATGAACGTCCTTAAAAATGTCCTTCTCCTTTCCTTGGCCATGAAGCAACCACTGCAGGCCAGCCCAGCAAAGAACCCACTGGCAGAGGGGCAGTAAAACTCCTGCAGCTTCCTTGTTTCTTCTCCTTGGCAAAAGGTTTCTTGTTCCAGAAGTGATCTGATTTCTTGGGATTAGGGTCCCAATATTCATACCCCAAAATCCTCTGTTCTCTGAAGGCAGAGAGGCCTCTGCCTAGTCTAAACCAGTTCCTGAGCACTTTGTTTACATGACTCTCTTCTTCCTTTCACTGTGGAGGGCAGAGACCGAAGACGGCTGTAATGCCAGAAACCGGTCCCCGGAAGCTTGTTTCCTTCCCAGTGTAAGAATTGGCTTTTGTAGTTTGGTTTGCCCTGTTCCCATCATGCACTGGGACAGGAACAGACTAATTTGCATACAGCCAGGTTCTGAAACTGGGATGGTGCAGTGAGCTAAAAAACGGTGTTAGATCTAGCCCTGATCTCTTGACTGGGTGAGAGTATTCTGCTTAATTCAGAGACTCTGTCCCTCACCACCCCTTGTTGTAAATATTTTTGTCCACCCTAAGCGTGGAAGGGTATACTCAGACATGAGTCCCTTGCTCATTGCACCATCAGGATTCAAGCAAGCCGGGCCGAAGACGGCTGTAATGCCAGAAACCGGTCCCCGGAAGCTTGTTTCCTTCCCAGTGTAAGAATTGGCTTTTGTAGTTTGGTTTGCCCTGTTCCCATCATGCACTGGGACAGGAACAGACTAATTTGCATACAGCCAGGTTCTGAAACTGGGATGATGCAGTGAGCTAAAAAACGGTGTTGGATCTAGCCCTGATCTCTTGACTGGGTGAGAGTATTCTGCTTAATTCAGAGACTCTGTCCCTCACCACCCCTTGTTGTAAATATTTTTGTCCACCCTAAGCGTGGAAGGGTATACTCAGACATGAGTCCCTTGCTCATTGCACCATCAGGATTCAAGCAAGCCGGGCCGAAGACGGCTGTAATGCCAGAAACTGGTCCCCGGAAGCTTGTTTCCTTCCCAGTGTAAGAATTGGCTTTTGTAGTTTGGTTTGCCCTGTTCCCATCATGCACTGGGACAGGAACAGACTAATTTGCATACAGCCAGGTTCTGAAACTGGGATGGTGCAGTGAGCTAAAAAACGGTGTTGGATCTAGCCCTGATCTCTTGACTGGGTGAGAGTATTCTGCTTAATTCAGAGACTCTGTCCCTCACCACCCCTTGTTGTAAATATTTTTGTCCACCCTAAGCGTGGAAGGGTATACTCAGACATGAGTCCCTTGCTCATTGCACCATCAGGATTCAAGCAAGCCGGGCCGAAGACGGCTGTAATGCCAGAAACTGGTCCCCGGAAGCTTGTTTCCTTCCCAGTGTAAGAATTGGCTTTTGTAGTTTGGTTTGCCCTGTTCCCATCATGCACTGGGACAGGAACAGACTAATTTGCATACAGCCAGGTTCTGAAACTGGGATGGTGCAGTGAGCTAAAAAACGGTGTTGGATCTAGCCCTGATCTTTTGACTGGGTGAGAGTATTCTGCTTAATTCAGAGACTCTGTCCCTCACCACCCCTTGTTGTAAATATTTTTGTCCACCCTAAGCGTGGAAGGGTATACTCAGACATGAGTCCCTTGCTCATTGCACCATCAGGATTCAAGCAAGCCGGGCCGAAGACGGCTGTAATGCCAGAAACCGGTCCCCGGAAGCTTGTTTCCTTCCCAGTGTAAGAATTGGCTTTTGTAGTTTGGTTTGCCCTGTTCCCATCATGCACTGGGACAGGAACAGACTAATTTGCATACAGCCAGGTTCTGAAACTGGGATGGTGCAGTGAGCTAAAAAACGGTGTTGGATCTAGCCCTGATCTCTTGACTGGGTGAGAGTATTCTGCTTAATTCAGAGACTCTGTCCCTCACCACCCCTTGTTGTAAATAGCTTCAATGAACAAGCACTTCCAGGGAGATGCGGCGAAGGCTCGCTACTCTGGCGATGCAACAATTTCAGCTGTGGCAGCGACATGCTTCCTCTCGATGCATTGCGCTTCCAGCTCCCAGCTCCCAGCGAACCACAAATGTCTGGTGTTGAGAATTCCCAGTAAAGAAATTCAGAGGGGAGCTGGAGATGAAGTCTTTTGTCCCTGAGACTTCAGCAGGAGGAAAGCACATTTCAAGCCCTTGGAGAATATTCTGTAGATGATGAACGTCCTTAAAAATGTCCTTCTCCTTTCCTTGGCAATGAAGCAACCACTGCAGGCCAGCCCAGCAAAGAACCCACTGGCAGAGGGGCAGTAAAACTCCTGCAGCTTCCTTGTTTCTTCTCCTTGGCAAAAGGTTTCTTGTTCCAGAAGTGATCTGATTTCTTGGGATTAGGGTCCCAATATTCATACCCCAAAATCCTCTGTTCTCTGAAGGCAGAGAGGCCTCTGCCTAGTCTAAACCAGTTCCTGAGCACTTTGTTTACATGACTCTCTTCTTCCTTTCACTGTGGAGGGCAGAGACCGAAGACGGCTGTAATGCCAGAAACCGGTCCCCGGAAGCTTGTTTCCTTCCCAGTGTAAGAATTGGCTTTTGTAGTTTGGTTTGCCCTGTTCCCATCATGCACTGGGACAGGAACAGACTAATTTGCATACAGCCAGGTTCTGAAACTGGGATGGTGCAGTGAGCTAAAAAACGGTGTTAGATCTAGCCCTGATCTCTTGACTGGGTGAGAGTATTCTGCTTAATTCAGAGACTCTGTCCCTCACCACCCCTTGTTGTAAATATTTTTGTCCACCCTAAGCGTGGAAGGGTATACTCAGACATGAGTCCCTTGCTCATTGCACCATCAGGATTCAAGCAAGCCGGGCCGAAGACGGCTGTAATGCCAGAAACCGGTCCCCGGAAGCTTGTTTCCTTCCCAGTGTAAGAATTGGCTTTTGTAGTTTGGTTTGCCCTGTTCCCATCATGCACTGGGACAGGAACAGACTAATTTGCATACAGCCAGGTTCTGAAACTGGGATGGTGCAGTGAGCTAAAAAACGGTGTTGGATCTAGCCCTGATCTCTTGACTGGGTGAGAGTATTCTGCTTAATTCAGAGACTCTGTCCCTCACCACCCCTTGTTGTAAATATTTTTGTCCACCCTAAGCGTGGAAGGGTATACTCAGACATGAGTCCCTTGCTCATTGCACCATCAGGATTCAAGCAAGCCGGGCCGAAGACGGCTGTAATGCCAGAAACCGGTCCCCGGAAGCTTGTTTCCTTCCCAGTGTAAGAATTGGCTTTTGTAGTTTGGTTTGCCCTGTTCCCATCATGCACTGGGACAGGAACAGACTAATTTGCATACAGCCAGGTTCTGAAACTGGGATGGTGCAGTGAGCTAAAAAACGGTGTTGGATCTAGCCCTGATCTCTTGACTGGGTGAGAGTATTCTGCTTAATTCAGAGACTCTGTCCCTCACCACCCCTTGTTGTAAATATTTTTGTCCACCCTAAGCGTGGAAGGGTATACTCAGACATGAGTCCCTTGCTCATTGCATCATCAGGATTCAAGCAAGCCGGGCCGAAGACGGCTGTAATGCCAGAAACCGGTCCCCGGAAGCTTGTTTCCTTCCCAGTGTAAGAATTGGCTTTTGTAGTTTGGTTTGCCCTGTTCCCATCATGCACTGGGACAGGAACAGACTAATTTGCATACAGCCAGGTTCTGAAACTGGGATGGTGCAGTGAGCTAAAAAACGGTGTTGGATCTAGCCCTGATCTCTTGACTGGGTGAGAGTATTCTGCTTAATTCAGAGACTCTGTCCCTCACCACCCCTTGTTGTAAATATTTTTGTCCACCCTAAGCGTGGAAGGGTATACTCAGACATGAGTCCCTTGCTCATTGCACCATCAGGATTCAAGCAAGCCGGGCCGAAGACGGCTGTAATGCCAGAAACCGGTCCCCGGAAGCTTGTTTCCTTCCCAGTGTAAGAATTGGCTTTTGTAGTTTGGTTTGCCCTGTTCCCATCATGCACTGGGACAGGAACAGACTAATTTGCATACAGCCAGGTTCTGAAACTGGGATGGTGCAGTGAGCTAAAAAACGGTGTTGGATCTAGCCCTGATCTCTTGACTGGGTGAGAGTATTCTGCTTAATTCAGAGACTCTGTCCCTCACCACCCCTTGTTGTAAATATTTTTGTCCGCCCTAAGCGTGGAAGGGTATACTCAGACATGAGTCCCTTGCTCATTGCACCATCAGGATTCAAGCAAGCTGGGCCGAAGACGGCTGTAATGCCAGAAACCGGTCCCCGGAAGCTTGTTTCCTTCCCAGTGTAAGAATTGGCTTTTGTAGTTTGGTTTGCCCTGTTCCCATCATGCACTGGGACAGGAACAGACTAATTTGCATACAGCCAGGTTCTGAAACTGGGATGGTGCAGTGAGCTAAAAAACGGTGTTGGATCTAGCCCTGATCTCTTGACTGGGTGAGAGTATTCTGCTTAATTCAGAGACTCTGTCCCTCACCACCCCTTGTTGTAAATATTTTTGTCCACCCTAAGCGTGGAAGGGTATACTCAGACATGAGTCCCTTGCTCATTGCACCATCAGGATTCAAGCAAGCCGGGCCGAAGACGGCTGTAATGCCAGAAACCGGTCCCCGGAAGCTTGTTTCCTTCCCAGTGTAAGAATTGGCTTTTGTAGTTTGGTTTGCCCTGTTCCCATCATGCACTGGGACAGGAACAGACTAATTTGCATACAGCCAGGTTCTGAAACTGGGATGGTGCAGTGAGCTAAAAAACGGTGTTGGATCTAGCCCTGATCTTTTGACTGGGTGAGAGTATTCTGCTTAATTCAGAGACTCTGTCCCTCACCACCCCTTGTTGTAAATATTTTTGTCCACCCTAAGCGTGGAAGGGTATACTCAGACATGATTCCCTTGCTCATTGCACCATCAGGATTCAAGCAAGCCGGGCCGAAGACGGCTGTAATGCCAGAAACCGGTCCCCGGAAGCTTGTTTCCTTCCCAGTGTAAGAATTGGCTTTTGTAGTTTGGTTTGCCCTGTTCCCATCATGCACTGGGACAGGAACAGACTAATTTGCATACAGCCAGGTTCTGAAACTGGGATGGTGCAGTGAGCTAAAAAACGGTGTTGGATCTAGCCCTGATCTCTTGACTGGGTGAGAGTATTCTGCTTAATTCAGAGACTCTGTCCCTCACCACCCCTTGTTGTAAATAGCTTCAATGAACAAGCACTTCCAGGGAGATGCGGCGAAGGCTCGCTACTCTGGCGATGCAACAATTTCAGCTGTGGCAGCGACATGCTTCCTCTCGATGCATTGCGCTTCCAGCTCCCAGCTCCCAGCGAACCACAAATGTCTGGTGTTGAGAATTCCCAGTAAAGAAATTCAGAGGGGAGCTGGAGATGAAGTCTTTTGTCCCTGAGACTTCAGCAGGAGGAAAGCACATTTCAAGCCCTTGGAGAATATTCTGTAGATGATGAACGTCCTTAAAAATGTCCTTCTCCTTTCCTTGGCAATGAAGCAACCACTGCAGGCCAGCCCAGCAAAGAACCCACTGGCAGAGGGGCAGTAAAACTCCTGCAGCTTCCTTGTTTCTTCTCCTTGGCAAAAGGTTTCTTGTTCCAGAAGTGATCTGATTTCTTGGGATTAGGGTCCCAATATTCATACCCCAAAATCCTCTGTTCTCTGAAGGCAGAGAGGCCTCTGCCTAGTCTAAACCAGTTCCTGAGCACTTTGTTTACATGACTCTCTTCTTCCTTTCACTGTGGAGGGCAGAGACATCAGCCGTCCCACACGAGGTGGAGCCAGCACAGGGGAGGGGAGATACAGCTCTGGGGCACTTTGTTGACATGATTCCTTCCCTTCTTTCACAGTGCAGGGCTGAGACATCAGACAAGCCACAGGAGGTGAAGCCAGCATTGTAGAGGGAAGGCCCAGCCCTATTTAGGTCCCAGGTGCAACTCCTCCCTCCCATTTAGATGCAGATCTCTCTACTCACCACTGGGATGCCCCAGCCTGTCTCCTGGAATCCCCCAACCCTGTCACTCACAAACCCAGACAAGGAGTCCACAACCTAGCAGAGGCAGGTCTGGACAGTTAGTAAAGTAAATACCTACTTTCTAAAAGTAGTATTTTCAAACACAGAATATTAAAACCAACTTTACTAAAAGATGTATTTTATTATTCTGAGTTCAGGCATACTAAATTCGAATTTCTACCATGTTCCCTGAGTCAGTTAGGATCATAAGAATGTAATAATCTAACTGCCCATTCTAGCCTATGGAGAACAGGAGGCCTTCAATAGTGAAAAACGAAATTGGCTGTAATTCACTATTAGGACATGCTACACACATCAGAGCATGTCCTACCTTATACTTACAATGCACCCTGCCATTGGGCCTACCATAGGGGTATCTAATATAAAGCAAAGGGAAGTTTGGGGACTAGCAAGTGGGTGCACGTGCCAAGTCGGCATGGCAGTACTAGGCTGCACACAGGCCTTGCAATCGCAGGCCTGAGACACACTTTACAAGCTGCTTCTGTGGTTGGCACAACCAGTGCTGCAAGCCCACTAGCAGCATTTGGTTTGCAAGCCCTGGGCACACATGGTGCACTGTACTAGGGGTTGCCAGGTAAATCAAATAACCCAATCATGGAATCAGCAATTAGTACACAATTTAACATAGGGAGCTCTTGCACTGTGGTACTGAATAGCAGTGGCACAGTGCCCAAAGCATATAACCAGCAAAAACATATCAATTCAATTTCAATTTCAATTATCCTTTATTCGGTTACAGAAGAACATAACCATAAAAGCACATACAAAGTAATCATACATTAAAAAGAGAATATATCTATTAAAAAGACATTAATATAAAAGTAAAAAGAGAGCACCATACACCTGAATCACATTATGATTGATTTTCTTGATCTAAAAACATTTTTTTATAAGACCAGAATTGAGAATACCACAAAAATTGTCTCCAATTGCTGAAGTACCACAAATGCAGGATGGCAGAGCCTCAATCCTGATTCTTTAAAAGAGGGACAATCCATTTTTCCTCTGGGGTATATAACATTTACAAAAGAATAGAACATGTATAGTGGATTGCTCGGAGGTGTCATCACAGGGACATTTACATAGATGTTTTGTCCAATTGTTAGCTACCGGGAAGCTTATTAGTCTATTTAGGGAACCCAGACAAAATCGCTTTAGCAGAAATCGGTCATAATCTTTCATTGGGAGGCGTAGGCATGGCTGAAGACAGAAAGTTATTAATGTGAGGTTGTGTGCCTGAACCGTGATTTTATATAGTTCGGCACACTGTCTCCGTTCTGCCAAATAATTCAGACAGATGGTCCTAAGAGATTTTCTACTCATTTCAGCCATGGTAGATGGTTTATCATAAAATTCGGGAAGCCCTACATTATTTAAAAACGTTTTTACATAAGATAACCACCCAATCCTTTTTACCCAATCCAAGGCCTTGCTATCGACTAAGATCCCCCTATTAAAATGGGTCTCCTCAGTAATTCATATCCTGTGCCATAGTCGGACTGGTTGGAACTTTATAGTATCTTCTATATAGGTCAGTCCTAATTCAGTATGGCACACAAAGGAGGAGGTACTTTTGGGGACCATCAGCAAAAATGTTAAGAACATATTTTCAGCTGCCTGGATTGAACCCACTTCCACATATCCCCATATGCCCGCTCCATATGTGGCTACGCTAACACATTTTGCCTTGTAGATTTCTAAAAGTTCCACAGCAGGACGTCTACCAAGTCTCCTACTAAAATTAGAAAGTGCGGATAGTGTTTTAATATAAAGTAGCCTCCTTGATTTAACGGCCTGCACCCATGAACCTGTGGCATTAAATAATATACCCAGATAGGAGAAAGTCTTTGTAAAATCTATCCGCTTGTGGTCAATAAAAATAGATTTTTTCTTTAAACATCCTGGTCCAAAATTTATTATATACGTTTTAGTGGGGTTTATAACAAGACCTCTCTCTGACATATAATTTGCGAAGCTGATAACCACCCTTTGTAGTCCCAGCGGAGTAAGCGCCATTAAGACCGTGTCATCAGCGTAGAATAAAGCCGGGATGGGCCGCTTACCAGCCTCAGAGAGGTCTTTACAATCTTGGACAAGTACTTTTTCAACATCATTTATATATAAAGTAAAAAGGAAGGGTGAGAGAACGCACCCTTGCCTGACACCTCGTTTCACTTCAAAGTGACTCGTGCATTCACCTCCTTTCCCATATCGGACCTGTGCCCTAGCCCCTAAATAAAACTCTCTAATAAAAGAAATCAGGAAGGGATCTATACCCATTTTCTCTAGAGTAGACCACAACTTATTGTGGTCTACACAATCAAAAGCCGAAGTTAAATCGACGAAGGCCAAGTATAAGGGCCCCTTTTTTGCCATAATACATTTATTTAATAAAATGTTTAGATTTAAGCCCTGCTGTAAGGTACCTAACTTTTTCCTAAAACCAAATTGTAGATCACTAATTACTGACCCTGCTTCAGCCCATTCTTGCAGCCTATTCAATAAAACATGACCTAATATTTTTACAGTAGAATCTAATAGAGAAATAGGTCGGTAACAGGCCGGATCGTTTCTATCCCCTTTTTTATCTATAGGTACGAGAATAGACTCGTACCACGTAGTGATAAAACCACTTGAGACTGAGGCATTAAATACTTGGGTAAGTAAAGGCCCCCATAAGGCAATATTTGCTTTAAAAACATCAACTGGGACACCGTCCGTCCCAGCGGCCTTCCCTCCCAAACTCGAGCCAATCGCTAAATTAACCTCCTCAAGCTTGAAAGATGTAACATTCCCTAATTCCCTGAGTGATAAGCCTTGATCCTCCCTAACATCCTGATTTAATAGATCATGCACACCCTCAGTATATATTATCCCTGATGGGTGTGTAGTTGTTTTTTCATATAGAAGTGAAAAATGCTATACCCATGTATTCTCGGGGATAGCAAGCTCAATTGTTGAAGCAGTCTTATCATTAAGGAATGGGGCATTAATTGCCTTCAAAAATACACAGAGAACTTTAGCAGTTGATGCATCATGATGTGCTATCCAGGCCTCTACTTTCGGATTTTCCTTTCTCTCCTTAAGGGCTTGTTTATACTCTCTCCGTGCCAATTTTTTCTCTCTATCTTCATGATGCAGATCGTGTTTTAAGTTTCTGTATGTCCTGGTACAGTTTGGACCAAATCAGCCCTTTCTCCCTTTGTAATTATACTTATTCTTAAAACTGACTGTTAATGCCTTTTTAATATAATCTGTGATTAAGACAAAATTATCAGTAACATCCTTAGGCATTGCGTTTTCCTCCAGACACGCCAAGATTGCATCATTACAGTTAGTTACCACCCCAGCCATAAAATCTGTGGGTATCACCTTCTCCCAACTCAGACTATAACCGATCTGTCTGGATAGAGCAATATTTTCTAAAACAGCATTTGGACTAATAATTTTGCCTACAGTTTGTCCAAATAGCAGTATTCCTACACTCTGAAGGAAATGGTCACTCAGCTCAATTTGGTGTTGAGAAAAAGCTTAAACAATAGACCCATGGCGATTAGAAACCAAGATGAAGTCTATTATGGAGGCAGATCCTTTCCCATTAAACGTAGGGCCCAAAGAGACTGGGGGACTACTTAGGGTGTTGGCAAAACCTAGATCCAGCTCAAATATTAAGTCATTTAAACATTCGCCATATAATGTATGAGGAAAGTGGGGGAGGAAAAGTTCCCTATCAAAGGTAAGACCACAGTTAGCATTATCCGAATGCTGACACAAAGCAATATTAAAATCTCCACCCCATAACATAATCATGTTTCTGTTCCCCGAGTCCCGCAACTTATACATATATCCTTGCATAGCCTTCAGGATACCTTCTCGCAAATAATGGGGGATATTATTGTAGTAATTCACAAGTATAACTGATCAAGCGGTATCAACCATCATGCTAATAATTTGATAGAAACTGTCCACCCCTACCAGGTCTATTTTTTCAAATGAAACTAAATTAGATATGTATGTACACAGCCCCCCCACCATTAGCTCTACCATGTTTGGAGGCTGTTGCGTCAGTATGAAAGGTCCTATAACCATTAATGTGAATTGGTTCAGTAACCCAAGTTTCCTGGAGGCTAAAAACATCAAATTGACGAATAAATTCGAACCATAATACATTATTAACTTTTGATTTTAGGCCAGCAATGTTCCAAAACATAAAATTGCATCTACCCTTCTCAACACGGGCTCTCACAGATGTCTTACTTTCTGCTATACCAGGCCCAGGAGTATATTCCCTAGCTGTCGGTTGCATAATATCGACCAGGGCAGAGTTTCCAGATTCAATACTACTTAGTGAGTCGCCCACCATCACATTTACAGATACTATAATTTCACGTTTTGCCATGGTACCACCAGCTCTTATACCAGTATCAACCATGGGTTTCATTGGTCTTCTATCTAGGCAGGCTACATTCAGTGATTCGGGAATTACCCTCAGAGTGGCATTATTAAACACACTTTGTCAATCCACCTCTTCCAAATTCTGCAACATATTATAACGATTGGAAGTGGGTATTCCGTAATTTGTACTGGGAGTTGACCATGGGATATCTTTTCTCTGTGTAACAAAGCCAAAATGGCTGGGTTTATAAAAATAACCTAGTGGGACCATGTTAATCTGATCGTTCCTAGTTAGATCATTATACGCCCTACTCAGAATTCTCTCTATTAGGTACGGTGTTTTAAAGGTCAAAATAACACAATCTCCCTCATATACTTTATATCCCCTCCCTATCCAACCCACCCTTCTGGCCATTTTAAACTCGTTGAACAGGTTATTTGTTAATCCTGTTCTGTGTCCCAGCCAAGATAGTGATTTGTTTATTAAGCTTTCCCATGTCTCATCTGTCCCTTTATGAAGTTTCGGCACATTGGTAAGTACCACAAAATAGGGAGTTACTGCCGGGGGAAGATCTAGGAATGGCACTACATTCTCGAATTCAGAGCCTCTCAGCATAGCTACTGTTCTAGTCACACCATACCCCTCCTGATGATCAACTTCATGCCCATTCTGTGCCGTTATGCTAGCTCCTCCTGCCCTGTCCATAATTCTGCGTATAGAGTTACCATGTTGGTTTGGGTTCAGGGTTGCAGAATTTAAGCTGGGATCTAAAATTGTGTCCTCTTTTGCATATTGTGTAACCTTAACTTGCGATAGTGGTTCGCTTTTCTTATAAGATGTTGTCAGCGTTTCTTCAATTACTCCCAATCTGTCACTTAGTTTTCCCAGAAAATCCCTGAGATAAGAATCTAATTCCTCCAATTTATTTTTAACTCTTACAACTTCACTCTGCAACTGTGCATCCATACTAGCTAGCGCTTTCTCCCTTGCACATGTTTTATCCGTGTCAATGTCCTACCCTTATTTATTACTTTAAATTGTGTTAGATTTGCTGATTCCCCCTTATTTATAATGGGTTCCATATCCTGCTTGTGGGGATTATCAGGGTCTCTGGATCTTTTCGTGGGTGGCTGCGGGTCACTTTCTGAATCAGAACACTCAATATGGTCGGAAATGTTAACCACACAATTATTTCTAGCTTTAGAACCGTCTGTACCATTCATGTTAACCATTTTGGGATTAGTAGTTGTTTCAGTATTAATGCTAGTACTGATAGGTACAGTAGGTCCCTCAATGCTGTTTGATTTATCTGAGGTCATATCCTCTTCCACGTTCGATATTTGCTTTTCATTGGCACCCATTGCGCCAGTAAGATAATTCATTAGTGATAAGGATGGCCCTTCTTCCCCCGTTTTTCCTTGCTTCTTTTTGGGTGGAACACTTGCAGTTTTTCATTTCCCCATAATAGCTTATATATACAGAGACAGAGTGTATCACAATTACAACCAACAGCTAGGATCTAGCGCTTAAACCAATACAAGGACCAGAGTTTATCACGGGTGAGGGAGTCAGCCTTCAACGGGTTCCCCCTTGGGGCAGCAAATGCAGTACCTTCGAGTGGGTATCAGACAGAAGCAAGCAAGAGCCGTAGCCGGAAAGCCTGGGCCGCCCGTGATCAGACCAGCAGGGTGGGAAACGGTGCAGCAGCAAATATGGGCGCTATCCTGGGCCCCTGGAAACAGCAACAGGTAGGGCGAGGGTCACACAGAATGCCAAAAAATAAGCTGAAAGAACCCGCGCTGCGGGAGGCTCTAGATGGTTTTAAGCGCCTCCTGTCACTTTCGTGTGACGCCGTCAGTGGGCGCCAGTGAAGGCTGCTGGGAGTTGTAGTCCTTCTCCCTGTCCGCCCGCGATCAGACCAGCAGGGCGGAAAATGGTGCGGCAGCAAATATGGGCGATACCCTGGGCCCCTGGAAACAGCAACAGGTAGGGCGAGGGTCACACAGAATGCCAAAAAAAAAAGCTGAAAGAACATATCAAAACAGAGGAGGCAATCTGTCAAAAAAAGACTCACACCAATGATGCCAGGTCTAACAACCACTTAATAACTTTGCTTGTAGTCTTAAAATATTTAGGGCAGAGCAGCCATCACTTAATTGCCCTGCCTGACACCACCATACAGAGACCTGGGGAGTGGACACAATCAACGGCCCTAACATGCAGGAGGACAACTATGTAGGCATCAAGGGCATTGGGGTATTTGGTATTTCACAGTCAAACTCCCACTTTAGAAGTTTGTGAAGTCTTTAATGGTACATAATGGTGCCTTGCTGGCATTCAGCTGTGCCTTATGTGTAACTACCTCACCACCGCAATTTTTTAAGGCAGTGGAATCCCTGCCAGGATGGTTTTGATTTGATCAATGGTGTAGCAAGGGGGTGGCGGCCACAAGAATCGCCAGCAGACCCCCCTTCCATTCGCCTGCCACGGGTGGCAAACACAGGGGCATAAGGCTTAGCTACACGACTGCATTTTATCACTATCATTTATTTAGGAGTCAGGTGCCCTGCACTCCGCAGAAATGGCTGCCTGGGGAGCCGCCTGCCAGGGTCCCAATGACCCTGTCAATCAGGCCCAGAGATTCTATCTCCCTTTTCTTCCCACTCTTTTAATAGGTGATACGTTTCATTTTCTATGGTGTGTCTTGTAGTTTGCAAACTGTATTTTCTGTCTTTCTTCTCACTGTGCGATGTGGGTAAGTGCAAAACACAATCTGAAGCCTGATTTCTCTTCTGGATTACTTGCCCTAAGAACTTGTTTGGAAGTTATATGTCATGTTGCAACTTCTGATCAGACAGAGAGTTACACATATGCCCGCTAAAAAGAATTCGGCTGACATACTCTAACTTTTTGTCATTAATAATGTACTGCGTTAAATTTAGCCTGTCTCTTCCTCTTGCAAGTTACATTACTATTTATAAAGGGAACACTTTGGCAAATGCATTCACAAATAAAAGTAATTGTACATCAATAATGATTTTTTTTATATAATCAAAAAAGCAATAGAATATGTGTGCTTTTATTGCATTTATGTCACAGGCATAATGTTTTGTTTTAGCTTTGTTAGATCCGATTTTTGTATACATTTACCCAAAAAAAGGCACCGTAGGCACTAACAAAGAGGATCATATAGGTGTTTCAATGAATCTGGGCACAGTTAATGGGGCGCTATGGTATTGTCTGGGGAGGATCAACACGGTACTTTCTTCATTAAAATTTCCGTTGCTTCAAAAGAACAAAATAAAACTTGTCATTTGTAGACTCACTTTTTATTTTTGTAATGGTGCTTATAACATCAGATCTAAGAGACTAAAGCCTCATCACGTGTTAATAGACAGGAAGAAATAATCTTGATCTCCTACTTTATTTAGGTGCTACCCAAGGTTTATTTAATTCAATTGTTTCATCTTTTGTGAGTCAAGGCAAAGCTTTAAAATCAAAACACTGGGCACCATATCATCAATGCAGGGCCTCATTGATGAAAACTGTTGCATCGCTACGACAAAACAGTGATGCAACAGTTTTCTCTGCGCCCTCTTTGCGATACGATGGATGTGCTATATTTATTGTACGGTGCTCCATGTCGCAAGGAATTACAGATACGTCAGTATTTCTGACGTATCTGTAGATGCAAAATTGATGGATTGCTGGGGTGTGTCTGAAAACAGATGCAACTCTAGCAATTTGCCCTTTCACATGGGGCTTGCAGGTTTTTTATTCCTACTGTGAGGTAGGCTTAAGATATTCACGCAGTAGCGCCCTAGAAGTGTCACATTTCACTGCACCACTTCTATGACTCTTTATTGTGCCCACCCTGCATACATTATACTTGACGCAGGAATAATAGCGCAGGCCTTTGATGCATCTGCCTTGATGCGTCACTTTGTAAATAAGGTGCAACCTGGAGAGGCTGCACCATCACAAAAAGTGACGCAACAGCGGCATAAAAGTGTTGCTGGCCTTCTTAAATAGGGCCCGCAATGTATAAGCATAATGCTCAGACGAAGACTAAAACCAATTATTTACAAGTTGAATTTACTGCATTAACAACCAGTGTGAGAAACTTCTCTTCAGTCTTTGAGTCTGCTTCTGACTCATTCGATGATTAGAAAGAATAGCTTTGCTAGCTCCGGTGACAGGGTGCAGGGACAGGTCGCTACAGGTCGCTACAAATAGATGCAGGAAACTGGGCAGAAGAGGCAAGGAAAATCTTAGACAGAATGAGAGGGATGTGAGTCAGAATATCAAGGGCCTGAATCACAAATGAAAAGTTACCCTTTTGTGCATGTACACTCTTTCTTGGTATTCACAAATTACGATTTCACAGTAACTTTACGACTGTGGAGACTCTGCTTTCAGGGCAGTGAACTACGCACACAAAAAGAATGGTTTGTAGTCTCCAAAGTTGAAAACCTACCATTAAATCATAGTTTGCAAACACTGAAAAACAGTAAACTTACACAAAAGTGTAAGTTTACCTTTGTGAATCAGTCCCCAGGTGACAACATACTTCACTAGATATTGTAGCTTTTTTTACACATGTAATTAGGGGCCTCATTTAGGATAACGGGGCATCCACCAAAAATTGGTGGATGCCCAATCAACCAAATTCTAATATCTTCCACTTCATTCTTAGAATAGGAGGTGCCCGTTTCTCTTTGTACAGCTTCATTCGGCTCTAGTTTGGTGAAAACCCTCAAAGCTGGGGCTCTCAGCTGACATACCGTCAGAAGTTTCCCTTATTTAAGGCAGGTCTAACGACACCGCATGATATATTTTATCTGTCCTCTCAACTGAAAAAGCCAGGCAGGATAAAACATTTCTTTTTTGTTTCAAAAAGACAAACCACTACTTTGTTGGTTTGTCTTTTGAAAACCCCAAGAAACTCACAAGTGGTCTACAATGCCACCATTACAAGAAGGGGGTGACGGTATGGTCTGTTTTTGAGTAAGCAATTCCCACTTTTTTGGCAGGAGCAGTTTGGCCAGTAAGTACATGCCAACCCAGGTGATTTATGCTGAGCGCCTCCCATTGGTGGACTGTACGGTATGGGGTTGTGGCGGGAGGGGCACAGAAAAATACACTTAACTGATCACTGCGTCTCTCCTTGGTCTCTCCCACTTCGTGTCTCCTCCGCACGTCTTCCAGGAAGCACCCAGGCTCCCCTGAGCCAATCACAATGCTGTAATGCAGCATTGAGATTGGTCTGAAAACTGTGGTTCGGCGCTCAGATGGGGACAGGGAGCATGGGCATGTTCTCCACACAGGCTGTAATGCAGCCTGTGTGGCGAACAAGCAAAGTGCCCATGACGGTTTAGCAGGGCAAGGCGGCCAGACAAAGTATAATGCACACTCCCCCCTCCCAGCCGTCAGGGGAGGCAAGCCCACCCCACCCTGACCTGAAGATACTAAAAATAAAATGATAATAACTTCAGTTATTATCATTTTATTTTGTCTTTGACACTCCTCTGTGAGCAGTGGAGCGACGATCCTCTGCCTTAGCGGAGGAGCCGCCACTGGCGACGACTCCTAACCCAGCAATGGCAGTGCCAGTGCAGCTCCAACCATAAGGCAGCCAGCCTGCCAGACACTAAATAACAGCCCAAGTGACCCATTACCATTTGCCTGATGGTAGGAGGTGGAGGTAGCAGGCCAGAGAATTTGATTCTGGCCAGTATCTGCACCCCAATTACAAGCCATAATGAGTTTATCAGCCTGGAATTAGGGAAGAAATACAGAACCTGGATGAACCATGACCAATTCCACATGTACTTCCCAATTCTAGGTACATTTCCAGACACGTTTTCCTACTACTCTTAGCAGAAGGAAAATGTGTGTGGGAACTCATTTGGTTTTACTTATTGTGTAACTTCACCCGGTAAAATTGTGATTGGGCAGAGTGGTACCATGCCCATAAATACCAATTTGTATGACTTATAATAGGGCCCTCTATGTGTTAAGGTGTTAGCCACCTCTTGTGAACAAGTACTCTGGAAACATGTCAAAGGAACCATGCATATAACTCAGATAGGACAAGACTTTCGTATTGTTATATATCACATACACTGGTAAAAACTTTAAAAACGTGCACTTTTTATGCACAGGAGCTCAAATTAGGACAGCAGTTATACACCCGACCTCATGTGATCATACAAAGAAATACTTCAACAAGTATTTGGGGCACATTTATTATTTTTTTATGGAATGCAGTGTAGCAATCAAATTTGCTGTGTTACACAATGGGGAAACACAATAATCCACTAAGGTTGGTTTGCTGCTGCGGATGTACTGCTACACTGGTGCACAAAAAGGCTGACTTATGTGATGCAAACTTAGGATTTGTACTAGAAGCATACCCTTCCAATATAAATTCCTATGGGTAGACAAATATAGATAGAAGAATGTATGGACTGAACGTTTGCTGTGCTCTTCAGCACACACCCAGTGTTTGGTTTTCCCTTATCATTTTCTGACTTACAGTCCGGTCTGGATATCTTAGTAGATGAGGCTGTGTGTCAAAATTAATAGGTGTTTGCCCCTATTCACCCAAGTAATGCCCCAGTAAAACCCCATGATGCAAATTAATGCAAAGTTGTGCACATATTTGCTTGAAAAATAGGGTACATTTCCAGCACAAAATACATTTTTCACTAGAAATTAAAAATACTATTGCATCACTTTGTGTGCCTTACACCACTTTGCGATGGTGAAAAGCTTTACCAAATCTGAGCCTTTTTTATTATCTCACATTATACTTATTTATGAATAGTCTGTAATGGTAACATAGAGTAATAAAGTACTGAAGAGAGCGTTACCATCCAGGACCCAGTTGTGTTCAAGAGGAAACTGAAGACACACCTATTCTCTTGAAAGCACACTGCCCTTACCCGCTAGGCACCGCGCCGGGATACTCATGAGTAGCTGTGCGCGTTACAAACTCATATGACATTAAACCAAACAACAAAACATAGTTACTAACATTTCGCATTTTGATGTACAACAGGCTTTTACATATGAAAATATTCACCAGATGTAGACCCATACCGAGTGACATGTTTAAACAAGCATGCATTTAAATACCATTGCTTTTGATATATGTACTATAAAATGTTTGGATAAAACATTGCATAACCCATTTCACTATGAATGATACATTGACATGCTTTTCAGGTTCCTTGCCAAAGGCATTTCACAATTTTTTATTTTTTATTTTTTTTGATGTGGCAATGCCAGTCTGCTAGTATCATGCCAAGAGTTATGCAATTTGAAATCAAACCAAGGAAACGCTACAGAACAATAAAGCATTCTGAGTTTGTGGTACCTGCTTATATGTTAATGTAGCGCTTTTGAGCAAGCCTACATAAGTGTAATGTGTATAGCCATCTGTTATGCTGGTGTATTCCACTAATGTTCCTCCATTTGCTCACATTTCTGTATGGCTAGTGTTTCCAGGAGCTATATGGTGAGAAATTAGTGGATGTCTGCTTGTCCTATTCAGTGGCATGGGACATCAGCCACATTTGATGTTCTTGCAAATTCAAAATAACCCCGGTGGTATTTGTCAATGCTTGTTTACAGGTACTACACGGATTAAACGTTTTTTCATTTATCATCGGAGTATAGGATTTGATTATCAGTCTCTAGTTGAAGGTTGTCTGCCATTTCGTAAACAGATTGGTGCAAGGAGAGTCAAGGGGTCTTTGATCATTACGTAAAGAATCAAGGCCCCGATTATGAGGGGGGTAGACAATATCAATCCCTGTGCACCCTGTTTGAGCAGGAAATGAAATTACGGTTGTGTGGTGTTTACTCGGCAGGTATTCACTGGGTGAACTAAACTCAGTACTCTGCAATCTTAACCATGTACATACAGTTAGGTCAAACCCGTTAATATTTGTCACGGGAAAATGCCCGGAAAATGCCAGGACTTGCATGATTTGGTTCTGATGACACCACATTTGCATGCTATTTACCATTATTTTAGGATTAGCGCCAATAGCTCTTAATTAGTGCCTTGGTCTTATCCATGATTTTTCCAATATAGTCATACTTCCACCATTATGCTCTGCGCATGGAACCTTCTAGAAGGTGCTCACCCAGTGGGGTAGCAAGGGGGTGGTCCGCCCCGGGCGTCAAGAGATTTGGGGGCGGCAAACACAGTGACCGCCATAGGCGGCACAACATCTTGCTACGCCACTGTGCTCACCTACAAGGTATGACCTGATAAGCTCGGAGGCAGATCTGGATTACTCCAGAGTAGCTCAGCCTCTCCAATTACCATTAATTTCTTCGCCCATCTCCCTAGTCAGTCAAGATAATCATGATTATGCAACTGCAAATATAAATGTCTTTGTCCAAAAAACAGGGTCAAGTTTGAAAAAAATAGGCAACAGCGAATTACAATATTCTTAATAAAAAGTATGTGATTTACCAATGTCAGTTAGATATGCTTCGAAGTCTGGAAACTTTTTTATCTTTCTAGGAATGGTCATGTGTCAGAATATCATTGTCAGGAATATTGTCTGACATGAATATTGTGTCCCAAATATTGGTTAACAAAATACCACCCAATTGTGTGTGGTATTACTATGTTTGATTTTAAGGTGGCAATATTTTGTAAATGAATTTTAAAACATAGCATTTATGTCACACACTATTTTAACTATGATGTTCTGGTATCACATCATAAGAGCACATTATAGTTTAATGACTAGATATCAGTCATTTTATTTAATACCCCGATCCATTTACACCTGTTTGGATGTGTAGCAATGCTGTCTCAGATTTCATATTTGAGGCAATGCCTGAGAATCTTTAATAACAAGCAACATTTTGATTTAGGGCCTAATTACAATGCAGTGGCCGAAGCCCATCCGACAGCTCGTCGGTGGCGATCCACCAGACATCTGGGGCATCGGTCTGACCGCTGTATTACGATACAGACGTTTCAACAGATGTAATAAAACGAAAGTATCATCATGTAACTTCTGGTGGGTGTACAATAAATACTACAAGAAGTTACATGATGATACTTTCATTTTATTGCATCAGTCGGGACGCCAGTAATAAAACGAAATGTCATCATGTAACTTCTTGTAGTATTTATTATACACCCACCAAACAGTCAGCCGGACGCCATAGCTGACACTGGCTTCTCAGATCAATACGTTCCAATGCTGACATTGTAACATTCTTCAAAGAGAACATTTAATTAGAAGGGCAAGTTACAACACAATGCTTGAAGGTGAAATCCACTCCACCTCCAACAGTCTCAAGGAGCCCATCAGGGTGAAGGGTGGATAGTAATTCCCAAAAAGGAGGCGGTGCCTGCTCAGTCACTACCATGGGTATTACAATACACCTTTCATGTCGGTTCTGCTGCCATTAAAAGGCTAGTGGATAGGGTATTTTTGGGCCTCTAGCAGTGCCTCTGTCCCCTATGGCCCTCTGATATGGGCCCTGGGGTGCACCTGTGGTGACCCCTCAAACATCTATGCACCATGTGGCCGGCACTGCATGGTGCCGGTCACACGGTGCATGGATATTTCAAAAGTGTATTTTTCCTGTTACGGCTTGTGCTGCAGCCCGCAGCACAAATTGCAATTGGGGAAAAACACTTTCCGACTTTCGTGAAGGCAGTCACATCCAAATCATGGTGTAGGGACTGCCAACTCCTTGTCGGGTGGTCCTGTTTCCACTACGATGCCGGTCGGATGCTCGTCTGACCGGCATGTCAATGAGGCCCTTAGTTTTGATTAATCCAATAGTTTGAGATTTGAAGGAGTTCATCTGATGCTTTAAATACATTGCTGATCTTACTTAGTTAGTTCTACTTCCAGATAAACACAATGCCTTCTCCATACTGTTGGGTTGTTGCAGACCCCCAGCCCCAACCCTACTCTTATCTTGGAGTATTTCATTACATGGTGTTCCAGAGGTGCGGAGAGGAAATTAAACGTAGCAGGAAAAAGGGCAACCCTGATTTGTCCCCTACTGCATGTTGGAGATTCTAGCATTACCACTGTTCTATATAAAAATAACCCTTGAGCCCTAATAAAAGGGTCATATCAGAAGCAGAATGATCAGCACCCACTATTTCAAATGATTTCAATTTGGCTTCAAAATTAGAATTTCTTATTTAGATAAATCACAAATAGTTACATGGACACATGTTTTTACATTTTCAAATCCTTTATTCTTTTCAAAGATTGTCTTCTCAGAGTAGCCAACGCGTTTCGACCCTTTTCGGGACTTCTTCAGGGCATAAATCACATACAATGGGTTATTATCTATAATGCGTCGTCTCTTATAGACCAATTCATGAGATATAATTATCCTCTTGGTAAAGATAACAGTTGTAAATCCAGGGAATTAAATGAGATTTGTCAGCGGTCATTAAGGCCAGTGTTCGCCACCGCATCTAGTATTGGCGGTAATCAGAAGAAACGAGCAGTCTCCGAGGCAGTCCACGTTCGATATCCATTTGGTGCTCTAACAAGGGCCCTTTAGTCTTCTGCCAAATATTCTCAGTTCACAAGGTCAACCACTTGCTCTGTATCTAACAAACAGCAACAGATGTTTGTGTGACTTTCACAAAATCCCAGTCTTCAAATAAGTACTGGATTTTGCAAGCAAGAACCATTCTGCAAGGATAATGTAGAACTGCCATCTTATTAGCCAATACTTTTATTGTCATTTTTAGTCACCATTGATCAGAGTAGTAGACCAGTATAATCCACAGAGGCCTCAGTCCTGCCAAGGGTTCATATTTTCTAAATGAAAAGTCTAGGGTCGGAGAGGGCACTTTTCAATCGATCATTAAATAGACTCAAAAGAGTTTTTCATACTGCAAGGTTTTTAGTGGAGTCCATCTTCCCCTGCAGGCCTAGCTGATATAGAAGCCAAAGCTGCCCACTGATATACTTAGTAGTCAAAGGTACAACAACAAAATCCTGGTCTTCCTCTGGCAAACTGTTAAAATTGAAGTCCAAAAGGAAGGCCAAACTTCAGGTACCTCTGAGCTCACATTTGTTTGAGAATAAAGAAAAGCCTCAGTAATACTGCTGAGATATCCCTTCAGAATCCTAGCTTTGGGACTGAGAATGTTTTTGATATGACTATGACAGGCTTTAACTTTCTATGCTAAGACCTTTCTGATATTGTCTATGGCCCTACACCCTGACTTACCTGGACCATTCCTCCAACTGGTAAAGACCCTCGCAGATCCAGCTCCAGCCCCTTGAGGCTCCCACCTCCTCTTCCTCATTTTTGTGCCGCCTTTTGCTCACTAGGTCTCTCACTACTACCATTCTTTGACTTTTGCCTTATGTTGCCTTTCTTGCTCATCCTTTTGTTTTCTTTTGCTCTGTGCTCACACTCTTGCACTATTGTTCACCCATTTGTTGCCTTTAGCTCTTTAATGCCCTTTTCTTGCTCTCTGTTGCCTTTAGCATCTCTTTTCTCACACTTTCTCACCCTTCTGTTGCCTTTTGTGCTGGTTTCCCTTGTTTTGTTCCTTTTCGCTCCTTTTCACCCTCCTGCTGCCTTTTCTGCTTCCCTGTGCGCCTTTTCCCACCATCACTCATGACTAGCCCTCCCACTGCCCTAGTGCTCCTCCCACCTTCCAGGGCCTACTTAATGTTATGTTATGTTATGGTATTTGCATTTGTAGTGCGCACAGATACTCCGACGAGTGTCCTGGTGCGAACCTTGACGAGTGAGGGAGAACTAATTAGATAAAGAAGAATGTTTTCAGATTTTCTTTTAAAAGAATGGGATCCTGAATGCTATGGAGAGCAAGAGACAGCCTTCAAGGAAATGGATCTGCCACTCATCCTTTGCAGTCGGTAGCGGGGGACATGAGCCAAGAATTGAGAAGCAGAGCGCAGTTGTCTAGAAGGAGTGTAAAAAGTAAAGCGCTTCTGCAAGTAAATTGGACCTGAGGCATGCAGGGCACGGTGTGCTATGACCAGAGCTTCCAACTTAACCCGTTCGGCTACGGGCAGCCAGTGAAGTGCGTGTAGGTGTTGTCTGACACTGCTTCTGGTAGGGATGTTAAAGAGAAGCCTGGCCACCGCATTCTGGACTACTTGTAGTTTCTTAAGCAGGTATCCCATGAGGGATTGACGTAATCGATTTCTGATAAAATTGGGGCACAAGTGACCATTTCTTTAGAAGCCATTGGAAGAAGTGGGAGAAATTTCCTGAGGGTTTTGAGTAACAAGCAACAGTTCCTGGCTAGCTTCTTGATCTGGGTCGAAAACAAGAGATTCTCCTCAAACCAGATCCCCAGATAGAGAAATCAGGCGGTCAAAGTGTCTCTCTAAACTGAGGAGGGAAGCTTCCATAAAGGAGGATTTCAGATTTCTCTTCATTGCATTTAAGTTGGCCAGAGGCCAGCCAATGAAAAACTGTGGTCAGGCAACTTTTTGCGGAGGAGGTAGAACACTAATTTTTTTGGCATACATAGCATGGGCCAGCCATTATGCAGGTGCCTAGGCCGCTGCCACTTCTCCTGGACCAGTCCTCCAATCGCATTTGGCTCCAACGCCTTGAGGCTCCCACCTCCTCTTCCGCTCATGCTATCCCTCATGCCTGTGATGCCTCTTGCTCGCTCAGTCTCTCACTCATTCCATTCTTTGTTTTTTGTCTTTTGCCTGGAAAAGTTAAAGAAAAGTTAGTAAATCACTGCGTTATAGTAGTCTATGAGCACTGAATGTCAGGGTCTAGGATAATGTCACAGTTTTAGAGTGACCTCAATGGAAGTAGGGGTCGGATGTGGCAAGCAGGTTGGTTCTGGCCAAGATTTTAGCTTCATAGAAGATTTCTGCTTCTTATTCTCATCGGCTGTGAGGTTGGTAGGGTCCGCTGAGGCTTGAGTCCGACTTGTGGTTAGAAGTTGATGGATTAGCAAAGTCCAGTGGTCTGGTGTAGCCTTGGTTCTTGATTGTGTTTGAGGCTAGCAATGAATTCACAAGTAGAGGTAGTCTATGAGTCTCAGACTTGGTGTTATGCTTTGGCTCAAATGTTACAGTTCTACTGTGAGAAAGAGTACTCTCCAACACTAGCCAAGGGTCCAGAACCTCAGAGGAACCTCATGTGGGCTAGTACTTGATCCCATGAGGTCTCTCTCCAAGGGTTAATAGTAGAAGCAGCCCTACTCTTTCTGAAATACTGTATTGGCTCAGCAGGTGCAGCCTTTCTTGGTACACACTTTTTCTCTGAGGTACACAGGTTCAGTACTTGTTCTGTTCTTTCCGAGTCCCGTTGTTCTCTGACACTGGAAGGCAGGGATGCCACTGTGATGCCAATTTTAGCTTGTAGGTGGGGAGGACTCACTAGCCAACAAGGCTATAATGTCCATGGGGCAACCCTACCCACTTTTACATGATTTCCTTTGGGGTTGGCACTAAACAATCCCCCAGTGCATCTCTCTGCCCGGTCAGAGCTATGGGCACACCAGTGAAGTGTGTACATTATAATTATACACCCCTCGTAGAAAAACAGTTCTGCAACAGGTTCCCTCTGGAAGAGATGCTAGCCTGCCTACCAACACAGAGGGAAGGGCAAGCTGCTTGGTAACTCAAATTTGCCTGACAGAGGTGGTAGCACGTTTAAAGATGGGTCATTTGCAGCCACATACCTCGGACCATCCTCCTGGAGAAGTTCACACCTCCTACCACCAATAGTCCTTTTACTCACTGTTCCTGAGAGTGCTTCACACATCATGGCAGGAGGGCTGCAGGCTGCCTCAGGTGGCAACTGCTGTAGGTAATCAGAAATGGTTACTAGAACTTTGAGGGAGAAAGTGGTGACTTTCTAAAGACATCTTTGCATTAAAAGTTACTTTAAATCCAACTTCAGCAATAAGCCAGGTTTAAAATAACAATTAATTTTATAGCTTGTATTACTATATTCATTATTGTGCATTGGAAACGCACATCCCTCGGCTTCCTAGCCACCTGACAGAGATGATCTCTACTGCTGCTTGCAACTAGGAGGAACAGTGTCCAGAACATGATGGTGATATTGTGTCAGGGTTAATGTAACAGCATCTTGACTGGTCTCTCCAAAAACATAATACAACATCTGCAAATAATTCAAAACCAAGCACCAAGCCTTATTAGCAATCAGAGTTTCAATGCTCTTATCACCCCAACCTGAGGTGAGTGTGGTAGCTTCCTATCAAAGAAAGATCACACTTCAAAACATCACACAAGTATGTTCATTGCCTTGTGCCAAGTTACCACTCAAAACTCATCCAGTTGTATTATCCATTCAGTTATTTTCTTCCTATCTGCTGGCTATTCAGTCACCTAAACTGTAGTGATTTTAAAAATAGCTCTCAGCATGTTCAGGACTCCCTTCTTATAAATTCTCAATCCCAACCATGTAGGTTTAAGTCATTTTAAATTTAATTTAAAAAAAAGCCTAAAGTGCACCTCTTCTGCTCCTCATACAGCCTGTTTAGTTGTTCCTATAATACTTTATTCTCTACTTCTCCACACAGATGCATAAGACTGGATACAATCATAGATCTTCTCAAGGGTATGTCATCACATTTTACTCTGAATAAAGTTGATTACTGCTTTCCAATGAGCTTCATTAATAAGTTGTGCCACAAGCAGAGGACTGGAACCTAAATAGGTTTGAATGCTGGGTGACGGCTCAATTGAAGACCACCCGCATAGTCTATCCGGTCCTGTGTGATGAAGTCAACTTCCACGAATTGGATGGAGTCTGGCAAATGACATACACACACTTTTGACATACCAGCTACTCTTCCCTCACTTTACTGATAGGATAAGGACCTCCCTCCCTTTTAGTTCCCTCACATAGGGGGTCAGCCTTGCCCGCTATGGACTGAAGCATGTCGGCACTAGGGTCTTAGGAACATAACACTCCAATTAAGACCCAATTTTAGATATTTTTAATCAGCCAGACAGACCCAAGAATAAAGGGAAACCAGGGATCTGCCTGAGTTATTTTATCTTTAAACCCCCTTGCCTTTTGCCTATCAAAAGAGCTCCCAACACTGTGGTTAAGACCACCCTGACTTTTAAGGGTCGGGGTGACCCGATGATGAAGCATGACACCACTAGGGTGTGTGAGGGTAATTAAAACAAAATCGTGTTTTCCCTACATGGTTGGGTTAGGTACAACCTTTCATTAGAGAGTTCTTCCCCTCCTATTTCTTTAGTCCCCAAATTCGGGCACAGCTAGGTCACTAGCACCACTGACCACAGTATGGTCAATTGGAGTATTTTTTTGTGTTTAGTATACTACTTAGGGAGGATATACTCTGGTTTAACCCTCTCAAACCCTCCTGGTATTGGGATTCCTCCGAGCACCTTGTTGTGTTGATATATCCTCTGACACTACTGCTTGTGGATTTGTAGTGTCCTAATAGATTGGAAATAAATAAACAAATTCTTTCTGGCTCTTCCCTTTTTGCAAGGTGCTCAAATTCTGTTTCCCCATTCAACAGGTCTTTTGCAAAGTAATTGACTACAAGGTGATTCTGTTCAGCTCTTTAGCCCTATTCCCACTTCAGAAAGCAATGCAAAAATAAACCTTTTCGAGACCTTAACAAGTTTCTATATTATACTGAGCTGCATCCTTCCTATTTCATACTGCACTCTGCAATTTGGGAGTCTATGAGGGGGTAAATTGTTTCAGTTGTCTAAACTGCCTTTTTCCTTTCATGGCCGATGTGTGAAGCCAATGTGAGGGACTCATGTTTATGTTTCTCTTAAACTTTTCTAACCTTTTTCCCATTTTCTCTTTTCTATCCATTTAAATATCTATTTACCTTCTACACTCAATTGTGATATTTATGGTGCCATGATCTTTTTCTTCCATAAACCGATGTCACAGTCCTTGGGCAGATGTGGTGTAAGCAGAGGTAAAGCTGCACAAGGAGAAGACAAAATACAAAGTCACCTGCACCCTCACCCAGCTCAGATATCCCACCTATGAGACATTCTGTTGCTGGAAATAATCAGTGGTATGCTAAGCAGCTTGGAAATTTCTGTAATACATTTGCCACTGGCTGTATTTTCTTTAATGTAAGGCCTTATCCTTCTGGTGGTTTTCTTTGTTAAAAGAAAAATGATTTCAGACTCTAACTTTAAACAGCCTACATCTTCTTAACAGTTCTACTAGACCCATCTTTTTATTCTATCACCATTAAAGTAAATATTATTTCATTGGTTGTTTCTGTTTCACAGGACACTCTCCACTCCTGCCTAGACTTGGTAATTATGGCCTTGCCATAAGCTTTCTTCCTTTTCATTGTCTGTGCTCAGCACACCTCTGTAAGTTCACATGGGACCTAGGATCCTTCCCATCGCTCCTACTAACTTTTGTCCATATGCCCTATCTGACCTCCCCTCCAAGGGGAATCTACTCTCTCTATCCCAGGTGAGCTATCTCCCCGAGTCTTGCGAGATAACCCAATAGCAATGGAAACAGCTCCATTCTATGTGGGGCCTTTAATCAAGCCTGCTCAGTCAAACCTGTATGTTGCTCAGGGTCTATCGACATTGATAGTGCTAGAAGCTATAATTCGGTCTGAAAGTCTCCCGCCCCCCTAAGAAAATTAGGAGAGAAACAATAAACACAGGTAGCGTTAATTCTACTCCCTTACTGGCTAGGTTTATCCTTCCCTTTAAGCAAGGAACTAGAGTTAAGAAGCCAGTGGAGAGGAAGTCAGCGAAGAAGGTGGATGTCAGAGTAATTGATTTTAAAGACTTCCCCATTAAATGTTTAGAAAGATTATATCACCTGGCCAGCCAATTCAGAAAAATAAGCAACTTTTGCTCTTTGGTTCTTAAAAAACAAAATACTCTAGACAGGAAGTTAGATAATATCTACCTAGCTCAAGGAAAAGCTGAAGACAGAGAGTCTCAAAGATGGGTATACAAACAGAACTCATTGATGAACATAGGGCCGAGGCAGAAATTACACGCTCTTTAAAGGCACTGCGCCCAGGAATTCTAAGTGGGGAAGTTGTGAGGTCTCAAGAGCCTCCACATAATTTAGTAGCATCAAAATCACTGCCCCTGAGGAAGGCTGTGGACTCTGAGGAGAGTGTTTGACAAAAATTGGGTGTTCAAACCAATCATACTACCTTAAATAATATGATAATAGAGCGACCGAGGCACATGATTTCCTCCCCACATCCCTCCAGCGTGCTTGCCCTATATATTTGTCCTTGAGAATGTTGCAAAGATAGATCCCTCATGTTTAGAAACAAATAAGTCCTTACTGAACAAAGTGACAAATTGGTTGAGGAATCACCGATCAGGATAGTATTAGAGCCCAACCCCAGAGATTTTTCTACTGCCCACGACTAAATCCCCTATGAAGCACTAACATCAGGGCACTACAGAATACCCCCACAAGATACTGAGTATCAACCCGCTCTCAGCAAGGCAGTGCACTAGTTTCAAACAGCATTGAGGCCTTGTCATCTATAGAACAATTGAACTGCCAACCAGAAACCTCTGGGATTACAGAGGTCGATAAAGAACTCAATGTTCCTACTCTAGCTCAGACTTTTATAATCAACATCAGTACCACTCAGACAAATACTTGGGATTTAATCGCATTGAATGTGGCAGGCCTATGGGCCAAGTTAAATAATTCAGATTGGGTAAAGGATGTGCAGAAGTGCAAAATCATCTGCTGTCAAGAGACATGGTCGCAAGACCCATTCCATATAAATGGATACTTAATTTTTCACATTCCAGCTATTCCATCCAAGTCAGGAAGGGCAAAAGGGGGTTTGATAACTTTCATTGCCATTACCCTTGTTGGTGTGATTGCCTGGGAAGTTATTAGTACACCACACTATAATATGCTTTTATTGATATTGCTTATATAAATAGGGGGGTTTTGTCCTACGGGTCCTGGCTGGACAATAACATTAGTAAAGAGAAAAGAGAGGTGCCAGGGCTCGAATTTGAAACACCAAAACTTATTTATTCAGCTGGTGTAAACCTTCCTTTCAACGATTCAGGAGGCTATGTATTTGTCATCTGTTACCGTATTCAAAATATACTCAATCTTATACAATTTTCAGAGTGAGAAAACATTCCTTAAGCTGTGGAAACAGTTTAAACACATTTTTACATCCATTACAATACTTTCATTATAATCAAAAACAAAACAAAGCAGAAAAAATTCTTCATCAATATTTACATACAAAACTTTTTGGTACATAAAATAAAGAACGGCGAATCATGTACACCTAGGTTCATTCGGGTACATTTGATTGTGAATACATTGCCCTATTTAATTTATGCGTCTCTTTTAGACAGCCAGATAGCCGACGCGTTTCCAAACCCTTCTCTCTAATCAATGGGGTTCTTCATCAGGGCTGGGCTGTGTACCTGTGGTGTAAGATTTAAGGGACATTTAGTATCTCCTTCTCTCTAAATTTATATCATCTATTATATGAACAGGCGAAGCCTTTACATTGATTTTACCTGGTTTCGCATTATTCTTGGGCGATGTTTTTCTGAGCGGGGCATCAAGTAAAACTTAAATTTTTCACCACTACCTAGAAAAAGTGAGGGTAGGCAAAAGTTGTAAATTTTTGGGCTTATATCTTTACTTGTTACCTTCACTACATTTATAGAGCACTGGCACTTACTTTTATGTCTGTTCGTGTGGTCCTTCACTACGTCAATATCACCATGTTTAAAAATTTGGCTGCGCGTTCCGCGGTGCTAGTTTGTCTGTAAGTCAGAAATTAAATATCAATTCATGTTCGGAAATGCTGTGTGACTGTGTATACGTGCATTCTCTGTTCTGCTTACTTGTGCGTATAGCGGTGGAAGACCCAAGCGTTGCTATGTTTCTGCCTGGTTGCGCTATTACCACTCGACGATAATTCAAGTTTCTAAAAGAAAGTAGGGAGGGGGGGGCACAACAATGGTTGCCATTACTCTGCGGTCAAATTTCTTTAAGTTTAGAGCTTCGGTTCGGTAACCGAAGAGAAGCTTACCCTGATTAGTGTCTTTAGGCGCCGCAAATTGGGGTCTGCACGCCGCGTAAATCTCACTCCGTTTGTTAATCTCCTGGGCGGATTACCACGCTCGGCGAGGTGCGGTTTCCCATTTACATATGCTGCTAAGCATTGTGGGATATGTAGTTTTGACGGATTTTCCGCATGTTTTTTTAAAGAAGGAAAGGTTTCTGAAGGTGGTCATTATTATAAGTGCAGTGCTCTAATTCTGATTTTCTCAAAGTGTATGGTTTGGAAGGTGGGGTTCACAGAGGGCTCAGTAATTGGACCTTTGTAGTTCGGACATTTCGTTCAGGCCATCCATCACACAATTATACTTTAAAATTAGATATGCTTCTTTTTGAAGTAACATGGCATCGATGTTTCCTCCTCTTGGGGGGATTTTCATGGCTTGCAAGATTGTCCATTTAAAATCTGTCTCATTGTGATTTAGTTCAACAAAGTGCTGGACCATGGGTGCGGACAGCACTTTGTTTTTGATTCTTGATCTGTGTTGAGCTATTCGCTGATTAGCTCTCTGTGTGGTTTTCCCTATGTACAACTTGGGACAAGGGCACATTACTGCGTATATGACGTTGGTCGTTTTGCAGTTTGAGAATCCTTTGTGTATCCATTTTATATTATTGAATAGGAATTCTTCACCTTCCATTGTATTGGGGCAAGAGACACACGAACCACATTTATGGTGGCCTGTTACAGGAGGTAGTCTCCATAGCGTACGTAAATCGGTTTTTGCTTGACTGATGCCCAGGTCGGCTCTGACTATATGTTGCGCAATACTTCTGTTCTTTTTTAGGGCAAACAATGGCTCCTCCATTGGGACTTCTGAATTCTTGATTAGATGCCAATTTCTTCGAATAATTGATTTCAACTTGTTCGTATAGGGCCCGAACGTGGTGACACATATCGGCCTTTCGAGGGGTTTGATTTCTTTCATAGAGTTCAATAACTCCTCCCTTGGTGTGTTCCATGCCCGTGTGGTGGCATGTTTCAAAAGTTTATGAGGATAGCCTCTCTGTTGCAGTTGGTCACTTAGTATTTTAGAGTGGATCAAAAAATCTTCCTTCCTAGAACAGTTCCTGCGGATTCTCAACATTTGTCCGTACGGCAAGTTGGATTTTAGGCTTTTGGGATGATAACTTGCATAATGCAAGATCGTGTTCTTATCAGTCTCTTTACGATGCAAGGTAGTTGTCAATTTGTTTTCACAGGGAAAAACCACTACATCAAGGAAAGTCAAAGATGTTTTACTAGATGTTACTGTGAATTTTATATCCGGATGTCTGGTGTTTAACCACTGATGGAATTGGGCAAGCATTTCTTCAGACCCTTTCCATTGGCACCAGATATCATCAATGAAACGATACCAATTGGTGATGTTCTGTAGAAAGGGGTTGTTCCGGTAGATGTAACGCTCCTCGTACAGGGCCATGAAAAGCACCGCCATTTCTGGGGCATAAGGACACCCCATGGCGGTGCCCTTCACCTGCACGTAGAACGTGTCCAAGAACCGGAAGTAATTCCTTTTGAGTGCTATTCTCGCCAAGTCGATAATAAAGTTTGTGGGGACTCTATGTGGTCTGGGTCGTGTCTCAAGGTAATACTCCATTGCTTCAAGTCCCTCCTGCTGGGGTATTTGAGTGTATAGGCTGGTGACATCAAAGGATACCATCATTTCTTGATCCCCATCAAATGGGGTCCCTTCTATCTTATTGATAAAGTCCCTTGTGTCTTTCAAGTATGATTTTACTTCGGGTAGAAAAGGCTTTAGGAATACATCCACGTACTTCGCCAGCGGTTCCAATAATGAATCGCACCCGGAGACGATAGGTCTCCCGGGAGGTTCAGTCAAGCTTTTGTGAATTTTCGGAAGAAAATAAATCACTGGGATACGTGGGCTCTTTTTGTCTAAGTATTGGAACTCTTTCGTTCCTAGTATCCCCATGTCTCGGCCCTCCACTATTTTGTTCTGGATCTCAGCTTTAATTTGTGGAGTTGGATCCTCCTTGACTTCTCTATACCATTCAGTGTTTTGAATCTGGCTGTTGGCCTCTGCAATATATTTCTGTCTGTCCCAGACCACAAGTGCACCCCCTTTGTCAGCGGGTTTTAACACTATCGAATCGTCTTTACATAAGTTATTTAGAGCCATATGTTGGTCCCTGCTAATGTTCCTCTTGAGGAACATTTTTTGTTTACTTAATTGTGTGATGGAGGATAGAACGGCTTGCTCAAAGGCTATTATTTCCTTGGGGATTGTATATGATGGGGGCACGAATGTAGATTTATTGGATAGATTAGAGGGTTCATTGACTCTATTGATATTGCAGCAATCTTTAGATTTGTTGTTGATCAATTTTTATCAGAATAATGTTGCTACAACTGTGACCAGGGCTCTGGATGACCTGGAAGAGCATCTATGTAAGGTTCACAATGATTATAGCAGGGAATATTTAATAATCTGGGTGGGGATTTTAATATCCGCATGTGACCCTAAAATTATAATGTCTTATGGCATTTGGGACGTAGCTGATCAGTCTGTCACACATTTCAGGCATACAACATAAGGGTACAGATAAGTTGTCTAAGTGACTATAACCCTCTACCTTGGAATTACATTTAGATCTTAACAGCAATACTCCCAACAATCCATAATATAGGCTTGAATATCGAAAGAATAAGGACCTAAAAATAAAAAAGTGATAAAGATCGTTTTATGAAGACTCTGTTAGTAAATGATCAGGCTCAAATTGTCACTGTCATACAAGATAACGTCAACCCTGCAGATATTCAGGCCCAGTCTACCCTGAACATGTATATAGCAGCAAAATTGACTAAAAATGCTCCAAAGCCCGAGCTGGTTCAATCAACCCTGAGACCAGCTAGGTGTAGCTCAAGCTAGGAAAACAAAGTACGGGAGACAGCCTGGGAAGATCTTCAGGTTTCAAGTGGGTTGAAGGAATCTCGTGCCTTTTGAAAGGTTGTTAATTTCCATTACCTCTCAGGCTATGATAGTCCAAAGGTTGACATAGTTATACCGGCAGGAGTATGGGTAGAGCACTTTTCTAAATATTTTGGGCCTGGTGACCTAATTCCCTATATGGTTTTAGGAGAAGAAGCACATTATTACTAGAAGGCTGCTATTGTCCACAGCATATGGATCAAGGTGTCACACATTATAATCGCCATAGAAAGTAGCCCTGCAAATAAAGTTCCAGACAGAGACAAAATCCCCTCTGACTTCTACAAATCATTACCCCCATTTTGTGGTCCGCTGATTGCAAACGTCATATGGTCACAAATTGCAGGTCCCTGGTCCAGACCTGGCATGGGGCTATAATTGAGCCAATATTCAAAAAGGGGTCTACGAACATACCTCATTGTTAGCACCCAATCTTGCTATTAGATAGAGGTTTGGGCAGCTGAGACTTAGAGGCTTTCGGATGTTCAGTTTAATTCCTGCGTAAGGTTAGGAACTACTGAGCAAAGTCTGAATCTGTGTCTTATTGTACAAAAATACATGAAGGTAAAATAGGATGTGTCCATTTGGCCTTCATGGATTTAACATGTGTATTTGACACTGTCGAGTGGTCTAAACAATGGGGGATTATGGAAGAAATGCGGATAGGTAGTGCAATTATAAACTTACTCCGTCGACTCCATGCTCACACCACAGCCAACATCCGAGATCTTTCAGAAGAAATTTGTTCAGTAGTAGGGGTTAGACAAGGATGTGTACTTGCCCCATTTGCTTTTTAACTATCCATTATTGGTGTTGAGGAGTACCTGTGTAGCAAAGAAATGGCTATCCCAAAGATTGGTTCCTGTTTTGTAACCACACTATTGTACGCAGATGATGCATTGCCAATAGCAAGGACAGCCAATGGTCTGCAATCACTTTTAGATGCTTTTAACAGTTTTATGAGTGATTAGGGGCTAAGGATGAACCTCATAAAGTATTTTTAATGCATTGTGGACCCAAGGTATCTAAAACATGGACATGTTTACTTGACAGCACAGAAATTCTTCAAGTCCCATATTTTACTTATCTAGGTATACCAGTTAATTTTGCTATTAGTTGGAATTCTTTATTGAATATTAGATTATGACAATTCCGAAGGTATATTGAGGAGGTTTTACAATTTTCTAAAAGACTAGGGCACAAACTGGTGGGTGAATTAGTACGCATATTTAAGTGTAAATGTCTATCTATTGCTACCTTTGGTGCTGGTCTGTGGGTAATGCCAATAGCAATTGTATACTAAAAATTGAAAACAATTTTTTAAGAAGACTGTTGGCAGTAGCACTACCTGCTTCTACTAATTTCTGTCACGGAGAGGTAGGGCTTGGTTTTATAGAAGATCACAGCAAATTACAGCCCCTTCCACTCTGGCTTAGAGTATGGAGACAACTGGAAGCTTATTTTAGAAGAACAATTTTGGCTGATTGTCTGGAACTAGACAATTCACTAGACATTCATTGGTTTAAATATATAAAGCAGTGCTTTAATGAGCTCAGCCTTCCAGAACTCTTCTCCAATCTGACTGATTCTGCCAGCTGGTCATCACAAAAAGTGAAAGAGCTTTTTTTAGACGCAACCAATCCTTATGTATGGTGAACATCAGTGCCAGACATGGTGGACATCCCCAATTAAATTTTAATGTGAGTCTTTCCCCTGCACTGTATCTGCTGGCAATTTTAAAAAGACGTCATATATTTTTACTTACTAGATTTTGTCTGAAGTCTCCTCACTTTCTGATGGCTTTCCCCACCCAAGGTACATGGTTTCCATCACTTCCACCTTACCCTGTGTTGGCACCATAGCACAAAGAGCAATGCACAGTACCCTATTTTGTTCCCTCTATACTTCGCAGAGTAGACAGCTTTTGTATCCAGCACTGAGAACCTCAAAGGTTAGGTCTCATGAGCATTGCATTTGCATACTTACATTGTTTGGGAAGATTAGCTATCCACCATGCTGTGTTACATTTTATAATAAGTGACCTGTAAATTCATAGTTAATATTGAGAATCTGTACTAATTGTTCTTTCTTTTTATCCTTGTAACATAGAACTGGTGTTTAGTATTTTATATTTGGAAAATGTGTAATCATAATGTATATTTCTATATTTGTATGTAATTATATATTTTTATTATGAACTTTTATGGCTCGGTACAGCAGAATAAAGTATTTTGATTGATTGATTGATTGATTGGTTGATTGATTGACATGATAAAAGCAGAATTTAATGGCATCTTTATTTATTGCTTGACTTTTCACGGCTCACCATTGGGTCAAAAAACACATTTTGCCCTAGAAGAACACTATTGACTTGAGGCCCTACTCTCTGCCTGGTGGTCTCTCCTCCTTGAGGTGTCATGCCTTTATGGTCACCACTGCACTCTCCCAATAGCTGCACTATCATCAACCTTTTGGTGATTGCATGCCACATAGTGCCAGCATTCAGTCAGTTCAAGCTGTAGATACCTGAAAACAGAAGCGCATTCCTCCATTGCACAGTGGCACAAACTGTCAGCTGTCCTTAGATGTACTCCTGTCTGCTTCCGGAATGCAGGTACAGCTAGTGATATTCATCACCCACACCTGTCTTAAAGCCTTTCTGCACTACAAAACTCTCGCAGTACAGCACCCCTTGGATCCCCACAGCACAATCAAAAAGTAGTGGGGGGGATTCTCCAGCTAACCAAGGGTGGTGTCATCTTACTTTATGTGATTAGAATGAGAAGAACTCTGCTGATTTTATGGCCTGTCTTTGATTGCCAAGTATCTCCACAGCTCCCCTCCAGATGCTAGATTGCTAGAACCATCCAGTGATAAAAAAAGTTATTAAACGGCAGTGCTCAGAAATGAACCTGAGACGTAGCCCTAAAATAGAGCACATAATTCAAAAGTTCAATCCCCTGCAGTTCTAGCTCCGCCCCCAAGTTTGGCAATTTTAATCAAGGAGTTACAAATACAGAGACTCACCTGCAACAATCTAAGCCTCATGCCAATGCCACAACCAGGACTGCGCCTCAGCCTTTTAGAATGTATATTCAATAGCAGAGGGTTTGGAAGAGTAACCTGAGAATCGGAAGTGTTTCATAGGTTGACAAGATGAACACCCCTCTGTTCAAGTCATGTCTGATATTATACAAATATATATTCTGAAGGGGTTCAAAGGTGTCTTGAAATTTTCTTTTTTGGAATATATAGAGTGTGTCCGACCTGTTGTCAAAAAAGGATACACTGGTTCGGCCCCCTCAGGAACAGAAGCTCTTACCCCAGACCCCCTCAAGCCAAGCCAAGAACTACCTTTTACTAATGCAGTCCATAGTCTTAACCTGGGGGGGAAGGGGAAGTGGACAGACAAAACAAGAGAGACTTCTTCCTCACGGTATCTGCCTCGGGAGTCTTTCTGGTGAACTCTCTGAAAGGGAAAAGACAGATTAAATCTCCCTACTTAACTTTCACCTGACCCAATCTTATTTCTACTCCCTAAACTCTGCGTCTTACCGATACAGACTAGGAAGCTAGCCACTCTCCTAACTGTCTTGTCTGGAATGTGTAATGTCTGATTAACCGGAAGAACTCCTAGTGTTCTGTGGAAACTTATTACTGAAGAAATTGCTCCTAGCACTCTGAACTGTGAAACTTCTAGAGTCTTGAACTCGAAACTGTGAACTCTCTTTCTCTCATGAGATTTCCTGGAATCCTTCGAAGATAATTACTCAGATGCTAAAGTCTTTGAATGTCTTTGAATTCTTTGAGGCACCAAAAGTCTTTACAATACTTCACTTAGGTAATAGTCTCTGACAGGCTCAGGGCGCAATATGCTCTTCTGCCTTCTTGCTAGAAAGAGTCCTTAGCACCCCTGGTTCATCGCCTTTAAACTCAACAAAATACTCTTACTTGAATGTCTTTGAGGGAACTTCTCTTGACTGAAGTTTTCCCAACTCTAACTCCTCTTCACCTCAACATCTCAAGTGCTCTGGCGTTGACACACTTCTGGTCACAAGTATGCTGAGGGAAAAAACGTTCGTTAAGAAATGCCTTTTTTTATTCTAATATAGCGTTTTTACAGCTACTTTCCTTTTAGTATCAATTCTGAAGACTGGTACTGGTAAACTTGTCGAAGAACGCCTTTTTCTGAGGAAGAGCGTTAAAACTACTCTCTACTCCGGTGAATTTGTCGGTTGAAGTGCGCAGCACGTTTTGCGCGCATGCGCGAAATACAGCAGCTTAGAACAACTACAACGCTGACCACCGGTCGGGAAACGGAATTACTTCCGCATTCCCAAGATGGCGGATCGCCGCAAAGCTGCCACTAGAACTCGCAATGAAGTCCTCCAGCAAGGGTGTCTCAGCTTGCCAACTCCTTTCAAACACCCCATTTGGCGAGACGATGGGCGCATCCTGACAGTACCTCCCACCAAGGAGGCTCTCCCCAATCTGGGTTTTGAAGGATGAAGCCTATGAAATTCACTGAGCAATTTTGGAGCATGTACATTTTCATAAGGCTCCCATGATCTTTCCTCAGGACCAAAGTTCTTCCAATCAATCAGATAATATAGTGTGCCTTTCCTGAACGTAGAATCTAAAATTTGATGTACCTCAAACTCTTCTTCACCATCTACCTGAACTGGCCTAGGAGTCAACCCAACTCTCAGATTCACTGGACTCTTTTTAATTAAGGAAACATGAAAGGTAGGATGAATCTTCAAATATGAGGGTAAATGGAGCCTGACTGTCACTGGGCCTAACATTTTTTCTACTGTGAATGGCCCTAAAAATCGAGGTTGAAATTTCCGATTAGTCTTTAATTTCAAGTTTTTGGTGGACAACCACACCTTTTCCCCTGGGCAAAATACTGGGTCTTCTCTTCTCTTTCTGTCAGCATATTTTTTATAAGATTCCTTGGCCTTAATCAAGCTTTCTTTGACCCGAGCAAGGGATCTCTGAACTTCTGAGACTATTCTGTTTACTGCAGGGACTGAACTCTCTTCTTTCTCCACAATTAAGGTAGGATGCCTGCCATAATTTACATAGAAGGGCGAATGACCAGTGGAAGAGTGAACCGAGTTATTATAAGCAAACTCCGCAGCCCACACCATCTCAGACCATTCCAGTTGCTGATCCAATAGGTAAAGTCGGAGGTACTGCTCAAGTTCCTGGTTCACTCTCTCCGTTTGGCCGTCCGTTTCTGGATGGTAGCTAGTGGAGAAGCGAGTGTCAATTCCTAACTTGTGGGTAAAGGCCTTCCAAAAATGTGAGACAAACTGAGTCCCCCTATCTGAGACCAGAATCTTGGGAATTCCATGCAGTCGCACAACATGCTGAGAGAAAAGTTGCGCTAACGATGGAGCATCTGGAATCTTTTTTAGAGGGACGAAGTGTGCCATTTTAGAAAATACATCTTCAAACATTAAGACAGTAGTGAACCCATGACTAGGAGGCAACTCCACAATTAGATCCATTGACACTGTGTGCCATGGGTAGGGTGGCACAGGTAATGGCCTTAACTTGCCCTGAGGTGATCTCCTATCAGGTTTTCCTCGCAAACACCTCTCACAGGTAGTCACATATTGTCGAATCTGCGGTCTCATGTCTGGCCACCAAAAATTCCTTTCCACTAACTCTGTAGTCTTGAGAATTCCTTTGTGCCCTGCTAGCAAGTGATCATGGCAAGATTCTAATGCCTTTTCTTGAAGTTGTGGTGTTGGAAGAAATAAACGTTGATCTTGATGTGGCAACCCATTCTTAATCTTTCAACCTTTCTCTTTCTGAGACCAATCTTCCATTTCTTGAACGGACATAGCTTCCTGCACCTTGTCTGCCATGACACTTGCATCTGCTACCATAATGATCTTTTCCTTTGGAATGATGCTCTGCTCTTCTCTTTCTGTCTTCTCAGAAATGGTGGACTCGATTCTAGATAAGTCATCAGCTTTGGCATTACTCTTTCCGGGACGAAAGGTAATGACGAAGTCAAAGTCCGCAAAGAACAATGACCATCGTAACTGCCTTGCAGTTAAAGTTCGAGCTGACTTGAGGAATTGCAAGTTCCTGTGGTCCGTAAAGACTGTAACCTTGTGTCTCGCTCCCATCAAATAATGGCGCCATTCCACAAAAGCATTTTTAACTGCCAAAAGCTCTTTATCAGCAATGGAATAATTGCACTCTGAAGGATTGAGCTTCCTGGAGTAATACGCCACTGGATGAAGCTGACCTGAAACTGGATGTCGTTGAGACAAAATTCCTCCTATGGCCACATCAGAAGCATCAGCCTCTACATAAAAAGGGTCTTCAGTTCGAGGATGCAGCAATATTGGAGCTCGGGTGAAAGAATCTTTGATAAATCGAAAGGCCTCCTCAGCGTCATCCTTCCACTCAAATTTGATTCCTTTCTTAAGGAGTCGGGTGATGGGGGTTACTTTATGCGAAAAGTCTGAAATGAACCTCCTATAAAAATTCGAAAACCCCAAAAAACTCTGAACTTCCTTCACCGACTTGGGAGAGGGCCAATCTTGAACTGCTTTAATTTTCGTGACATCCATGCTCACTCCATCAGGGGATAGCGATAGCACAAAACCCAAAAACTCGACTCTGGTGACATGGAAAGCACACTTTTCTAACTTAACATAGAGATGATTCTCCATCAACTTGATCAGAATGGCTCTCACATGAGGAATATGTTCTTCCACACTATTGGAGAAAATCAAAATGTCATCAATATAAACCACAGCCACTCGATCCAAAAACTCTCCCAACACATCGTTCACAAAGTGTTGAAAGGCTTCAGGGGCATTACAAAGGCCATATGGCATTACTTGGTACTCGAAGAGTTCATACCGAGTTCGAAACGCCGTTTTCCACTCGTCTCCAGTGGCCACTCTGATCAGATGATAGGCCCCCCTAAGGTCTAGCTTTGTATAAACCTTAGCATTCTTTACTTGATCCAACAATACGGAGATTAATGGTAATGGGTACCTATTCTTGACAGTCACCTGATTTAGCGCTCGATAGTCAATGCAAGCCCGAAGATCTCCATCACGTTTTGGAATGAAAAAAAGAGGCGAGGAAACGGGAGACTGTGAAGGACGAATAAATCCATTGGCCAAATATTTGTCCAGGTACTCTTTCAAAAATCGATTTTCAGTTTCAGTAAGCGCATAAATTCGACTGCAGGGCAAAATTGCTGCGGGTTCAATGTCAATTTTGCAGTCGTAAGGGCGATGCGGAGGAAGCGTTTCCGCTCTTTTCTTATCAAACACCGTTGCTAAGTCCTGATATTCCACTGGAATTGATTTTGATTCCACAGTACAAATTTGAGCCGGATGGACTGAAGCTAAGATCTTGACCTGTGACTCATCTTACGAAGTTTTCATTAAACTAAAACAATGTTCAGCACAATAAGGAGAGTCCATCTCAGTTGTTCTTTGACTCCAGTTGATTCTCGGATTATGCTCAGTTAACCAGGGAAGTCCCAAAATTAACTGAAACTGCGGAGCATCAATCACATTAAAAGTGATATACTCCGAATGTCCTTTAAGCCCTGTCAATTGAACCAACTCTGTTTCATGAGTAATGGGGCCCGAGGACAAGTTGGTGGCATCCACTGCACGTACAGGCTCTGGGATCATCTTTTTTACAAATTGGAGTCCATGCCGCCGAGCATATTTTAGATCACAAAAGTTGCCGGTTGCTCCAGAGTCAATCATAACTGATACTTCTTTGATCTCTTGATTTCGAAATTTAACCACAAAAGTTGCTATCAAATGTGGTGCAGCTGACTGTAGTGTATTCATAATATGTTGTGCTTCAGGAGTTGACTTTGTTGTCGCTTCCACCCGTGCAACTCTTTCTACAGGCGAAGCCGATCTTTTACTGGCAGAGAAGTTTTCAATCGCTTGGGACATTCTTTTACGAAATGTCCAGATCCCCCACATTATAAGCACAGTTGCGAATTTCTTCGTCTCTCCTTCTCCTCCTTAGATAAAGGCCCTCTCACCGATCCAATTTGCATGGGTTCTTCAGCAGATGGTGCATCTGAACTCTTTTGAGATTCACTTCGCATTCGATCAAACCGAGGAGGGATTGGACGAAAGTCTCTTCGCTTTTCATGTTTTCGCTCATTTAGTCTATGATCCAACTGCAATACCAAGTCTATGAGAGCTGAGACTTCTGTGGGTCTTTGCGGGATTTGGGCAAGAGCATCTTTTAATTCATCTCGAAGATCTCTGTAAAAAATTGCCGCTCTTTTCTCCTCAGGCCAATTGGTTTCCACCACTAACTTATTAAAGTTAGCCAAATACCCCACCAAGTCTCGACTTCCTTGTTTAAGGTCCAACAATTAATTATCTGTAGATTGCGCAGCAGACCGTCGATCAAAAATTCGGGCAAACTCCACTTTGAAATTCTCATAATTTGTTAGGATTGGATCGTTCTTGGTGAACAATGACATAGACCAAGCAGCAGCGTCTCCCGTCAGATACGACAATATGAAAGCCACCTTTGCCTGATCATCAGTAAAAATTACAGGGCGACACAGGAAGTGTAATGAACACTGCGTCAGAAAAATTTGAGCCTTCATCGGATCCCCCCCATATCTTTCTGGGGACGCTAATGGAATGACAGGGGAGATGGAGTGAATTACTTGAGTTGAAATCCCAGACGAGGATGACTGCTGTGGTGCCGAAGTTTTATCTTGATATAAAGATCCTGCGGTCACCAATTTCTCTAATCTAGATCTCTTAACTTCCTCCCTTAACGCCTTGTTTTCTTCTAAAGCATTATTTAACTGCACCTGCATATTACCTAGAATTTCACTTAAGGTCTTCATGTCAAAGCCTTCCGCTATTCTGTCCAGGAGGGGACCTAATTCCTCAATTAAGAGGTAGGCACTTCAATCTGTCAAAAAAGGATACACTGGTTCGGCCCCCTCAGGAACAGAAGCTCTTACCCCAGACCCCCTCAAGCCAAGCCAAGAACTACCTTTTACTAATGCAGTCCATAGTCTTAACCTGGGGGGGGAGGGGAAGTGGACAGACAAAACAAGAGAGACTTCTTCCTCACGGTATCTGCCTCGGGAGTCTTTCTGGTGAACTCTCTGAAAGGGAAAAGACAGATTAAATCTCCCTACTTAACTTTCAACTGACCCAATCTTATTTCTACTCCCTAAACTCTGCGTCTTACCGATACAGACTAGGAAGCTAGCCACTCTCCTAACTGTCTTGTCTGGAATGTGTAATGTCTGATTAACCGGAAGAACTCCTAGTGTTCTGTGGAAACTTATTACTGAAGAAATTGCTCCTAGCACTCTGAACTGTGAAACTTCTAGAGTCTTGAACTCGAAACTGTGAACTCTCTTTCTCTCATGAGATTTCCTGGAATCCTTCGAAGATAATTACTCAGATGCTAAAGTCTTTGAATGTCTTTGAATTCTTTGAGGCACCAAAAGTCTTTACAATACTTCACTTAGGTAATAGTCTCTGACAGGCTCAGGGCGCAATATGCTCTTCTGCCTTCTTGCTAGAAAGAGTCCTTAGCACCCCTGGTTCATCGCCTTTAAACTCAACAAAATACTCTTACTTGAATGTCTTTGAGGGAACTTCTCTTGACTGAAGTTTTCCCAACTCTAACTCCTCTTCACCTCAACATCTCAAGTGCTCTGGCGTTGACACACTTCTGGTCACAAGTATGCTGAGGGAAAAAATGTTCGTTAAGAAATGCCTTTTTTTATTCTAATATAGCGTTTTTACAGTTACTTTCCTTTTAGTATCAATTCTGAAGCCTTGTACTGGTAAACTTGTCGAAGAACGCCTTTTTCTGAGGAAGAGCGTTAAAACTACTCTCTACTCCGGTGAATTTGTCGGTTGAAGTGCGCAGCACGTTTTGCGCGCATGCGCGAAATACAGCAGCTCTTAGAACAACTACAACGCTGACCACCGGTCGGGAAACGGAATTACTTCCGCATTCCCAAGATGGCGGATCGCCGCAAAGCTGCCACTAGAACTCGCAATGAAGTCCTCCAGCAAGGGTGTCTCAGCTTGCCAACTCCTTTCAAACACCCCATTTGGCGAGACGATGGGCGCATCCTGACACCTGTCATTCTTGGTGTGGTCTTCCTTCAAACCTTTGCGTTTACCGCCTATTTTGTTTTTATTGGCATTAGGACCACTGCTAAAGTGCTTGTGCTCTCCCCTTTAAGCATAATACAGTTGGCTCACAGCTGATTAGCATATTTTATTTAATTTACTTATATGTCCCTACTAAGTAGTACTACATGTATCCAGCGCCTGTAAAATAAATGATTCCAAGGGGCCTCACTGTGCTACCCATTTATGTAGCACTTTACAGCATGTCTCAGGCTTGCAATTGCAGCCTGTTGGGCAGTTTTCAAACTTGCCAATTTGACCTGGAAAAATAAACCTTTTGCCAGACCTATACCTTCCTTTTTAAAACATAAGAGTCTCACCTTAAGGTGGTCCTAAATAGCTCAGATAGCAGGGTGCATTGTATTTAAAGAATAGGATGTGTTTTAAGTTTCACATGTCCTGGTAGAGAAAAACTCCTAATTTCATTTTTCACTACTGTAAGGCCTATATATTCCATTGGATAACATTGGGTTGCCTTATTCACTAAGTGCTAACTTTGATTGGGAGCAGATAGGAATTTCAAGTTTGGACTCAAGGGAAATGTCATTTTGTATTTAGGTTATTCATTTTACTTCTTACTTCTGTATCCCCTGATTTTATGGGCATTCTCCCACTCACCCGCACTATAATCGTTGATCACCGCTGCTTCAGCGGGTCCGGTCCTGGGGCTTCCAATTTTGCCGAGAATCGGCCGACATCTTGAGAGTAGAGGGGACGTTTTTTGGGCGCCATTTTGAGCGCTCTAGTGCTCCGGTAGCCACGCGGTCAGCCTATTGAAACCTGTCTATCTGGCGCGAAGCGGTAGCGCGCAGCGGGCGCGCCTTTTTCGCACCTGAGTCGTGCCAGAGTCCTGCCCGTCTGCGCCCGTCAGCGCTAAGGAAGCGCTGGGCGCCGGTGAATCTGTGCATTTTTTTGTCGACTGTAGGTATGTACTCTAGGGCGGAGCTCCTCAGGCTACGGAGCCTCTCTATACCTTGTATACATGCACCCCTCGAACCACTCTGTGGCCCTTTCAAGTGCCCCTGTGGTAAGCTGTCACTTCCTCACTGTACTCCCATTTCAACTCATACGGGGCATCCCTCTTTGGGCAATGCCCCAGTACCTGCTCCTCCTATAATCTCTCAGTCCCCCTGTGATTTAAAAATCTGGCATCTTAATGTCAGATCTTTGGCCAAGCATCATCAGGCCATCTTCGACTTGCTATCCGATGAGACTCCTGATATTTTCTTCATGACCGAGACATGGTTACATGATGAGGTCATGGCTGTGCCTAATCTAGCACTCCCCTCGGAATACTCTATTTTTACGCACAATCGAAATTCAAGGGGAGGAGGGATTGCTATGGCAATTAAATCATGCTACCCCTGTACTTGGAAAATTCTGGACATAGCTGGCTGTGAAAGTGCATATTTTTGCATCACGATCAGCCACCATTTCACTATGTCTGGTTTGCTGATCTATAGACCACCAGGCAGTGATGTGTCCTTTAGGAAAGCTCTCCCAGAATTTGCAAGTTCCCTTGCACTGGGGGCGGCTAATTTTAGCATTATTGGGGACTTAAATCTTCATTTCGACACTCCCCACACCCCAGCGATCAGCAGCTTTCTCGCGGACCTGGAGGCACTCCAGCTTCCTCAGCTGGTCACCCACCCTACTCACGGGGGAGGGCATATTTTGGACCCAATATTCACAAACTTGACTATGGTTAAGGTCCTTCTGCCAAGACCTATAGTTTGGACTGATCATTTTCTGATAGAGCTTCATGTCACGATCAAGGATCGTCCTTTTAAAAGATCAGATAGAGTCATCTTCAGACGTCCCTGGAAAAAACTTAAATTAGCTGACTTCCATCATCTTCTCAGTGGTCTCCCGGTAGGTTCCTTTGAGGGTGTTGAGTCTGGCTACGATCTTTTTTGTGAATGGGTCACTAAAGCCCTTGACTCCCTGATTCCTGCAGCTTGGAGCAAGTGTCGCTTGTTAGAACCTAGCCCTTGGTACAACGACTCTCTTCGGCTTCTAAAGACAACATGTAAGCAAGCAGAAAGAGTCTGGCATAAGTCTTAAGAGGCTGGGAAAAAAGCCTATCATTTAGCAAAAGTTAAGAGCTATCATAGAGCTATTTGTAGGACACGGGCAGCCTACTATTCTCACGAATTCAATATTAGCTCTAATCCCACAAAGTTGATCTTCAAAGTGTTAAAAGATCTTACAGCCAACAGAGTACCTGTGGCTGAGATCTGCTCTCTCTCACATTGTGAAGATCTTGCGGTCTTCTTCGTGGAAAAAGTGTCTAAAATATATCGCTCTTTTCCTAGTACTAGTTTGACAATGGAAGATCAGAGCTCCAGTCCTAGTGCTAACCTGGCCCTATCCACACTCCCTGATCTATCGGAGGAGGAGTTTGACAAGCTGGTAGCCGAAGTTAAATCTGGGTCACCTGCTGATCCTCTCAGACCAGCACAATTTAAAGAACTAGCCTCACTATGCCTACCTCCTATACGCCAACTCATAAATCTATCTTTTTCCTCGGGCATAATTCCTCCTAAATGGAAACAAGTGTATGTCACTCCCATCCTGAAAAAACCTGCACTGGACCCTCTCAAACTGGAGAACTATCGACCCATCTCCCTTCTCCCTTGGATCGCGAAGGTAGCAGAAGCCCATGTTAATGGCATTCTGTCTAACTATCTTCAGTCTGCTAACATCTTGGACCCTTCGCAGAATGGTTTTCGTGCTGGTCACAGTACCGAGACCGCACTTCTCTCTATGACAGAACACCTGCGTTCTGTGTTGGACTCGGGTCAAACTGCGGCACTGGTATTACTCGATCTCAGTGCCGGGTTCGACACTGTATCGCACGCAATCCTTCTGCAGCGTCTGGGAGAAGCAGGTGTCAATGGTGTGGCACTTGATTGGTTCCGGTCGTTTCTCACCGACCGCACCTTTAGGGTCACTACTCCACCATTCGAGTCGAAACCCCATTCCATCAAGCAGGGAGTCCCGCAGGGGTCGGCACTTAGCCCCACGCAGTTTAATCTTTATGTGCAGCCGCTGGCTGCTGTCGCCAAGCGTTGGGACCTGACTTTGGTCTCTTACGCTGACGACACACAGCTGGCGGTCGCACTTAGTGGGGATTCAGACCTTGAAGCTACCAGATTTCGTGAGGGTCTCAGTGCAGTGGCCGGATGGATGATGGCCAATTGCCTACAGCTTAACACTAAAAAGACCGAGGTCTTGATTGTGGGCAAGCAGAGCAATCTTTGGGGTGACAAATGGTGGCCGTCAGAACTAGGCCCTATCCCTACTCCGGCAGTTGAGGTGAAAAATCTGGGGGTTTGGTTTGATTCCTCCCTCAGCTTCTCCATCCACACAAAAAAAGTAGCAGCCTCCTGCTTTGGGATCTTACGCGGTGTACGGCCGATTCTGAAATACTTTGACGCCCCTACCCGACAGCTGATAATTCAGGCTGCCATATTATCCAGACTCGACTATGCGAGCTCACTTTTGCTCGGAGCTAACCTGACGGAAATTACTAGATTGCAGCGCGTTCAGAACGCGGCCGCCAGGGCTCTGGTTGGCCTTCCTAGATTTTGCTCGGCCAAAGAAACTATGCGCAAGCTCCACTGGCTACCCCTGATTCAGAGGATTGAATTCAAGACTTTATGTCTATCTTTTAAAATTCTGAAACAATCTTCGCCTCAGATATTGGAGCATCTTATTACTCCTTATGTTCCTTTTCGGCAGCTGAGATCATTCGGGCAAAATTTAGCCATCGTTCCACGTTTCAAGAGAAGCAGAGCAGGTGGCGCTCTTTTAGAGTGTTGGCACCCAAGCTGTGGAATTCTCTTCCTGCCCATATTCGCGCCATGGATGAGTTATTGGCTTTTAGGAGAGCCGTTAAGACTTTTATCTTACCCATTGGTTCTTAGGGTTCCTCCGTTTGGTTTCTTTTCTCGCTCTGACTGAGTTATGTTCCTTTTCCAGATACAGCGCCGGGACGCCCCTTTGCTGGGGCAGCTGTGCGCTATAAAAATGGAAATAACATAACATAACATAACAGAACATAACATAACATTTAAAATCCTTTTTAATGGTAAAGTCTGTGCCCTGTTTACATGACTGTGAATATCTTGGCTGTGGGCCTTTGTTTATTCTTCCCAGACAGTGAGACAATGGGGGACTACCTGTTGGCTGGATGGGTGGGCCAGAGCTGTTCCCTGACCTACTTGTATTTAAAATGGCTGGCTCCAGCACACGCAAATGAACCTGACACCAGTCTTTTATTACCTCAGACTATTTGGAGCCTTGCTAAGGATAGAGGTTTCCAGAACCAGTTGTGGAGGTAGCCAGGAAGTCACCCCCACTTGAAATAATTGCACCTTGTTTTAATATTGGACCTCCTGATCTAGCTCTTCAGTACACTCCTGGACCTGTTGACACTACAGAAGAAGGACCATCCTGTTCCCTTCAGGACAGCCCTGCTGTTTTGAAGTCTGCCCTTCCGCCATCAGAGGTCTGTCCTACTGCTTGAGGCTTGCCATGTTCCCCAGAGGACTTCTCTGCTGCTCGAGGCCTGCTTTGTTCCCCAGAGGACTCCCTGCTACTTGAGGACCGCCATGCTCTTTGAGAAGGAAAATAGGTCCTGATCCTTTCATCCCAGGCTAACATAAGTGACTCTGAGGGTCAATTGGCTGACCTCCTGTTCTGAGCTACAGGGAAACAACAAGCTCCAAAAGCCTCCCTACAACTGCCTAACTGACCTACAACTGGGCCTGTCTGGACCTGCAACTGGACCTGCCTGAGGCCTGCTGACCTCTGCTAGAGTGAGTCTCTGATCCTTAAAAGTGCTTCCCCAGGTCTTGGACCCTTAATTGGCATCAGAGTGCACTCCTCTACAAGAAAAGGTGAAGTGCTTACGTTTGGGCTCTTCACAGTGCCGAATGGGCCCAAGACTCTGCAGCTCGCTGTGCACACCAACACAAAGGTCTGGGGAACCAACTTTTCATGCTACACGTCTGATAGTGGGGAACAACAATGCGGGATTTGACTTTTGTGCTACAGCAATGACAGCCCGCAGTGACAGCCAACGTAAAGCTCCAGCAAAGACTACCTGCAACATCAGAATGGATATTCAGGCTACAGCAACGACCGTCCACGACACCAGGCTCCTCTTCTTGCTAGAGCGATGGCCATCCGTGATGGTCTACCTGCTCTTCTTGGCCTCTTCCACCGCAAATGAAACTCTTTGCGCACAACTTTGTGGAGGTAACTTTTTTCAACAGGACTAACCTGATCCCTTTATTGCTCTTGTGCTCCATCTGGTAGAGCCTGTACTTGTGACTTTTCGCCAGTCAAGCATGACCAGATGACCATGAGTGGCTCTTTTAAGTGCTAACTCTATTAAAACTTTGAAACTGCATACCTTCAATTCTACTGATTGGATTTTTGTTGTTCTGTTATTATATTATTTTGTAAAATTAACCCTAGTTTTCTTAATTGGTTTGGGCTTTGTCTTATGTTTTATTTTCGCTTTATTACTGTTTGAGTGATGCATAAATACTTCACACATTGCCTCCCAGTTAAGCCTCCCTGCTTTTGTGTCAAGCTACCAGAGGGTTAAACACATGTTAATTTAGCAACTTTTGTGGTTGACCCTGACAAGGATTGTGGTTGTTTCCTGGGTGAGGTTTCCACCCCCTCAACCAATAACCTGATTTATCACAGAGTGGTGTCAACCTGAGGGTTTTTAAAAAGGCAAGAACATTTAGATCTATCACTGTGGAAGAGGGCTACAATCCGAAAATGATTCCAGACCTGGCCATCAAAACCAAAACAGCAGTTGACAGGCTTCTGCACCTTGATCTCAGAGTTCAAGAAGGTCAGAACACATACAAAGATTATACAATACTGTTAGCCTTTTCGATTGGTTAATGGTCTAATGCTTATCCTTTCGATAGTTGAGGAAACAGAGGCTTTTCTTTTCGATGCACTCTCGAAGCTTAAAGCCCTTGAATCATCGCTCAACTCAAAAGATGCTGCCCTAGCTACAGCCCGCAGTGAAAAGAAAGCACTGGAAAAACAACTGGATGACCTGCAGGAGGAGTGTGCATAGCTTGCAGTCTCCTTGAACTCTGCCAAGAAACAGCTGGGAGATTAAACTTTGTTTAAAGTGGATCTGGAAAATTGCTGTCAAAGTCTCATAGAAGAACTGGAGTTTCGTAAAAACGCTTATGAGGAGGAAGTTAAGGAGTCCAGCAAAAGGCACGAAACTCGTTTTGTTGAGGGGGAATCTGGACGCCCGGACTATGTTAAATGTTAAATGTTACAGGATTTCTAGAGCGCATGGCTGCCCGTAAGCGTCCCAGCGCTGAATGAGTACAGACGGAGTCGGAGGCTCACGGAAACAGCCAAGTTTTCAGAGATTTACGAAAGGCCAGAAGATTAGGCTGTACACGGATATCAGGAGGAAGGGAGTTCCATAGTTTGGAAGCGTTGTAGGAGAAATGCCGACCTCCTGATCGCGCTCTCTTGATCTTAGGAGGCAGGGTTAGATGGGCGTTAGTGGAACGAAGAAGTCTGGAGGTGGTGTACGGAGTCACCAAATCTCTGAAGATGGGAGGGGCTTTCCCGTTGAGGATTTTGTGCGTTAGGCAAAGTGCCTTAAACTGCACTCTTTCCACCACGGGCAGCCAGTGAAGTGCTCTGATGGCTGGCTTGGCCGAGCACCGACTCTTGGTGTTGGTAAGGATCCGTGCGGCCGCATTCTGCACTACCTGAAGTTTCGTAGTAACTTTCCGAGGGGCGCCCAGATACAGTGCGTTGCCATAGTCCAGCCATGACAGAATGAGGCCATGGATGAGGAGTTTCCTTGATGGGAAAGGGAGCAGTGGTAGAATTTTCCTATGAATTTAAACTGTCTGAAGCTCTTCAGGATATTAGAGAGCAACATGACTTGCAAGTGAAACTCTATGAGGATGAACTGGAGCAAATTTACCAGGCCAAGCTGGAGAACGCAGAGATGACTTCTGAGATGAACAGCAATACGGCCAGCAGCACCAAAGAAGAGCTGATAAAAAGCCACATGCGTATCGACAGCCTCTCCGCCCAGCTGTCTAATCTGCAGAAAGAGTCAAGAGCATGGCATGATCGGATGCAAGAGTTGGAAGAAACACTAGCCAAGGAACGCGATAACTGTCACAGGATGCTGGCGGAGAGAGAGAGAAAAATGTCTGACATACGAGGACAGATGCAGCAGCAACTTAATGATTACGATCAACTTCTGGATGTCAAACTGGTCCTGGCTATGGAGATTAATGCTTACAGAAAGCTTCTGTCGGGTGAAGAAGAGAGGCTGCAGTTGCCTCCTAGTCCAATATCCAATGTGACTGTTCCTCAAGCCTCATCGAGTCGTAGTGTCCGCACAACAAGAGGGAAGAGAAAGAGAGTGGATGTAAAGGAGTCTGAGCCTAGCAGTAGTGTTCAGATATCCCATTCTGCCTTTGCTACTGGAAATATTACAATTGAAGAACTGGACATGGATGGGAAATTCATACGCCTGAAGAATACCTCTGAACAGACTCCACAGCTGTTTACAAGTTTACCCAAAGATATGTACTTAAGGCAGACCAGATTGTGACTATCTGGGCTGCTAATGCTGGAGTGCCTGCAAGTCCGCCTTCTAACCTCCTGTGGAGGAATCATAACTCTTGGGGCACTGGTGAAGATGTTAAAGTAGCATCGACACATTCTCAGGGAGAGGAAGTTGCAACTAGAAGCACAGTCTATAAAGTGATTTCGGATGGTGAGGAAGTTGAAGACGATGAAGATGATGGTCGTGAGGAAGATGTTGAAGTTGTACAACAAGATATTTTCCGTCTGCAGGGAGAGCCAAGAGATGTAAACAGAAGTTGCTGTTATGTGAGATAGGAAGAAGCTGAAGACGATTCTGTTCTTGGAAGCCTGGGGTAGCATTTAACTGTTGACATCTCCCCTCAGCTTGGACAGGTGCTCTGGTTAGCGCTTAGAGACCTGTAGGTGATAAGGCGCTCTATAAATAACAATTACAATTACAAGGCGGAGGAGACGTAAAAATGGTCTAAGTGGAAGTGAAACATTGGGCTGGTGTTTGATTTCATGCTTTACTAGTTGAGCAGTGGGGCATTCTTGAGTTGGACACCGCTACGGTCAGAACTGAATACCCATGTGTTCCTACACCTGGGATTATTGGGTGTGGTAACACTGAGCCTGGTTTTACTGGATGTGCAGCTACACTTTGGAAAACACTGAGGCTTCAGACCAGTAGAAAGCATAAGCACATTCCAGTCCTCACCTCCATACCACATTTAGCAGCTTGGGGAGAGTGGAATGCTTTCTCCCCCAACAGCCCAAGGGTGTGCTGTGCTCCCACCAACCTCACACCTAACAGCCCTTGAATTGTGTCGTGCTGTGGTGTCCTGATCTAATTTACTGATTGCTCAGAGGTGGTAAATGGAAGTGGTAAATTCCATGAAATCATGCAAATCCTGTGGAAATTACCTGGTAATCTGAGGCCCAGCACACCATTCCCAATTCGAGGGAGTTTAACACATGACCCTTTTTTATGCTGGAACTGCCAGAAACAGAAAGGAGACCTAGCACACATGATTGTACACTGCCCCAAAGTTAAAACACATGGGAAAATGTAGTTTGGGATTATTAATTCCTGCCATATCATTTCCCCCTGGGGTTAACAGGGAATTGGTAAAGGGTACTTGTAATACTGATTTATGCTTTGCTAATCGGTTTTGCTCCTTTGTCTCTTACTGTGCAACTAAGGCAGGCTAAGATGCGGTGGGAGGCCAATTCTGCTTTAGAGGAGATTGATGTATGAAAAATGAAAATTAAGGGTAGTTGCTCTGTCATTTTTAGGTCTTACCTACAGAAAGCTCAACATGTCTGTTGTCAAAGATCTATTGTCTACAATACAATATACTTACAGAGGGTTTTCGGACAGCACATTGATCATTGTTGGTTGGCTTGCCTGCAAATCTCCTTTGCTTGCTTCTTTCTTATTTGATGGCTTCCTTTCCTCTTCCTATGTTTGTCCCATCCATGAAGCACAGACTCTTTATCACCCCGTTTCACTGGATACATTGTAACCTTCCACAGCTTACATCATGGAACTATCTTTTTGTTTTGATGCCAACACTTTAAGGGAGTGTATTTTTTCTGACTTTCCAACCTCTTTCCCATGCGCCACTTCCCTTTATCATCCCTGGTATCCACTTGCTGTCCTTTTTGCTTCCACAGCCCCACCCCTCTCCATCCAGCTTGCCTTTTTTTATAACCCTCCTCTGTTTCTTCCTGACCCTTCCTGCTCACCACCTGTCAGTAGCATATACTTGCTCCCTAACGGACCTTCATACTCCTTGCTTGGATGTACGACATTACAACGCATGCTTTTACATTGCATGCTTTTACAACGCAAGTTTTACAACGCATACCATTACAACGCATAGTGCTTTGGGGCGCTGGAAAGTGAATTATTTAATTTATAATTCCAACTCCAGTCCCCGTGGATAGTAGGGAAGGTGTTGGATAGTAAATTAAATATATTCCCTATCCTAGAGCGCCCCCCAGCGCAATGCGTTGTAATGGTTTGCGTTGTAAAAGCTGCGATGTAAAAGCATTGCGTGGTAAAAGTTGCGTTGTAAGTGATGTTTCCCTCCTTGCTTGCTCCACCACCTCTACCAATACCTTTTTTTAATGTATTATGTTTTTTACAATTTACTGCTCCAAGATTGACATCCACCATCTTGGAAAAGTAAATTAAATATACCCAAAATGACCACAGCAGCATGACAAGTGTGCACACATACGTCATTACGCTGGCGCCACCTTAGCATCATTACACTTACTTGCGCATGTGTAGTAGTGCATGCATGCTTATATATCATCATGCATTGGCCAATGCTGTTCAGTGGTTTTTTTCCTCCTTTTTACGAAGTGCGCAGTATCCATTTTAATTCTCTATTCGGCTATACTATGTTTCTGATCGAATGATGGGGGCATGAGAAGGCCAATGGCTGTGTAGTGCTTTACAACAAAAAACATAGTTAGGTAAATATTAATATAAATGAAAAAATGGTCAAATTGCACCATGAATGGAACATTTTATTCGGGATTTTTAAAAAGCTGCTTTAGTTGCTGCTCAGTTATAATGTCAGTACGCTGGCTTGTTGCGCAAATGTCAAAGCTCAGATTGACATAAAGATCCGGTTGAATTGTGGGACGTCTGTTCATTCAGTGTCTTCACCCTACAATGGATGGTGATAAGTGCCTGGATTCCGAAGGCGCTGGGGTTAATCTGCTCCGTTACATTTATTGTTACCTACATGCCTTGGGAATGTAGAAGTCATTACCTTGCCCACGCACTGTGCTGAGCGAGATAATACAGAAAGGCTTTGCCATTTACACACTTATTCATGCAGAGCTAGAATAAAATACGAAAACAATAGCTGTTTATTGATTTCTCTCAAAACTCATTCCGAGTTAATCTGACCCCAAACGTCTGCCATTCAGCTAAAATAAGGCTTAGTGTTTTGCAGAGCTGGTAAACACCACATGGACATTTAAACAAAGAGCAGCATACAAACATCTCATGAGAAAGGACATGGGAGAAAAGTAGGCGAGAGTAATAATCATGCTAACAAAGCACTTTTTCCCCAAGGCAAGCGAACCAGCTCTGTGAACCCTTCAGTATGTCTCATAATTCGCAATATTACAGTACTTCTTATTTTGACTGCAATTTAGCCCACTTTTTTCGTGTGTAATTCAAGTTGGAAACAAATTCTATTTCTCTGAAAAAATTCTTGGACATCTAAGCTCTTCTTTTGCAGCATTTGATCATGATATTGCACCAAATGACCTTTAAAAATGTTATCTAGATACTCATAGAATGCAGTCCCATGGTGCACTGCGCTTTATTTCACATTAGCCTGAACTGGTTGCCTCCTCGTACTCCGGTCTAGAAGCTATCGGATGACCTGCGTGCTGTTGTGAAAGAGGTTACAGCTGAGCTGCCTCTACAAAGTACCAGCATTAACCAGAGACGGACGTAACTCTATAGGGAGAACCTGAAAGGAAATGTCTGTAAGAAGCAGCCAAGGAAGTCATTTAGGCTGACCACAGATTTCTTTTTCGCTCTTTCCATTAGAGGGGTACAATAAATATGGACTCTGAACTAAAATTGCCCTTCTAACAAATATATTTCACAACATCGCATTGACTAGATTATGGGACGCTCTAGCAGCTGGTCTCGAAACAATTTGGAAGTGAGCTTTACAAAAAACTGGTTATTTGTTTGTTAGGCGGGTGCTGGGGCAGAATGAAGCTGTTGCAATGTTTCTACGGGCAAAGGTGAAAACTTTTTTTCATAGTCTAAACTCAGAATTAGATAATATTCAGCTAACATGTACGTTAGCATATGGGGTAAGCAAAATGGCACCAATATGTTTTATTTGCTAAATTTATTTCTTTGCTCACTTTAATTAAACAGCTGGCTAATTTAAACAAACAATTTAGGGCTGAACATATGAAGACCAGAGTTCAATCCAGTCGGTGCTTTTGCAGACTGACTAGTTTGTGTTTTCTGGGCTTCATTTTGCAAAGTGACTGATATACTAATGAGTTGCATCACAAAAGGACAAATTGAAGAATGCTCCTACCCTGTAAACGATAATGAGGCAGAATGCATTTTGTGACTCTTTACAAATAGCTGCAAATGGAGGGAAGGAGGCCTGCAAGGGACAACAGCCCTCTGCCCCTCTTTCCCCTTCTCTACTTGCTGACTAGGTGAAAGTTCAATTAAACTGGTGTAATCTCACTCAGTTTCGGTAATTTCGTGTTACACTCGATATGCACAATTCTTGAAAGTATGCCACTGCTTCACGTCGTGTAATTACCTGCCATTCATGGAAAAAATGTAGCATTTTGTGTGCTAGAACTACACATAAGGTCAGAAAAGGAACACTGCGCTTGTGTTTTTTGTGCTGTTTTTGTCATTTGAAATACTTTCCTGCATCCAAAACAGGCAAGAGGACGTGTTTCATGCTAAAATAGAGCACCTAATGCCTCATTTGCATTTGGCATTATTCATAATTTTGCTTAGTTTTTCCTGAATTTCACACAATTATTCTAATGTAAAGTGAACGAATTTCACACACCTAGTGCTGACACGTTTTCACATTCCCTGTCCCTCAAAGGCATAGGGCTGTATTAAAACAAACGTGGACATGCAGGACGTAATATTAGGAGGGACATGCAGTGGTCCTGTGGAACAATGTCTACTACCACCACGGCTGGCAGCCATCATATATTACGGGGGAAAATATCCAAAAGGTATAGCTTACAATTTGTCAGTATCTGTTACAAACTTTTCAGCCTCAACTGTAGTTGTAAACTACTGAGATATTTCTCTGCAAATTGGAATGTGGAAGCAGTTACCACATTCACACATCTGCCTCTGTACGATTTGAAATGAGTTGCAAAGATACTGCTTTTTGGAAAGATTTTTCCAACTTTTAAAGTACATTTATTTATTTATTTATTTATTTATTTTTGAAAGTTATAAAGCGCACAAATGCCCTGTGGCGTCTCGGCGCTGCGGACCGCAAGCAAGATCTATGGACAGGGTTACTGATTGAACAGCCAAGTCTTTAGCCTCTTCCTAAAAAGAAGCAAGGACTGGCACTCTCTTATCTCCAAAGGGAGAGAGTTCCAAAGTTTGGCTGCCGTGACGACAAAGCGTCTGTCACCCCAGGATACGGTTTTTGTGCGTGGTACGATGAGCTGATGTGCCGCGGAGGAGTGAAGCAATCTACTTGGACGGTAGGAGGTCAGCTGATTTAGAAGAAACTGAGGGCCTATTTAACGTGAGGCTTTATAGGCAATACATAATATCTTGAATTTTATACGATTCCTGACTGAGAGCCAGTGGTATCTTTTAATTATGTGGGAGATCGGTTTAAACCTGGGTGTTCTGGACAGCAATCTGGCAGCCGCGTTTTGAACGGTCTGCAATTTTGGATTACCCTGCTTTGCGCGTTAGCAAACAGCCCATTGTAGTAGTCTAAAGATGACATCACTAGTGTGCTGACCAGAGTTTTCCCAGCGTTTTCAGGGAGAAATGGAAGAATCTTCTTAATTAGTCGAAGTTTATAAAACGCTGCCGATGCCGTCCGATTTGCGTGGGGTGCAAATGTGAGTCGGTCATCGAACAGAATGCCTACGTTTCTCACCTTTGGAACTGGGTTGGGTGGAGATCCTAGTGAAGGTGGCCACCAGCAGCTGGACCAGGCAGGGAGTAGTTTGCCAAATATGATGACCTTCGTTTTTTCGGAGTTCAATTTGAGGCAATTACTGGCCATCCAGTCACTGATGGTCAGCATGCCCTGTTGACAGTTGGTTGCCACCCTTTCTCCGTTGTTATGAACCGCCAGTACCAGCTGGGTGTCATCAGCATATGATGTAAGGCCCATCCCATATGTCTTAATGACCCTTGCTAGGTCCGACACATAGATATTAAATAGTGTCGGACTTAGGGATGAGCCCTGCGGTACCCCACACCGCAGTGTCAATTGGGCCGAATGGAAAGTGCCCAGAGTCACCGCCTGGGTGCGGTTAGAGAGAAAGGATGCCAGAAGTTCTTTTGCCATGTCTTGAATCCCCATTGCAGTGACACAGTCGATCAAGATGGTGTGATCGACTGTGTTAAATGCCGCTGACAGGTCCAGCAATATAAGCACCGCCGTACCTCCTTGATCCATAATGGTTCTTATATCTTCTGAGGCTTTGATTAGAGCTGTTTCCAAACCGTGTGCTTTCCGGAACCCAAATTGGGTGTCATCTAGCAGTTGGTGATGTTCCATATATTTGGAAAGTTGTTGGTTCATCACCTTCTCGACCACTTTGTATGGGACCGGTAGGCTAGCTATAGGCCTGTAATTCTTTGTCTCGTCGGGATCTAAGTGAGGTTTTTTTAACAGATGTTTTAGAATGGTCTGTTTCCATGTAATGGGGTAGATCCCTGTTGTAAACATGGTGTTAGAGATATTTGCCAATACTGGAGCTATTAGGTCCATAATAGGGGCAAGGATCTTAGGTGGGCAGGGGTCAGTGGCTGATCCTGATTTGATGGTGGTCATTACCTCAGCGATGTGATCACTAGAGATTGCTTCAAACTGTCCAAAAACCTGATCTAAGGGAATTGGAGTTATGGGTGGGGTATTATGGTTTGTGTGTGCTGAAAATTCCTGGTAAATCATATTTACCTTATCATAGAAATAGTTCGCTAAGGAATTACAGAACGATTGTGTTGAAGTGGAAGCTGCCACTGCTGATGGACCCGCAAGCTTGTTGACTACTTGGTATAACTGTTTATTTGAGTTTTTGGCTGATTCAATTGGTGCTGTGTAGAATTTACTTTTTTCGTGTAGGATCATGGTTTTATATTTGGCGAGTTCTTCCCTGTAGCGCAGTTTGCCTTTGCCTGAGTAGAGCTTATGCCAGTGTCTTTCTCTGTTTCTACACTTTTGTTTTTGTTCCCGGAGGGAATCAGTGAACCAAGGTGCTGACGGGGAATTCCTATTTTTCGAGATCTTTTTGTTAGGCACCAGTAAATTAATCGCATTATGTAGCCAGTTTGCATACTCGGTGGCAGCTGTATTAGGGTCAGATGGAATCTCAGGAAGCGTTGAGTAAAGGAGGGTTTTAAACTGATCATCATTTATATTTTTCCAAGCTTTGAACACCTCTGGGCCAGAGGCTGATGTATTAGCGAGCTGATTGTTACCGGGTAAGATGTTGAATATTATGGCGTGGTGATCTGTCCATACCATAGGCAGAGTGTTTGTTACCTCAATATTTTTAAAATTAGAGAAGATACCATCCAGGGTATGACCTGCCTCGTGGGTAGGCTTCTTAACTAACTGTGTTAAACCCATGGACTCCATGTCTGCTAGTAGCTTATTGGTATCATTGTTGAAAATATTTTCCAGGTGGAAATTGAAATCTCCTAAGATGGTAAAGGAGTCTTCAACCAGCAGTCCTTCTACCATGTTGTTAAAAGAGGCTAGAAACTCAGACCTTGCTCCCGGAGGTCGGTATAGTAGCATTCCTTTAAAGCTTTGCGAGGGTGTTAATAGGATAGAGAAATGAATTGCTTCAGCCGTTGAAGAAGGTACATGTAGTATTCTAGTGGAGAGGTTCCTACGTGAGATTATAGCTAGTCCACCTCCTTTTTTATTTACTATATCCTGTCTCTGAAAATCATAGTCTTCCGGGGTTGCTACCAACAAATCTGGCTCAGAAGCTTGGTCAGTCCATGTTTCAGTGATAAATAATAGATCAATATTACGGTCAGTGATCAAATCAGCTATATCTTGCTTATGCTTGCTCAAAAAGCGAGCGTTGATAAGGGCGGCAACTATGGGGGGGACCCCTTAGAATGTCCCTGACATACGTGGTGGTGATATTGATGCTTGGGCTAATAGGTAGGTTGACCTCACAGTTGGGACATTGAGATACGTATGTGTTAACTAAATCATCGGGTGCAAGCAGTGTACATGTGTGGTTAAGTGGTGGACGTAGCTGATAAAGTTCCCTACCTGAATAGGCCTTCTTAACACTTGTAAACTGGCGACCAGGGGGTAAGGCCCTAGACCCGGTCCCGGCGCGGACGGGCGCAGATGGGCGATGATGGGCTTGCCTTTGGCGCGTCTTTGGCGCACCGCCGGCGCGCCCGATGCGCTCGTCCGATGCGCACGTCCGCTGCGCACGTCCGCTGCACGTGTGCGGTTGGTGTACCTCAAATACTTTCCCTGGCACCAAAGACTGGAGCGCTGACCCCAGCATGGAAGAAAGCGGAAGTGAGTCCCAACAGCCCTCCAATCAATCGGCACACGCCGTGTTGGAACCGGGGCTTTAGGGAGGAGGTGGTGACAAAAATACAGTAGGTGAGCAGTAAAAACGGTATTTTAAAATGGTATTTAAAAGCACAAATTCCAAGAATGATTAACCTCCGTTTTTAGCAGCTAGCAGCCTCTGGTTAGATCAGTGAGTGCAGCGTCCGCCGCGCGTGCACGTTTGGTGTACCTCAAATACGTTCCCTGGCACCAAAAACTGGAGCGCTGACCCCAGCATGCGAGAAAGCGGAAGTGAGTCCCAAAAGCCCTCCAATCAATCGGCACACGCCGTGTTGGAACCGGGGCTTTAGGGAGGAGGTGGTGACAAAAATACAGTAGGTGGGCAGTAAAAACGGTATTTTAAAACGGTATTTAAAAGCACAAATTCCAAGAATGATTAACCTTCGTTTTCAGCAGCTAGCAGCCTCAGGTTAGAACAGTGAGTGCTGTGTCTGCAGCGCGTGCGCGTTTGGTGTACCTCAAATACTTTCCCTGACACCAAAGACTGGAGCGCTGACCCCAGCATGGGAGAAAGCGGAAGTGAGTCCCAACAGCCGTCAAATCAATCGGCACACGCCGTGTTGGAACCGGGGCTTTAGGGAGGAGGTGGTGACAAAAATACAGTAGGTGAGCAGTAAAAACGGTATTTTAAAACGGTATTTAAAAGCACAAATTCCCAGAATGATTAACCTTCGTTTTCAGCAGCTAGCAGCCTCTGGTTAGATCAGTGAGTGCTGCGTCCACATTGAAATGTGCTATTTCACTGGTGCAATATCCTGTATTTTATAAATCGAATGCTTTGAAACCACAAAAGAGTTTATCAGGTCAGGTCATGTATTTCCAAAAGGCTAATGGGAAATTAACAGATCAATGTAAACAATAGGAAAACAACCAATCAGGACAAATCCCTCTTACCAGGTCACTGTTCTGCAACTAGCAAGTTCTCTTTTCTAGCTGCTGATGCTTGTAGTCAAGTTAGGGACCATGTATTTGCTTCTCATTATGGCATGTGATATTTTATTATACTGCTATTACCAGATGATCTGTATAATTATATTTAGAATAATGTTCCCTCGGGGGGACGTGGCTACCACCCAAGGAAGATGGCATCGTTTCCATGACTCTCCCGGGACGGCACGGAGGCTAATGGATTTGACGGCTCACCCGATGCCTGCAAGCCACTAAAAATGGACTCGCAGGCCTATGAAACAAAGGAGGTATCAAAGAAGTGAGTGTCCTTCTCTGCGAGCTGCTGGCTTTCCCTTCACGGCTACGAGTGGCTCCGTCGGTATGACGCGCTGCCATTTTGACCACCTGAACGACAAAAGAGAGGGCAGCAGCGCGCCTATTCTTCCTTAATAATTTCACAATATGCATCACGGTTTTAGGCAGTTTAAATGACAACTATCCTCTTACATGTTCGTCCCTAATAACTGCTCTATGAAACTTTTATTTTTAATGCATTTTACTCAATGCTGCAAAGTAATAGATGTTAGTCACATAAGCAGTATCCATAAATACTCCCTGAACTTCCTACTTCCTCATGGAATAATTGCGTTATCATACTACACAGAGTTTTTCCCACCAGCATATTTTCCACCAGAACTTTAGCGGTACAAAGTAGTTCTTTTTGATGCATTTTTTCATACACTGCACTCTCTATGGGGTCTCACTGATTTTCCTCATATTATTCAAATATATGTAGGGTTACTCCAAATGAGATACTTCATAAAATTGCTACAAGGAGGTGTGTACACTAAAAGTATTTCATCCTGTCCCTTACTGCTTCCTTATAGGGGCAAGTTAAAAAAAGCCAAAACTTTGCTGATGCCTTCAACTCTATACTTTCTCACGCACTTTGCCTCAATGACAGACTCTATGAATTCACCACCTAAAGGCGCCTCTTCATCCGCTATTAATGTAACTACTGCTGTTAGCAAAGCAACAAGTAAGCGTTTGAAAAAAGACCCTCCTTCTCCACCAAAGCAGACCACGACCGTCTCTATGGACCTTCTTTTAGTAGAAATTTGCACTCTATATCCATTTGAAGAAGAGACAAACTCTAAACTACAAATTCTAATGGACAGATGGTCACGGATGGAAGAAAGAATCACGCACTTGAGCATAACATTGAATCACTAGGGCCCTCTAGTCTTAAGGTAGAAGTTCTTCAATCCCAGGTCACATCTCGCCAGAAGTAGGTCGAAAACCTTGAAAACAGAAACAGACAGAATAATCTCCAAATATATGGATGACCAGAAGGATCAGAAGGTTCTGACCCTTTTTCCTTCTTCAAATAATTTCCCCCAACAATTCTAAGCCTAGCGGAGGGCACTCTTCTTAAAATCCAGCATTCCCACAGATTAGGTCCTCCACATACAGCGACTTCCAACATGAGGGAACCAAGAGGGGTCATACTGTATTTTCTAGAATATACTGATCTTCTTAAGGTCTTGTCAGCAGTCAGGTCCAAAAAACAAATTTCATGGTAGGGTAACCTTCTATTCTTCTCACAAGACTATGCAAAGAGCACAGCTGATAGACACAGAGAATTCCTAGCTCTGAGACCAGATCTTTGCTCTCTTGGTGCACATTTTGACCTATTCCACCCCTGTTTATTTTAAGTAACCTACAACAATAAGACTACTACTTAAGAAGACTCAGCTAGGCTGAAGAGTTTCCTCAATTCTTGTAGGTCAGAAATTATGGACACATCTCTAGCACGTACTAAGTATTCTGTTCAGTCTAACTCTATATCTCAAAGTCATTTTTGATGTTTCTATCAACTTTTTGTTTAAGAACATAGGGTCCAATTCACAGAATTAATCTGAGACAAAATCCTAACCTTCTGACTTTCGATATTCACAGAAGGCATTTAGGAGTAGGATTTTGCCTCAGTTAAACTTAAGTTTTGCTCATAAGTTAAACTTAAGACAAACTTAAGTTTAACTGAGACAAAATCCTAGTTGTAAAGTTAGGATTTTGTCTTAGTTAAACTTAAGTTTGTCTTAAGTTTAACTTAAGGCCAAAACTTAAGATTAACTGAGACAAAATCCTAACTTTAGTACTCCTAAATGCCTTCTGTGAATACCAAAAGTTGTAAAGTTGGGATTTCGTCTCAGATTACTTTTGTGAATCGGGCCCATAAAGAATGTTTTTGTTTAGCAAGAGCTATTAGATGATATTAACCTCTTTTTTTCTCCCTACAGGTTTCATCTCCTTGTTGTATGACTTACCCATTTTGTCGTTCATTTTGCAGTCCTTCCTGCCTTCCTCTTGGAGTCTGGAGATGTCATTGTTCCATGTGGCCCCATAACCCCCCCCCCACCCCTTATGGGTTTTGCAATTTATGTAGGTATGATCTTTTTTCTTTTAATAATTCTAACATCAATCTTCCTTTTTCCAAGTCTACCTTGTTTTCTTTCTTTAACCCCTTTTTCTATAACTTCTTCCATTACCACCTCTTTATTTCTTATTCTTTCTTCTCTTTTCTTCTTAACCCACTGGTTTTCAATGTCATTATATTTGTACCTGTGTTATGGTCTATGTCTCATACCATATACATCAATGCTAGCTAATTTAATTATTTATTTTGTATAAATATTTTATGTCGAGGGGAAGATGGCGGCCGAGTAGGACGCTCGGTCGGAGAGCTCCTCAACAAGAGACCTGGAGAGCACAATGCGCAGCACGGCGGTATTAGCGCTAACACATCAGTGATTTCTATTAGAAAATAGAAAACAACAGGATCGCTAAAAAAAAATCATTGCGGAGTATGGAGGAGGAAACCTGATATCAACAGGAGCATGGCGAGTTTCTAGCAGAATATAACGGAAAAAAATTCTGAAAAGCTTCCTGTCGAGCCTTTGGGGGGTCGAAATAAGAGAAATAGCGAGAAATAGCGACGAGGAATGGTCGCTTACCTGTTGTGTGAAAATTTTTCGGTGAGGGGAAAGTCCGACGAGAGAGCTGTGCCATCGACGAGAGAGAGGGGAGATACGTCGGACTGCAGCGCGAACTTCCCCGGAGTCTGGGCGGAGGCTGAAAAAGCGAAAGCGGTCCACAGGAAGGTGTTCGGAAGTCTTGGCTTCCTATTCCGGGGCATTAGCGGCAGTAGCCGCGGCAACTGTGGAGGTGAGCAGAACCTGTTCTCGTGTTGCTCTGGGACCCATGAAAGAGTGATTCGGGAGGTCTGGATAAACAAAGGAAATCAAGGCAAAAGAGAGGAGCACCTCAGTGACTTGGTAAAAGTAAAGCTAAATATAATTATAAACACAGACTGCCAAAAAAAAAAGGAAAATACAAGATTTGGACAGCACATGAATGAAAAAGTGCCAGAGGAGGTGGGAGACTTTAAAATAAACGGGGAAGATAAAGATAAAGATAAGGGCATAGATAAGGAGACAGACACTCAGTACTTATAAAACACATCTAGCCTGGAAGACACAGAGAAAAAAAGAAGCCCGGAAACTGTGGTCTCTAACTATAGTCTCAGAAACAGGAACTTCCTCAAGCAAGAGCAATATCCCAAAAATATTACTCCTAGAGAAGTTAAGAGAAGGAAGGCAAAAAAAACATCTATAGAGCCCATAAAAAAAAGTAAAAAAAAAAGTAAAATTACCCGGAGACAAAGTTGATACAACTTAGAAAATAAAGATTACACCTTCACTAAGAACTTTCTTTAAAGTCCAGAGGCAGCAAACAAATCAAACAAAAGACGATACAGATCGACCGGTATTTTTAGAAAAATCTGAACTAGCCCTATTGCAGAAAAAAGACCAACCCCCACAAAAAGAACCTCTCCATACACCACAAACCAAAAATTCAAATATCCCTTCAAAATCAATAACTAAAGCTGGACTAGAAAGCAAAATAGTGGACGAACTTAGACCCAATCTCGGTCCTCAAGATATGGCCGAAGTAGCCACAGCGACAGAAACAGTCACAACTGTCATAACAGAAGAAACAGAAATAATAGAAAAAGCTCAGAACAGTAATAACGAAGAGAGAGAACTAAGCAAAGAAAAAGAAAATGTTGAGATGCAGAAAAAACAAGAAAGTGGGAAGGAAGGAATATCGGACTTTAAAAATCCCAGCAGTCAGACCGATGAGTTTCTTGAGAAAATATGGATCGAGATGAGAGACAAATTCGCCATATCTGAAGCAAAACAAAATAAGATTCAAGAAGTATGCGAAAAGTTGGACTATAAACTAAATGCTTTAGGAGAGAGAGTCACAGCTATAGAAGGGGAAGTGAGTAGATTGAACAGTAGGGTGGAAAGTAACAGAACGGAGATACACACGCTGAGACAAGAGGGGAAATCTATGACTGAAAAAATGGAATCTCTTGAAAATCAGGCAAGGAAAAATAATATAAGAATTTTAAATGTTCCCGAAAATAAAGAAGGTAGTGACATTAAGAAATTTATTGTAGAGCTTTTAGTGGAACATTTCCCATGGAACGATGCTGAGACGCTGGGAGAAGACATACAAAGAGTCCACAGAGACCCGTTCGGAAGGGCCAAAGACAGGTAAACACCCAGAAAAATCCTTATAAATTTCAAGACGTACACATTAAAAGAGAAGATCCTGGGTGAAGCCCTGAAAAGGGGAAATTTCAGTAAAGATTCATGGTCCTTCAGAATTAGATCGGATATGTCCAAAGCATCTCAGGACAGACAATGGGAGTTGGGGAAATTCATGCCAGAATTACAATCCCTAGGAGCCACAGTACAAATGAAGTTCCCACCCTCTTTACGAATCATGTGGCGCAACAAAACAAGGAACATCAGAGATCCCGAAGAAGTGAAAACCCTGCTCAGCCTAATGAAAGACACTGTTCAAATGGAAAACTCCACAGTCTGAAACAGACTCAAAATAAATATACTGGGGAAAAAAAAAAACTTTCATAAAAATATGTGGGAAAAAAAAAAAGTGAAGGCGCTAAGAAAATTAAAATATAAATTCCAGGTCCAAATTTGAGGAGCGAAAAGGGGTTAAGATGGAAACCCCAAGAAAGAAAGAAGGAGGCTTCCCCAGGGAGGGTAAGAAGAAAACACTAAAACAGGAAAGTAAAAAAAAAACACACAAGATAAAAAATGGGTGGGGAGCAAAATGGGGGGAAAAAAAACAAAAAATAAATCCTCGATATTGAAAGAAAATTGGAAAAGAACAGAACACCAACAATTCATCACCAATGTTACTGAAACTTGCAAAAAAAAAAAAAACAATTAAAAATAATGGGAGACACCAGTAGAAATATAAAAATACTATTTTGGAATGTTAATGGCATGAGAACCAAAAGTCGAAGGAACAAAATTCTAGAATACCTTAAAGCATCTGAAAGCGAAATTATTATTCTTCAGGAGACGCACCTATTGAAAGAAGAATGGGGTCAGATAATGAAAAACTTAGGATGGGTGGACGTCCATATTTGCACAAACCAAGGGTGTAATATTAAAGGTGTAATAATTATTCTAAAAAAATCCTTAAATGCAAGTATGGAATCTTCAGAAGTGGACAGTAAAGGAAGATGGGCAATGGCAAGAATAAAATTAGGGAACAACGCCTACACAATAGCAGGCTATTATGGCCCCAACCTCGATGACCCTGAGCCCCTACAGAACTTGTATACTCATTTGCTAACAGCTAACACTCCAGTAATTTTAGGAGGAGACTTTAATCTCATCTTAGACCCTAAAACTGATAGGTCTCCCCCAGGAAGAAATCTCAATTTACCTAATCTACCAAAAATGAGGGAGTGGATTGGGATATACAAGAGAGACTTAGAATTAATAGATATATGGAAAGAAAAAGGAGATAAGGGTCAACCCTTTACATTACATAATAAAAGATTAGGACATAGGTCCAGAATTTATTTTTTCCTAGTCGATAGAAGCTTACTGGCAAATGTAACAAGTTTAATCCACATTCCAGCCCATCTATCAGACCACTCCGCCGTACAGTTAACATTACAAACTAAGGCAACACAGATACACAAAAGATTCACGGTGGAAAGAGCCATGTTTTTAGATCAAGAAATTGTACAAGCACTTAAAGAAGAAACAGAAGCCTTTTTTGAAAATAATAAAACGGAAACAACTAAGCAAACATCATGGGACACGTATAAGGCCGTATTAAGGGGCAAGATACTTAACCTTGGAACTTACAGATCGAAGAAAGCAAAACAAGAAATAACAGACTTAGAAAAAACTATAAACACCCTAGACACCCAAATACTAAGGGAAAGAGACCCGGACAGGAAAGAAAATCTGCAAAAAGATAGGCAAAGGCAAAAGGAGTCGGACTCCCTAAGTGATATTCTTGAAGAAAGAGTAAAAAATAAGTGGGAAACAAGCAAGTTGGCAAATCATGAACACGGAGAAGGATGTGGAAAATGGCTCGCATGGAAATTAAAGACTGACTTAGTAAGAAATAAAATAAAATCCTTAGTAAAACAAGACCAAACAAGCCTGACCTCAGAAGAAGAGGAAATCAGAAATGAATTTGCGTCTTTCTTTTCGGAGTTATATACTGAAGATGTAAACCCATCTGAGGAACAGATAGATGAATATCTGAGAGACATGCCAGTGTTAAAACTATCTGAGGAGGAGAAAAACGAGCTAAATAGGGAAATTACACCTACCGAGGTTAAGAATATAATAAAAACATTGAAAAAAGGGAAAGCCGCAGGCCCAGATGCACTGCTGAATGAACTGTACCTGTCTTTAATAGACACACTAGTCCCACATATAACAGAATTAGTAAACTTGATATTTAAACAAAAGGAAAAGCTGCCGGATACCTGAAATGATGCAATAATAACAATTATCTTAAAGCCAGGAAAGGACCGTAAAAAATGCGAATCATACCGGCCGATATCTCTGCTCAATGCAGATTATAACATTTTTACTAAAATAATGTCAACAAGACTGGGAAAGCTTACACCCCAACTCATACATTCAAATCAAAAGGGCTTCACAAAAGGAAGGCAATTATATGAACTGACACATGAACTCATAAGCACCATAGACATAGCCACGTCAAAAAATATTCCTCTTACAATACTAACAGTCGATGCCGCTAAAGCATTCGATAGAGTAAACTGGGCTTTCTTAAATAGTATAATGATCAAAAATAATTTAGGGGATTCCTTCCTACACGCAGTAGGAGAAATTTACAAGAATTCAGGTTAATGGCAATCTTACGAGTAATATCAAAATTGGTAGAAGCACGAGACAAGGGTGTCCTCTCTCTCCCCTACTTTTTAACTTATACATAGAACCCCTAGCAAACAAACTCAGAAGCTGTAAGGAAATAACTCCCTTTAAATATCAGGGATGGGAGAAAAAGCTAGCACTCTACGCAGATGATCTGATGTTATTTACGGATAAATATGTAAAATCTAAACCAGCTATAGAAAAAATCATTAGTAAATTTGGACAAGTTTCAGGATATTCAGTAAACCACACAAAAACAGAAACATTTACATGGAATACTCATTTTAATAGTTCCAATATAAAAAAAGAGATAAGATACTTGGGCATCTTGGTAAACCAAAATTTGGATAAAATACCACAAAACAATCTAAATAGAGTAGCCAGAGAGGTAAGAAAACTACTTAAAGTGTGGTCTAGTCTACCTTTAAGCTTTATAGGGAGGTCCAACATTATAAAAATGACTATACTTCCAAAATATACCTTTCTGTTCAACAATATTCCACTGGAATTTAAAAAAGCCGAATTGAAAAAGTTACAGGGAGAGCTTGCAAGTTTTATATGGGCCTCCAAGGGAACCAGAATATCGTGGAGAAAGCTCAGGAGAAAAAAAGAGAAAGGAGGGATTGCAAGTCCGGATTTGACAGAATATTACAGGGCTTTTCAATTTAAAAATATACGGGCTCTCCTAGGAATACATCATTACTACCCTGAATACTTGCAAGTGATGACAGAAGCTGAGGACCATTTTCTCTTCAAATTTGGCCACCAAAAATACTTTAAAAAAATCAAGCTAAAGGTTCTAAAGGAAGCAGTAAAACTTTGGATACAAATTAGAACAATTTTAAAAATTCCTTACTATAGTGCAATGGCACCGATATGGAACTCTCCCGGAACTCCGGACTGTCTGAAAGATGTCATGGCCACCCCCTTAAAACAAAACAACATTAACTATTGGGGTCAACTCCTAAATGGGTCAACATTGATCTCATGGGAAGAAATGCATAAAATCACCAATGGAGCAATATCAAAATTTAAGTTTTATCAACTAAACAGCTGGGCAAAGACAATATCAACACATGATAAAGATAGTAAAACCTTGGAAAAAGAAATGACAAAAATGTTACCCATAAACAAGGAGGTAGCAAAATGGTATTGGACTTTAATAATGGAAGAAGATGAAAGCTCCCAGATAGCAGAGCAAATCTGGGGGAAAGATCTGGATATAGAAGACCTAGTAAATCTATGGGAAGACTCAATAGAGAAATGTTGGTCAACATTAAAATCAGCGGCATTGAAAAGAAACCATCTGTACACCCTGCATAGAGCCTACTGGACACCGAAAAAACTCTCAAAATTTAAAAATGCAGGAATCAAAAAATGCCCTAAGTGTGGGGAAGAAAGGGCAGATGATGTCCATATGTTCTGGAGCTGTTCATCTCTGAGAATATTTTGGGAAGAAGTTGGTAAGACGTTAAGTTTGATATTTCGAAAACACCTAAAAGTAAGTATAACCCTTATTCTTTTTGGGATTGGTAACTTAACAGAGCAAGTAAAATTAACAGTAATGGAAGCAAAGTTACTTTTTGTGCTAATGGTGATAGCTAGAAGGGAAATATGCATTAAGTGGATTGGGCCATCACCCCCAACACATGGAGAGTGGATGAACTCAGCTATAAAGATAAATAAACTAGACAGAAGGGGTAAAATTGGTAAGAGGTTTAATTATTGGGAAATTATGGCAAAACACCTAACCTCCGAGGAAAGGGTAGAACACACTGTCCCATGATTAAAGCGAAAGTACAATCTGGAATATGAGTATGATACTCATAGAGTAGCCAAGGTGGCTAGCTCCCCTCCTCTCGACTACAGGTATGTTTATATGTAAATGGTAAGGGATCTCCTCTGAACAAACAAGAAAAGGGAAAACTCCCATGACAAGAGAGACCATTGGGCAGTGACGGTACACAAAAGTTTCAGAGGTAGAAACCAAATTTTCCATATACATAAAATGTTCGCAAAAAAAAATAAAAAAAATAAAAAAATAAATAAATATTTTATGTCTTTGAAAATTGTTACATGGAATGTCGGAGGCTTGAATTCCCCCATAAAAAGACAACAAATATTATCATATTTATCTAAATTAGATGTTAATATAGCATTATTGCAGGAGTCCACCCTTACAAAGTCTGAGTCTCTAAAACTTAAAATGAATTGTGTAGGTGAAATTTTCTTTTCACTCGCTGATGGTTAAAGAAACAGAGTTATAACCTTGTGTCACAAGGCACTGAATTTTACGCTTATCTATCAGGAGTCCAATTATGAAGGTAGATGGCTGTTTACTAACTTAATGATCAGGAAGGCTCCAGTCTCCTTGTTCAATATATATGCCCCTACTAATGGTGATGCTCCTCTTTTGTCCCAAATTTCTCGACTACTGCAAAATACCCCACAGAGAACTTAATTCTTGCAGTTGAATGCAATCAGGTAGTCGATCCCTTTCTAGACTGAAAATTCAGGTTTTTTTCACCCCAAATAAAGCACATAAAGCTTTTCTACTAACCATAAAACAATGGAACCATACAGATGCATGGAGACTCTGCAAACCCTCTTTACAAGAATACACCTAATTTTCCCCACCTCACCAAACCCAGTCTAGAATCAACCATATTTTCATTTCACATAATGTTACTCAATCTTTATGTTCAGCTGATATAGGCCCCATATTCATCTCTGATCATGCTCATGTTTGGGTTCAGATGGATATTTTACCTCAATCTGTGCTTCCCAAAAGAGGGTGTTTTAACAATTCTATACTTTTAGACCCCAATTTCAATGCTTCATTTGTATCCTTTTTTTAATGAATATTATCAAATGAATCAAACTGATAGTATGCCTTTTCATACAATTTGGGATGCTTTTAAAGCTGCTGGACGTGATTTTATCATCAGATATGTGTCCAACAAACGCAGGAAATCTTGATTACTTAATGCTGAACTTCTTACTAAGATACTGAGACTGAAGCACTCCTTTAACACCTCTAAGCCAAAGGAATGTCTATCAGAACTTATAAGTGCTAATATTGAATTTTTATAAGGATTTTACTAAAAGCGCGTCCTTATATTTACTGAAAACCAGTGCGAAATTTTATGGGGGACAAAACAAATCAGGTACATTATGAGCTAATTACCTCAAAATACAAGCAGAATAAACTCCAAATTGAATCCATTGTTGATGAAAATCAAACATCAAAACACAGAGACTCCGAAATTTTACAAGAGTTAGTACAATTCTATAAATCATTATATAGACCAGTGAACAAGCCTTACAGATGCAGATATATCCCATTATCTTTCTACTTTCCAGAAGCATGCATATTCCCGAACAAATCTAGACCATCTAGAATCCGATATCAAACAGATTAATTGCTTAACGTATTAAGGGTTCTCCAAAAATATCAAGCCCCAGGCCCAGATGGCTTTACATTTGAATTTTACTCGCACGTCACCCAAATACTTCATTTATACACTCCTATTTCCTCCTGTATTAATTCACGCAACTCTTCGGGATCCTTTTTAGAGGCCCTGATTTGTCTCATCCCAAAATAAGGCAAGGACTTACGCTATTGCAAAAACTATAGACCCATATCCCTAGTCAATGTGGACTATAACATTTTCTCTAAAGCATTAGCCCTCCGAATCGAAATAACATCTCCCTCAACTACTTGGTAAGGAACAATCGGGCCTTGTCAAGGGGCATTACATTACTGACAACACACATTTGTTTTTTGATATTCTATCCAAAACATCACATTATTTAGGACCCCTTGCAGCGATTGCCTTAGATGCAGAAAAGGCCTTTGCTAGAGTGTATTGGCTCTTTATTTTTATTACACCTAAATGGTTTGAATTTGGCCCAAAAATTATTTCCCCAATTTCTTTACTTTACTCTGATCCTAAAGCCGCTATTTTCGCTATTGGCCTTACTTCCCCCTATTTTATTTTACATAGAGGAGTGTGTCAAGGTTGTCCTTTATCTCTTTTACTTTTTAATTTAGCACTGGGACCATTTGTATCTAGAATACGACAAAACCAATCCATAACTGGATTCACTTCTAACACTCAACAGATTAGGCTAGCAGCATATGCAGAAGATGTACTAATGTTCCTTTCTCAGCCACATCATACACTCCCAGCATTCTTGAAAGAGGTTGACTCCTATAAAATAATATCTGGCTATAAACTAAACAATGAGAAATGTGAAATACTGCCCTTAACCAAATACACTTTTAAGGAGGATTTCTTAAACTCTAACTTTACACGGAGCACTCAACACATCGAATACCTTGGCTTGTGGGTCACTCCATCTATTCAGACCTCAATCTCCCTAAATTTCGATAAATGCCTAGATAAAATAACTACACTCACTACGAAATGGCACCCTCTACTATCTGTATTGGTGGGGTCACCTGAGACCATCAAAATGATGTTAACCCCTATCGTACTCTATATCATATCCTATATTCCAATGTCCATACCAACAAAGTCTTTTCATAAAATGAATTCCATCCTCTTATCTTTTTTGTGGAATAACAAAAGATCTAGAATGTCGTTGCAAAAATTGACACGCCCAAAATCGGAAGGCGGTGTAAACTTCCTTGATTACCTTAAATACCATAAGGCATTCCTATTAAGATAACTATCCAAGTAAGTGTCTGATTCATCTTTGGACTCCCCGCTATGGGTTAATCTTGAGAGATCATTTCTATCACCATTTTCATTTCAATAGTACCTATCCTTCAGTCGTAAACTGCAAAAGATTTCCACACCAGTTATTAAACACTCCTGTAAGGTATTAAACGCTGTTTTTCATTCTGCCCCACATGATCTTGATACTTTTTTCTACTCCACAATTTGGCACAAAAAATATATACTCGTCAAAAATAAAACCATTTAGTGGAAAACATGGAGAATTAATTAAGGGAATACTCTGGATACGTCAACTATTTGAACAGGACACACTTCTCACATTCTCAAGGATGCCCTCTCTGTTTCAATTACCTCTTTGCTTTCAACACAGATTTTCAGTTGTACGAACTGCGGTACTCAAGGCACACACTCATTTTCAATCTCTAAGCCCTTCAACCTCCTTATCAGATTCTACTTGGTATAACCTTCTCCGCATGAAACCCAAAGCCTCTAGTATTTATTCTTGCTTGACACAATCTACCATTGATATAGATAAAACAAAAACAGAACTTTCTTGGAAAACTGACTTTGATACATAATAGTCCATCTCCCTGTGGAATAAGATATGGGTAACAATCAGAAAATCATCTAGAGCAGCAAATATTACACAAACCCTTTTTTAAATTTATAACAGACACCTCTTAACACCCACAACATTACACAAAATGCATACAGAAATTCCAGACATTTGCTGGTCATGCTGCCTTGCGCACGCTGATTTAAAGCACTTACTATTTATATGTGCATAAGCACTCAAATTCTGGAAACAAGTCTGGTCTCAGATTAACACTATCTTTAATACCACAGTCCCCTTTTCACCCACTAACATTTTTCTGTGGAGCCTATTTACCGATTGGAATGTGAGGCAATCACAAATAAAACTCATAGACCTGTTACTAGAAGTTGCTTTTCAACAGATAATAAAGAAGTGGAAGGATACATCTAAATTATCATATTTAACTTGGTGGTATACTGTTTGTCATAATCACAGATTGGAGGCAACTTTTGTATATCCTATATCTCTTGCTAAGAAACAGTTACAACTATGTTCTCCTGTCACAAAGTTTTTAGATAATAGTGCAAAAAAATCCTTCACTCCCAAACCCCTTGGTACAAGAATTTGTTCAGCCTCCCTGACTTCCATTAAATTGAGAATGCCATTGTTAAGTATGTTTTTGTCTGTATTGTTCATATGATTGAATCTTTTTAGTATATTAGGTTTTCTTCTTGCTTCTTCTTATAGTCAGACCGCCAAGAATCAGCTCTTGGTATTTCATAAAGTATTTTGTTTTTCTTTCCCAAACAGAATATGTAACTTTAGTGTTACTTCCAATGTAATCTTTGATGTCTAATTGAACGAATTATTGATGTTTACTCAATTTCTTTTAATAAATTTACTTTTGAAACATTAAAAAAAGAAATTTAAAAATTGTAGGTATAGATTAAATTTGTGATGTACGCACCACTTTTAAATTAATATACATTGATTTGTTTTTTAGCTACAGACAAAAGTTAAAGTACAGACAAATTACAAATTTTAAACTTATACTTTTTTATTTATAATTTATGCAACACCTCCGTGCACAGTTTGGTCGGCTCAGTAGCCACACTGCCTTCACCGTGGCTCGCGCCTTCTCCATGCCCTACTTATACGCTTTAAGATTATCTCACTTATACCATGTAAAATAGTTGTGGTTACAAGAACAGATGTGGCATCACAAATCAAATCTTTTGTGAGAACACAGTGTATGGTAGAGTGGCGAGTTGCAGCTAATGTGGTGTGGCTGTCGGAATGAGTACTCTGTGTAGTTTGGGAGCACACGTTTTGGTAGTTTAATTTGATTGTGTAATAATTCTGTTTGTAGCTGGAGAATAAAGAAGTATGGATTTAAGTGTGGTGCATGTGTCGTACATTTAACGAATAACTACAACGTAGGAATTTTTAATGTTTGTGATTTTAAATTGTGGTTAGTATAGTCAGAATAAATAACGTTTTCCTACCTATAGAATAATGTTTTCTTGACTGTACATAATCACGATATTTGAAATGGCTTTTCAAAGTCAGAGAACTCTGAGATGCCTCGCAATATCCTATTTATATACATTTGAGCTTTTTTTCTATATGATAGCTCATCCCTCAACTACTGAGTCTAGATTTGAACAGTTGAACATACAATTTGCTCAAGACTTTTTTGTAAACTCCTAGTAAAACTTAAAGCATTTCACTAAAAAAGACATACCCTAGGAGGTTTCCAGTCTTTCCAGTTAGATGCCTTGAGGAATATGATTCGACCCGCAGAACAGAAAAAATATCTTCTTCTACTGAGTTAGTTATTTTTTTCAGAAGTGCTAACAAACTATTTACTTCCTCCACAATGGCTCAGTATGTTAAATGACTAATGAATCACATCGTTGTAGACAATTTCTATTTTGGGCTTAGTCAGCCCTAGTGCCTATTGCTTTGGGAGTTTTCTGGGCTGGGGCAAAACTGTAGGGCATTCTTAAAACTGATGAGTGACATAGAGACAATACACATTAAATTGGTTAACTAGTAATGCACACTTGTGCCACGGATGTCAAGAATCTTGAAGCGAGCATTAAGGAAATTTCAAGTTCGCCCATAGTGTATGGATTCTCATCTCTAGTAAAAGTTGGAAAGTCCTGATTTTATTAAAGACATGGTGATGAGTTTTATCCCATCACTGCTCCTTTCAAAAAAGCCTCCAACTAAGTGATGGTTTATCGGTGTTTTGTTACAGTTTTAGCTGAAGCCTCAATCATGTCCAAATAAATGAGGAGGAGCTGGACTTTACTGAATTGGAAGCTGATCTGTTACTGCAGCTACATGCTCAATAATCAACCCTCATAATCGAAGAAAGAGGACTTGGTTGCAACTGAAGAGTTCCTTGGTAGAAAGAAATGTCCTGTTTTTTTTTATTATTTCTGCTGGTATGCTATGAAACAATAATGAGGATGAGCGGGGGACCGTGGACTTCAGTCTACCTTCAAATAGAAATACATCAATTAAAAATAAGTTATGATCATTGGCTCACAATATAATGCAAAATCCAATTTGCTCCATTAATTTAGCAATTCAGATCGGAAGGAGAAAATGTCTTGAAAGTTAGTAAGTTAACTTGTTGCAGTTCTTAGGCACAAAGCACTATGTGACAAGTATTCACAAGCACATTTCCTGTTCATATATCAATTTTTTGTCTTCTGTTTACTCATTATAATAATTTAACGTGTCCTGAATTGATGTGATCTGACTTGACTTGATATCCGATTCCTACTGCTTAGCATCCTCCAACCAAACTCATACATATATACTATTTCTCCGCTTTTCACTGTGTATAAGTCGTACTGTCTTCCCTTTGTTCCTTTTGTTAAACATTTAATACAATTCTTTGAAACAAAAAAAAGGGTAGTAAGTAAAAATGTGTGCATGAAAGTGACTCTTCCCAATGTTGACTGTGGCATCTCACGTTCAAAATAAAGATGAACCAGATCATGAGGTCAATCAGCTGCCCAACATTCTTCTTCCATGCTAAGAGAAAGAGTAGAATCAGATGAGGAGTGGGACCAACAACTGATTTAGATTCACTCTATACGTGTTTTATGGGTTAGCACCTCTCCAGTCAAACCTTAAATAAAGCGTGCTCAGGTGTGACATTTTGACAGTGCTCACCCTTACTGAACTAGCAATGTTGCCATTGCAAAGAGTGCTTTCCTTATTTCACAGAAGTAGGAGACGAGAGTGTCATTACATTGCCCTATCATTGACAATTCAAATTCTCATGCAAGATGAAAAGAACACAGTTTGTCAATGTTTCTTCATGTTTTTGTTAAGTAGGACTAACATGTTTCAACACCTTCTATTGACAAATCTATTACTTTCGTCAGGACTGGTGCTCACTGCCTCCTGAAAGAAATTTTGGGACACGACAGACAAAGAAATGCCAGTAATGGAAGAGCATTTCATCATTACACCAGGGAAGGCATTAATTCATAATCCACTATACGCAGGCATGTTCCCGTATGAAATACAAACATACTGTGTTATAACACAACAGAACAGGAAGGCAAATTGTTAATTCCAAATCTTATAAAATGAAAAGTATGGGCAAAATCAATAGCTAGATATGTCCACTTGCTCAGCTGAATGCATCACGTTTTCAACAATCTCAACTAATACCAGAGGGTGACGGGGTTTGTGCATGAAAGTCATGCACTAATTGAAACCCAAGTTGAGAGGTTAAGAGTGAGGATCAAATAAAACACTATCTCGGAAAATCAGCAACATATGAGGAGTTTCATTACACTCAGTTTCTTAAACTTGATTGAATGTTTTATATTACAGAATTCAGAAAGGACAGGGCAAAATAATGCTAACCACAGTTTTAATCTGAGGCAACAAGCTAAGTTAAATATTCATAAACTGCAGTACCCTAAAGGTAATTTATCTGCTGACATGGCACACATCTTTTATCCATTCGTGAAGTTGTCAGGTGGAAAGGAAACAACCATTGAGCGCTGTCTTTTAACAGTATGCCCATATACAGAATATTTGTTGATGATGTCAGTTGTTTGTGGAAAAATTTGTGGTCAGAATGGGTGAGAGCTTTTCTAAATCCTTACATTAACATTTTAAATGTGTCCTCAGCAACAATCAGGAAGCTGTCAAAATCAGTAGAAAAAAGCTCCACTGAAGTTATGACAGTGGTCCTTACAAATACTAAAGCTTGTGCCTAACTGTGCAACACCTCCTTTGCATTAAAACTGTCTTTGTGTGTTCTGATGATTCAAATGTCTAACAATGGGAAGCTAGATTATACAATATAAGAAGTGGCAAAGAAATATGCAATGCTTAATTTGAGCCATGATTGGAGGTGGGACAAACCAGCACTCATTTTTGAAGACTGGGGCTTATTTTTCGTCAACAGACTTTGATCCACATGCTTGACACATTTAGGTGTCTGCTAGCATTCAACCCTTGGGGCCTGATTTATTAATGGGGTTTCCCCACTCTGTGTCTATGGGGAAATGCATTGATACATAAGGGGCAAGGAGTCACATTTTGCTGGGCATGAAGAAATGGGGCTTAGATGGAAACATAGATTAAAGCTTGATCATTAGGTTTGTAGATGACCCTTTCAGTGACACCATGATAACCATATGAGCAGTCATTCATTGGGTCTAAGTTGCAAGATCTAATGTCAAACTCAGACATGTCATGAGGCAGATGCTTTTCAGTTGTAGCAACCTGCCTACAATCCACTACTATATATGTTTGATGCAGGTCCACAGGGCTTTAACTGTGTCGCAATTTGATTGTGAACTTCTCCAATGAGATGAGCCTGCACTGAGTCCCACCAAGGGTAAGGGTGAGCATGTCCAGTAACAGTTTCAAGAGTCTCATAAAATAGAACTGAAGTTGTGCCTGCTGAAGGCATTAGCCTGTATAAAAGCAGCCGGTTTGGCCTATCCTGTATATTGTTGTCCTTTAAAAGTTGTGTCTTGTAGTTCCCTCTGTTTCGAGATTAGTTTAGGAACCAGCCATCTATATAGACTGGAGATTGTACCTCTGTAATGAGCACACAACTTTAGGCTGTCTGCGATCAGAGAGGCTGACTAGCTGTGAGGCACGATTCCTAGGGTGCTCTTCAGATTTAAAAGTAATATAAGAGTTACTGGGATAGCCTGGATGATTTAGTGTGAATTTTCTAAAATCTTTTGTCAGAGATTTATATTGGGCGAACTTGACTCAAAGGTATCAGAGGGCTTTACACAAGCACCAGTTGTGTTACACAAGGATGTATTCATATTTATTATTAGGAACAGGGAGTTTAAGTGATTTGCCCAGAATAACAGGATGTTAAGCGTCATTGCTGAGACTCGAACCTGGTTCCCCAGATGTGAGATCTACGGCCCTAGTGGTAAGGCCACATCCTCTCTCCTTTGCATACTAAGAATTCCCTTTGAGGTCAATTGTGGCAAGTTGATTAGTCACATGTCTAATAACATTCTGCCTTATTTCATAAGGCTGCTTCTATGTGAATAAATTTGCATTCCTGCATAAACTTTTTAGATTTGAAGGTTCACTTGAATAGCATGGACAGAGTTTTTCAGGATCCTGCCTGGTTTGCCGAGCGTTTCCACACCTTTTTAGCTGTAAATGAATGTCTCTTCAGTAACCAGCTAAGCAGGTTGGCTAGAGACCATTAAAAATAGGTATCTCTGGTGTGATAGCTGGTGAGTCTTATACTATGTATTGTGGAAGTTGAAAGTTTTTACATAAATGTAACCTAATAATAATATAGAAGTGTGCTTTAAGGTTAACATAGACAATGCATATCAAAATAGTGGTTAGAAGAAAGTGCTTTTATTCAACAGGCAAAAAGTGTAAATGCTGCTTATTTCTACAGAAAGCTTACATTTCTCAATCTGTTCTTGGTTCTTTCCTATCCCTTGAAGACAATAAAAGCCTTTTTGTATATGATGATTTAACATTGTTAGCTGTAGAACTTGACATCTTTGTGAAATGTGCTGTTTGCTGCAAATTGTATTTCTTTCCTTCTCACATCATATGGCGTCATTATATTTTAGACTGTTTCCTCTGCTATATGTTTATAATGAATAAGCATATTAATGAGAGAAATGCTTTTTGTAGATTTAAATTCCATTATAACCTTTCTAGATGTATCTTTTTGTAATACTCTGTAGCCAAATTCAAATAACTACATGCCAACATGGAAGTTTACTGTAACACTCGAGAGAGAAGATGATGGACCATCAGAAGATCCTTCCTCATTGGCTATAGATGACATAACCATCTGTTTTTGCGACATATTTTGTGCTCTCTACATTGTACACATATCTAGGTAGAGAATTAGGGCATTCTGTGCACCCCTAACCTGCCGTGCCCCTTAGCACTTTGTTGTGCTATTCCAAATTGCCATAAGCTACTGCTAATGGTGATTTCTTTATTTCCCTTATGCTTTGTGAGGAGATTTTTTACCTTTTATTCCGATCATTGCTACTGCTGTGATTCATCTCTTCTACCTATTTTAATGGTTGCTACTGCAGCTGTTGAAAGATCTTGGGGTAACATAATAATTGAAAACTTGTTTGCAGAGATCTTGAGGTGTGGTGTGTGAGGTACCATCACCTACACCAGAGACATAGGGTTATTAGGTTGTTGTGACTGATTAACTTTTATCAGTTTTAGTTGGACCTAATTATGCCAATGGGGTAAACTGCATTGGTTTGGGTGATTTCACGCTGGTCAAGATTTCACTTGCGATTGGTGAAAATGTTCTTGCATGTGTGGGAAACTTTACTTCTTTAGGTGAGTGAACAAGGTGTTTTAAACATTGATAATTATAGATGTGCAAGTATGAAGAACATTGGAAATCAGGGTGAGCTGCTGCAAGGAGTGAGGTTGTGCGTCATAGTGTTTTGCTTCGGAATTGGTTGGTTAGTGTGTTTTGCACTGTGATTGGTGATGTTGCAGTGCCACGATGGAATTGGATCCCTAAAAGTGAATACTGAAATTGCTTTTGTCATCAAGAAACTATGAAAAATGAATACTTGGAAATTAATTGGTTTAACTGGAAATTGACGTATACGGAACAAAATCAAAACATTACGTTTATTCATGTTGTTTAAAATTGACCCGTCATTATGAAATGTTTTGAAGATTTTAAGAATTTGGTGAGAGAGGATATTACTATTCTGTTATGCAAAGGTGAAGAAGTGCCTCCTGAGGGTACATCTGCCTACATTATGACTACTGAGCAAGGTTTAAGTACATGTCTTTGACTTCAACAATGGAATAGGATTTTCTTAGAAGGAGGGTGGCTTGGGTCTTCCTAGAAAAGGGACATTTAACACCAGGATTCTTGATCATTTGAAAGGAATATTGTATGAAATGAAGCCACCACCTAGAAATATCCAATATGAAGGATGTAATGCTTGGGAGAGAGTTGCCAGGGAAAAAGAGAGGAAAAATACCAGAGAAGGACTAATTGGGCAGTGAAAATGTGTAGATGGAGAAAAGCTATTATAGAGGGAACTAGATTATATCCAGTTCGTACCTCAGAGACTGCTAAGAAAGTAAAGAACAACGATTCATTTAGGAAAGAAGGTGATCAGTCAGATACTGATTCAAGCAATGAAATAGTGGAACAAATGTTGACTTCGAGACCCCCACCACATGTGACCACTGCAGAACAGAGTGAATTAGGCACTAGTACTCATTTGATAGTGTCATCTGCTCCTGCATAGCAAGGTGTAATCCCAATTGAATGACCCCCTAAAAATATTGTAGTTTATCTCACCACTAATAGATCAACAACAAGTTGCTGTTCCAATGGTCACCAGTATAGCACCAGTACCAGTTGTTTATACTTGATCTGTAACTACGGTAGTACCAAGTGCTCCTCATCTTGGAGAGACAAGACCTGAGACTCAACTAGTTAATGGAGGTTTACCCACTTCTGGATTGGTCTCAACTTCCCAGAACTCACAGATAGTTGCCTGGAAGCCACCACTAACATTGTAAGCACTAATTGATGGAGGGATGTCAGTACTCACAGACCCAATCTCACCAGAAGGAATAGTTGCAATTGAGGAGGAATATATACCAGCCTGGTTTGATGAAACAGCAGAACCAAGTAGGGCAGAGAGTGCAGGAACGTCTGAGATATTAGAGAGTGAAAAACAGAAGCCCTTCAATGTCTCACAATTGAAGGTTGAACTGCAGGAAATAAGAAGGAGATGTTTGGAATTTCAGCACTTAGAACAGTCCCAAAGGAAAGAATGAATGTACCTCTGCATAGAGGTTACAAGAAGGGCAGCCTTAGCCCATGACAAATTAACTGAACTAGTGTTGTGTAGCATTTTAAAATCCTAGCGTAATTTACCAATTGATGCCCTTATATTGGTGTAATTCACCATGCTCTTATATAGTCATAGAAATCATAACCATATTTAGACATAGCCCATCCAGTCCAAATACAGGCATGGCTACTTCCACTAGTTCCAAAAAGCCACAACGATTTCTTGGAAAACTCGGCTTCAGCAGTCAGAGACATCCCCTTTCTTGAATATTGATTTTTCCTAGAAATCATGGAGTTTTCAAAGAACTACCATTCCCTTGGGGTTCTTTGGTGACATTATTATGTCTGACTTTACGTCAAATCAGGCACCTTCAAGGTATAAATATTAAGGGTGGGCGTGGTGCTCCGCTCCGTCCACAGAGTGTGCGTAGTGTTGCCTACTTCATGATTCGCAAAGTAGTCGTAGTAGGCAACATCACGCACACGCCATGGCGGAGTGAAGTTGCCTGCCACCCGCCTCCCTCCCGCCCTCTTGTAAATGCCCTCCAAATGATTTAAAACATTGTAAAATTAATTAAAACAACTTACCTGACATGCGGGGTCCCGGGGCTCCCTCTTCCTAGTTTCTCGCCGACTTCCTCCTGACAAATGCGCATGCGCGGGCTCCCGCGCATGCGCATTCCTCGTGAGAAATGAGGGTTTTGGGCAGGTAATAGGGTTTGCAACTAGCAATAGGTATAGCACACTTGACATGGTGGATTGACTGCCAACAAGTCCTGCCACATCAAATAATTCCGGCCAAAAGATTGCAGAAACAAAAAATAGCGATAATACCCTTGGAAAACATTCTTTCAATAGGAGCACCCAAACTAGTAGCATTGCGGTTGAGCTGGAAGTCCCACTGGCACGGAGTAAAATAATTGATATAGTATTTATTTATTTATTTAGTGTTTTCTATAGCGCGAACATGACCCTGCATAGGGTGTTAGAGCGCTTTACAGGTGCAATTTCAACAGTCAGAAACTTACAAATACACGACCCTCCTGGTTTACGAGATTTACACTTCAATGGAGGTATGCCAGTTGAAATATCCTCGCAGAGAATCGGCGAGATAACTGATACCAATGCAGAAATGTCTGATAACATCAGACTGATGTCCTGGAACCTCACAGTGTTATCTGGCAGGATTAGGGATCCTGGCTGCCTAACATTAATCCAAGAATTTTCGATTATATGTTTACAGGAATGCTGGGTCACAGAGGCCATTCATTTGAATGGCTACCGCACTTTCCACACACCCGCTACGCACATGGCAAGGGTAAGAAACAAGGGGGGTCTTTGTACCTATATATCAAATCTCTTAAGTGGCGTTGTAGTAAAATTTGAACCAACCTCGGAATACCATCAGATATTGCAGATGACGGATGGGAGAAACCAAAAAATAATTTTGGTAAATTTTTATAATAGTATCCCCAAAGCAGAGATTAGCAATATTTTAGAGGACCTTTCCCAAATCCTAAAGAGCATTGAAGAAAATCAGACAGGTGACAGTTGTGTCATATGGGTGGGGGACTTTAAATCTCTTCTTTGTCCACATAGCCACCTAAATATCTGCGGCTTGGGCTGTAGCAGAGATAATATTAGTGTACATTTTTCCCATACAATCTTGGGCAATTATTTTAACGACTTAATATTTCAATTAGATTTGGGCTTTATAAATTAACTATGTTCCCCCCCCGGTCCCTTTTAAGCCAACATTCATTTAGAGGGGATGCAAATCTATAATAGACTTTGCCTTAATATCTAAGCGGCATTCCAGTCGCATTCTCAACTATAATATATGTGAAATAGCAATGAGTGATCATTATCCAAGTAGCTTATCTCTCTTCTTTGCAAGGACTCAGGGCAAAGCAAATAATTAAACTGAGAATCTATATAGTTACAAACTAAGCCTAGCAAAGAAGAATGGATGTTCCTTAAATTGGAATAAAGTAGAACCAACAGCCTTCCTTGCAAACCTCATTAAAAATAAACAGAGGGAATTCGAAACATGCCTCTCTGCGGATACAGGTGATCTTAAAGTTAGTGAGGCTTTCCTCATAATTACGGAGGAAATCCAAAAACTCCTAATAAGACCACAGAGACACAAAAGGATTAAGGAACAAAGATGGTTCAACTCAGAGTGCAGCAAGACACATGCACACCTAATGTCATCTTTAAAAGGGGAGCCACGAAATCAGACAGAAGTAAGATCCGCAAGAACTGCCTATCAATATGCAGTAAAAAATCGCAAAAGAGAGCTGAAGCAGGAAGCCTGGCAGGCGCTACACCAAGCCTGTCTGATTAAAGATAATAACGGGTTCTGTAAGGCCGTAAATGCCCCTTTTTTGTAGATAAAGAATCGAACACAATAGAAGTGGCAATTACTTAAAACACATGGGTAACCTATTTCAGTGAGCTTTACCAGGCAGATGTTTTAATTGCAACCTTAGAACAAATAGTGGAGTTCCTGATATGGCCCAAAAAACCTTCCCTCTAAATGTTGAATTTTCATTAACAGAAGTCCAACTGGCTATTAATAATAGTGCTGCTGGGAAAGCGCCAGGACCGGATGGGGTGCCAGTAGATGTATACAAATCCAACATAGAATTATGGGCCCCACTTTTAACTAATGTCCTAAACAGCTGTAATAAACACGGGTTTTTTCAAACATGGCAAGAGGCCATTGTGATTCCCATTTTTAAAAAAGGCGACCGTAGTGATCCCAAATGCTGCAGACCAATTTCCTTACTGGATTCACTCATGAAGGTCGCCGGGAGGGTTATACTTAATAGATTGCAGTCCTGGGTGGAAGACCAAGGTATTTTCTCACAGTTTCAATATGGGTTCAGGGCAGGACTTGGCACAACGGAGCAAGGCCTGAATTTGGAGCTGATAATATCCAAGTGCCTAATGGCTAAAAAAGAAAATTGATTTCTAACCTTTGTAGATTTAAGTTTGGCCTTTGATTGCCTGAATCACGATAGATTATGGTCCATATTACTGCAACTGGGAGTTGAACCAAAACTGCTAGATTTTATAAAGGAATTATACCGGGGGGCTGGGGCAAGGGTGCGGTATGGGAACAAGGGCGAATGTACTTCTAAATTTGATATAAAAAAGGGAGTGAGGCAGGGATGCACACTTGCACCTTTCCTATTCAATTTATATATAAATAGTGTAGCCTCCCACCTTATGGAAGATCAGCATGATTACCCCAGAATTGAGAATACCCCAGTCCCATATTATTATACATAATATTACACCTGTTAAAAAAAATTGCTCCCTTTCTCCCTACGGAATCACTGAAGACAGTGATACACGCTTTAATTACCTCGCACTTGGACTACGCGAACAGCCTATATGTGGGACTTCCGGCCTACCTCCTGCATCGGCTGCAGATCGTGCAGAATGCCGCGGCCAGACTGATTTGTAAAGTTCCCTTTCAACATTCCATCTCACCCTTCTTGAGGAAACTACATTGGCTCCCGATCTCTGCTCGCGTTAAATTCAAGGCCCTGGTACTTGTTTTCAGGGCTCTGAATGGAAAGGGCCCCAAATACCTCAGACACAGACTAAAACCAGTCCACTCTTCTCTCAATCTCAGATCCAACCACCTCCGTCTCCTACTCCCTCCTAGATTTCGACTGGTAAGGAAAGGTGGTAGAGCTTTTGCTGTGATTGCTTCAAAATTGTGGAACGCTCTCCCTATTAACCTCCGTCTCATCGACATCGAATCTCAATTCAGGGGCAAACTAAAGACCTTCCTATTCTCTGGCTGCTAACTTTCCCTCAAATCTGCAATCTTAGCGCTGGGACACCCCCGTTGGAGGTAGCCGTGCGCTTAACAAATGTCAATAATAATAATAATATTATATGCAGATGATGCAATAATTATGTCCCGGACACAAAATGGCCTCCAAAGATCACTTACTAAATTTTCACGGTATATGAGTGATAGAGGCCTAAAGACAAATATAAGCAATACCTTCACCATGTGCTGTACTACAAAGAAGACCCTTCAATGTAAGATCTTTATTGCAGATTCAAAAATAGCTATGACAGAGACATTCTCCTACCTGGTCATTAACTTCGTCAAAAAGGGGACTTGGTCTTCGGCAGTGCAGGCAAGAAAATTGGCCTTTTCAAGAGCAATCTGGGCTGTCCGAAACTTTGCTAATAAATTGGGGGGCTGCCCAGTCCCAGTATTAGTGGACATATTTAAAACTAAATGTGTGTCCACAGCAATGCACGGTGCAGGGATATGGGGGATAAGTGAAGCTCATACTATACAGCTTTGCGAAAATAAATTCCTCCATTATCTATTAGCAGTCCCGCAGTCCACCTCTACGCTTGTGCGCCATCAAGAACTAGGCATACACTACATCTCAGACCTTATTAAGGTTGATCCCATTTTACTGTGGCATAAAGTGTGGCCAAACTGACGAGACAGGTCTGAATAGGGATGTAATACTGGATTGCCTTAGTCTAGAGGGGGCATCAAGGATTCCCTGGTTTAGGTATGTAAAGAGATTTTTGACTGATATTGGGCACACAGAATACTTTGACTCCCCGGAATGTTTAGCAACAGTTTCAAGGAAGAAGCCGAAACACATCTGCTTGCATTTTCTAGAGAGCAAACGCTGGATGGACGAGAAATGCAAAATGTCAGTCATGGAGAACCATCTGATTCTCCAAGGGCAGGGTATCCAACCATACTTGATCCAGGTGCAAAACTGTTACTCTCGTATGCTATTGACAAGAATCAGGGGGGGCATCTTTTTTAGAATGATTACGTTTCCGGATTTAAACTGTTGGTCCAAGAACTTGGTATTATGTCCTTGCGATGATGTTTCAGAACAGTCCACTCTACACTGCATACTTTTTTGTAAATTTTATACTTGGCCAAGGAAAAGATTTATAATCCCAATATTAAAAAATTGGGGTTTGAGGCAATAAAGGACAGCGCTAATGAAAATGCAAATGCTGGATCATGTACCTTGTGTCATCATTTTTAAAATCTATAATCAAATCCAGGATTTCAATGAATTAACCTAATACAAATCTCTGGTAATTACTGTAACTCTCCCTTTTAAATGCTTTTCTTTTAACTCAATTGATTTTATTCACATAATGAACTAATGCTGTTAATGTATATTTATTGTCTTATTGGGCTTTTATGATTTTTACTACCAAAATCGAATAAAGCTGTTTTTTACTTGACTTGAATTAAAACGACTTGCCTGACATACGGCGTCCCGGGGCTCCCTCTTCCTAGTTTCTCGCCGACTTCTTCCTGACAAATGCGCATGCGCGGCGCCCGCGCATGCGCATTTGTCAGGAAGAAGTCGGCCCGAAACTAGGAAGAGGGAGCCCTGGGACACCGCATGTCAGGTAAGTCATTTTAATTAATTTTGCAATGTTTTAAATCATTTGGAGGGCATTTATAAGAGGGCAGGAGGGAGGCGGGCGGTGCGTAGTGAGGCTACGCGAAGTGTGTGGGTGGCCGTAGATTTCCCCCCACTTCGTGGTGCTTCGTGTAGTAGCCCCACTACGCCCAGGGTTAATAAGTATGGCTACGCTTGCCCTAGCAAACACGCAGTGGTTTGGAGCAGCTCGACTACCTACTTGCCCGACGCAGCTCGCTACAGCAAGTGTCGAAGGAAGCCGACCCTCCAGCTGACGCACTGACAGAGAGCTTGTCTTTATCTAGCTGAGAATCCAGCTCCAGTGTTTCCAAGCTCCCCTTGCGGGGTGTTGGGAAATCGAGTCCGAGACAGAGATACCAGACCTCCTTCATTCTAAAACCAAGGTACGGAGCTGATTAGACCCTAAGAGAAATCTTGGATAGATTCTTGGCAAAGAAACTAAAACCTATGCTACACCATACTTACTTCTTCCCTCGTACTAGACCTAGGTTAGGTACATTGGGGTAGGCGTATTTTAGAAGCACAAGTTGCGTAGTTTTAGCTTTGTTATTCATGTATGTATTTTATGACTCAAACCATACCATGCTTTTACAGTATTATTTTATAATACTCTTCTTACTGTACGCATTATACTTTGTAACCAGTATTATGATTGCAGCAGTTCATTTCCTTTTGCATGAGAAAGAAGACTGTTCAATAAATCCTTTTATTGAAAACGCCCTCCTTTCTATTTCACTGCACCGCTGATGAAACGAAGCATGCACGATTGACTGAGTAAAATATCTATCTATTGTTTCCACGACTCTGAAGATACGTTTATTCTTGGGGAAACAAAGTTGTCATGTTTATGCGGTTGTCAGAAACCAATCCTTTCTTGTTTATTCGAGAAAGTTTCTAGTGACCTCTGAGCTAGCTGGCACTCACAATGAAGTCTACTATATTCGATAGAGACCTAGTCGACCTAAGTCCTACGTCAAATCTTTAGGATATGTTATTCTAATGCGCAGAGCCTATTGGGAATATAGGAACTACACTACACTAGGTCAGAAATATGAGGACGATCTCACAAAAAATGTACACCTAGACAGAAGCTGTAGGGCTAATTGGATGACCCAGCATTCGAGAATATTAAGATTACAGGGCTGCTAAGATGGAATCAGCTATTACTGGAAAGCATGATGAAGGAAGTGAGGGAGAAGTGACAGTTTACCCACTTAGAGAAATCGTAGGAGGAACGCATGTACATGATTCTTGAAGTTGTGGTGTTCTTACAGCATTCACAAACAATTTTTCCAAATTGAGAAACAAATTGGTGCAGTGGTATGCAGAAGTGGAAAGGTTCATAACGATTTCAAAGGTTTTTGTGGACTGATTTAATTTTCATTTAATTTAATGTAAACAGCATTGATTGAGCGCATAGCTACCCGAAGGCATCCCAGCACTAGCAGCAAGACAGAGAGGAGCCAAGTGGTTTAAAGAGAGGCATTTTGAAACAGCCATGTTTTGAGGAGCTTCCGAAAGTTAGGGTGATGAAGATTTACAGGAAAAGTATTCCAGAGTCTGGCTACATTGTTCGCGAAGGAATTTCTACCACATCTCATCCTTTTGACTTTGAGGATTATGGCCAAATTTAAATCAGCTGAGCATAAACATTTCATGGGGTGATAGAAGGTGATGAGAGAATCATTGATTGATGGGCCTTTCCCCCATAAGGTTTTGTGGGCTATGCAAAGAGATTTGAACTTTATTCTATCTGAGATTGGAAAACTCTTTAAGGTCTTTAAGGCTGGCTTAGCCAACTGAGTTTTAGGCATACTAAGCAGTAGCGAGCTGCACCGTTTTGAACGACTTGGAGTTTCCTTATCATTGAGCTAGGAGCTCCAAAATAAAGGGAGTTCCCATAGTCCAAACTAGAGAGGACCAAGGCCTGGACCATGATTCTTCTTACTCTCATGGGAAGGAGGGGTAGGACTGGGTGAGAATGCAATAGCAGGCCCCAGTCAGCATCACTGCTTGGTGGTCGAATTTAAAGGATTTGTACAGCCAAACACCTAGGCTTTTGATTTAAGTATTGGGAGTAGGAGCAGGGCCAAGGCAAGTTGGCCAAGCTAATTTAGGATCCATACTCAGAGAGTTGCCCAGGAGCACTAGCTCTGTTTTTTAATTTGACAATGTTTTTCCCCGTTAAGTTTAAGACAGGAGTGGTCCATCCATGATGCCACTTTCTCTAAGCAAGCTTCCAGGTCGGATGGAGTGTTCTGGTGGTGGTTGAGAGCAACCAACAATTGTGTATCGTCAGCATATGTGACGTCTTTGATCCCGTTTGGGAAAATAATATCCACGAGCGGTTTCATTTATACATTGAATAATGTGCTGCTCAGGGATGAGCCCTGAGGCACTCCGCAGCTGAGCAGTAGGCTCTTAGAAACAGAATCTCCTGCAAACACCTGGAATGATCCACCATCTAAGTAGGACCTGAGCCAGGTAAAATCGCCACCAGAAACTCCGACCATGTTGAGTCTGTTTAAAAGAATATCAAAATTGACCATGTCAAATGCAGAGCTTAGATCGAGGAGGATGATGGCTACTGTTCCTCCCCGATCAAGAATTCTCTTGGATTCTTCAACCACGGCCGGCAGAGCAGTTTCTGTTCCATGTTGAGGATGGAACCCTGTCTGTGAGTAGTGCAGGAGTTTGTGAGTTTCTAAGAAATCGGAGAGGATGTTGTTGTCATACTTCTCTAGGATCTTACAGATCCCAGGGAGCAGGGAGATGGGGCAGTGGTTACCCAGGATATCAGGGTTTAGGCTATGTTTTTTAAGCAAAGCCTTTACCATGGCGTTGTTCCGGGGGCTGGGACAAGGTCAGAAGAAAAAGGTTTATCACCTCTAATATAACTGGAAGCACTACTTCATTGACTTTGTGTAGGAAGTGTGGGATGCTGGGTCAAGATGAGAGCTATATTTTATTTGGGGAACATTTTCCAATAGAGTATCCAAATTCATGGCGGGAAATTCTTCCAGTGAATGCTCAATGGGGAGAGGGGACTTCTCCATTACTAGGGAATTAGTTGAGCATGTGAAGCCAGAAAATGCATTATAGATGTCTTGAATGTTTCCGCGGAAGATTTCTGCAAGTTCATTGCAGCGGGCAGACAAGACAATTTGTTGTGTGTTTGAGGATGGAAGCTCTATGAGGTTCTTCGCAATGCTGAAGTTTTCCCAGGGAGTGTTAGCTGCAGGGGTAATTTTTCCTTCATAGTAAAGTGCTTGTACTTTCTTTATTTCCAACTGGCAGACTTTTATAGATTCTCAATATTTTAGTTTACTTGGTTCATTGTAGTCTATCCTCCATTTTCTCTTTTACAGATTTGTTTAGGCGAGTACCATGGTGATATTCTCTCTCTCACCTTTTTGTAGCTAGAAGTAACAGGGATGACTGTGTCGAGTGAGGACTTAATCCAGTGAGTTACGTTTTTCATGGCTACGACAGGGCTGGATCTGATTTAGGCTTTGAGTTTCCAAGAGCAGTGCTCCAGGATTTTACAGAAAGCTTGAACCATGGACGGCCTCTCCTAATAATGAGATCAGTTATGGTGGGTTGAGATAACGACTTCAGTAAGATGGGAATTAAAAAGTGATCCGAACAAGGGACAGGAAGACGGTTTGAATATTTTTTTTTATATTGTAGTCCTTGCTGATTTATAGGCTGAATGTAAGACTGTGGCACAGTGGCCTAGAGAGGAATCAGCAAGAGTGGCTGCGACAAATGCACCGTCTCCTATGGTGATGGAGAAGTATGCAGCAGTTCTTACCTTTTTGAAAGGCAGAGTACCTCCGAATTATATGGATTGGTTTAAAATTAAAAGAATAACACAGTAGCTAAAGGGGACTGTACTTGAGTATAATGAGAGATTGTTGCAGGTATTTAAGCAGTACAGTGGACGTGAATATCCTGTGTAGAAGGATATTGGGATTTTCGTATCCCAATTTCCTTTAGGGCTAAAGCCAGAGATCTGTTCGCACATAACCCAAAGCGTGATCTGGTGGCAAATAAGTTACTCAACGAAATCCTGAGGTATGCAAAATACTGTAGTGATGAGTTAGACATAAAGCAGAAAAGGATAAAAGAAGAATTAATGTTAGCACAAACGAAGCTGGCTCAGAAAGGTTTTCAGAACCCTTTTTTTGTAGGGAAAAAGGAAGCATGCAGGGAGTTACGGGGCCACAGTCTGGTTTTCAGGAAAGTCAAGGAGGAATGAATATGTCACAGTGAAGAGGTCGAGGTGTTTCTGCAGGCAAAGGATCTGGATCAGATATTGCTGCAATGAAAAAGATTACAGATTGTCACTTCTGTCATAGAGTTGGACATTGGAAGAGGGAATGTTGATATAGTCCTGACAATGCTGGAGGAAATGTACAAATGCAGCAAGGTGAGCAAACTCAAAATGTGCCCTCACAGAAAATGCAGATGCCAGTGCAGGGACAGGCTCAAATGATGCCTGTTGCACCTGCACGAATGGGGAATTCTAGATTTCATCTCAATCAAATGCAAAAAATGAATACCAACCCATTTCAGAAGGCTACAAATGGGGGTGGGGTCGCACACTACTCACACACCGGCGGTGTCGCCCCTAAGGACTCTGGTCAAAGTAGTAAAGTGTTTGCGATGCATCATCTTTCGTTCTTCTGCTATCCTCGCTGTCTTCGCCATCCCTGGACACGTGTTTCGGGGTATTACCCCTCATCAGCAGGGATAGGCCGTGTACTGGGGTTGCCGATGGCTGCCAATATCTGCCAGGTATAGTACCACTCAGGCGCGTAGGTGCGGGATCCCAGGCTCGTCAGCCCGCTGCTCAAGGGAGCTTTAAAGTTACAAATGGGAGTGGGGTCGCACACTACTCACACACCGGCGGTGTCGCCCCTAAGGACTCTGGTCAAAGTAGTAAAGTGTTTGCGATGCATCATCTTTCGATCTTCTGCTGTCTTCGCCATCCCTGGACACGTGTTTCGGGGTATTACCCCTCATCAGCGGGGATAGGCCGTGTACTGGGGTTGCCGATGGCTGCCAATATCTGCCAGGTATAGTACCACTCAGGCGCGTAGGTGCGGGATCCCAGGCTCGTCAGCCCGCTGCTCAAGGGAGCTTTAAAGTTACAAATGGGGGTGGGGTCGCACACTACTCACACACCGGCGGTGTCGCCCCTAAGGACTCTGGTCAAAGTAGTAAAGTGTTTGCGATGCATCATCTTTCGATCTTCTGCTATCTTCGCTGTCTTCGCCATCCCTGGACACGTGTTTCGGGGTATTACCCCTCATCAGCAGGGATAGGCCGTGTACTGGGGTTGCCGATGGCTGCCAATATCTGCCAGGTATAGTACCACTCAGGCGCATAGGTGCGGGATCCCAGGCTCGTCAGCCCGCTGCTCAAGGGAGCTTTAAAGTTACAAATGGGGGTGGGGTCGCACACTACTCACACACCGGCGGTGTCGCTCCTAAGGACTCTGGTCAAAGTAGTAAAGTGTTTTCGATGCATCATCTTTCGATCTTCTGCTATCTTCGCTGTCTTTGCCATCCCTGGACACGTGTTTCGGGGTATTACCCCTCATCAGCAGGGATAGGCCGTGTACTGGGGTTGCCGATGGCTGCCAATATCTGCCAGGTATAGTACCACTCAGGCGCGTAGGTGCGGGATCCCAGGCTCGTCAGCCCGCTGCTCAAGGGAGCTTTAAAGTTACAAATGGGGGTGGGGTCGCACACTACTCACACACCGGCGGTGTCGCCCCTAAGGACTCTGATCAAAGTAGCAAAGTGTTTGCGATGCATCATCTTTCGATCTTCTGCTATCTTCGCTGTCTTCGCCATCCCTGGACACGTGTTTCGGGGTATTACCCCTCATCAGCAGGGATAGGCCGTGTATTGGGGTTGCCGATGGCTGCCAATATCTGCCAGGTATAGTACCACTCAGGCGCGTAGGTGCGGGATCCCAGGCTCGTGAGCCCGCTGCTCAAGGGAGCTTTAAAGCTACAAATGGGGGTGGGGTCGCACACTACTCACACACCGGCGGTGTCGCCCCTAAGGACTCTGGTCAAAGTAGTAAAGTGTTTGCGATGCATCATCTTTCGTTCTTCTGCTATCTTCGCCATCCCTGGACACGTGTTTCGGGGTATTACCCCTCATCAGCAGGGATAGGCCGTGTACTGGGGTTGCCGATGGCTGCCAATATCTGCCAGGTATAGTACCACTCAGGCGCGTAGGTGCGGGATCCCAGGCTCGTCAGCCCGCTGCTCAAGGGAGCTTTAAAGTTACAAATGGGAGTGGGGTCGCACACTACTCACACACCGGCGGTGTCGCCCCTAAGGACTCTGGTCAAAGTAGTAAAGTGTTTGCGATGCATCATCTTTCGATCTTCTGCTGTCTTCGCCATCCCTGGACACGTGTTTCGGGGTATTACCCCTCATCAGCGGGGATAGGCCGTGTACTGGGGTTGCCGATGGCTGCCAATATCTGCCAGGTATAGTACCACTCAGGCGCGTAGGTGCGGGATCCCAGGCTCGTCAGCCCGCTGCTCAAGGGAGCTTTAAAGTTACAAATGGGGGTGGGGTCGCACACTACTCACACACCGGCGGTGTCGCCCCTAAGGACTCTGGTCAAAGTAGTAAAGTGTTTGCGATGCATCATCTTTCGATCTTCTGCTATCTTCGCTGTCTTCGCCATCCCTGGACACGTGTTTCGGGGTATTACCCCTCATCAGCAGGGATAGGCCGTGTATTGGGGTTGCCGATGGCTGCCAATATCTGCCAGGTATAGTACCACTCAGGCGCGTAGGTGCGGGATCCCAGGCTCGTGAGCCCGCTGCTCAAGGGAGCTTTAAAGCTACAAATGGGGGTGGGGTCGCACACTACTCACACACCGGCGGTGTCGCCCCTAAGGACTCTGGTCAAAGTAGTAAAGTGTTTGCGATGCATCATCTTTCGTTCTTCTGCTATCTTCGCCATCCCTGGACACGTGTTTCGGGGTATTACCCCTCATCAGCAGGGATAGGCCGTGTACTGGGGTTGCCGATGGCTGCCAATATCTGCCAGGTATAGTACCACTCAGGCGCGTAGGTGCGGGATCCCAGGCTCGTCAGCCCGCTGCTCAAGGGAGCTTTAAAGTTACAAATGGGAGTGGGGTCGCACACTACTCACACACCGGCGGTGTCGCCCCTAAGGACTCTGGTCAAAGTAGTAAAGTGTTTGCGATGCATCATCTTTCGATCTTCTGCTGTCTTCGCCATCCCTGGACACGTGTTTCGGGGTATTACCCCTCATCAGCGGGGATAGGCCGTGTACTGGGGTTGCCGATGGCTGCCAATATCTGCCAGGTATAGTACCACTCAGGCGCGTAGGTGCGGGATCCCAGGCTCGTCAGCCCGCTGCTCAAGGGAGCTTTAAAGTTACAAATGGGGGTGGGGTCGCACACTACTCACACACCGGCGGTGTCGCCCCTAAGGACTCTGGTCAAAGTAGTAAAGTGTTTGCGATGCATCATCTTTCGATCTTCTGCTATCTTCGCTGTCTTCGCCATCCCTGGACACGTGTTTCGGGGTATTACCCCTCATCAGCAGGGATAGGCCGTGTACTGGGGTTGCCGATGGCTGCCAATATCTGCCAGGTATAGTACCACTCAGGCGCATAGGTGCGGGATCCGAGGCTCGTCAGCCCGCTGCACAAGGGAGCTTTAAAGTTACAAATGGGGGTGGGGTCGCACACTACTCACACACCGGCGGTGTCACTCCTAAGGACTCTGGTCAAAGTAGTAAAGTGTTTGCGATGCATCATCTTTCGATCTTCTGCTATCTTCGCTGTCTTCGCCATCCCTGGACACGTGTTTCGGGGTATTACCCCTCATCAGCAGGGATAGGCCGTGTACTGGGGTTGCCGATGGCTGCCAATATCTGCCAGGTATAGTACCACTCAGGCGCGTAGGTGCGGGATCCCAGGCTCGTCAGCCCGCTGCTCAAGGGAGCTTTAAAGTTACAAATGGGGGTGGGGTCGCACACTACTCACACACCGGCGGTGTCGCCCCTAAGGACTCTGATCAAAGTAGTAAAGTGTTTGCGATGCATCATCTTTCGATCTTCTGCTATCTTCGCTGTCTTCGCCATCCCTGGACACGTGTTTCGGGGTATTACCCCTCATCAGCAGGGATAGGCCGTGTATTGGGGTTGCCGATGGCTGCCAATATCTGCCAGGTATAGTACCACTCAGGCACGTAGGTGCGGGATCCCAGGCTCGTCAGCCCGCTGCTCAAGGGAGCTTTAAAGTTACAAATGGGGGTGGGGTCGCACACTACTCACACACCGGCGGTGTCGCTCCTAAGGACTCTGGTCAAAGTAGTAAAGTGTTTGCGATGCATCATCTTTCGATCTTCTGCTATCTTCGCTTTCTTCGCCATCCCTGGACACGTGTTTCGGGGTATTACCCCTCATCAGCAGGGATAGGCCGTGTACTGGGGTTGCCGATGGCTGCCAATATCTGCCAGGTATAGTACCACTCAGACGCGTAGGTGCGGGATCCCAGGCTCGTCAGCCCGCTGCTCAAGGGAGCTTTAAAGTTACAAATGGGGGTGGGGTCGCACACTACTCACACACCGGCGGTGTCGCCCCTAAGGACTCTGGTCAAAGTAGTAAAGTGTTTGCGATGCATCATCTTTCGATCTTCTGCTATCTTCGCTGTCTTCGCCATCCCTGGACACGTGTTTCGGGGTATTACCCCTCATCAGCAGGGATAGGCCGTGTACTGGGGTTGCCGATGGCTGCCAATATCTGCCAGGTATAGTACCACTCAGGCGCATAGGTGCGGGATCCCAGGTTCGTCAGCCCGCTGCTCGAGGGAGCTTTAAAGTTACAAATGGGGGTGGGGTCGCACACTACTCACACACCGGCGGTGTCACCCCTAAGGACTCTGGTCAAAGTAGTAAAGTGTTTGCGATGCATCATCTTTCGATCTTCTGCTATCTTCGCTGTCTTCGCCATCCCTGGACACGTGTTTCGGGGTATTACCCCTCATCAGCAGGGATAGGCCGTGTACTGGGGTTGCCGATGGCTGCCAATATCTGCCAGGTATAGTACCACTCAGGCGCGTAGGTGCGGGATCCCAGGCTCGTCAGCCCGCTGCTCGAGGGAGCTTTAAAGTTACAAATGGGGTCGGGGTCGCACACTACTCACACACCGGCGGTGTCGCCCCTAAGGACTCTGGTCAAAGTAGTAAAGTGTTTGCGATGCATCATCTTTCGATCTTCTGCTATCTTCGCTGTCTTCGCCATCCCTGGACACGTGTTTCGGGGTATTACCCCTCATCAGCAGGGATAGGCCGTGTACTGGGGTTGCCGATGGCTGCCAATATCTGCCAGGTATAGTACCACTCAGGCGCGTAGGTGCGGGATCCCAGGCTCGTCAGCCCGCTGCTCAAGGGAGCTTTAAAGTTACAAATGGGGGTGGGATCGCACACTACTCACACACCGGCGGTGTCGCCCCTAAGGACTCTGGTCAAAGTAGTAAAGTGTTTGCGATGCATCATCTTTCGTTCTTCTGCTATCTTCGCTGTCTTCGCCATCCCTGGACACGTGTTTCGGGGTATTACCCCTCATCAGCAGGGATAGGCCGTGTACTGGGGTTGCCGATGGCTGCCAATATCTGCCAGGTATAGTACCACTCAGGCGCGTAGGTGCGGGATCCCAGGCTCGTCAGCCCGCTGCTCAAGGGAGCTTTAAAGTTACAAATGGGAGTGGGGTCGCACACTACTCACACACCGGCGGTGTCGCCCCTAAGGACTCTGGTCAAAGTAGTAAAGTGTTTGCGATGCATCATCTTTCGATCTTCTGCTGTCTTCGCCATCCCTGGACACGTGTTTCGGGGTATTACCCCTCATCAGCGGGGATAGGCCGTGTACTGGGGTTGCCGATGGCTGCCAATATCTGCCAGGTATAGTACCACTCAGGCGCGTAGGTGCGGGATCCCAGGCTCGTCAGCCCGCTGCTCAAGGGAGCTTTAAAGTTACAAATGGGGGTGGGGTCGCACACTACTCACACTTCGGCAGTGTCGCCCCTAAGGACTCTGGTCAAAGTAGTAAAGTGTTTGCGATGCATCATCTTTCGATCTTCTGCTATCTTCGCTGTCTTCGCCATCCCTGGACACGTGTTTCGGGGTATTACCCCTCATCAGCAGGGATAGGCCGTGTACTGGGGTTGCCGATGGCTGCCAATATCTGCCAGGTATAGTACCACTCAGGCGCATAGGTGCGGGATCCCAGGCTCGTCAGCCCGCTGCTCAAGGGAGCTTTGAAGTTACAAATGGGGGTGGGGTCGCACACTACTCACACACCGGCGGTGTCGCTCCTAAGGACTCTGGTCAAAGTAGTAAAGTGTTTGCGATGCATCATCTTTCGATCTTCTGCTATCTTCGCTGTCTTCGCCATCCCTGGACACGTGTTTCGGGGTATTACCCCTCATCAGCAGGGATAGGCCGTGTACTGGGGTTGCCGATGGCTGCCAATATCTGCCAGGTATAGTACCACTCAGGCGCGTAGGTGCGGGATCCCAGGCTCGTCAGCCCGCTGCTCAAGGGAGCTTTAAAGTTACAAATGGGGGTGGGGTCGCACACTATTCACACACCGGCGGTGTCGCCCCTAAGGACTCTGATCAAAGTAGTAAAGTGTTTGCGATGCATCATCTTTCGATCTTCTGCTATCTTCGCTGTCTTCGCCATCCCTGGACACGTGTTTCGGGGTATTACCCCTCATCAGCAGGGATAGGCCGTGTACTGGGGTTGCCGATGGCTGCCAATATCTGCCAGGTATAGTACCACTCAGGCGCATAGGTGCGGGATCCCAGGCTCGTCAGCCCGCTGCTCGAGGGAGCTTTAAAGTTACAAATGGGGGTGGGGTCGCACACTACTCACACACCGGCGGTGTCGCCCCTAAGGACTCTGGTCAAAGTAGTAAAGTGTTTGCGATGCATCATCTTTCGATCTTCTGCTATCTTCGCTGTCTTCGCCATCCCTGGACACGTGTTTCGGGGTATTACCCCTCATCAGCAGGGATAGGCCGTGTACTGGGGTTGCCGATGGCTGCCAATATCTGCCAGGTATAGTACCACTCAGGCGCGTAGGTGCGGGATCCCAGGCTCGTCAGCCCGCTGCTCGAGGGAGCTTTAAAGTTACAAATGGGGTCGGGGTCGCACACTACTCACACACCGGCGGTGTCGCCCCTAAGGACTCTGGTCAAAGTAGTAAAGTGTTTGCGATGCATCATCTTTCGATCTTCTGCTATCTTCGCTGTCTTCGCCATCCCTGGACACGTGTTTCGGGGTATTACCCCTCATCAGCAGGGATAGGCCGTGTACTGGGGTTGCCGATGGCTGCCAATATCTGCCAGGTATAGTACCACTCAGGCGCGTAGGTGCGGGATCCCAGGCTCGTCAGCCCGCTGCTCAAGGGAGCTTTAAAGTTACAAATGGGGGTGGGGTCGCACACTACTCACACACCGGCGGTGTCGCCCCTAAGGACTCTGGTCAAAGTAGTAAAGTGTTTGCAATGCATCATCTTTCGATCTTCTGCTATCTTCGCTGTCTTCGCCATCCCTGGACACGTGTTTTGGGGTATTACCCCTCATCAGCAGGGATAGGCCGTGTACTGGGGTTGCCGATGGCTGCCAATATCTGCCAGGTATAGCACGACTCAGGCGCGTAGGTGCGGGATCCCAGGCTCGTCAGCCCGCTGCTCAAGGGAGCTTTAAAGTTACAAATGGGGGTGGGGTCGCACACTACTCACACACCGGCGGTGTCGCTCCTAAGGACTCTGGTCAAAGTAGTAAAGTGTTTGCGATGCATCATCTTTCGATCTTCTGCTATCTTCGCTGTCTTTGCCATCCCTGGACACGTGTTTTGGGGTATTACCCCTCATCAGCAGGGATAGGCCGTGTACTGGGGTTGCCGATGGCTGCCAATATCTGCCAGGTATAGTACCACTCAGGCGCGTAGGTGCGGGATCCCAGGCTCGTCAGCCCGCTGCTCAAGGGAGCTTTAAAGTTACAAATGGGGGTGGGGTCGCACACTACTCACACACCGGCGTTGTCGCCCCTAAGGACTCTGGTCAAAGTAGTAAAGTGTTTGCGATGCATCATCTTTCGATCTTCTGCTATCTTCGCTGTCTTTGCCATCCCTGGACACGTGTTTCGGGGTATTACCCCTCATCAGCAGGGATAGGCCGTGTACTGGGGTTGCCGATGGCTGCCAATATCTGCCAGGTATAGTACCACTCAGGCGCGTAGGTGCGGGATCCCAGGCTCGTCAGCCCGCTGCTCGAGGGAGCTTTAAAGTTACAAATGGGGGTGGGGTCGCACACTACTCACACACCGGCGGTGTCGCCCCTAAGGACTCTGGTCAAAGTAGTAAAGTGTTTGCGATGCATCATCTTTCGATCTTCTGCTATCTTCGCTGTCTTCGCCATCCCTGGACACGTGTTTCGGGGTATTACCCCTCATCAGCAGGGATAGGCCGTGTACTGGGGTTGCCGATGGCTGCCAATATCTGCCAGGTATAGTACCACTCAGGCGCGTAGGTGCGGGATCCCAGGCTCGTCAGCCCGCTGCTCGAGGGAGCTTTCAAGTTACAAATGGGGGTGGGGTCGCACACTACTCACACACCGACGGTGTCGCCCCTAAGGACTCTGGTCAAAGTAGTAAAGTGTTTGCGATGCATCATCTTTCGATCTTCTGCTATCTTCGCTGTCTTCGCCATCCCTGAACACGTGTTTCGGGGTATTACCCCTCATCAGCAGGGATAGGCCGTGTACTGGGGTTGCCGATGGCTGCCAATATCTGCCAGGTATAGTACCACTCAGGCGCGTAGGTGCGGGATCCCAGGCTCGTCAGCCCGCTGGTCAAGGGAGCTTTAAAGTTACAAATGGGGGTGGGGTCGCACACTACTCACACACCGGCGGTGTCGCCCCTAAGGACTCTGGTCAAAGTAGTAAAGTGTTTGCAATGCATCATCTTTCGATCTTCTGCTATCTTCGCTGTCTTCGCCATCCCTGGACACGTGTTTTGGGGTATTACCCCTCATCAGCAGGGATAGGCCGTGTACTGGGGTTGCCGATGGCTGCCAATATCTGCCAGGTATAGCACCACTCAGGCGCGTAGGTGCGGGATCCCAGGCTCGTCAGCCCGCTGCTCAAGGGAGCTTTAAAGTTACAAATGGGGGTGGGGTCGCACACTACTCACACACCAGCGGTGTCGCTCCTAAGGACTCTGGTCAAAGTAGTAAAGTGTTTGCGATGCATCATCTTTCGATCGTCTGCTATCTTCGCTGTCTTCGCCATCCCTGGACACGTGTTTCGGGGTATTACCCCTCATCAGCAGGGACAGGCCGTGTATTGGGGTTGCCGATGGCTGCCAATATCTGCCAGGTATAGTACCACTCAGGCACGTAGGAGCGGGATCCCAGGCTCGTCAGCCCGCTGCTAAAGGGAGCTTTAAAGTTACAAATGGGGGTGGGGTCGCACACTACTCACACACCGGCGGTGTCGCCCCTAAGGACTCTGGTCAAAGTAGTAAAGTGTTTGCGATGCATCATCTTTCGATCTTCTGCTATCTTCGCTGTCTTCGCCATCCCTGGACACGTGTTTCGGGGTATTACCCCTCATCAGCAGGGATAGGCCGTGTACTGGGGTTGCCGATGGCTGCCAATATCTGCCAGGTATAGTCCCACTCAGGCGCGTAGGTGCGGGATCCCAGGCTCGTCAGCCCGCTGCTCAAGGGAGCTTTAAAGTTACAAATGGGGGTGGGGTCGCACACTACTCACACACCGGCGGTGTCGCCCCTAAGGACTCTGGTCAAAGTAGTAAAGTGTTTGCGATGCATCATCTTTCGATCTTCTGCTATCTTCGCTGTCTTCGCCATCCCTGGACACGTGTTTCGGGGTTTTACCCCTCATCAGCAGGGATAGGCTGTGTACTGGGGTTACTGATGGCTGCCAATATCTGCCAGGTATAGTACCACTCAGGCGCGTAGGTGCGGGATCCCAGGCTCGTCAGCCCGCTGCTCAAGGGAGCTTTAAAGTTACAAATGGGGGTGGGGTCGCACACTACTCACACACCGGCGGTGTCGCCCCTAAGGACTCTGGTCAAAGTAGTGAAGTGTTTGCGATGCATCATCTTTTGATCTTCTGCTATCTTCGCTGTCTTCGCCATCCCTGGACACGTGTTTCGGGGTATTACCCCTCATCAGCAGGGATAGGCCGTGTACTGGGGTTGCCGATGGCTGCCAATATCTGCCAGGTATAGTACCACTCAGGCGCGTAGGTGCGGGATCCCAGGCTCGTCAGCCCGCTGCTCAAGGGAGCTTTAAAGTTACAAATGGGGGTGGGGTCGCACACTACTCACACACCGGCAGTGTCGCTCCTAAGGACTCTGGTCAAAGTAGTAAAGTGTTTGCGATGCATCATCTTTCGATCTTCTGCTATCTTCGCTGTCTTCGCCATCCCTGGACACGTGTTTCGGGGTATTACCCCTCATCAGCAGGGATAGGCCGTGTACTGGGGTTGCCGATGGCTGCCAATGTCTGCCAGGTATAGTACCACTCAGGCGCATAGGTGCGGGATCCCAGGCTCGTCAGCCCGCTGCTCAAGGGAGCTTTAAAGTTACAAATGGGGGTGGGGTCGCACACTACTCACACACCGGCGGTGTCGCCCCTAAGGACTCTGGTCAAAGTAGTAAAGTGTTTGCGATGCATCATCTTTCGATCTTCTGCTATCTTCGCTGTCTTCGCCATCCCTGGACACGTGTTTCGGGGTATTACCCCTTATCAGCAGGGATGGGCTGTGTACTGGGGTTGCCGATGGCTGCCAATATCTGCCAGGTATAGTACCACTCAGGCGCGTAGGTGCGGGATCCCAGGCTCGTCAGCCCGCTGCTCAAGGGAGCTTTAAAGTTACAAATGTGGGTGGGTTCGCACACTACTCACACACCGGCGGTGTCGCCCCTAAGAACTCTGGTCAAAGTCGTAAAGTGTTTGCGATGCATCATCTTTCGATCTTCTGCTATCTTCGCTGTCTTCGCCATCCCTGGACACGTGTTTCGGGGTATTACCCCTCATCAGCAGGGATAGGCCGTGTACTGGGGTTGCCGATGGCTGCCAATATCTGCCAGGTATAGTACCACTCAGGCGCATAGGTGCGGGATCCCAGGCTCGTCGGCCCGCTGCTCAAGGGAGCTTTAAAGTTACAAATGGGGATGGGGTCGCACACTACTCACACACCGGCGGTGTCGCCCCTAAGGACTCTGGTCAAAGTAGTAAAGTGTTTGCGATGCATCATCTTTCGATCTTCTGCTATCTTCGCTGTCTTCGCCATCCCTGGACACGTGTTTCGGGGTATTACCCCTCATCAGCAGGGATAGGCCGTGTACTGGGGTTGCCGATGGCTGCCAATATCTGCCAGGTATAGTACCACTCAGGCGCGTAGGTGTGGGATCCCAGGCTCGTCAGCCCGCTGCTCAAGGGAGCTTTAAAGTTACAAATGGGGGTAGGGTCGCACACTACTCACACACCGGCGGTGTCGCCCCTAAGGACTCTGGTCAAAGTAGTAAAGTGTTTGCGATGCATCATCTTTCGATCTTCTGCTATCTTCGCTGTCTTCGCCATCCCTGGACACGTGTTTCGGGGTATTACCCCTCATCAGCAGGGATAGGCCGTGTACTGGGGTTGCCGATGGCTGCCAATGTCTGCCAGGTATAGTACCACTCAGGCGCATAGGTGCGGGATCCCAGGCTCGTCAGCCCGCTGCTCAAGGGAGCTTTAAAGTTACAAATGGGGGTGGGGTCGCACACTACTCACACAACGGCGGTGTCGCCCCTAAGGACTCTGGTCAAAGTAGTAAAGTGTTTGCGATGCATCATCTTTCGATCTTCTGCTATCTTCGCTGTCTTCGCCATCCCTGGACACGTGTTTCGGGGTATTACCCCTCATCAGCAGGGATAGGCCGTGTACTGGGGTTGCCGATGGCTGCCAATATCTGCCAGGTATAGTACCCCTCAGGCGCGTAGGTGCGGGATCCCAGGCTCGTCAGCCCGCTGCTCAAGGGAGCTTTAAAGTTACAAATGGGGGTGGGGTCGCACACTACTCACACACCGGCGGTGTCGCCCCTAAGGACTCTGGTCAAAGTAGTTAAGTGTTTGCAATGCATCATCTTTCGATCTTCTGCTATCTTCGCTGTCTTTGCCATCCCTGGACACGTGTTTCGGGGTATTACCCCTCATCAGCAGGGATAGGCCGTGTACTGGGGTTGCCGATGGCTGCCAATATCTGCCAGGTATAGTACCACTCAGGCGCGTAGGTGCGGGATCCCAGGCTCGTCAGCCCGCTGCTCAAGGGAGCTTTAAAGTTACAAATGGGGGTGGGGTCGCACACTACTCACACACCGGCGGTGTCGCCCCTAAGGACTCTGGTCAAAGTAGTAAAGTGTTTGCGATGCATCATCTTTCGAACTTCTGCTATCTTCGCTGTCTTTGCCATCCCTGGACACGTGTTTCGGGGTATTACCCCTCATCAGCAGGGATAGGCCGTGTACTGGGGTTGCCGATGGCTGCCAATATCTGCCAGGTATAGTACCACTCAGGCGCGTAGGTGCGGGATCCCAGGCTCGTCAGCCCGCTGCTCAAGGGAGCTTTAAAGTTACAAATGGGGGTGGGGTCGCACACTACTCACACACCGGCGGTGTCGTACCTAAGGACTCTGGTCAAAGTAGTAAAGTGTTTGCGATGCATCATCTTTCGATCTTCTGCTATCTTCGCTGTCTTCGCCATCCCTGGACACGTGTTTCGGGGTATTACCCCTCATCAGCAGGGATAGGCCGTGTACTGGGGTTGCCGATGGCTGCCAATATCTGCCAGGTATAGTACCACTCAGGCGCGTAGGTGCGGGATCCCAGGCTCGTCAGCCCGCTGCTCAAGGGAGCTTTAAAGTTACAAATGGGGGTGGGGTCGCACACTACTCACACACCGGCGGTGTCGCCCTTAAGGACTCTGGTCAAAGTAGTAAAGTGTTTGCGATGCATCATCTTTCGATCTTCTGCTATCTTCGCTGTCTTCGCCATCCCTGGACACGTGTTTCGGGGTATTACCCCTCATCAGCAGGGATAGGCCGTGTACTGGGGTTGCCGATGGCTGCCAATATCTGCCAGGTATAGTACCCCTCAGGCGCGTAGGTGCGGGATCCCAGGCTCGTCAGCCTGCTGCTCAAGGGAGCTTTAAAGTTACAAATGGGGGTGGGGTCGCACACTACTCACACACCGGCGGTGTCGCCCCTAAGGACTCTGGTCAAAGTAGTAAAGTGTTTGCAATGCATCATCTTTCGATCTTCTGCTATCTTCGCTGTCTTTGCCATCCCTGGACACGTGTTTCGGGGTATTACCCCTCATCAGCAGGGATAGGCCGTGTACTGGGGTTGCCGATGGCTGCCAATATCTGCCAGGTATAGTACCACTCAGGCGCGTAGGTGCGGGATCCCAGGCTCGTCAGCCCGCTGCTCAAGGGAGCTTTAAAGTTACAAATGGGGGTGGGGTCGCACACTACTCACACACCGGCGGTGTCGTCCCTAAGGACTCTGGTCAAAGTAGTAAAGTGTTTGCGATGCATCATCTTTCGATCTTCTGCTATCTTCGCTGTCTTCGCCATCCCTGGACACGTGTTTCGGGGTATTACCCCTCATCAGCAGGGATAGGCCGTGTACTGGGGTTTTCGATGGCTGCCAATATCTGCCAGGTATAGTACCACTCAGGCGCGTAGGTGCGGGATCCCAGGGTCGTCAGCCCTCTGCTCAAGGGAGCTTTAAAGTTACAAATGGGGGTAGGGTCGCACACTACTCACACACCGGCGGTGTCGCCCCTAAGGACTCTGGTCAAAGTAGTAAAGTGTTTGCGATGCATCATCTTTCGATCTTCTGCTATCTTCGCTGTCTTCGCCATCCCTGGACACGTGTTTCGGGGTATTACCCCTCATCAGCAGGGATAGGCAGGGTACTGGGGTTGCCGATGGCTGCCAATATCTGCCAGGTATAGTACCACTCAGGCGCGTAGGTGTGGGATCCCAGGCTCGTCAGCCCGCTGCTCAAGGGAGCTTTAAAGTTACAAATGGGGGTGGGGTCGTACACTACTCACACACCGGCGCTGTCGCCCCTAAGGACTCTGGTCAAAGTAGTAAAGTGTTTGCGATGCATCATCTTTCGATCTTCTGCTATCTTCGCTGTCTTCGCCATCCCTGGACACGTGTTTCGGGGTATTACCCCTCATCAGCAGGTATAGGCCGTGTACTGGGGTTGCCGATGGCTGACAATATCTGCCAGGTATAGTACCACTCAGGCGCGTAGGTGCGGGATCCCAGGCTCGTCAGCCCGCTGCTCGAGGGAGCTTTAAAGTTACAAATGGGGGTGGGGTCGCACACTACTCACACACCGGCGGTGTCGCCCCTAAGGACTCTGGTCAAAGTAGTAAAGTGTTTGCGATGCATCATCTTTCGATCTTCTGCTATCTTCGCTGTCTTCGCCATCCCTGGACACGTGTTTCGGGGTATTACCCCTCATCAGCAGGGATAGGCCGTGTACTGGGGTTGCCGATGGCTGCCAATATCTGCCAGGTATAGTACCACTCAGGCGCGTAGGTGCGGGATCCCAGGCTCGTCAGCCCGCTGCTCGAGGGAGCTTTCAAGTTACAAATGGGGGTGGGGTCGCACACTACTCACACACCGACGGTGTCGCCCCTAAGGACTCTGGTCAAAGTAGTAAAGTGTTTGCGATGCATCATCTTTCGATCTTCTGCTATCTTCGCTGTCTTCGCCATCCCTGAACACGTGTTTCGGGGTATTACCCCTCATCAGCAGGGATAGGCCGTGTACTGGGGTTGCCGATGGCTGCCAATATCTGCCAGGTATAGTACCACTCAGGCGCGTAGGTGCGGGATCCCCGGCTCGTCAGCCCGCTGGTCAAGGGAGCTTTAAAGTTACAAATGGGGGTGGGGTCGCACATTACTCACACACCAGCGGTGTCGCCCCTAAGGACTCTGGTCAAAGTAGTAAAGTGTTTGCAATGCATCATCTTTCGATCTTCTGCTATCTTCGCTGTCTTCGCCATCCCTGGACACGTGTTTTGGGGTATTACCCCTCATCAGCAGGGATAGGCCGTGTACTGGGGTTGCCGATGGCTGCCAATATCGGCCAGGTATAGCACCACTCAGGCGCGTAGGTGCGGGATCCCAGGCTCGTCAGCCCGCTGCTCAAGGGAGCTTTAAAGTTACAAATGGGGGTGGGGTCGCACACTACTCACACACCAGCGGTGTCGCTCCTAAGGACTCTGGTTAAAGTAGTAAAGTGTTTGCGATGCATCATCTTTCGATCTTCTGCTATCTTCGCTGTCTTCGCCATCCCTGGACACGTGTTTCGGGTTATTACCCCTCATCAGCAGGGATAGGCCGTGTATTGGGGTTGCCGATGGCTGCCAATATCTGCCAGGTATAGTACCACTCAGGCGCGTAGGAGCGGGATCCCAGGCTCGTCAGCCCGCTGCTCAAGGGAGCTTTAAAGTTACAAATGGGGGTGGGGTCGCACACTACTCACACACCGGCGGTGTCGCCCCTAAGGACTCTGGTCAAAGTAGTAAAGTGTTTGCGATGCATCACCTTTCGATCTTCTGCTATCTTCGCTGTCTTCGCCATCCCTGGACACGTGTTTCGGGGTATTACCCCTCATCAGCAGGGATAGGCCGTGTACTGGGGTTGCCGATGGCTGCCAATATCTGCCAGGTATAGTCCCACTCAGGCGCGTATTTGCGGGATCCCAGGCTCGTCAGCCCGCTGCTCAAGGGAGCTTTAAAGTTACAAATGGGGGTGGGGTCGCACACTACTCACACACCGGCGGTGTCGCCCCTAAGGACTCTGGTCAAAGTAGTAAAGTGTTTGCGATGCATCATCTTTCGATCTTCTGCTATCTTCGCTGTCTTCGCCATCCCTGGACACGTGTTTCGGGGTTTTACCCCTCATCAGCAGGGATAGGCTGTGTACTGGGGTTACTGATGGCTGCCAATATCTGCCAGGTATAGTACCACTCAGGCGCGTAGGTGCGGGATCCCAGGCTCGTCAGCCCGCTGCTCAAGGGAGCTTTAAAGTTACAAATGGGGGTGGGGTCGCACACTACTCACACACCGGCGGTGTCGCCCCTAAGGACTCTGGTCAAAGTAGTGAAGTGTTTGCGATGCATCATCTTTTGATCTTCTGCTATCTTCGCTGTCTTCGCCATCCCTGGACACGTGTTTCGGGGTATTACCCCTCATCAGCAGGGATAGGCCCTGTACTGGGGTTGCCGATGGCTGCCAATATCTGCCAGGTATAGTACCACTCAGGCGCGTAGGTGCGGGATCCCAGGCTCGTCAGCCCGCTGCTCAAGGGAGCTTTAAAGTTACAAATGGGGGTGGGGTCGCACACTACTCACACACCGGCAGTGTCGCTCCTAAGGACTCTGGTCAAAGTAGTGCAGTGTTTGCGATGCATCATCTTTCGAACTTCTGCTATCTTCGCTGTCTTCGCCATCCCTGGACACCTGTTTCGGGGTATTACCCCTCATCAGCAGGGATAGGCCGTGTACTGGGGTTGCCGATGGCTGCCAATATCTGCCAGGTATAGTACCACTCAGGCGCGTAGGTGCGGGATCCCAGGCTCGTCAGCTCGCTGCTCAAGGGAGCTTTAAAGTTACAAATGGGGGTGGGGTCGCACACTACTCACACACCGGCGGTGTCGCCCCTAAGGACTCTGGTCAAAGTAGTAAAGTGTTTGCGATGCATCATCTTTCGATCTTCTGCTATCTTCGCTGTCTTCGCCATCCCTGGACACGTGTTTCAGGGTATTACCCCTCATCAGCAGGGATAGGCTGTGTACTGGGGTTGCCGATGGCTGCCAATATCTGCCAGGTATAGTACCACTCAGGCGCGTAGGTGCGGGATCCCAGGCTCGTCAGCCCGCTGCTCAAGGGAGCTTTAAAGTTACAAATGTGGGTGGGTTCGCACACTACTCACACACCGGCGGTGTCGCCCCTAAGAACTCTGGTCAAAGTCGTAAAGTGTTTGCGATGCATCATCTTTCGATCTTCTGCTATCTTCGCTGTCTTCGCCATCCCTGGACACGTGTTTCGGGGTATTACCCCTCATCAGCAGGGATAGGCCGTGTACTGGGGTTGCCGATGGCTGCCAATATCTGCCAGGTATAGTACCACTCAGGCGCATAGGTGCGGGATCCCAGGCTCGTCAGCCCGCTGCTCAAGGGAGCTTTAAAGTTACAAATGGGGATGGGGTCGCACACTACTCACACACCGGCGGTGTCGCCCCTAAGGACTCTGGTCAAAGTAGTAAAGTGTTTGCGATGCATCATCTTTCGATCTTCTGCTATCTTCGCTGTCTTCGCCATCCCTGGACACGTGTTTCGGGGTATTACCCCTCATCAGCAGGGATAGGCCGTGTACTGGGGTTGCCGATGGCTGCCAATATCTGCCAGGTATAGTACCACTCAGGCGCGTAGGTGTGGGATCCCAGGCTCGTCAGCCCGCTGCTCAAGGGAGCTTTAAAGTTACAAATGGGGGTAGGGTCGCACACTACTCACACACCGGCGGTGTCGCCCCTAAGGACTCTGGTCAAAGTAGTAAAGTGTTTGCGATGCATCATCTTTCGATCTTCTGCTATCTTCGCTGTCTTCGCCATCCCTGGACACGTGTTTCGGGGTATTACCCCTCATCAGCAGGGATAGGCCGTGTACTGGGGTTGCCGATGGCTGCCAATGTCTGCCAGGTATAGTACCACTCAGGCGCATAGGTGCGGGATCCCAGGCTCGTCAGCCCGCTGCTCAAGGGAGCTTTAAAGTTACAAATGGGGGTGGGGTCGCACACTACTCACACAACGGCGGTGTCGCCCCTAAGGACTCTGGTCAAAGTAGTAAAGTGTTTGCGATGCATCATCTTTCGATCTTCTGCTATCTTCGCTGTCTTCGCCATCCCTGGACACGTGTTTCGGGGTATTACCCCTCATCAGCAGGGATAGGCCGTGTACTTGGGTTGCCGATGGCTGCCAATATCTGCCAGGTATAGTACCCCTCAGGCGCGTAGGTGCGGGATCCCAGGCTCGTCAGCCCGCTGCTCAAGGGAGCTTTAAAGTTACAAATGGGGGTGGGGTCGCACACTACTCACACACCGGCGGTGTCGCCCCTAAGGACTCTGGTCAAAGTAGTTAAGTGTTTGCAATGCATCATCTTTCGATCTTCTGCTATCTTCGCTGTCTTTGCCATCCCTGGACACGTGTTTCGGGGTATTACCCCTCATCAGCAGGGATAGGCCGTGTACTGGGGTTGCCGATGGCTGCCAATATCTGCCAGGTATAGTACCACTCAGGCGCGTAGGTGCGGGATCCCAGGCTCGTCAGCCCGCTGCTCAAGGGAGCTTTAAAGTTACAAATGGGGGTGGGGTCGCACACTACTCACACACCGGCGGTGTCGTCCCTAAGGACTCTGGTCAAAGTAGTAAAGTGTTTGCGATGCATCATCTTTCGATCTTCTGCTATCTTCGCTGTCTTCGCCATCCCTGGACACGTGTTTCGGGGTATTACCCCTCATCAGCAGGGATAGGCCATGTACTGGGGTTGCCGATGGCTGCCAATATCTGCCAGGTATAGTACCACTCAGGCGCGTAGGTGCGGGATCCCAGGGTCGTCAGCCCTCTGCTCAAGGGAGCTTTAAAGTTACAAATGGGGGTAGGGTCGCACACTACTCACACACCGGCGGTGTCGCCCCTAAGGACTCTGGTCAAAGTAGTAAAGTGTTTGCGATGCATCATCTTTCGATCTTCTGCTATCTTCACTGTCTTCGCCATCCCTGGACACGTGTTTCGGGGTATTACCCCTCATCAGCAGGGATAGGCAGGGTACTGGGGTTGCCGATGGCTGCCAATATCTGCCAGGTATAGTACCACTCAGGCGCGTAGGTGCGGGATCCCAGGCTCGTCAGCCCGCTGCTCAAGGGAGCTTTAAAGTTACAAATGGGGGTGGGGTCGTACACTACTCACACACCGGCGCTGTCGCCCCTAAGGACTCTGGTCAAAGTAGTAAAGTGTTTGCGATGCATCATCTTTCGATCTTCTGCTATCTTCGCTGTCTTCGCCATCCCTGGACACGTGTTTCGGGGTATTACCCCTCATCAGCAGGGATAGGCCGTGTACTGGGGTTGCCGATGGCTGCCAATATCTGCCAGGTATAGTACCACTCAGGCGCGTAGGTGCGGGATCCCAGGCTCGTCAGCCCGCTGCTCAAGGGAGCTTTAAAGTTACAAATGGGGGTGGGGTCGCACACTACTCACACACCGGCGGTGTCGCCCCTAAGGACTCTGGTCAAAGTAGTAAAGTGTTTGCGATGCATCATCTTTCGATCTTCTGCTATCTTCGCTGTCTTCGCCATCCCTGGACACGTGTTTCGGGGTATTACCCCTCATCAGCAGGGATAGGCCGTGTACTGGGGTTGCCGATGGCTGCCAATATCTGCCAGGTATAGTACCACTCAGGCACGTAGGTGCGGGATCCCAGGCTCGTCAGCCCGCTGCTCAAGGGAGCTTTAAAGTTACAAATGGGGGTGGGGTCGCACACTACTCACACACCGGCGGTGTCGCCCCTAAGAACTCTGGTCAAAGTCGTAAAGTGTTTGCGATGCATCATCTTTCGATCTTCTGCTATCTTCGCTGTCTTCGCCATCCCTGGACACGTGTTTCGGGGTATTACCCCTCATCAGCAGGGATAGGCCGTGTACTGGGGTTGCCGATGGCTGCCAATATCTGCCAGGTATAGTACCACTCAGGCGCGTAGGTGCGGGATCCCAGGCTCGTCAGCCCGCTGCTCAAGGGAGCTTTAAAGTTACAAATGGGGATGGGGTCGCACACTACTCACACACCGGCGGTGTCGCCCCTAAGGACTCTGGTCAAAGTAGTAAAGTGTTTGCGATGCATCATCTTTCGATCTTCTGCTATCTTCGCTGTCTTCGCCATCCCTGGACACGTGTTTCGGGGTATTACCCCTCATCAGCAGGGATAGGCCGTGTACTGGGGTTGCCGATGGCTGCCAATATCTGCCAGGTATAGTACCACTCAGGCGCGTCGGTGTGGGATCCCAGGCTCGTCAGCCCGCTGCTCAAGGGAGCTTTAAAGTTACAAATGGGGGTAGGGTCGCACACTACTCACACACCGGCGGTGTCGCCCCTAAGGACTCTGGTCAAAGTAGTAAAGTGTTTGCGATGCATCATCTTTCGATCTTCTGCTATCTTCGCTGTCTTCGCCATCCCTGGACACGTGTTTCGGGGTATTACCATTCATCAGCAGGGATAGGCCGTGTACTGGGGTTGCCGATGGCTGCCAATATCTGCCAGGTATAGTACCCCTCAGGCGCGTAGGTGCGGGATCCCAGGCTCGTCAGCCCGCTGCTCAAGGGAGCTTTAAAGTTACAAATGGGGGTGGGGTCGCACACTACTCACACACCGGCGGTGTCGCCCCTAAGGACTCTGGTCAAAGTAGTTAAGTGTTTGCAATGCATCATCTTTCGATCTTCTGCTATCTTCGCTGTCTTTGCCATCCCTGGACACGTGTTTCGGGGTATTACCCCTCATCAGCAGGGATAGGCCGTGTACTGGGGTTGCCGATGGCTGCCAATATCTGCCAGGTATAGTACCACTCAGGCGCGTAGGTGCGGGATCCCAGGCTCGTCAGCCCGCTGCTCAAGGGAGCTTTAAAGTTACAAATGGGGATGGGGTCGCACACTACTCACACACCGGCGGTGTCGCCCCTAAGGACTCTGGTCAAAGTAGTAAAGTGTTTGCGATGCATCATCTTTCGATCTTCTGCTATCTTCGCTGTCTTCGCCATCCCTGGACACGTGTTTCGGGGTATTACCCCTCATCAGCAGGGATAGGCCGTGTACTGGGGTTGCCGATGGCTGCCAATATCTGCCAGGTATAGTACCACTCAGGCGCGTAGGTGTGGGATCCCAGGCTCGTCAGCCCGCTGCTCAAGGGAGCTTTAAAGTTACAAATGGGGGTAGGGTCGCACACTACTCACACACCGGCGGTGTCGCCCCTAAGGACTCTGGTCAAAGTAGTAAAGTGTTTGCGATGCATCATCTTTCGATCTTCTGCTATCTTCGCTGTCTTCGCCATCCCTGGACACGTGTTTCGGGGTATTACCCCTCATCAGCAGGGATAGGCCGTGTACTGGGGTTGCCGATGGCTGCCAATGTCTGCCAGGTATAGTACCACTCAGGCGCATAGGTGCGGGATCCCAGGCTCGTCAGCCCGCTGCTCAAGGGAGCTTTAAAGTTACAAATGGGGGTGGGGTCGCACACTACTCACACAACGGCGGTGTCGCCCCTAAGGACTCTGGTCAAAGTAGTAAAGTGTTTGCGATGCATCATCTTTCGATCTTCTGCTATCTTCGCTGTCTTCGCCATCCCTGGACACGTGTTTCGGGGTATTACCCCTCATCAGCAGGGATAGGCCGTGTACTTGGGTTGCCGATGGCTGCCAATATCTGCCAGGTATAGTACCCCTCAGGCGCGTAGGTGCGGGATCCCAGGCTCGTCAGCCCGCTGCTCAAGGGAGCTTTAAAGTTACAAATGGGGGTGGGGTCGCACACTACTCACACACCGGCGGTGTCGCCCCTAAGGACTCTGGTCAAAGTAGTTAAGTGTTTGCAATGCATCATCTTTCGATCTTCTGCTATCTTCGCTGTCTTTGCCATCCCTGGACACGTGTTTCGGGGTATTACCCCTCATCAGCAGGGATAGGCCGTGTACTGGGGTTGCCGATGGCTGCCAATATCTGCCAGGTATAGTACCACTCAGGCGCGTAGGTGCGGGATCCCAGGCTCGTCAGCCCGCTGCTCAAGGGAGCTTTAAAGTTACAAATGGGGGTGGGGTCGCACACTACTCACACACCGGCGGTGTCGTCCCTAAGGACTCTGGTCAAAGTAGTAAAGTGTTTGCGATGCATCATCTTTCGATCTTCTGCTATCTTCGCTGTCTTCGCCATCCCTGGACACGTGTTTCGGGGTATTACCCCTCATCAGCAGGGATAGGCCATGTACTGGGGTTGCCGATGGCTGCCAATATCTGCCAGGTATAGTACCACTCAGGCGCGTAGGTGCGGGATCCCAGGGTCGTCAGCCCTCTGCTCAAGGGAGCTTTAAAGTTACAAATGGGGGTAGGGTCGCACACTACTCACACACCGGCGGTGTCGCCCCTAAGGACTCTGGTCAAAGTAGTAAAGTGTTTGCGATGCATCATCTTTCGATCTTCTGCTATCTTCACTGTCTTCGCCATCCCTGGACACGTGTTTCGGGGTATTACCCCTCATCAGCAGGGATAGGCAGGGTACTGGGGTTGCCGATGGCTGCCAATATCTGCCAGGTATAGTACCACTCAGGCGCGTAGGTGCGGGATCCCAGGCTCGTCAGCCCGCTGCTCAAGGGAGCTTTAAAGTTACAAATGGGGGTGGGGTCGTACACTACTCACACACCGGCGCTGTCGCCCCTAAGGACTCTGGTCAAAGTAGTAAAGTGTTTGCGATGCATCATCTTTCGATCTTCTGCTATCTTCGCTGTCTTCGCCATCCCTGGACACGTGTTTCGGGGTATTACCCCTCATCAGCAGGGATAGGCCGTGTACTGGGGTTGCCGATGGCTGCCAATATCTGCCAGGTATAGTACCACTCAGGCGCGTAGGTGCGGGATCCCAGGCTCGTCAGCCCGCTGCTCAAGGGAGCTTTAAAGTTACAAATGGGGGTGGGGTCGCACACTACTCACACACCGGCGGTGTCGCCCCTAAGGACTCTGGTCAAAGTAGTAAAGTGTTTGCGATGCATCATCTTTCGATCTTCTGCTATCTTCGCTGTCTTCGCCATCCCTGGACACGTGTTTCGGGGTATTACCCCTCATCAGCAGGGATAGGCCGTGTACTGGGGTTGCCGATGGCTGCCAATATCTGCCAGGTATAGTACCACTCAGGCACGTAGGTGCGGGATCCCAGGCTCGTCAGCCCGCTGCTCAAGGGAGCTTTAAAGTTACAAATGGGGGTGGGGTCGCACACTACTCACACACCGGCGGTGTCGCCCCTAAGAACTCTGGTCAAAGTCGTAAAGTGTTTGCGATGCATCATCTTTCGATCTTCTGCTATCTTCGCTGTCTTCGCCATCCCTGGACACGTGTTTCGGGGTATTACCCCTCATCAGCAGGGATAGGCCGTGTACTGGGGTTGCCGATGGCTGCCAATATCTGCCAGGTATAGTACCACTCAGGCGCGTAGGTGCGGGATCCCAGGCTCGTCAGCCCGCTGCTCAAGGGAGCTTTAAAGTTACAAATGGGGATGGGGTCGCACACTACTCACACACCGGCGGTGTCGCCCCTAAGGACTCTGGTCAAAGTAGTAAAGTGTTTGCGATGCATCATCTTTCGATCTTCTGCTATCTTCGCTGTCTTCGCCATCCCTGGACACGTGTTTCGGGGTATTACCCCTCATCAGCAGGGATAGGCCGTGTACTGGGGTTGCCGATGGCTGCCAATATCTGCCAGGTATAGTACCACTCAGGCGCGTCGGTGTGGGATCCCAGGCTCGTCAGCCCGCTGCTCAAGGGAGCTTTAAAGTTACAAATGGGGGTAGGGTCGCACACTACTCACACACCGGCGGTGTCGCCCCTAAGGACTCTGGTCAAAGTAGTAAAGTGTTTGCGATGCATCATCTTTCGATCTTCTGCTATCTTCGCTGTCTTCGCCATCCCTGGACACGTGTTTCGGGGTATTACCATTCATCAGCAGGGATAGGCCGTGTACTGGGGTTGCCGATGGCTGCCAATATCTGCCAGGTATAGTACCCCTCAGGCGCGTAGGTGCGGGATCCCAGGCTCGTCAGCCCGCTGCTCAAGGGAGCTTTAAAGTTACAAATGGGGGTGGGGTCGCACACTACTCACACACCGGCGGTGTCGCCCCTAAGGACTCTGGTCAAAGTAGTTAAGTGTTTGCAATGCATCATCTTTCGATCTTCTGCTATCTTCGCTGTCTTTGCCATCCCTGGACACGTGTTTCGGGGTATTACCCCTCATCAGCAGGGATAGGCCGTGTACTGGGGTTGCCGATGGCTGCCAATATCTGCCAGGTATAGTACCACTCAGGCGCGTAGGTGCGGGATCCCAGGCTCGTCAGCCCGCTGCTCAAGGGAGCTTTAAAGTTACAAATGGGGGTGGGGTCGCACACTACTCACACACCGGCGGTGTCGCCCCTAAGGACTCTGGTCAAAGTAGTAAAGTGTTTGCGATGCATCATCTTTCGATCTTCTGCTATCTTCGCTGTCTTCGCCATCCCTGGACACGTGTTTCGGGGTATTACCCCTCATCAGCAGGGATAGGCCGTGTACTTGGGTTGCCGATGGCTGCCAATATCTGCCAGGTATAGTACCACTCAGGCGCGTAGGTGCGGGATCCCAGGCTCGTCAGCCCGCTGCTCAAGGGAGCTTTAAAGTTACAAATGGGGGTGGGGTCGCACACTACTCACACACCGGCGGTGTCGCCCCTAAGGACTCTGGTCAAAGTAGTAAAGTGTTTGTAATGCATCATCTTTCGATCTTCTGCTATCTTCGCTGTCTTTGCCATCCCTGGACACGTGTTTCGGGGTATTACCCCTCATCAGCAGGGATAGGCCGTGTACTGGGGTTGCCGATGGCTGCCAATATCTGCCAGGTATAGTACCACTCAGGCGCGTAGGTGCGGGATCCCAGGCTCGTCAGCCCGCTGCTCAAGGGAGCTTTAAAGTTACAAATGGGGGTGGGGTCGCACACTACTCACACACCGGCGGTGTCGCCCCTAAGGACTCTGGTCAAAGTAGTAAAGTGTTTGCGATGCATCATCTTTCGATCTTCTGCTATCTTCGCTGTCTTCGCCATCCCTGGACACGTGTTTCGGGGTATTACCCCTCATCAGCAGGGATAGGCCGTGTACTGGGGTTGCCGATGGCTGCCAATATCTGCCAGGTATAGTACCACTCAGGCGCGTAGGTGCGGGATCCCAGGGTCGTCAGCCCTCTGCTCAAGGGAGCTTTAAAGTTACAAATGGGGGTGGGGTCGCACACTACTCACACACCGGCGGTGTCGCCCCTAAGGACTCTGGTCAAAGTAGTAAAGTGTTTGCGATGCATCATCTTTTGATCTTCTGCTATCTTCGCCATCCCTGGACACGTGTTTTGGGGTATTGCCCCTCATCAGCAGGGATAGGCAGGGTACTGGGGTTGCCGATGGCTGCCAATATCTGCCAGGTATAGTACCACTCAGGCGCGTAGGTGCGGGATCCCAGGCTCGTCAGCCCGCTGCTCAAGGGAGCTTTAAAGTTACAAATGGGGGTGGGGTCGCACACTACTCACACACCGGCGGTGTCGCCCCTAAGGACTCTGGTCAAAGTAGTAAAGTGTTTGCGATGCATCATCTTTCGATCTTCTGCTATCTTCGCTGTCTTCGCCATCCCTGGACACATGTTTCGGGGTATTACCCCTCATCAGCAGGGATAGGCCGTGTACTGGGGTTGCCGATGGCTGCCAATATCTGCCAGGTATAGTACCACTCAGGCGCGTAGGTGCGGGATCCCAGGCTCGTCAGCCCGCTGCTCAAGGGAGCTTTAAAGGTACAAATGGGGGTGGGGTCGCACACTACTCACACACCGGCGGTGTCGCCCCTAAGGACTCTGGTCAAAGTAGTAAAGTGTTTGCGATGCATCATCTTTCGATCTTCTGCTATCTTCGCTGTCTTCGCCATCCCTGGACACGTGTTTCGGGGTATTACCCCTCATCAGCAGGGATAGGCCGTGTACTGGAGTTGCCGATGGCTGCCAATATCTGCCAGGTATAGTACCACTCAGGCGCGTAGGTGCGGGATCCCAGGCTCGTCAGCCCGCTGCTCAAGGGAGCTTTAAAGTTACAAATGGGGGTGGGGTCGCACACTACTCACACACCGGCGGTGTCGCCCCTAAGGACTCTGGTCAAAGTAGTAAAGTGTTTGCGATGCATCATCCTAGATCCAAATCGACACACCCTAAGAAGATCAACAATAGCATGAGTGTCTGTCGCAGATATTCAACACCTGAATGGTCATACTTTACAAACACTGCTTTGAATATCATATCGTAAGATTTGTGCAACGTGAACCCTGAACTATTTGAATCTCCCTGAAATAGAGAAATCAAGACTAATGGAAAAGATTGAATAAAAGAACACTTGAAACCAAATGGAATTGAAGAAAGAATTTTGAACCATGATGTACGAAGGTAGGAACCTTCTGCATTGTTACCCTCATGATTTGCCTGGGTCCTACGGTGTTTTTGACTAGTCTGACTGGGATCCTGGTAATCATGACCCTAGTCTATCTGCTTTTTCCCTAAATTGTTGTGTTGAGTTCTTAGGTACATCCCAGATGTGATACTGTGGTACCGTTATAATTTGCTAGTATCTGGTAACCACGTACCCCAGAGGCCTCCCATGAGATGAATCATGTACTGTGCCACCAATGAGAAACCATTCAAAATGGAACTACAGGCCTGTCATTGCAGCCTGAATAAGTTGGTGCTTGCACCACTTACTAAAGATATAGGTTTACTATATCTAAGGGTCACTGCACTTAACACCTATAAGTCACCCCTATATTTGGCCTTTGCAATCATGAAGGCAGGGTGCTTGGTTCTAAGTGAGAGGCTGCCCCTGCATCAGCAGGACACCCCTGCAGTCTACAGAGTCCAATCTCCCTGGTTGTCAGTGAAGCAGCCATACACTATATAGAGGGGCACGACTTAATCACGCGATGACCATCTCAAAAACGGCTGCAACCAATCCTATCATGTTTGGTATCAAACATGTTGGAATCATACCCCCACACCGTGGAAGGTATGATTCCAAGCACTAGAAGAGCCCTTCAGTAGGCTCTTAGTGTTCCCGGTACCAGCCTTCTAGTCTCAGACAGCAAAAAATGGTTGCTACCGACCAGAGACACGTTTCTGCTCTCCTGCTGCTGAGCCAAGCTTGAGCAGAGGAAGGTAGAACAATAGGCATCCGGTCACAGGGAGGTGTGACCAACTCCCAGGCAAGATTTAGTGTATTAGGGCTGGGTGGGTGCACTTGCCAGCGCCAGAAAGGCTACATGAGGGGTAAATTTGGTGTCCCTGTGCACAGTCCAGTTCAAACCAGTCCTGGGAGCCGTTGGTTCCCGCTCTGTTGCAAAATAGGACAAATAGAATGAGAGTAACCACCCTTCTGTCCAGACCTTTCCCTGGAAGGGTCCCCTGAATCTTCCCAGCGCTTTCCCTAGGGTACTTAGGGCTTACCTGGGTGTAGGTCTTTAGATTCACCATAGGATAAGATACAGATCAGACACCATTGAACTTCTACCATCTGGGCACTCTGTATCTCGTTTGGGCCTGGCATCTTCTCCCTTCCAGTCTGCTGCAATGGCTGTGCCTATGCATCCTACAGGAACCTTCCAAGGCCTGTGAAGCATCAAAGACACCTGAAGTAATCTCCCTTGGAGTGAGTCACTCCCCTGCATTCACAGGCACCGCAACTGAGTCGACCAGTCAGCAGATCCTGAGCTCCTATGGAGTCCGTGGGCTCTGCAACTCAGGTGGTGGTTTTCCACAGCTCCTGAGGCTTGACCTGTCCTCTCACCAAGTTTGAGGCAAGTATCCCTCGTGGGGGTTGCAATAACTGAACCCCTGTGCACTGCGTCCAGCTTGCAGTTCGAAAGGCTTGTTGGCTTCTTTGCAAGAAGATCTTCAGGCTCCAAGTAGCCCCAACTCTGAGCACCTCCAGTGACCAGAATCTTCAGCCACACCGCATCATATGCATTGTGGCCTGCATCTTTTGGTGACCTGCTTGAGGTCCTCTCGCGACTCCAGTGCCTCCGGCCTGTAGGTCCACTTGAGGGTCACACTTGCTACTTTTGGGTCTGCCCTGACTCCCTTGCTTGTGGTGAGTCCCCTGGACCTTGCTGGTCCCAACCTTGCACCTTCTCAACTTCCTGCGTGGTTTACATTTGCTAAGGCTTGTTGGTGCTTTCACTAGACACCGACCCCCTCAGCACTCGACATCCTTCATGGGACAGCTCTTATCCGGGTCCTGGTCTTCCTTAGCATCATCTGGTCCTCACAGCTGCAGAGTCTAGGTCATCAACATCTTAACTGAAGCACCCAACAGTGGAGGGCATTCATCTTCCAAGTCTCCTGGTCACCCCTGATTCACATAGACTCTGTCCCTTCTGCTTTCAGGTACTCCTCTTCAAGAATCCACGTTTGGATTCCTACAGACACTTTCTCCTCTTCCAGCAGCGGTACTTTACTGAAGTCCTCCATTGGGTTCTACAGCGGTTTCCGATGCCACTTCACACCTATGAACCCGGCTTCACTGTGATAGGTAACTTGGGCACCACAGTATCCACTGGCTGGGTGGATCTCCAACCTGTCTTCCATGGGGTTTCTTCAGGGTCCACTGCGAAGTGTCCCTAATATTTAAAAATCCAATCACGACTTGCACATAGACTTGTACGGAGCACGCGGTCGTGTTCACACACTGCACACGCTCTCTGTGGGGTCCCAATCTACTTACCTTGGGTGGTTCTGTGTGTCCCCAGCAATTCTTCGTCCTCTCAACATCGTCCTAACTTGAGTCATGATTCTTATACCACTTTCTTAGTATATTGTTTGGTTCCCCCCGGGTCCACTGTGTATTTCGTGCTATTTACTCTATTACTTTGCTAAAGTATTGTGTGCATTGTGTTTATCTCCATGTTAGAGATACTGGAACATACTAGAGAGTATTATATAATAAATACGTATTTTTATAAATACTTGATGTGGTTCTTTTCATTTGATCTGTACTATAAGATTGCATTCTGGTAAAACAAGCTGCTTTACACTTCTTCAAGACTAAGCCTGAAGGCTGCTCCCCACTGTTACCACTTGGATAGCTTTCTATGGTAGTCTAAGACCTCTTAAATCACCATAAGGGTTGTCTGGACTGATGCTAGGTGCCCACTTATATTAGTGGACAGCATATACCATACCAGCCTCTCATACATGCTTATTAAATGTTTGTTGTTTTAGTTCTTAGTTTTACAGAAGATCAACCTAGGCATGAATTGAAAGTTACAGAAGAATAGGGACAACATTTTAGAAGAACACAAAGTAGGGTTAAGGATTATTTGGGTAGAATCTTTACCGCAGTAAAGAAGCTACTTACTAAAACTTGCTTTAAGCTATTGAACTAAGTGCTTTGAACTGACTCAGAGAATGTGTTGCATTAGAAATAAGTGTAAATATATCATGGGTTCAATTTTCTGAATAACAGTAAAAATAATCCAATTCCAAAAATTCTTTATTTCGGTCATATAAACCATAAAAGAGACAGTAAAAAACAGCACATACAGTAAAATACACATTATATTAAGACAATTACATATTATAAAATACTCCATCCCGGCGTAGGAATAATTAGGAAGCTGGAAAGTTCAAGAGGGTTCAGCATATATTTTTTTTCCTGATCAGCCATATAGCCATAAGAAATTTCGAGACGGCAAACACAATGTGACCCAGGGTACTGGTTTTCAGGATCCTATATGCCTGTGCGTACTCTCTGAACCCTAGATTTTTACAGAGTGGTGCTATCCAGCGTTTCCTGGGCCTTTGGTAGGCGAGGCACACAAACAGGATGTGAAGGTCGTCTTCCAAGTGGGTTTTACAGCATGGGCAAAATTTGTCGGCCGTGTTAGACCACTTGGATGTAAAAGTTTTAGTAGGCAGTGTGCCAAGCCTCCATTGTACAAAGAGTTTTCTCGCCAGGATGGGAAAAATAAAATCCATAAAAGGTTCAAAAATATATGAATTTTTGGATTCTAAAAATCGCAAAGTAAGGGTGCCACTGTGTTGCGCATTTACCAAGAGTGCAAGAGACCTGTCCTTAAAAATTTTTGACAGGGCTTTGCGCGAGATTGCTTGGCAGCCTCGCGCTGGGTCCTCCCAAAGGTCACAAAGATTCATTGTAGTCAATTCATTTTTCACAGAGGCAAGCCAAGGAATTTTCCCCCCACAATTAAGGCTCATGACGTGGGTAAGGTCCTCCCTATAATGGTGCAGTTCATTCGTGGACCAGAGCCTGTGCCAGAACTTCACTGGTTTGGACACAAGCTCCTCTGCAATAGGGGGGAGCCCCAGGTCCATTCTCAAGGGCAGAAGTGGCGTTGCACGCGGAAGAGTCAATAAGCGCCTTAAAAAACTATTTTCAACTGTAAACAGGACCTTCGCCGCTTTATGCCCCCAAAGTTCACAGCCATAAGTGGCCGCTGCCTTGGCCTGGGTCCTGTAGGTTTCAAGGGCCGGGCTCACAGGCTTAAAGGACGAAGAATTGGCCACCTTCAGAATTGCACCAGACAGTTGAGACAGTTTTACCCTTGAGCGTGCTATCTGGTGGTCCCAAGATAAGTGTTCCTGTAATGTTACCCCCAGATATATGAAGGTGGACACCCTTTCGAGACTGGCCATCCCCAAGGTGGGATTAGGTCTTGTTTTAGTGGGTGGATTAAAAATCATGTACTTTGTCTTCCCTGTGTTTATCTCCAACCCGTGCTGAGCACAGAAAAGATCAAATCCATCCAGGATCCTCTGAATCCCCATGGGGGATTTGGAAAGAAGGAGGGTATCGTCGGCAAACATAATTGCCGGTACCCTCCTTCCTGCCAGGCAAGGGGCGTCGTTGTTGTTGACATTTTCCAGGTGGGAGATGACATGGTTGATGTACAAACAAAACAGGGTTGGTGCCAAGACACAACCCTGCCTCACCCCTCGAGAAACGGGGAACCTAGATGATAATTTGCCATCTTTCCCACACCTGACCTGCGCATAGTTGTTCTCATGCAGCCTGACTAAGATGTTAAGTAGCTGGGGGGGAACTCCCAGCTTTTCCAGCACCTCCCACAGCTTCCTGCGCGGGACTAGGTCAAAGGCTGACCTCAGGTCCACGAAGACCATGTACAGTCTTCCCCCCTCGATGATCACAGTCTTCCAGTAAAGGAGGACAAGGCGGAAGATCTGGTCCATGGTCGACGTGTTCTTCCTGAAGCCAGCCTGCAGAGGACTCAAGATGTCATTGTCCTCTACCCAGTCTAATAGATGGTTCAAAATAAGACGCGCAAAGAGCTTTTGGGGGACATCTATAAGGCTAATTGGCCTATAGTTAGTTGGGTTCAGAGGGGAGCCTTTCTTATGGATTGGCACGATTTCGGCCCCTAACCAAGAGGGAGGAACCACCATACCTCCTAAAATAGCGTTAAATAAAATGAGAAAGTACGGGGCCCAGATGTCGGGATGGTACCTAAACAAATCACCGGGTAGCTTGTCCAACCCCGGTGCCTTCCCCAGGGCCAGACACTCTAGTGCTGTCTTCACCTCACCTAGAGAAAATTCCAGGGACATTTCTGAGGGACAGGGGAAATCCGTCGCCAACCCATCGGGCCATAGTGTGGTTGCATGGTACAACGCTCCGAAATGGGCCTCCCAAACAGAGGGGGCAATGTTAGGCTCTACAGCAGGCGAGAGCACCCCAGTGCCGTTGTTAACCAGAGCCCAGAACTTCCTAGAGTCTCTGCACTTCAGGGCTTCAAACAGTTCCTGCCAGTGGTTCCAATCCCACTCAGCCCTAGCGCTGGCCAGTGCTGACTTGTACTCCCTCCTCAGGGTTGCAACCCTCTCCCTATCACTACCTTCTTTGATGGCGGAAAGTAGATCGGATTTAATTTTCCTACAGGTAGGAGTGTACCAAGTCGCAATGCGGGTAGCTTTCCTTCTTAAGGGCACCACCGGGTTAAAAACGTCTGCAAGGTCCCTGACCAAAGTCTGGTGGATGCCGGAAAGTCTCTCATTATAGTCGGAGAGTTTGGGTTGACTAATGAGAGCATCCACCTCCTGAAGCATGGGGAGTGCTATACCATATAACTTATTCATGGCATTTTCATTATTGACCAGCTTCCCCCATTTTATCCGTCGTCTACTTGTGGTAAGGAGTATATCCCCCTGGTCACCTCCAGCACCAGTGGTTGCCAGCCCTACAGCGGCGGTTGGGTGCTGAATTTCCAAGAGGAGAGAATTGTGATCGCTATCTGTTCTTAATGCCACTCTAAAATCTTGCACTTTAGGCCATAAAGATATATCAATAAATATATAATCCAGCCTGGACTCGTGCCCCTTTCTAATAAATGTGCACACCGATGGAGTATCGGAGGGAGTGCGCCCATTGCATGCCCTCAGTCCAAAGTTCAAAGTAAGGGAGGTGAGTTGTATTGCCAGCGGAGACCATGCTTTAGGGTGAGGCGAGGAGGAGGGGGGAACTCCCCAAAAATCATCCTCAGCTGTAAATGGTCCATCCATTAGACCCTCGAGAGGTTCAAAATGGCAATTGAAGTCGCCTCCCATCACTAATTTCAAGTCCGCTGGTAACTGACCTAGAAAGGATGAGAGTTCGACTAGGGTGGTAGATTCACTGCCCACAGCAACTGGTCGAGAGTAGACATTTACAATTGCCCAGGACCCTTTACCAGGCCAGTTGAAGCGAACACACTGGATGTCCTGGGAGAGAGTATCCACACTTTCCACCTGACACCCAATGTGACTCGCCACCCAAATTGCCAGCCCGCCCGAAGGTCTCCCCCTACCATTCCATTTTGCCGCGATTTCATAAATATCATACCCCCTCATATAATGCGGTTCCCTTGCCCACGTCTCCTGTAGGAGAAGAATGTCACTCCCATCAACCAGGGTCTCCCACTCCGGAGTACCCACCTTATTCATAATACCCGCCACATTCCATGACTGAATAACCAGCCCTGAGCCTCTGGATTGCGGGGAAACTTCACTTGGTGGTAAACCTTGGGGCTGTGGGGAGACTTCGCTTAGTGTGGACACAGTATCGCATGTGTGCATTACCAAAGCGCCCAACCCAGATGTGGTAGGCTGCGAGATGGATGGTACAGCACACTCCTCCTGTTGCGATATGGGAAGAGAGCTTGGGTAGAGTGGTTCCTGTACTTGCATTTGGGTACATCCCTCGGAGATCCCCCCCTCATTGGGAAAATCCTGGATCTTTGCCTCAGCTACAGGGTTGAGGAAGTCCATCCCTCTAACTGCGATCACATTGGGAGATTTTACAGAGTGTTTAAGTATAACTCCCCATTGTGGTCAATCAACATGGTCCAGGCAAGAAAATCTGTTCTGGTGAACAAAGTTACCAAGAGCGGGGATTGGGTTATGCTTGGGTCTGTACCGTGAACCATCAATTGCAAAGCCCACTCTAGTCCAGCCCTGCTCCCTCCCTGTGGGTAGGTTGGTCACATGTGGATAAAAGTTTGAGAGGGGCACTAGTTCTATATTTGACTTATCCGGCCTTACCAGCCAGTTGCAGATGTAGGGGGCGACTAGTGGGCTTTTAAAGCTAATTATGACACAGTCCCCAGCCCTATTCTTGGGAGTGACTCCAATCCATGGAATCCTTCTAACCATTAGGACATCGCCTTTAAGATTGGGTGGGAGAGGTCTGTTAATGTTGAGCCAACTAATTACCTTATTACGGAGTGAGTCCTGTGGCTCTCTGGTACCACCAGTGAGCTCAGGAACTCCTACCATTATTGCCGTGTAGGGCACAGCCTCCGGAGGCAGATTCACCACCCTACGCCTGGTATTAGGACTGGTAATGTGACCAGAAGGTGCATTAGTGTCACGCCTCACACTCCTGGTGGCTTAGATCTTCTTGGTGCGGGGATAGGGGGCCTGCGGGTTTGTGAAGGAGGGAGTGGGGGGGCATGATTAACTACAGTGCTATTTAGTACCCCCGTCTGGGCCTGTGTGGATGTTTCAACAATAGAATGACCATTCCCCACGGGTTCTCGAGGAACCAGCTGTGCGCTTGCATCCAACCCCCCACCAGAAGTGTTTCGCATATGCGCACTTTCTATAACTGTGAGTCTAGCGACTATGGAGTCTAATTTTACAGATAGCGGTTCCAACAAGTTCTTGAAAATGACCGTAAGTGAACTAATTAGAGCATCTGCAGGGTTGGGTAGGGGCCCTCCAAATATGAATGGCCCTAAGCACCCTGGTTCAGCTGCGACAAAAGGTGAATCTAATTGGTCAGACTCAAAGCCCAAACCAGTACTATCAAAAGATGCCGACATGTCCGTGCTGGCATCCAGTGTTAGAGTAGTCGTATCCACTTTAGCCCTTTTTGATCCTGTAATCTCTCTTGACCTTTTTCTTTTCGGTGCATGGGACCTTGCACGACCCACAGAGTCTCTTGCCAATAGGGCCGGGCCCTCCTCCAATAACTCAATTGATTCCACACAGTTCACATACGGAGTGGTTTCCACTACCCCGGAAGGACACAAGGGCTGACTGTCCCTTGATTGAGTTGTCGGGGTCCTAAGTTGTTGGAGCACTGACTCGATAGTCTCATCAATGCTATCCAGGAGTGATAGGTGAGTATTATGGAGAGTTATTGGAGTAGTGGCATCATTTGACGGACAAACCAGAATTTCCTGAGACAAATTTTCAGTATTCGCCTCAAGCAGTGTCTCTGTCACTGTGGAATTTTTCCTGGCTGCAGCGCTAGCTTTGGGGAAGAAATTTTCTAGAGTGTTAGCATGCTGTTGGGCAGACTTACTCCGGGATCCTCTGGAAGCCATGGAGGTGATTCGACACGAAGAGCAAACTTGGGAAAGCAAGAGCAGATATCACAAGAAGCCAGGAGTCAGAGGAATGGCCCGGTCCGGTCTCTTCCGGCCTCTAACGGCCTAGAACGGCCCGCTCTTTGCCCGGTCTTCGCCCCGAGCTGCGTCCCGCGCTGCGGGAGAACACACACTGTTTATAGTAATTTAAAAGGGCGGGGGGGCGGAGCTAGAGGGAGAGCGGACCGGAAGGTGGACTCGGTCTCGCAGGGACACCTGGATCAGGTAGTCCCTGCACGCTCGCAGCCCTCAAGCCTTTCAGTTCCCAAAGTTCGCCCTGAAGTGCCCCTACAGGAAGCAGGCAGAGTCAGCAGCAGGACCCTCGGTGAAGCTGCAGCTGCAACGCTGGAGTCAGAAAGTGAGCGCGGGTCCAGAAATGCGCTGGCAGCAAACAGGCAAAGTATCCCCGGGGTCAAAGGCAGCACAGGTGATTTTATCGGCCCTCCGATGGGCGGGGGGCGAAGCTAGAGGGAGAGCGGACCGGAAGGTGGACTCGGTCTCGCAGGGACACCTGGATCAGGTAGTCCCTGCACGCTCGCAGCCCTCAAGCCTTTCAGTTCCCAAAGTTCGCCCTGAAGTGCCCCTACAGGAAGCAGGCAGAGTCAGCAGCAGGACCCTCGGTGAAGCTGCAGCTGCAACGCTGGAGTCAGAAAGTGAGCGCGGGTCCAGAAATGCGCTGGCAGCAAACAGGCAAAGTATCCCCGGGGTCAAAGGCAGCACAGGTGATTTTATCGGCCCTCCGATGGGCGGGGGGCGGAGCTAGAGGGAGAGCGGACCGGAAGGTGGACTCGGTCTCGCAGGGACACCTGGATCAGGTAGTCCCTGCACGCTCGCAGCCCTCAAGCCTTTCAGTTCCCAAAGTTCGCCCTGAAGTGCCCCTACAGGAAGCAGGCAGAGTCAGCAGCAGGACCCTCGGTGAAGCTGCAGCTGCAACGCTGGAGTCAGAAAGTGAGCGCGGGTCCAGAAATGCGCTGGCAGCAAACAGGCAAAGTATCCCCGGGGTCAAAGGCAGCACAGGTGATTTTATCGGGCCTCCGATGGGCGGGGGGCGGAGCTAGAGGGAGAGCGGACCGGAAGGTGGACTCGGTCTCGCAGGGACACCTGGATCAGGTAGTCCCTGCACGCTCGCAGCCCTCAAGCCTTTCAGTTCCCAAAGGTCGCCCTGAAGTGCCCCTACAGGAAGCAGGCAGAGTCAGCAGCAGGACCCTCGGTGAAGCTGCAGCTGCAACGCTGGAGTCAGAAAGTGAGCGCGGGTCCAGAAATGCGCTGGCAGCAAACAGGCAAAGTATCCCCGGGGTCAAAGGCAGCACAGGTGATTTTATCGGCCTTCCGATGGGCGGGGGGCGGAGCTAGAGGGAGAGCGGACCGGAAGGTGGACTCGGTCTCGCAGGGACACCTGGATCAGGTAGTCCCTGCACGCTCGCAGCCCTCAAGCCTTTCAGTTCCAAAAGTTCGCCCTGAAGTGCCCCTACAGGAAGCAGGCAGAGTCAGCAGCAGGACCCTCGGTGAAGCTGCAGCTGCAACGCTGGAGTCAGAAAGTGAGCGCGGGTCCAGAAATGCGCTGGCAGCAAACAGGCAAAGTATCCCCGGGGTCAAAGGCAGCACAGGTGATTTTATCGGCCCTCTGATGGGCGGGGGGCGGAGCTAGAGGGAGAGCCGACCGGAAGGTGGACTCGGTCTCGCAGGGACACCTGGATCAGGTAGTCCCTGCACGCTCGCAGCCCTCAAGCCTTTCAGTTCCCAAAGTTCGCCCTGAAGTGCCCCTACAGGAAGCAGGCAGAGTCAGCAGCAGGACCCTCGGTGAAGCTGCAGCTGCAACGCTGGAGTCAGAAAGTGAGCGCGGGTCCAGAAATGCGCTGGCAGCAAACAGGCAAAGTATCCCCCAGTAGTAATGGTAGTAAAAGGATTTTACCTAGCGCCAGATTCAGCGCCTACAGCAAAGAACATTACTAATTCACCTATACACAATACTAATAAAGACCTGTTAGAAATGGGGGTCTCTAGTTGGCAGAGGTAGGTAATGTACCTTTGTCCAAATAGGGGCCCTTGCTTCTAGTCAGGGTAAGGGGGTTGCACTTCTAAAATAACCCCTGCTCACGACCTTGGTAGCTTGGCACAAGCAGCAAGGCTTATCTCAGAGGCAGTGTGTAAAGCATTTGTGAACACATACAGTGAAAACACTACAAATGGACACCGCACCAGTTTAGAAAAAAAAGTAATATTTATCTAAACCAAACCACGACCAAACGACAAAAATCCACAATACAGTAATAAAAATATGCCTTTCAAATGGTAGAAATAGTTCAGCTCAAAGCAAATTGCAGATTCAACACCTTTCACACAAAGTACCTGGGATGCGTCACACAAACAAATAAAACGGGCTGCAGGGAAGGTGATGTGTTGGTTCCTTACACTCAGGGAAGGTGATTCGTTGGTTCCTTGCTCCGGGGGCGGTGATGAGTTGGTTCCTTACTGCTGTGCAGGGGAGGTGATGTGTTGGTTCCTTTCTAAAGTGGAGGTGGTGCATCAGTTTCTTACTGCGTAGGGAGGGGATACATCAGTTTCTTACTGCATCCCCCAATGATGAGACAAAGTTGGCGCCTCGATGCAATGCGGCAATCCGGGATGATGCGTGGATTCTTCCAGCTCCCAGCAGAAAACAGTCTCTAGAGGTCTAAAACAACAGCAGGCACCTCTTTGCAGGTCAGAACTCTCAGCAACGAAGTTCAGGGGAGCTGGTGGTGAAGTCTTTGTGTCCCTGATACTTAAAAACAGGAGGCAAGCTCAATTTGAGGGTGGCTTTTCCTGGTTTGTCCTGTCCTTGTAAATATATGGCAGGAAAATGCGCTGCCGGTGCATCACAAAAACTGATGCACCAGATGGGGAAGGGGCTTGTAAATAAGCCCCACACAGAACGATTCTACGCTGGAGCAGAGCAGAAAAAAGGATTATGATACAGGCCCCGGAGCCTGTCAGCATTTCAACCCTGACAGCTTAAGGACGTGGCTCATCATCACAACTAAACAAGGGGGTAGTTTTAAAGGACACACTCTAAGTAGGGTAGGTGGGGGATGTTTGGCATGCCCAGTGTACTTGTAAGCTCTTATCAGATTCCTAAAACCCAGCTGGCAACCTGGAGGGAGCCACAATCCTTAGTCAAGCGAATTCCTGTATTGACTAATTCACTGAGGCACCTTAAACATTGGTTTGTGAACCTGCTGAGAAGAACTTCAAGAGATGAGTTGCACTTCCTGCTGCTCCACCATGTTTCATCATGGGATATGTAGGATGGAGGATCCCTGGTGTGATGATGAGTGACTCCCACATCACACAGGCCATGTCAAAATGACGGGTGACTTGGGAACCCCATGAGGCATTTCACCAGCATACTTGAAAACGATCAGAGAGACGCAGGGGTTTAAAGGGCTAGTAAAGTCAGACATAGCGTTTACTGAGGATGTGAAGCAGGCTGATTCAAGGCATGTTCTGATAGGTCAGTCAGGTGAGGAGTTGACGTACGGGGCACTTAGGTGTGGTAGGGGTACAACACCAGAGTGTATGGCTATGCAATAAACAATGCAGGAGGAATCAGGAAAGGAGTTTATGATTCCAGTCTTAAGAAGGTCATTCATCACAAGAGTGAATGGCATCATGAGCTAAAACTGTTAAAGACTCATAGCCATCTTGTCACAGGCATCAGCGTACACATAGCATGCGTGCAACAGCAGATTTGTTTTTGATTTTGCCTGGGGAGGACTACAGTCACTTGAATGGGGGTGATATGTCAGAGCACCAATCAAGGCAATTTATTAGGATTCCAATTTCCTTCCTGCTTTTCAGTTGCCCAGTGTTTCTCCAGTCTATTTATATCATTGAAGGAGATCTCGAAATGTCTTTGGCTTTTTGTTTTTTATTGTCTCTCCTAACCCATCACCTGGGATGTCTTTATGGAGGTTCTTCATTGCAGCTATGGCAGTGCGTCTAGCTTGAAGGCTTGGGCAGGAGAAGCGTGTATCACTGAAGTATCGTGACCCATCTGATTCAGGTCAGTATTCTCTCTAGTTCTACCATTTATTGTGATGATTATCACAGTCGGCGCAAGCAGATCAGAGTGTATACCACTTCTGGATAGGTGTATGTGGAACTGGCATAATTTACTTTTACTTAATTATGCAAAGTTTCGTGAAAATTACATCATATTCCTTAATTTGCTCATAATTATGCAAAATATAAATCGATCACTTAGTGCTATATTTTCCAGTGAAATACATCCTTGCAGCAATTTTTAATGCAAGGATGCATATCATGAAAAAAAATATTGTGAAAAACACTATTTCTGTAAACAAGAGCCACCTATATTGTCATTGTTTGTGTTATCCCATGCTCCTGTGCTATAATTTTGCCATGAATGTGGGTGTAATTATGCGATGTGTGATAAGGGTGTAATTTTGGGAATTATGTAATAAGCATAACATAACATTTCTAAAATTATAGAAATTGTCATGGAGTATTTCAAATGTTGTCCTGGCCTACTTGTAGAGTTGGATTTTGTGATCATTATAAAGAAATTGGGCATGTGCTTTGGACACAGTTGTTATATCAATGATTTGACATGGTCTATCCTTCCTGGCAGGGTAAAGAAAACAATTCTGTGTATTCCTTGAAATTACAGTGTTGGCATGAATTCAGATTCCATAGGTGTTGGCAGGCAATCATAAATAAATAATGGCATGGCTGTGAGGGCACTAAAGAAAACATACATTGCCACTCCTGATTCTATCCTTAAAATCATTAGTTTTGCAATAAAGATTCAAATCCATTGAGTATAGCCACTGTTAAAAGCCTGTGTTGTCTAACCTAAAGAATGTACCTCCTTAAATACTTTAGGTACTCTATATTTCACTGTCTCTATAGAAATGTGTACAATAGTGAGCTACCTCATCAGAGTCTAGTATGATGGTAGCCATATTTACAGATATGTTTTCTCCCTGCCTGCTTCGGTGTCTGACAAGAGAAGTTCTCTAAAGGCAGGATCAACTGATATCTATTAGACGTAGGTGTAAACTCTGATATCCTATAGCCTGGATGTATATGTAGCTCAGTGGGTAGATGAGCTATCACCTATTAGAACATTAGAATGTTGGGAGCACCATTGAAAATAATGAAGTGCTTGGGTCTTCTAATGGCCAGTAGAAGCTCGGATCATCAACATTCCAATGTTTAACAAAGGCCTTACAGAGCCCGAGGGAATTTCAATCCCCTCGGGCTCTGGGAGGCCTTTGTTTTATAGCCTTAGAGCCCGACTTGGCGGGTTCTACCGGCCATTAAAGGCCCGCTCCAGCATTAAAGACCTGAGCCAAAAGCCTTTAATGAGGGAGTGGGTCTTTAATGACTGGTAGAGCCCGCTACAGAGGACTCTACGGCCATTAGAACATTTCCCCTAGAGGACAGAATGTGCTAATCTGTAAAACCAAAGTCCTCTCTGAGTACAAGGGGGTTTAAAACCCCTCGGGCTCTGAGAGGCCTTTGTTCACAGCAAAAGCTGTGAAATTAAAATAACATTACAATGTTGCTCTCCGCCAGTACCAGCCAGTAGAAGCTCAGAGCACTCTATTGTCTACAACTGAGCGCTCAACATTCCAATGTTCTAATATTTGTTATACCATTCTGCCCTCTAGTGCTAGAATGTTCTAACAGCCTTAGAGCCCTCCATAGCAGGATATATGGCCATTAAAGGCCCTCTCCGTTGTTAAAGGCCCTCATCATTGGTTCAAGACTTTAATGCTGGAGCGGACCTTTAATGGCCGGTAGATCCCACTACGGCAGGCTTTAAGTCTATTTTATCTCATACTAAGTCTATACAATTCAGCTCATGTAGGGATAGACCTATAGTTGTAATGAGAGGCTAAGAAAGACAGGGTGTGGAAAGCATATGGACAGGAGTTAAAGCAGGGAGACAGATCACTCACAAGCAAACTTTTGTGTCACACTGCCTCATTTCAATAGGGCGAGCAATTATACCTGTGGGTTGCATGATTCTACCATTTTTGGAAAGTTCCAGCACATACGGCTGCAACTACTAGTGTCCTGTGAATTCAGGGCAGGGATCTAAGGAATGAGAAGACACAGTGTCAGGTACACTGGAGCTTCGGTATATACACGTCCATTCATTCTGTCCCCAATTTGCAATTGTTTAGCAGAAAGGTTCAGCGGTGGCCTTTCGGGGATGCAGAGCACCACTGGTTCTATAGAAAATGACAAATAGGTGTACACAATCAGCAGTGTGTGCAGAACATTATGCAAATTGCTCGGATTCAGGAAAGCTAAAGTTTCATAAGGGTATGATCATTGCCTACCCATACATTAGTTCTTTAATTCTATTAGGTCTCGACAAGGATCCACATTTTGTGCATTTACGAGGGAGGGTGAAGCAAAGGTGCATGAAAGATCAATGCGTGGCTTGACATCAAAATGACTGCCAATCGCAATGTTTCTTTGCTGTGGCCAGTGAAGATCATGGTCAGAGATTGGTGACGTAGAGAGATCACCTCTGTTTCTGGTATGTCTGCTCCAGCACACACTATGCGGTAAACCTTAGTTGCGGCTCATTGCATCTGTTCATGTAGTACTTTGTTAAGGAAAGGAATGGAAATGCAGTAGGCCATTTGGAGGTTTTTACAGGGCACCAAGGTATAGAGTCAAGATCAGTGGTGATAAAATCTGCTCTCCAGGTTTGGCCACTAAAAAGTAAGCAGTATCGCCCTTGTGCATTGCTCAGAAAAGGGAATCACTTTTTCAGAGCAGTAGGAAGTAGTGCAACCCCACCAGAGGATTGAAGGTTCATTTTAGTTAAAAAGGAACATGACCCTCACAACAACACAAAAGTCACATCATATCAATCAAAACATTTTGAGCCACCTATGAGCATGTCAAATGCTGACATGTTACAGAATAACCTAGACAGGATGAAGAAGTGGTGAACCAATCCATTCTTATTATAGTTATAATATCTGCATGCAGTTCCTCCCTTTATATAATTGAGGACATAATAGCTGTTAGGTATTTGTTGCAAAAAAGATATTAGAAGCAGTTTAATGCAAGTTAGGATTCTGTAAGGGGTGTAGTAGAAACATGCATAAAGAATCAAACTTTTCTATAAGTACACAAGGTTACAAAAAATAAACATGTTGCGACAAATATCTCCTTTTGTTTTGTCAATGTACAGAAAAAAGAGGCAGAAAAAAGAAAAGCAACATTTTGCTTTTCATTCTTTAAACAGCTGCTTTAATTGTGCTGTGGCTTGACCTGCCTTTCCCCTCAGCTGCTGGATCAGACAACATGCACTGTGATGCACTGTAATGTCAGAATTCAACCCTAATCAGTTGCTGCAGTTGGGTTCTGACATTAAGGTCCAGATTTACGAAGCTCTTGTGTTGCCCATCTGTCATGCAAGACTACGCAAGGCAACGCCAGGGCTCATGTGAGATTTACTAAGCCATGTGAAACCACTTTTGGTGGCTCTGAGTGACTTTGTAAATCCAGAGTAGTGCAAGGTAGTGCAAATTGCTGCCTTGCACTACTCTACATTGGGAAGTAATTCCATGGGTAGCATAGGCATTCTCATGAATCCACTAAAGGATTTTGATCCAATCCCAGATTTACCAAGGGTAGTAAACTTGGGATAATATCACAATGGTACGCCTTCCCAACAGAGGCCTAACAAGGAGAAATATCTTCATTTCTCCTTGTTATTACCTCTTCCTACATGTGTAGCAATCTGCAGCAAGTTGTCTTGTTGCATTGCAGGACATTTTGCTACATCTGACCCTAGTCTTTATAATCAGCGGCTGGGAGTGTCACAAGTTGCTAAATACAAGGAAATTAGAGACTGGTTTTTATACTGGGATTGCAGAATCGCTTGCACTATAAATTTAACAAACCAATCCAGAGAATTACTCTTGTTCCTGAAATGCAAAAAAAATAGAAGCTTTCAACACAACCGTTTGATTGCAATTTCTTGTTTTAGTGATAGCAGGCATAACAGAAAAAGGGAATCGGAGCTTAATCACTAATGAGCACAAAGTCGGGATTGTTGTTGCTGGATAAAAGTTATTGTCAAAGATAATAGAATGAGAAAGCTGACTAATACGCATTGAAACTGTGAAATCCATGGCCTCCTAGCAATGGGTTAGTTTTCAGCACATCCATGGCTTTCGCCCCTCTCTTCGAATGAAGAATCAAAATGCACAAAAAAGAGCTCTTTCTGAGAGATCTTTCTTCCCTGCCCTCGAAGGAAGACATGAAAGGAAGTGCCAAATCCTTGCAAATGCACACTTTACACCTTTGGGTGGTTGAACATGTTTAAAATTGATTCCAGTGCTAATTTTGGCTCCAATTTCGCAATATTTCTTGACCTTTGACAGGAACTCATTAAAACGAACTAGCGAAATGACAGAGAGATCATATACAATTTTAATTCCCTGTGATGAGTAGTTTCTCTCCAACACTTACTCGTCCACCTGTCAACATGACTTTCCATACAAGCCCTAGGTAGGGAAAATGCTTAATCTTGGTATTAGTCACTTTGTAGCCATAAATACCTATACATACGCTGTATACAAGTTGCAAGGATATATTGCCTTCTTTAAAGAGCAGGTTAGAACAAGGAGTACATGCTAATTTGTAGATGCTTTCCATGGCAGACTTAGCAATGATCAATCAAGCAACAGCCACATAATTAAAGTGTTGTCCTAATTGAGGGCATAAATATATAAAAACAGGGGGCAGATTTCCAAGTTTCTCACGCAGCACAGTGCAGCTTCTTCAAATGCTGTGCTGCGCAGCACAGTGCAGCATCTTCAAATGCTGTGCTGCGTGTGAAGGATCGAGCAGGAGAGCGCCATATTTACATTAATATGGCACTTTCCTCACCTCTCCTTAGCCCCGGCGCAGAAATATGAGGCCGTGTACCTATGTCTTTGTGAGTCTATCATAGCTTTTGTACTGGAAGGGGACCGTGCTTAGGCTAACTCGAAATCGCTCGCTGCTGGAGGTGTGGGAGACTCGCTGCTGCTGCCTGTAATCAGGGACTCCAAGGCCCCGGAGCCCTGCAACGTTTCTCACCTGCGCTGGTTCGCCGCCCACTGACAAAGCCCTTCAAAACACCTCGCGGCCCCCGCTTCGCAGGAGCCACTCGCTGCTGGAGGTGTGGGAGACTCGCTGCTGCTGCCTGTAATCAGGGACTCCAAGGCACAGGAGCCCTGCAACGTTTCTCACCTGCGCTGGTTCTCTGCCCGCTGAAAAGCCCTTTAAAACATCTTGCGGTACCCGCGTCACGGGACGCGCGCAGGTGCGCGCCAGCTGAAGCCCGGGCCAAGGGCGGGCCTGTTTGAGCCCGTTTGAGACCGGACGAAGATGGGACGGGGCACCCCCCTTTCGCCTGCAATCTATTGACCTATCCATGGTTAGTATTAAAATAGATTGGTTATCCCTGTTGATTGACTCTCGCAGTACAACTGTCACTCCACTTGTCCTGAGGAGCTATTGTTATTGCTACCACTTAACTTTCATGGCGTCTTCTAAAGTGGGGAAGGGGAGAAAGTCGATCCCAGGGGGGTCGTTTGTAGGAATCCTGGACCAATTCCTTACCAGAGCTTCCACTATGTTGGCACACCAAACAGACATTACTGAAAGGAGGCTCTCTCTGGATCCAATTTTTGATAAGCGGTCGTCCTTGGGCTGTTTGGCACAGGCACGATCACCCAACCGGCAAGGAAGTGCTGATACTGATTCCGTGGGTGGTAGCAACGTGGGCTGTCATCAGGTACAAATAGAACCCAGACCTCCGGATTCTCCGGTGAACGTGGATGTTATACCCCATGTCCAATGTGCCTCTGCCCAAAAACAAAAACACGACTCTTTGGGCTCGTCTACCTTGAGATTGCAAACTCGATTTGCCAGTAGCTCAAAAACGGGCATTGAAGCCCCTGCACTGTCTCTAAAAGAAAGCGTGGAGGTGCTTCTGTAAACAAGAGGAAAGCCAAAATCCAGAAATGCAACAATATGGAGGAAGGGCAATTGACAACAATTATTGACAGTCCAGTTTCCTACAAGCGGAATGAGCAAGTGTCTACGATTCTAACATCCCCTGATGTTGTAGGCTTCAGAGAACATGGAGAGGACTTCTGGGTCAAAATGGAAAATATCTTTATAAAGTCCTGTCTTCCCCTCCATGATAGACTCAATGCTATTGAAAGCAGACTTTTACGCCTAGAACAACTGCATGTAGCTGCTCTGGGGAAGGGGGTTGGTTCTGGAGTAACTGACGTCAACGCTACCATAGAAAGGCCGCCAGGGCGTGTTAATATAGTCAGCCATTCTACTATGCTCCCTGAAACAAATAATCTAGCCAGCACGACTCCCCAAAGTGCGCCGGGAGGGGACCACATAGTTCAATCGAGCGAGGGTACTAAAAATAATAAGTCAGAAAGGGACAGAGCAAACGAAAATGAGGGGGACAGAGGGGCATCAAATTCGCAAGTTCTAACCACTAAGAGTATCACTCGCGATGTTCGAGTAATTGAACAAAAAGGCTTAGATCTCCCCCCGTATGTAAAAGTCCTTGTTGGGGTTCCAGCCCTGGAGCAGGGGAAAAGGGAGGACTATGGGGACCTCAAGCATAAATTCATCCACTGGCTGAACACCAATAGGCCACTTCCCTTGCACGCATCTAGTGAAATTCTTTTCGCTCGACGTGTGGACTGGGTGGGGCCACGGGCCAAAAGTACAAGGGGAGACTGTGTAGTAATCAATTTCAGGAACAGCTGGGTGGTGGGCTATATTTGTAACTATGTCCCGGACTGCTCTGGAACACAAATCCAATCTCTCCCCCTAACTTATTTCTATCCAACCACCATGGGTCCTAGAGGGGGATACCATTGGGGAGGTAGTGATACTTTGGGCCCTAGGGCCCGGGTTGCACATGTCACTACCTCCAGTAGTGACTTGTTTCCCTTGAGCAATAGATTCAGCGTTCTAGACCAAATAGACTGACGTCCAACCAGTTGCCTATTCCAACCCTCCCTTGATGCTGCGCAGGACAGACCCGTGGCCCGAATTAGCCCTAAGACTTATGTGTGCTCTACCAATGTACCCAGGCCCCAGGGGGGCCAGTTAGCTAGTGATGATTCGAGGTACGTGGGCAGAGGGGGCAGGGGGAATAACATGCTGGATGCTGTACCTAGAACTCCTCATTTAACGACCCTTAATGATGTCAGTTGTGTTGTTTCTCTGGTGGAGGAAGGGAGGATTCACGAGGGGGAGACACAGCAGACGGGACCAAACCCCAGTGGGAATAGTATTGAGAACCCGCCTACCTGGGACAAATGTCCCAATTTAGTTCAATCTGTAATTGAGGTACGGGAGCCAAATGAATCTATTAAAATTATCTCCTGGAATGTTGGCGGGATTAAAAATAAACTGTCCTGCCTAGACTGGGGAGTGTTTGTGGAGAAAAGTGACGTTTGTCTATTCCAGGAGACTTGGGTGCTGGGAGATATTCAGAGGAGAGGGTACTCCACCTTCAGTATATTGGCAACTACGAAGGGCAGGGGCAGACTCTCGGGGTGACTTAGCATCTGGGTGGGTACTCACCTGGGTGCCAAGGCAGTACAGATGCCTACTGGCTCTCTTGACGTGCAGTGTGTCCTCCTAACACTCCCAGAAAATAGACAAACTGCCCTAATAAACATCTACTCACGACCAACTCCGAGTGGGAAGGAGTCTGGAGCTATTGACCAACTTAGGCAGTTTACTTTTACCCTTGACCCAGCCGTCACCTTAATAGTGGGGGGCAACTTCAACTGCCAGTTCGAGCCCCTCTCGGATGTATCCCAAGATAGCCTAGAGGATGAGGATCAGCACTGGTACATACCGGAACCTCAGATTCCGGTAGTTAGAGCTTGGTCCCCACTGGTCCTCCAAATCAACTCCCTTACTCACTCGTCCTCTCTCAGAGCTTGCAATGGGAGGACAAATTCAGACAGACCTGGTCGAATGACCTTCAATAGAGAAGGTCAAAATTCCATTCTCGACTACATCCTGGTGGAACCGAGAACATGGGGCATGGTCCTGGACTTCCAGATTTACTCTAGGAAAGGTAGTGACCACAACCCCCTGGTCATGACGCTGAAACCAGGGAGTCTGGGTTTGTCCAACCCAGATTTGGACCCTAACTATTTAGATCCTCCTCTTTTAATATCTAATAACAGGCGGCGAGTCAAATGGCCATACATATTAGTATCCCCCAATAAACTTGCTGACCTATATCAAAGGGCCTTGCCGCATTTAAGCAATATGGGCGAGGCTGAGGCTGATGGCCTGTATCAAGGGCAAGGGGACAAGCCTTTAAGCGTACATAAAAAGCTTATCCTAGAACTATCCGATGTGTTCTACCCTGAAGGAAGATCAAAGGTAAAACCTGTTGTGGCCCACCCTTGGTATAATGCCAACTGTAGGAAAGCCAAAAAGAATTTGATACAGGCGGTTAAAGCATGGGATAAGGCCGAGGTAAAGCAATATCGGCTCTTGTATAAGCGGGTCATTCAGAAGGAAAAGAGAGAGTGGGAGACAGATAATTGGGAAGAACTTAGAATTGCATTGAAGTCCAAAGATTCGAAATTTTTTGGGACAATTGTTAGCTGCGGGGGTAGGGCGGGCAATTTGGCAACTGAACCCAACATAGCTGCGTCTGCTTGGGAAGCGCACTTTGAGGCCTTGTTTGCCTCTTCGAGTGATGGTGGCCCCGCAACCTTACTCCCATGCCTCCCCCACGAGCATCGACTGGAGGGGGCCTAGGAGATTTCCCTTTTGGAGGTGGAAGCTGCAATTTAAAAATTGGTCCCTAACAAGGCGCCCGGTTTAGATAAACTACGGGGGGACCTATTTCGGTCTGAACCAAAAATTTGGGCTCCTTACCTGTGTGTCCTCTAAAATGCTATATTAAAAGGTATGGATCCTCCGGAGACGTGGCGTGGCGCTGAAATAGTTCCCATTTATAAAAAAGGCTTCCCCCTTAAACCGTCTAATTACAGGCCCATCAGTCTGATAGATGTCACCCAAAAACTGATGGGAAGTATCATCCTAGACAGAATACAGAACTGGATCAAAGAGAATGAGATTTTATCCCCTTTTCAGGCTGGTTTCAGGTCGGGTACATCCACTTTGGACCAGCTATTTAGACTCCAGGTTTTATACTGGAAAACGGTGATTGTAGAGGGTGGCAGCCTCTACATGATCTTCGTTGACCTGCGGTCAGCGTTTGACCTGGTCCCCAGGTATAAACTGTGGAGTGTACTAAATGAACTTGGTCTACCTTGCTACCTCTTGAACGTCCTAAAGAGGCTCCATACTGGTACCTACGCGCAAGTCAGGTGTGGGGAGTACGGCGAACTATCAGCTCGATTCCCGGTGAACCAAGGGGTGCGCCAGGGATGTGTCTTGGCGCCCACCTTGTTCTGCCTCTACATTAATGGACTGGTTAACCACCTCCTTGGAGTCAAGGATATAGACGCCCCGAGGTTAGTTACAGGCCGGGTGCCCGCATTGATGTTTGCGGACGACACTTTGTTGTTGTCCAGGACATCAACGGGCATCCAACGAACCTTGGATGGCTGTGCCGACTTCTGTGCAGTAAGGTGTTTGGAGATTAACTTAGATAAAACTAAGTTTATGATTTTTAATCCCCCAAGGAAGACACGGCCGAACCCTATTCTGGGTGGAATCCCATTGGAGCGAGTTAAAACCTTCGAGTATTTGGGCATCACTCTGGGAGAACACCTGGAATGGGACCCCCAGTTGGCAAAGGCTGCACTTAAGCTAACAAAAGTGGTGGGGGGAATCCAGAAATTGCATAGAGACTCTGAGTTTAAGCCTGCGGGACCAGTCATTGAAATTTATAGTGTACAGGCTAGATTGGCAGAATTATATGGTGCCGAACTTTGGGGTCACCAAAAATCTCCTAATTTAGCTACGGTAGAACATGCATTTATGAGGAACACATTGGGCCTCCCAGTGAGCACTCCGCTCGTACCCTTACGCAGGAACTTAGGGATACTCCCTATTGAGGAGGTTATGACACTACACCCTTTAACATATTGGAAAAGACTATGGTCCGTGCCTGAACTTGTCTGCTACAAAAATGAATTCAGGGAAATCTGGAACGCATTGAAAGGCAAGACGATCCCATGGTTGACCCACATAAAGGCAACTTTTACCAGGATTGGTCTATCGGAGCTCTGGGAAATTCCTGACGTAGCCTTTCCAGAGTTAACTAAAGTTGACCTGGTTTGCCACTACAGGAACCATAACTTAGCATCCATCCATGCGAGTTCAGAGGGGGGAAGACTGACCACTGAGTTTCTCCAGGTCAAAGCAGATTACTTAAGGGAAGAATTTTTAGATATGATATACCCCGCATCAGCAAGAAAACTATACATGCAATTCCGATTTGGTACTCTTCGGCTCAGAGTGTTCACCTGTAAATGGGACAGTAACAAGAGTATGGACTGCCCGTTTTGTGAACACTACCTGGAAAACGAAATTCACGTTTCTTCCTCTGCCCAGCATACCAGGCTGCACGAAAACACTGGCTGTTACCAATCTGTAGAAATCTAGGTTTTTGCCAGTGTGCCCAAGCGTTTGGAGTGCTGAAGTACGATACGCACCCTCCCATTATTTTTGCCGTCTACCGTTTTTTTAATGGAATGTGGCACAGACGCAGTAAATTAATCAATGTAGCTATAATTCATCTGTTCGATAATGAATTCAATGTTTAATCAGGTCTTTTTGAGCTATTGCCCTAAATTTGTAAATATTTGTATTTTACTATTGTATTATAAGTGGAGCCTATATTTATTATTTTAATCATTGTAATGTATGTATTTCTAATATACACTTTTATGGTCCGTTGTGATCGAAATAAAGTTATCGAACAAAACTTTTCCCACTTTGTATCTTTGCTGTACTGTTCAGCACATATACAAAGACGGAAAAGAAAGGAGAAATTAAAGCAGTTCTCCTTCATAGCACCTATTTGAAATGGGTGTTATTTTCTCATGCTAACCCTGTCTACTTTTTTAAGTAAATAGGGTATAGCATTAGAAACCTTGGGTGGTTGCATGGGAACGCCCATGCACCACCCATGGCATACCCCCTAGGTGCTAAGTAATGCATAGCAGCACCAAGCTTTGCTTTGCGTTACTTTCAAGTGTTTTCCAGCATTTAACAAGTTTAGTGCTGGAAAGTATATTAGTGAAAAAATATTTAGCGTTGTTGACACAAACGCGGCATTAAATCTTAGTAACGGAGTATCATGTTACTATTTAAGGCCTTTACCTTCCAACTGGCAAGCAATGTCTCAGTGAGATAAATAAAGAACATAGACCGTGCCCAGCGCCAGAACCCCTCGGCCCGCGAACGCCACAACACCAGACTCCGCTACGATGCCAGCACCCTCTACGCACTCAACACTGGCCGAAACCACACCTGCTCCCAAGCCGCCCCAAAACGGACTCACGGAAAATTCTCCTGCCACACCTGCAGATTCACCTGTGACAGAACCAACAAACCTCCAAGTACTGGACCCAACCACCTCTGCTGCATACACCTCAACACTCGCTCCACACGCAAACACGGCGTCAAGCTCTGAGATCTGCTCGACACCTCTGCCCCAGACGTGGCCTTCCTGACCGAGACCTGGTGGAACGATTCCTCCGCGCTCTACATCACCATAGCCATCCCAGACGGCTACAAGATCACCCGCAGGGATCGCGCCAACGGAATCGGAGGAGGAATAGCCATCGTCCACAAGTCCACCCTCAAGGTCACCACCCACACAGATGACACCCTCAACACCGCCGAACACCTGCACTTCCGGATCCACACCGACCCCAATACCACCCTCAGAGGAACACTCATCTACAGACCGCCCGGACCCAGGGCTCAGTTCAGTGACTCCATCACCGACCTTCCCAGCACCCACGCACTCGCCTCAACAGACTACATCCTCCTCGGGGACCTGAATTTCCACCTCGAGAACAACAACAACGCCAACTCCGCCACCCTGATCAACAACCTCGCCAACCTCGGCCTCAGACAACTCGTCACCGCACTCACCCACTCTGCCGGCCACACGCTGGACCCCGTCTTCTCCACAGGCACCCACGTCGCTTTCAACCGCACCACCAAACTCCACTGGACCGACCACTGCTGCATTCATTTCACCTTCAAGAAACCAACCACGCACCACTGCACCGAACAGCTACCTCGCCGCTGCTGGAGCAAAGTCACCGAAGACCAGCTGATCAACACCCTTGCCCAAAACCCACCCACCGACCCCACCAATCCAGACACCACAGCCCGCAACCTCAGACAGTGGATTGACAACTGCGCCAACATCCTTGCCCCACTCAAGAAACCCTCCAACAACCACGCCAGCAAGAGAGCCACCTGGTTCACCGACAAGCTGAAGACCTCCAAACCTCATCAGATTAGCCAAGAGATCCTCCTTCAAAGACCGCCTGGATAACCACGCACACGACAGCAAAGAGCTCTTCAGCATCGTAAAGGAACTCTCCAACCCCAGCGCCAACACCAACGACATACCGCCCTCACAAGAACTGTGCAACTTACTAGCCATCTTCTTCCACCGCAAGATCGCTGACATCCATGACAGATTCAACACCATGACCGCCCTGACTACCCCAGACCCCACCTCCCCTGTGAACACCACCAGCGCCAACCGCCTGACTTTCTGGTCCAACGTCAACGTCGACGAGACACACAAGGTCATGAACTCCATCCACTCAGGATCTCTGTCAGACCTGTGCCCACACCACGTATTCAATAAAGCAGATGCAGCCATCGCACCCCAACTAAGGAAGGTCATCAACAACATCTCCTTTGAAACAGCTACATTCCTGGAAAGCTGGAAACACGCCGAAATCAACGCCCTCCTCAAGAAGCCCAAGGCGGACCCCAAGGACCTCAAGAACTTCCGGCCCATATCACTGCTCCCGTTCCCCACGAAGGTCATCGAGAAAATTGTCAACATGTAACTGGCCCGCCACCTGGAAGACAAAAACATCTTGGACCCGTCCCAGTCCGGGTTCAGACGAAAGCACAGCACCGAGACAGCCCTCATCGCCGCCAAAGACAGCATCAGGCGCCAACTAGACAATGGCGAAACATCAGCCCTCATCCTCCTGGACCAGTCAGCTGCCTTCGACATGGTCTGCCATCGCACCCTAAAGACACGCCTCCTAGAAGCCGGAATCCAAAAGAAGGCCCTTGACTGGACCATGTCCTTCCTCTCCGACAGAACCCAGAGCATACGCCTCCCGCCCTTCCGATCCGAAGCCACCGACATCATCTGCGGCGTCCCACAGGGCTCATCCCTCAGCCCGACGCTGTTCAATGTCTACATGGCCCCCCTCGCACAAGTGGCCCGCCAACACGACCTCAACATCATCTCCTATGCCGACGGCACCCAGCTCATCCTCTCCCTCACTAAGAACCCGCACACCGCCAAAACCAACCTCCACGAGGGAATGAAGGCCGTCGCCCACTGGATGAGCAACAGCCGTCTGAAGCTAAACTCGGACAGGACGGAGGTACTCGGACTCATCCCCTCAGCCTGGGACGACTCCTGGTGGCCGACCACACTGGAAACAGCACCAACACCCACCGACCATGTACGCAACCTAGGATTCATCCTCGACTCCTCCCTCTCCATGTCTAAACAGGTCAACGCTGTCTCCTCCTCCTGCTACAACACCCTCCACATGCTCCGCTGGATCTACAAGTTGATCCCGACCCAAACAAGAAGAACGGTGACACAGGCCCTCATCAGCAGCAGACTGTACTATGGCAACGCACTCTATGCAGGAATTCCAGCCAAAAACCTACAACGACTACAACACATCCAAAATGCCTACGCCCGACTGATCTTCAACGCCCCCCACCGCAGCCACATCACTCCCCACTTGAGAGCCCTTCACTGGCTCCCCGACGACAAGAGGATCACCTTCATGCTCCTCACCAACGCACACAAAGCGCTCCACAACGCCGGACCAGCCTACCTGAACAGCAGACTCAGCTTCTACACCCCCACCCACCAGCTCCGCTCCGCCAGCCTTGCCCTCGCCGCTGTCCCCCGCATCCAACGAACAACCTCCGGCTGCAGATCCTTCTCCTACGTCGCCGCCAAGACCTGGAACACCCTCCCTGCCCAACTACGGCAGACCCAAGACCTACTCGCCTTCAGATGACTCCTCAAGACCTGGCTCTTCAAACAGTAGCGGCACCCCGTCCCCTCAGTGCCTTGAGACCCTCACGGGTAAGTAGCGCGCTTTACAAGTACTATGATTGATTGATTAATTGATCAAGACCATAACTTAGTTCATCATAGCTGGATTTCCTTGCTAGTCGCTGAAAAGGAATTTAGTGCACCACATAAGACAAACGTTATTGTCATGAGCGAATGCAACAAGATATAAATTCCCAGACCCTCGTGCTTGTTTAATGCAGTTAATGACCGAATACAATTCACTCACACCTGCAATAGACCTGAAATATCGTTCCAGGATGTTAAAATCAAGCTAATCAATAATCAACTGGTGACATCCATGTTTACTAAAGATACTGACCAAAACAATTACTTAAATTTCGACAGTTCCCATCAACCCAGCCTCAAACGTCATTTACCATTCTCTCAATTACTTCGAGCCAAACGCATTGCATCTACTGATGACCTATTCAAGGAAAACTGTGTGGAAATTATATAAACGAATTCCATCAACGTCATTATCCTAGACACATAACTCAATTGGCAGAAGACCGAGTCGCCACTAAAACCAGAAACGAATTACTGAAACCTAAAACCCAACCCATTGAACAGGACGTGTGCCTGGTGTTTGTAACCAAGTATTCTACCACAGTCCTAAAATCAAAGAGACGATCTGTAAACACTGGCCTCTTTTACAAATGGAATCAGATTTCAACAGAATTTTTGACAATCTTCCAATTTTTGCTTACCAACGTACTAAAAACATCCAAGCACTTTTGAAGAAATCATCGAATGTCACTTCCACTAATTTCAAAGGTACTCTGCCGTGCCATAATTGTGGTAACTGTAACAGCATAATCAAAGGAGTTACCATACCCCATCCAACACAAGGTACCCCAATACCACTATACGTTAATGCTACATGTGACACTACCAACGTAGTGTATCTTCTTAAGTGCCCATGTGGACTCCCATATGTGGGAAAAACTGAACGAAAAATTAAAACACGTCTCACTGAGCATCGAAGTAACATTCCTACCAAAAATTTTAAATCCTGCATTGTAGCTCATTACAATCAAAGGGCCCACAATCCTAGTCAAATTTGATTTTTAATTTTGGAAGTGGTCGAAAAAGTGCCTCACAGGGACAATAACAAATTCCTACTACAGCGTGAACTCTTCTGGATACATTGTTTAAATGCCCTCCAGCCGAAAGGGCTCAATGAAAGACTTGAATTTAGTTGCCACCTGTGATGTATGCTTAGAATGCTATATATTTTGAATACTTCAGCATAACTCTGTTCTCTCCAATGGCTGTGGGCTTTAGTTGGCCCTTGTATACGTTTTGAAATTCTTAGTCTTCAGTGACTTTTTGGCGTTTAACACTCTTTTACTTTTCACTATCTTCGTTATTTTCTTTTTCACCTCCTGGTTTCTTTTTTCTTTTTTCTTTTTCTTCTTCTTTTTCATCCTTTCTTTCAACCTCTGTTCTGATTCTCCTTAGTTCACCCTTTTTCTTACTGTACACTTTGAACTGTACTGCCTATATATTCTTTATTAACCTTTTCTTTATTTTCATTAATGTCATGAGTTCTCATTACGAATTTCTTATGTATTTTCATGAATGTGATGCACTATTAGCTTCCTATTTTGACCACAGGTTTTGTTATTGTATGTATGAGTTCAGTCCTTTTCGGTTTCTACCCCTAAGTAGTCCTATGTTTATGGTAGCAGCACATTGCCTATGGTTCCGCCCTGTCCGCTTTCTATCGTTACATTTTCACTATAATGCGCACGCGCAACTCCATCGGCTTTTACCGGGTTCGCCCGTTAAGGAAGAAACTACAGACTATTCACTAGTTTCTGAGTTTTCCACTCCTCTAAGGGTAAGCGCATTCTAAATATCCTCAGGGCCAATCACATGTTTCTGCCTCACATTTGCACGTTCCGGTGTATACTGCTGTAAATCGATCAGACTCGGTAGCCCTTCAGATAACGATCACCGTCCCGAGTTCTGAGTAGCATGTCACCCACGTTCGTAGGAGTGCATGACCACACTTTGGGTTCATCAATCGGTACCCTGTATATTGGACATGGTCTACCTGTTCTATGACGCTAGACTCTCCCAGCCCCTACTCTTGTTTAAGCATGCCAGCAGCTGCATGGTCTCTATTTATTCTTTCTGCAAGTTCGCGCATTTCTTTCACTTTGCTTCATTCTTTTTCACATTTCTCACTTTTTTCAACCATTTAACCACTAGAGCTTTCATGTTTATCTATTTAATTGCACCCACGGTTACCTTTCACAATTCTTCTTTTTTGAATTGAGCATTTAGCTTCTGTGCCATCCTGTGTCAGCTTTATATTAGACTCCATTATTCTCTACCCACAGATTTCCCCTGATGAAGGGCAGATGCACGAAATGCATAGGGGATTGATGTACGCCGCTTATGCTTTTGGAAACTTTTGATCAGATTTACTATGTTAGACTGATTGGATGCATTTGATTACTACTGGAACCAATTGTTAATGATATGACGGAATATGATGAATTTTGCCTGATAGATTAAAAGAATATCCAATAAACATACGGAGGGTTTCCATACTCACACCTTTGTACAAGCGTTTATTCGCTCTAAGAGTGCTCAGAGTAAGTCCTTCCTCGTGGGAAGGCTTCTTGTCTCAGTTAAATTTCAGGAGGACATTATCTTGGTGGACTGGTTACACAACCAAGACACAGGAGGCAAAAACAATCTAAACAATAACAACCTTGATTTACCCTATAAACCATTTGAAATCAACTTTTAAATGGTCTCACTAACCACAAACTATAGTGCGTATTATAAAATAGAAACACGGGACCCTGATTCCCAAAGGTAAACGTAGACTTTTGTGTATGTCTATGATTTTTTGCTATTTACAAAAATATAGTATGAGCAGTATCTTTTCCTTTGCATAGTTTCTGTCATATAGAGGAAGAGATGTGCCACAGGACAACTGCGTCATCAAAGAGTATGACAATTATTAGTTATTTGCTCACAGAGGATTAGGCAGAGATGTAACTTGTTGATTACTCTCTGTCCACAAAGTCAGCAACACACAGTTTCACTGAGTCACCTTCTTGCTCTTTGATTGGTGTAGGCCTAAAATATTAACATAAAACTCCTTGTTCTCATCTGTTTATGCCCTCAATTAGGCCAAGATTTTAATCCTGTGGTTGTTGCATGATTGGTCATTGCTAAGTCTGTCATGGAAATTATCTACAAATTTACGCCTTGTCTAGACCATCATTAAATCAGAGTGATTTAATTTGATAATATCATCAATAATGGAATCAGTGATGTCATTTTTGATTTCATTTGAGATGTCGTCAATGATGTCATCAATGCCGGCATTGAACATGTAATGTGTGATGCAATATGTGATGTCATAAGCTGTGCATGTCATGATGTGAATTATAGTTCACTGAATTCCAGTGGGTTCTAGGTTTTGTTTTGCAACTATAAATGCATTTTAACTGTGGTGTTTATGAATTTCTTGTACCAAACCAAACTTTAATATCACATAAACCTTTGTTCTATATATATTTGCTGAAAAAAACAAAGGTTAAATTGTCGTTATAGTTAAATAAGGCGATAAAATGTTAGCTTACTTCTTTTTTTAAAACCTGGAAACTCACTGTAAAAAACAAACACTAAAGTGCATTGTAGTTACAAGTTAAAATAATACAAAATCTAATGTTTAAATAACAAAAAACACCGAAATTCACCAGTTATAGGTTACAGAACTAACAATAACTTGCACCCCTGCCAAGCACTGATTATGACCTCACATAATGTGGGAGAGGTGTGGCGCCGCGGCCAGGGCGACAGACGCTGGAATCTGGGGACCACGGTTCGATCCCCGGCTCCGGCGGCAGGTTAGCCCAGCACCATGTGACTCTGGGCAATAGCTCGCTTAATCTTCCCGACGGCCCCCAGCGCCTAGAGACCCTTACGGGTGATTGTGCGCTTTACAAATGTGGACTTTACTTTACTTTAATACATCCCTCATGATATATTAAATGACATAATTTATGACATTATTGCTGATGATATCTCAAATCATCATCGATGACATCACTGATGAGATTACTGATGACATCATCCCAGCACACGTTCCTCAAATAGCTCTATAAACTGCTTGAATATTTTTAAAATAACAAGGTAGGTAGTAAAAGGCCCATAAATGTATACAGCGTAGATTAACCTTATGTACATGTGTACATGTATGAAATAGAATCAATGTAGAACAATTTTGATTTAGTATAGTAAAAGTTACAGGTTGCACACTTATCTACCAGTAAAGGTTTAAGTGCAAGTAGTACTTCACTTAAAAAAAGTATAGACTGATCACAATTAGTGTGAGTAGAAGAGGTACGTTCTAATTGGGTATGGGTTAATTCAAAGGTCTGTTGCCAAAAATATGCAAAAATCAAAGGCGTCCCCTTACAAAACATTGTTCATTGGGGTTCTTTGTGCACATACTAAAGTTAGAGAGTTCTCATATAGTGCTATCATCAATTTCGATATAAACTGGACATTTATAAAGTGCAGATATTTATTTCCATATGTTCTGTGAAAATGCTGGCACATTATACATAGTTGTACAATGTATAATCTATGGGTGACTCTCAAAAGGTTAAAATAGCAATATGATTGTAAGCACTGTTAAAATGGTGTACAACATTCTGATCGTTTTAGGAATATGTGTAAGGTACCTTTACATACTATGGAGGGTGGTGAACAACCTTTACAACGCAACTTTTACCAAGCAGTGCCTTTACGACGCAAATTTTACAACGCAAACCATTACAACGCATTGCGCTGGGGGGCGCTCTAGGATAGGGAATAGGTTTAATGTACTATCCAACACCTTCCCTACTATCCACAGGGACTGGAGTTGGAATAGTAAATTAAACTATTCACTATCCAGCGCCCAAAAGCATTATGCGTTGTAAAGGTATTTGTTGTAAATACCGCGTTGTAAAGGCATGCGATGTAAAAGCATGCGTTGTAATGTCATACATCCATGGAGGGTTGGCCATAGGACCTGGCTGGGTGTATCTTATTGTTAGATAGTGTAAACATTTGAAGGTGTTTACCTAGAATGCTGTCAGATGAAGATTCTAACAGGCACATCTCACTAAGGTAAACAATAACCAAAGAGTAAAATTTAACAGTATTCAATGTTTAATAAGTGGCTGATCTCATCCATGTCTACAGAGATATTAAATGTCTTGCACACCCTAATAACAGTAAAAAAAGAGCATAACATCTACTTAATGTGGATGATTTCATAGATATACTTCATATTCTGTTCATTCTGTTTCTGTTCATTCTGCTTGAAAAGTTATGCCCATTATTACTACAAAGGCTATGGAAAATTGTGTTTATGTGTACTTTATTGAATACCCTCAAGTATGAAAAGCTTATAGCAAACTGTCATATCTCTTAGATGATGTCATCAATGATGTCTTCTGTGGGACAAAGCATTTCTCTCCCATGTCAATCAATCAATCAATCAGTGACTTGTAAAGCGCGCTACACACCCGCGAGAGTCTCAAGGCGCCAAGGGGGTGGGGGTAAAGGCTGCTCAGGTCAGTCGAAGAGCCAGGTCCTTAGGTCCCTCCTGAACGTGTGCAAGGATGGAGATCGTCTGATGTTTACAGGGAGTGCGTTCCATGTTATGGCTGCGGTGTAGGAGAAGGGCCTCCCGCCCGCTCTGCTTCTGTGGATGCGGGGGACCTCTTCCAGGGCGAGGTCGGCGGAGCGGAGGTTCCTCTTGGTTGCGAGGAAACATACTCGGTTGTTGAGGTATTTAGGTCCGATGTTGTTGAGGGATTTGTAGGCGTGGGTGAGGAGCTTGTAGGTGACCCTCTTCTCGATGGTAAGCCAGTGGAGTTCTCACAGGTGTTGGCTCATATATTTGCGGTGTGGTGTCCCTAGGTTGAGCCTGGCGGGCACATTTTGCGTAGTTGGAGCTTGCGAAGGAGGGTTTCGTTGATTCCGACATAGAGGGCGTTGCCGTAGTCAAGTCTGCTGGTGATTAGTGCGTGGGTGACGGTCTTTCTACAGTTGGGAGGGATCCATTTGAAGGTCTTTCAGAGGATCCGGAGGCAGTTGAAACAGGCGGAGGAGACATTGTTGATTTGGCAGTTCATGGAGAGGGAGGAGTCGAGGATTATGCCGAGGTTCCTAACGTTCTCTGCCGCTGTGGGTGGGATCCCGAGGGCGGTGGGCCACCAGGTGTTGTCCCAGGCAGAGGGGCAGGGTCCGAGGATGAGGTCTTCTCAGAGTTGAGCTTCAGTCAGTTGTACTTCATCCAGGCCGCCACGTTTCTCATTTCTTCCTGGAAACTGAGTCCGGTGTTTTCTGGGCTTTTGGTGAGGGAGAGGATGAACTTGGTGTCGTCAGTGTAGGATATGATGCTGAGCCCGTGCTGTTTGACGATGGCGGCGATGGGGGCCATGTAGATGTTGAAGAGTGTCGGGCTTAGTGAAGATCCTTGGGGCACTCCGCAGATGATGTCAGTGAGGTCGGAGAGGAAGGGGGAAAGCCTGACCCTCTGGGTTCTGCCGGAGAGAAAGGATCGGATCCAGTTGAGGGTGGACCCCTGTATTCCCGCGTTGTGGAGCATTGTGGCTAGTGTGCGGTGTGAAACGGTATTGAATGCTGTGGAAGGTCTAGGAGGATGAGGGCTGCGGTGTGGCCCTGGTCAAGAAGCATGCGGATGTCGTCGGTGGCTGCGAGGAGGTCGGTCTTTGTGCTGTGGTTGCTGCAGAAGCCTGATTGGGAGGTGTCCAGGATGCAGTTTTCTTTGATGAAAGTGGTCAGTTGGGAGTTCACGAGCCTTTCAGTAACTTTGGCTGCAAAAGCGAGGAGAGAGATAGGCCGGTAGTTCTTCAGGTCCGTAGGGTCGCCCGTTGGTTTCTTGAGGCGGGGTTTCACCTCAGCGTGTTTCCAGTCGTCGGGGCAGGAGCCGATGCAAGGGAGGAGTTGATGGCATGGGCTAGTTTTGGAGCGATGGCAGTGGCGGCTCTGTGGAAGATGTACAGGGGGCAAGGGTCCGTTGGGGCTCCTGAGTGAGTTTTCTTCATGGTTGAGGAGATGAGCTTGACAGATGCTTGTCCCAGGTGGTGATGGTTGGCTTCTCGGCCGGTGTTGAGTAGTGTGGTGCTGTCTTCTGTTGGCTTGCTGAAATTGTCGTAGAGGGCCATGATTTTCAGGTGGAAATATGAGTTGAGTTTGTTGCAGAGTTCCTGGGAAGGTGCGATGTCGGTGGCTTCGCAGGAGGGTTTCGCGAACTGCTGCATGACGTTGAACAGTTCCTTTGAGTTGGATGTGTGGTCTTGACTTTTTCGCTGATGAAGGTTCTTTTGGTTTCTCTTATACGCTGGTGGTAGTCCTTTATGGCGATCTTGCGGTTGTTGTGTGTTTCCGTGGTCTTCAGGTTCTGGCAGGATTTTTAAAGACATCTGCAGGTGAGTCTGGCTTCTTGGAATTCGGTGGTGAACCAGGCAGCCTTAGGCGGGTGTTGTTTGGCGGTCTGTTGGAGAGGTGCCAGCTTGTCGGGGCACCTTGCGACCCAGTGGTGGAGTTCCCTGGCAGCGGCGTTGGTGTCAGTGGTGGCCTTGGGGGGCTTTGGTGGAGGGTAGAGTTCAGGTTTTCCTCGGTTACCTTACTCTAGTTCCGTTGAGGCGGGCGCAGGGCGGGTGTTGAAAGTAAAATGGACACAGTGTGGCTAAAACTGATGTTTGATCCTTCCACGAAAATGGGGACGAGGGTGTGTCCTGATTTGTGAGTGGGAGTCCTCCCAAGCTGTTTCAGTCCCAAGTTGGCGAGGTTCTCGAGGAGAGCAGTGGAGTCGGGGTCCTGGCTGTTCTCGAGGTGGAAGTTCTGGTCTCCGAGCAGGATGTAGTCAGTGGAGGTGATGGCATGGGATGTGGTGAGCTCGGTGATGGTTGCCGTGGGCTGGGTGGGGGGGTCCTGGTGGTCTGTAGATGAGTGTGCCACGTAGCGTGGTCCTGGGGTTGGTCTGAATCTGGAAGTGGAGGTGTTCCGTGTTGGAGTGTGGGTCGCTCAAGCTGGAGGTGAAGAGTCGGAGGGAGGTCTTGTGTGCGATGGCAAGTCCTCCACCCGGGCGGAGTGGGCTGTCCTTTCTCTGGAATTTGTAGCCGTCAGGCATAGCTTTTGCAATGTCAGGGCCGGAGGTGGCGTTGGTCCAGTTCTCAGTGAAGGAAGCGACGCGCGAGTGTGTTGATCAAGTCCCAGATCTCTGTGGCATATCGGTGAAGGGAGCGCACGTTGAGAAGGATGCGTGGGGCTCGAACTCTGCTTCTGAGGGCTGCTGGCAGCGAATACCCAACTGGCGGAGCTGCCAGGGAGAGTGCTGCCTGGACCGAGGTCAAGGCGAATACAGGTGCTCCCCGCAGCGGTTATGTAGGGGAGGGTGGCGTGATTCGAGGAGGAGGTGGGAAAGTGGCTGGTCAGGGGGCGGGGCTAAGAGGAGGAGCAGGAGGGTCGGTAGCGCGGGAGGCGGGAAGCACTAAGGAGCTGAAGAGGAGCGGGCAGAAGCTGAACCTGTGAAATAAAATAAAGAAAACATGCACAAAACCAAATTAAGTGACACACAGACCTAAGGAATGACGAGACTCCAAGTGCACAAAACCTGTGGCAGAGTCGGGCGTGGGGCTCGAACTCTGCTTCTGAGGGCTGCTGGCGGCAAATAGCCAACTGGCGTGGCTGCCGGGAGAGGTGCTGCCTGGACTGAGGTCAAGGCGAATACAGGCACTCCCCCGCAGTGGTTGCCGTTATGTAGGGGAGGATGGCGGGATTCGAGGATGAGGTGGGAGAGTGGCTGGTCACAAGACTCCAAGTGCACAAAATCTATGGCCGAGTCGGGCATGGGTCTCGAACTCTGCTTCTGAGGGCTGCTGGTGGCAAATACCCAACTGGCAATGCAATAGGCTTGCAGTACCTGTCACCTCATGGTTCTAGTGGGAACGCACATAATTCAATATTTGAAGCATGCATGGTCCTCATGTACCATATAGGTGAAGCTTGTGCTAAGTCCCTTAGCATCCTAAAAAATTTAAAAATAAATGGGAAAAATGTGGGAGAGGTTTGCTGAGTTGGCTGCCCATGTGGAGTTTGATGTAGGGCCTAGCCTTCAGCCATTTGAAAGATGTTTGGCACCTGTCAGGGTTTGGTGACTGTGGGGGGGCTTGGCGCAAAAATGGCCACAGGCCATGCACAGCAGGAGTTGGCTATCTGCTGGGGTTGGGCACAGGGCATGGCTGCAGTCTCATCCCTGAAGCCAACTCTGTTGCGCACTCCCAAAGCAGGCACAGAACCTGTGTTCAGATGTCAGACCCTGTGGCCTATCCACATCTGTGCATGGCCAACAACTGTTCTCAGCAGAGGAATTTTGTGAATATGATTGAAAAAAATTAAATTCAATGAAAAAAACAAAGGTTAAAGTGACGTTGAAGTTACGTATGGTAAGAAGATTTTTCTTTATGTTAAAAAAGCTTAGAAATTCACTGAGCTGGGCAGGGGAAGGTAAGTGCCTGTGAGGGATTGGGTGTAGGGCCTGACCACCCAACTCCATGCAGCGCACAGCAATGGACATGTTACTTTACAATAAAAAAACATGAAAAGTCACTGAAAAAAGAAAGATTAAAGAGACATTATAGTTAGGTGATAATGGCACTTTAAAATTACCATTCTAAACTAAGAAAACCACTGAAATGCCCTTGGTATGCACTGCTAATTACATTTCATATTGCATCACTGAACTCTACAACATCATTGATAACATCATTGCAATATCTGAAATAAAAGCGTTGATAACAACACTGTGCATGGCGGAGATCGAGTTATAGTTATTATAGGGCAGAATTTATAGTTACCTGAGATAACTATAACTGGTGAATTTCAGTGGATTTGTTAGCTTAGAATGGTATGTTTCAACTGTCATTTTTACCTAACTATAACGTCCGTTTATCCTTTGTTTTTTTGTAAATATATATATTCATTGAACAAAACAAAGTTTAAAGTGATATCATAATTAGTTGCTGAAATGACATAAAAATTAATGTTTCAAAACAAAAATACCACTAAACTTCACACCTATATTTTACTGAGGTACCTATTACTTGTGTCCTATGTTCACACATATATACAAATATCTTATTAGGGCTATACATTTAAATTGTTATAGAAGTCTTAATGAAATATATTTAATGTATAAGTGTAATGATAAATGAGTTTAAGTTAGTAAAAATTATAGTTTTTTAATTTAAAAAAATAGATTGAATTAAGCATATATGAGAATGAACAAAAAAATGTTTACACATTCATTTTTTTACTTTTGAAATTAAAAGCATTGTAAATAAAATCATGAGGCACAGTTCATAGTGGTGGAAAGATGCCACTAGATTTTGCAGCTCTTAATGTTTTCTACTACATCAATATTTGCCACATTCAGAAAATGTCAATAAATTTCCATGTGAATATGCCCATCTCTATACATTAGGCCTTAAGGATTGGATACTTTGGGAAAAGTTCAAGAAAGTTCCATATGGATACCAGCAAGTCTGTTTGCATTCATTGCAATTTTTTTATATCATTTATGCAGCATGAAAAGATAATGCTCTTCTAAAGTAGAACATACCTCCCTTGTGTGTTCATTAGAGTTATGCTAGTTTATTCGTCTTAGTTAAGTATTACGTTCACCATTTGTAGACATCTTCTTCATTGTATGAAGGGCATCAGAAGCGCAATACAAGCACACAGTTTTATGGTAGTACCTTAAAAATGTAAGGCTAACAGGAAGTAAAAACCTATGTGAAGATGTAAATAATTATTTTTATGAGGCTCATGGTTAAAAATCTCTTAAAGCCTCATATGGATGGAATGCTAATGGACTAAATTCACCTACAAAAATAATTAGAAAAAAGTTTCCAATTTAAAAGCAGGGAGGAATCTCAAAAACAAATGTTGTATTATTCATAGAAACACAAAGGACTAATAAAGTCAACCTCTCGTAGTTTATTAAGTGTATTTTCTGACAAAAAGGGTGAAGTCAATATAATATTTCTAAAGAAGATGCTGAGGTACAAGTTATAGATGTAAAGTATGATGCAGTGTGAAAACTCCTACCCATTAGTGCAGAATTAGATGGCTTAGAATATCTCTTTGGTTATATGCATACACCTAATCAGAATGAAGATCGATTAGTCTCAAACCTAGAAAGGAAAATGATGCAAACTGTAGTTCACTGAAATGGATTTAGAAAGTAACTTTAGTGTCACATTTTAAATTTCATAGAGCACAGTAGCAGGTACTTACAGAAAAGCTGCTCCTCCGTTATTGTGGAGGAGTGTCGCCCCACTGCTGAAAGCCAATAGAGGCAGATGTGAAAAATAAAATGATAATAAAACTATTTTATATTCATTTTATTTTTCACTGAGCCAGAGCTAGCCGGGTCGGGCCATCCTCAGCGTTAGGGAAGAGTAATTGGCCCATCGGTTTGGACCATCTTAGGACAGCAAAACCGACATGTGCACTTAGCTTTTCTCCAACCCAGGCTGTGTTACATAGCACTGTGGAGAACAGTCCCTGGCACTATGTGAGCATGAAACCAGGCTGCTCAGACCAATCCCAGTGCTTCTCTCATGCTGGGTAATAGTATTCCCAGTGTGGTAAATAAATAATTAATTACCGGTTCTATTTTTGACTGGATACAATATAAACAGATAGCTCAATAAATAAGAGTCAAGATTCGAGGTAGCTGAAGTTGACAGGCTTTAATCAAGCATAAAAGGACAGGAACAGGACAGCCTGCATGGGAATAGGATGGCAGGGCCCGGCAGCTGCCGGGGCAGGATCTGGGAATGGTGCGCACAACTTTTAATAACAGAACATCAGTATATATAGTTGAACAAAATACATTGCATTCAATGCAGTAGGCGTAGCAGTAGGTGGAGTTTGTAGCAGTCGCGAAAGATAAGGCATACAGTGGGTGTAACAAGAGGTGTGTACAGGGCGTATACATAGACATGTGATGTAAACGTAACAGAATATGTCATAAATGGGGCAGAAACATGGAGGGGGCTACCTGAGCAGCTGGGACCTCTAACCTAGTGGTGCGCGCAAACTGGCAATGACGTGTTACCAGGAGGAACTAGGGGCTATGACTTCTGCGCTAGAAGAGGAGACTAAAGTCTGGAGTGTCAGAGCGACATGTACCCAGGCATATCTAGTATCTGGTGTTTAGAGTACATGTTGATAGAATCCAAAAGTTATCAGGGCAAAGGCTAACAGACATTAAGACTGGTGCATGCATAATTCTACATGTAGCGCTTGTGTGAGGAATATTTTATGAATATTAATACAGTATTTCTCTTACATGGAGACATAAAGGCTAGACCATGACGGAAACTATTGATGCGATTCAGTAGCTTAGGAATGCAGAGAAGGAGGGCTGGACTGATAACTAGAATCATAACATTCTCTTGGCAGACTGGGAGACAGAGCCAGGCCGAGCCGGGCACTGCGAGGCATGAAGTAAGTGAAGGGTCAGGGATACAGGTGGGGGCTGTATCGCTCCTTGGAGAGGGTTCAGGAAACAGGAGCTGAATCTGAGTCCGGGCACTTTTGAGGCCTAGAAACGGGGACAATTCAATGAATTAACGTGCACACTGTGAAACGTGGCAACGTAGCTTTACATAGGCCTAATATTCGTTGTATTCACGAAGACTGGAAACTGGCATACTAGAGATGGACACAACTGTAATTGCGTCTTTAATCGATCAGAGGGGAATACATGCATATCGATCATGCACATATAGCATAAGATGGGGAACACGTAGGCACATACAACATGGCAAAATTTACTTTTCCACATTCCCTCCTTGTGCCCTACGTTTCCATCAGGAAACATCAATATTCATGATACCATCTATCATTTCATATAGCATCATTTGCTCGTCTCGAATTGTCTTGGAACGGGATTTAGAGCGGGACTTAGGACTAGGAATACAAGAGGTAGCACAAATGCCGCAAATCGCAGGGCCACATTGTATACAGAGGCAGCAACTGAATATGATCATTACTGCAATACCTAGGAATGACAATACTTTCCATCCCCAAGCAGATATGATACTCCAGAGCCAACCGGACCATGTCCAGGTGCCTGGATTCTGGTGTAACTGATGGGCAATTTTATGAAGTCTGGTTATAGCTGAATAAACAGACGGCGCGTTATTAGGAATGAAAATGCAGCAACTAGATCCGATGACTCTACATGCTCCTCCTCTATCGGCCAGTATGACGTCAAGAACGAGACGATTTTGGAGCACGACAAATCTCATAGCAGATTGCTCTTCGGTTAAGTTACCTAGAGCAGAAGTAGTCTCATTCACTACTGCTTCAAGGGTTCTGGTTAGTCTACGTATTAACTTACTATTCTGGATAGGTCCTATAAAGAAGAAGAAACCTCTATTGAAATCTGTATACTGTTCTAGAGCAGTTTCAGTTTGATCGACAATTGGGGACTCGATCTCCCTTCTAGGTCTGACGTGTACTAGATGTGTGTTTCTGTGATAATCAGATGGGGCTAGAAAAACTGGTGGCAGTAGGAAGGCAATGTAACATGTTCCATCCCAATCGAGGGGCAGACGAACATATGCGGTCTGACCACAAACAAAATAAGAATGACGTGAGGCTTTGAAAATAGATTTCCCACTGTCACTATACTCGACAGTAGTAGTACAATCACTATGTCCTACATGTGCGGAACCATTCTTTCGGACACATAATTCGCCTTTGACTGGTAGTACTGAAATAGCAGGCAAATCTGGAGTAGTATCAGACTAATAATTACCCAAATTGTAAACTTCATTTTCTAGATCTAACCCTGTTCTATGGTAGAGACCTTGCTTGTCTGGAAAACATGTTCTATTCAGAAGGGACATATCATTGGAAGATGACGTTAACGTGGACCATGCTCCACACGAACCATTATGTGAAAACGGATAAGGAAAGAGTGGCAGAACTCCCTTCGGTGTCTGGAAAGGGGGGAGTCGACCACACACCCAACAATTAGTGGCATTGCTGGTCTGGTGTGAATAGTGTAACATTCTGATAAATGTATTATTTCTCATAGCAAGACGATAGGATAGCTCGTGAGGAGGCAGATCAATAAATGTGTGCTCTACTGTAGCATTAGAAAACTTATTTACATGAGAAATTGGAAAACATAAATGCAATGCATAACTTGTGCAGGTAACCATAAGACTTAGAAACAATGAAAAACTTAGAAAAACGATACATCTTATAGAGTTTTGACTAACTCTCTCACTATGGGGGTCTATCTCATACATGTCAGAAACCTGTCTAACCGTTTCACCCGAGGGGGACTTAGACAATTAAACTGGCTGACTTATTTTACTAGACCGGAGTTTTAACTTATACTCCTGCTGCGGAGTTTTCTCTAACAGAGGAACTTTTAGTTCAGATTTAAGTTCTGGTTTCAGGCAGTCTTTAGAAATGGAACAGTCCTTTTCGAATGTCTTTTTACGAAGTCCATGAAATTTCTTGATGTGGGACAGATGGACCCATCCCTTGCGGCCCTCCAACTTCACGGCCGTGCGGGTGGTCAGAAGGACTAGTCGTGGCTCTTTCCAACGGGGTTCCAGCGGACTTGAACGATCAAAGTTCCTTACAAGGACTAGGTTGCCTGGAATGACCTCATGCGGTTTCACTTCAGTATTGTCTGGAAATGCGGCGGCAACCTGTGAACGACAAGAGTGTAGGGCAGACATCAAGGAAGCTAGGTAATCTGTCAACATATTACTGGAAACATCTGTAATACTGCGGGGTCTAGGTGTACCCCACATGTTTGGGGGGCGGCCGAATACGACCTCATAAGGGGACAGACCTGATCTGGAGTGTGCAACCATTCGCATAAAGAATAAAGCAACTGGCAGGGCAACTAGCCAGTCTACACCTTTCTCTTTACATATCTTGGCAATACGGATTTTCAGGGTCTGATTATGTCTCTCTACGAGACCGGCTGCTTCAGGATGGCGCACACAATGGAACTTCCACTGGTACCCTAACAAAAGGGAAACATGCTTCATTAACTCAGATGAGAATGGCTGGCCGTTATCAGAATACACGACCCTAGGGAGTCCATAGCGGGGGAAGAATTCACGAACCAACTGCCTAGCAGTGGTCGCGGCTGTGTAGTCTGGGACTGGATATGCTTCTGTCCACCTGGACAAAGCGCATACAACTACAAGGACATACTTGAAACCTCGACATCGCTCCATCTGAATATAATCCATCTGAAGGACTTCAAAAGGGTGGTCAGGAGGTTGGAATCCACCTTGTTCCACCGGGACACTTTTACCTGGATTGAACTGGCAACATATCATACAAGTACGGACTTTCTGCTTAGCTGCAGCTCGTAAATGCTTGTTGAACCAAAGGTTCTGGATGCTGTCTAACATAGCTTTTTCTCCTAGATGTGCTGGACTATGTGCGGTATTGATAATGACTTGAACCATAGAGTCGGGGAGAAACCATGTGGCTTTTCCCTTCGTCACCCATCCCTGATCTGTCTGGACCCCTCCTTGTTCGGACCATTTCTTGATTTCTTCGGGAGTAGCATGTAACTGTATGTCTATGACATCTTGTGTAGGGTCCTTAACTGTCATACAAGTAGTCGGATCTGGAGTTAGTGTCTGTGTCGTGTTAGCTGGAATGTCGGGAGTCTGAGCTGTAAGCTTGGCTGTTCGATCGGCTAGATCGTTACCTTGGGAAATAATGTCAGTAACTTTCGTATGTGCCTTGCACTTCATGATAGCGATAGCTGTCGGTAAATGTATTGCGTCTAACAGAGCTTGAATGAGGAGACCATGCTGAATCTTGGTTCCATGAGAAGTCATGAAACCTCTCTCTTGCCAGAGCACTCCGAAGTCGTGTACAACTCCGAATGCGTAACGTGAATCTGTATATATGTTTACTTTCAGGTTCTTGGCACGTATGCAGGCTTGGGTCAGAGCAACTAGCTCTGCTGCTTGAGCAGACAGGGTGTCAATACGGTGAGTTTCTATAACGTCGGTTTCAGTAGTCACTGCATACGCGGCTACTAGTTCTCCTGTACTAGTTCTCATACATGAACCATCCACATAAAGTGTCAGGTCGGGATTAGGTAATGGAATGTCTGTCAGGTCTTGTCTTGGCTTAGTCATAGTGCTAACAACTTCCACAGAGTCATGTGTGGCAGGATTTGAAGTAACTGACGGTAACAGTGTAGCAGGATTTAGAATGTTGCAGCGTCTGATTTCTATGTGTGGCTGGAACAATGTCAGTTCATAACCTGTTAAACGTGCAATTGTCAAGTGCTGAGTCTGTGTTCGGTTTAAAAGAACTTCCACGGAGTGTGGAACTTGTACTGTCAGGGAGTGTCCTAACACTATGGAATCACTTTGTCTGATAGCTAGAGCTGTGGCTGCAACTGACTTGAGGCACGCAGGCAAAGCCTGGGCCACTGGATCTAATGTGCTAGAAAAATAAGCACAGGGCTTGTACTGTCCCGCTTGATCTTGTGTGAGAACAGATAATGCAGTACCATCACGTTCTGTGACAAAAAGTGTAAAAGGCTTACTGTAGTTCGGTGTAGCTAGAACGGGTGCTTGGCATAAGGCTTTCTTTAATTCATTAAAAACAAGTGTATGTTCCTGGGTCCAAGGGAGGACAGTCGATACGGCTGCCTCCTGTGTCGTTAACTGTATCAGTGGCTTAGCTAGAAATGCATACTGAGGAATCCATTGCCTGCAATAAGAAGTGAGGCCAATAAAAGCACGTACCTCCTTCTGTGTCTTGGGCTGTGGAAGACTCGCTATTAACTGGATACGGTCTGGTGTCAACTGCCTACCCCACTTGGACAGTAAGTGGACTAAGTAGATCACTTGCTGGACACAGAACTGAAGCTTCGAAGGGGACACCTTGTGCCCCTGCTCGGACAGAAAATACAGGACTGTAAGTGACGCACGCTCGCAGTCACGTTCAGAACGGGCTGTGATCAGTAGATCATCGACATACTGGAGCAGGGCAGTGTCAGTTGGCATGTGAATATTGTCTAGTTGTCTCTTAAGTGCTTGACTGTAAATACTAGGACTTTCTGTGAAACCTTGAGGAGCTCGTGTAAATTTATAGGTCCTTCCATTTAAACAAAAACCGAAAAGATACTGGCTGTCTGGATGAATCGGGACACTGAAAAATGCATTCTTGAGGTCTATGACAGTGAAAAACGTAGCTTCAGAATCAATGGCTGTCAATAGGGATGAGATATCTGGGACTACTGGATACTGGGGTATGATACATTTATTAAGCTCTCGAAGGTCAATCACTAATCGATATACTGGAGGTGCATTTGGATCAGTACGTTTCATGACTGGAATGATAGGAGAATTACATACATTGGAGTCAGTTTCTACAACCACTCCTTGAGCAATGAGCTCGTCAATAATTTTGGATAAGGCTGCTACAGCCTCAGGCGGCAATCTGTACTGTCTGATTCGTGGCAGGACTATACCTTGCTTGAGAGTCACACGATGGGGTGTGATTTGCATAAAACCTACATCAGTTGGACCTTGCGCCCATAAATGCTGCGGTACATTTGATAATCTTGGATCAAAATCGCGTAATACAAAGTGACCTTTAAAGTCACACAAAAACAATCGGATTCCTTCTGGGGAACAGCAAATAACTGCACCTAATTCTTTCAATGTTTTAATGCCCAACAAATTTTCTGGACATGATTTCGTAAGTAACAAATCAGTAGTTCGGGACAATGGACCAACTCCTAGAGTAACTGGTTTTGAAATCTCGTTAACAATCGGCTTTCCTGAAAATCCAAGGGAAACATTTCTAGAGCCTGAGAGCGGAGCCCCTGGAACCTCGTCATGACTGATAGTAGTCCTACTTGCCCCTGTATCAATCAAAAACTTTCTGTCTTTCCCTAATACTTGACTGTGTACATAGGGACCCTCTTGATCTACAGGTATCTCGATGAGAGGCAAGCCTACCTCCCTCTCTAGGCTGTTTCATGAATACTGTTGATACTCTGGATACTCTGTCTGGGCATACTGGTACATCTGCTGTGTAACATGCTGTGTTGCAGCAATAGGCTGCGGTGCTGGAGCTGTCTGTTGTGCATTCTGGGGTGACTGAGAAGTCTGTGAAACTTGTTCTTGTCTAGGCGGGCGTGGTCTTTCTTTAGTCTTACCAGTAGCTATGTTGTGTTTCAGAACTGCACACTCGTTTATAAAATGACCTGGCTGTTTACAATAATTGCAAGTCCCTTTAACGGGAGCTGCAGGATGACTGGCTTGATTCGGACCCCTCTTCTGACTGTCTTGTGGAACAGATTGTGCAACTAGTACTTTCATTTTTGTGTCTTTCATACGTCTCTTCTCGTGTTCTTGCTCTTCCCTGATTCTGTTCTGGTGATACTGGAGCATCTGGAGCATTTGTGACGGGGTACTAGCTTGCCAAGTACTTTCGACTTTCAAAACTCGATTTTTAACTTGTGGACTTGAATTCTCGACTAGTTTGGTAACAAAAAGATGAGGGTATGACTCGCTACCTGTCTTCAAACCACTGTTAATAATAAAACATTTTTCAAATCTAGAATAAAAATCACTAGTGTCTTCATCCTGTTTCTGTTTGCATGCTGAGATTGCATCCCAATCTTCCTTTTTCGTGACTAGTAACCTTGGCAAGACCTGAATCAATAACTCGGGCAATTCTTTACATTTGTCCCCAAGACCGGTACCTGGTACTCGTATTTTATCTTCAGCTTCTAGAGCTGTCCAATCAATCTTTTTCTCTCCCACCTCCCATTCTTTTTCCTTGAGTTTTTCATATACCCCTGCGGGCAACAGGACCTTTAGCATTTTAATGATATCTGGATATGTGTATTCTCCCATACGGAGCATGTCTTTTAATTCTCGATGGAACCCTGCTGGATCTTTGTCGTGACAGGGAATTAATTTCTTCATCTCTAAGAGTTCCATCTTTGTGATAGGGGTGTAAACAAATACTCGTTGCATTTCACCACCCGCTGTCCTAACTGTGTGTACTTCTCGTAACGGATGCTGTCTATCTATATAAAATGGTTTACTTTCTGGAGGTGAGACGTGAACAAAATGCGGATTCAGAAACGTTCTATATTTGTGGCGCTGTTCTAGAATGACACTAATTAAATCGGTACCTAAACCTCTCCATCTATACTGGAGTAACTCGTTCAGAACATCATGTAACGGACCTGGATCAGAATGCTGACCCTCATACAGTGTAATGAGGTGCTGGATCATATACATACCCACCAGTCGCTGCTCGGCTGGGGGCAATTTCAGAAACATTTGTGCCACTATTTCGTCTGGAAAAGTGGTAGAATCAGTAATCCATCGGACTGCTGATCGGACTAGTTCTTGTTCATGCATGGTACTAAGTTCACTATAACCGATTCGTGATTTCAGAATGTGATCGGTAGCTTGAAATACTTGTTCTAGGGAATCTTGTTCTGGTGCTGGAAGATGAAAAACTTTCTTGTGTTCTAGGCGTGAATGTCGGTCGGGAAGTCTAGTTTTACCTACATACGCTATTCTGGTGGGATTCTCGTCGTCTACCTCTTCAGTAGAAGAGTCATTTTCTTTCTCGCTTATTTGTGCTGCTTTACGTTTCTCGTGTAACCTTATTATTTCCTTACGAATTTTCTTGTACATACTCTCTATACAACTGAGTGTCCTATGTCTTCCCTCGGCTATATTATCACTCCACCATGTCAGAACTTTCATTTCGGTCGGATCTTTAGTCGGATAATCTTGTTCCCTTATTAAACAATTAATTAGAAACTTTAAAAGTATGAGCTGGGTCTCAGCTTTCCTTTGAGACATGGCTTCGCCAATACTTTCTGGGTCTGTTCCTGTACGGATGAAACGATATATTCTGTCTAGATCTTCTTTCATATTCGGTAGGGTGTCCAAATACTCGGTTACCCGTCTTACACGCAATGAATATATAACCATATTATCATCGCCTGGGACTGGATCATAACGGCATTCGGTGAGAGCTCGTCTGATATCTGCAACGGACTGATGTTTGGGCGTACGCTGTAACGCACGTTCATGTAACTCGACTAACGTTACACGTTTGTGTGGCGGCGGGGTACCAGGAGGATCTCCCCCCCCCGCGGCTCCTAAACTGGAATCGTCGACGGGTACTGTACGGGCGGGCAGAGTGACTGATGTAGCGGGTACTTGTACTGTGGGCTGGACCGGGGGTACCGTAACGGGTGCTGTAACAGGTGCCCCGGTGGCTGGAGGAACAGGAATTACATTATTTACAGGAGCGGGCGGAACAGGATTTGCATATTCCGGGACTGTGTCGTCCAAATAGGACGAAAGAAAAATATCAGCTGCGGTCGGTTTGTGACGTAGCTTAATCGGAACTAATGGCGGCTGAAAATTACATGGTGCTTCCGGGGTTGCTTTCGGCAAGCCCTCGGCAAGAAGAGGATACATACCCTTAATAAGGGCATTCCTCTGTCTGTCTGACTGTTCGGCTTTAACTCGTTCACCTTGTGGAAAAGTAAATTTTGCCATGTTCTGTGTCCCTACGTGTTCCCCATCTTATGTTATATGTGCATGATTAATATGCATATGTATTCCCTTATGATCGATTAAAGACGCAATTACAGTTGTGTCCATCTCTAGTATGCCAGTTTCCAGTTCTCGTGAAAGCTACGAGTATTAAGCCTATGTAAAGTTATGTTGCCACGTTTCACAGTGTGCACGTTAATTCCGTAAAAGTCCCCGTTTCTAGGCCTCAAAAGGGCCCGGACACCAGATTCAGCTCCTGTCTCCTGAACCCTCTCCGAGGAGCGATACAGCCCCCACCTGCATCCCTGACCCTTCACTTACTTCCTGCCTCACAGTGCCCGGCTCGGCCTGGCTCTGCCTGCCAGTCTGCCAAGAGTATGTTATGATTCTAGTTATCAGTCCAGCTCTCCTTCTCTGCATACCTAAGCTACTGAATCGCGTCAATAGTTTCCGTCATGGTCTAGTCTTTACGTCTCCATGTAAGAGAAATACTGTATTAATGGTCATTTAATATTCCTCAACACGCACTACATGTAGAAATTATGCATGCCCCAGTCTTAGAGTCTGTTAGCCTTTACCCTGATAACTTTTGGATTCTATCAACATGTTCTCTAAACATCAGATACTAGATAGTGTTTAGGTACATGTCGCTCTGACACTCCAGACTTTAGTCTCCTCTTCTAGCACAGAAGTCATAGCCCCCCAGTTCTCCTGGTAACACGTCATTGCCAGCTTGCGCGCACCACTAGGTCAGAGGTCCCGGCTCCTTGGGTAGCCCCCTCCATGTTTCCGCCACATTTATGACATATTCTGTTACGTTTACATCACATGTCTATGTACACGCCTCTTGTTACACCCACTTCAGCCTTATCTTTCGCGACTGCTACGAACTCCGCCCACTGCTACGCCTACTGTATTAACTGTAATGCAATTGTTTAACTATAAATATTGTGCACTGTTATTAAAAGTTACCCCTTATGCTCCCAGATCCTGCCCCGGCAGCTGCCGGGCCCTGCCATCCTATTCCCGTGCAGGTTGTCCTGTTGCTGTCCTTTATGCTGTATTAAAACCTGCAAACTCAAGATACCTCGAATCCTGACTCTTATTTATTGAGCTATCTGTTATTGTATATCTAGTCAAAAATAGAACAGGTATTTAATTATTTATTTACCACATAATGGCGCCCGAATAGGGACCTGCCCTTTCCCCTCGCGCCGGAGAAGCCACGCAAGCCCCCTGATCCTCTGCAGTCGTGACGGAACCATCCTGCGCAGTGGCAGATATTTCTGCTTCAAGTATCCCTCAGGCCCACGGAGGAGACGGAGGTTGCGGTCCAGCATCCAGACGAGGCGGTGGAGGAACGCGGCGAGTCCCGACCAGAGCCCAAGCCGAGAGTCCAAGGTCCGAGGTATCCGGAGGCCCACCCGTAACTGAAGTCCGAAGTTCGTAGTCCGTCGTCGTAGCAGTCCAGTCCAGTCCGAGGCCTTCCGTTCTTGCTGCCCGGTGAGTACCGTTGCTGGGGTAGTATCTAGACAGGGTCAATTAATTTGTCTCTGGTCCGTGGGTTTGGGTACGCAAATCCAACACGAAGTGTCCACCTAGGTGGATGCGGGTCCTGACGTGTCTCTTTATGAGACCGGTATGTTTCGTACTGTTTCAGCAGTGCATCTAGTAATTCTAGTAAGTTCTAGTCTCGAGAAATTCATGTGTTTCTGTTTTCAAGTATTCCAGGTAATGTTTCGATGTGTTTTCAATGTCGTGGTATGAATGAGTTGTTTCCCCAGTCATTATTGTGTTCATTGTGTATTGTATTGTGTCCAGATCCCAGTTTACGTCATGCCTCTGTTCTCCAAGTTACGTCAGTTAGGAACTAGAAAAGGTCTGCTCGAGGAAGCAGTTCCTGTCCCGCCTAGGGACAGTCCAGGTCATTTTATGTATCATAAGCATGGCATAAGTGCCATATTATATCTAGACTTATGGGTCGAGTACACTAAGGAATTAGAAGAGAAATATAGATGGCCTGTATCAGGCACATGGGATGCCGAGTGCATCATGCGAGTAGAAGAAGCATTATGGAAAATGAAAGCCAGACAGTCACAGAAAGATGCCATCGAGTTATGGCGCAAAGAATCTCATAAAAGAACCGAAAAAGAAATCAGAAAGTCAGAATTAAGTAGAGAATCCACAGAAAGAGCCCAAGAAAGGGAATTAATCGAAATAGGTGAACGAGTTAAAACCGAACAGTCAGACAGACAGAGGAATGCCCTCATTAAGGGTATGTACCCTCTTCTTGCCGAGGGATTGCCAAAAGCAACCCCGGAGGCATCCAGTAATTTTCCGTCACCCTTAGTTCCGACCAAGCTACGTCACAAACCGACCGCAGCTGATATTTTTCTCTCGTCCTATTTGGACGACACAGTCCCAGAATATGCAAACCCTGTTCCGCCAGCTCCTGTAAATAATGTAATTCCTGCTCTTCCAGTCACCGGGGCACCTGTTACAGCACCTGTTACGGTACCCCCGGTCCAGCCTACATTACAAGTACCCGCTACATCGATCACTCTGCCAGCACGAAGAGTATCAGTCGACGATTCCAGTTTAGGGGCCGCGGGAGGAGGTCCTCCTGGTACCCCGCCGCCACAGAAACGAGTAATGGTAGTCGAGTTACATGAACGTGCGTTACAGCGTACGCCCAAACATCAGTCCGTTGCAGATATCAGGCGAGCTCTCACCGAATGCCGTTATGATCCAGTTCCAGGTGATGATAGTATGGTTATATATTCATTACGCGTAAGACGGGTGACCGAGTATTTGGACACCCTACCAAATATGAAAGAAGATCTAGACAGAATATATCGTTTCATCCGTACAGGAACAGACCCAGAAAGTATTGGCGAAGCCATGTCTCAAAGGAAAGCTGAGATCCAGCTCATGCTTTTAAAGTTTCTGATTAATTGTTTAATAAGGGAACAAGATTACCCGACTAAAGATCCGACCGAAATGAGAGTTCTGACAAAATGGAGTGATCATATAGCCGAGGGAAGACACAAGACACTCAGTGGTATAGAGAGTATGTACAAGAAAATTCGTAAGGAAATAATAAGGTTACACGAGAAACGCAAAACAGCACAAGTAAGCGAGAAAGAAGACGACTCTCCTACCGAAGAGGTAGACGACGAGAATCCTTCCAGAATAGCGTATGTAGGTAGAACTAGACTTTCCGACCGACATTCACGTCTAGACTACAAGAAAACTGTTCCTTCTCTAGCACCAGAACAAGGTTCTCTAGAGCAAGTATTTCAAGCTACCGATCACATTCTGAAATCACGAATCGGTTATAGTGAACTTAGTACCATGCATGAACAAGAACTAGCCCGATCAGCAGTCCGATGGGCTACTGATTCTACCACTTTTCCAGACGAAATAGTGGCACAAATGTTTCTGAAACTGGCCCCAGCCGAGCAGCGACTGGTGGGCATGTATATGATCCAGCACCTCATTACACTGTATGAGGGTCAGCATTCCAATCCAGGTCCGTTACATGATGTTCTGAACGAGTTACTCCAGTATAGATGGAAAGGTCTAGGTACCGACTTAATTAGTATCATTCTAGAACAGCGCCACAAATATAGAACGTTCCTGAATCCGCATTTTGTTCACGTCTCACCTCCAGAAAGTAAACCGTTTTACATAGACAGACAGCATCCTTTACGAGAAGTACACCCAGTTAGGACACAGGGTGGTAAAATGCAACGAGTATTTGTTTACACCCCGATTACGAAGATGGAACTCTTAGAGATGAAAAAGTTAATTCCCTGTCACGACAAAGATCCAGCAGGGTTCCACCGTGAATTAAAAGACATGCTCCGTATGGGAGAATACACGTATCCAGATATAATTAAAATGTTAAAAGTCCTGTTGCCTGCGGGCATATATGAAAAACTCAAGGAAAAAGAATGGGAGGTGGGAGAGAAAAAGATAGATTGGGCAGCTCTAGAAGCTGAAGAAAATACACGTGTACCAGGTACCGGTCTAGGAGAGAAATGTAAAGAATTGCCCGAACTGTTAATACAAGTTTTGCCAAGATTACTAGCCACGAAAAAGGAAGACTGGGATGCAATCTCAGCCTGTAAACAGAAACCAGACGAGGATACTAGTGATTTTTATTCTAGATTCGAGAAATGTTTTAGTATTAACAGTGGTTTGACGACGAGTAGTGAGTCATACCCTCATCTTTTTGTTACTAAACTAGTCGAGAATTCAAGTCCACAAGTTAAAAATCGAGTTTTGAAAGTCGAAAGTACCTGGCAAGCTAATACTCCGTCCCAAATGCTTCAGATGCTCCAGTACCACCAGAATAGAATCAGAGAAGAGCAAGAACACGAAAGAAAACGTATGAAGACACGAAAATGAAAGTATTAGTTGCACAATCTGTTCCTCAAGACAGTCAGAAGAGGGGTACGAATCAAGCTAGTCATCCCGCAGTTCCTGTTAAAGGGACCTGCAATTATTGTAAACAGCCAGGTCATTTTATAAACGAGTGTGCAGTTCTGAAACACAACATAGCTACCGGTAAGACTAAAGAAAGACCACGTCCGCCTAGACAAGAACAGGTTTCACAGACTTCTCAGTCACCACAGAATGCACCACAGACAGTTACAGTACCGCAGCCTATAGCTGCAGCACAGCATGTTACACAGCAAATGTACCAGTATGCACAGTCCGAGTATCCAGAGTACCAGCCGTATGCATGAAACAGCCTAGAGAGGGAGGTAGGCTTGCCTCTCATCGAGATACCTGTAGATCAAGAGGGTCCCTATGTTCACAGTCAAGTATTAGGGAAAGACAGAAAGTTTCTGATTGATACAGGGGCAAGTAGGACTACTATCAGTCATGACAAGGTTCCAGGGGCTCCGCTCTCAGGCTCTAGAAATGTTTCCCTTGGATTTTCAGGAAAGCCAATAGTTAACGAGATTTCCAAACCAGTTACTCTAGAAGTAGGTCCATTGTCCCGAACTACTGATTTATTACTTACGAAATCATGTCCAGAAAATTTGTTAGGCATTAAGACATTAAAAGAATTAGGTGCAGTTATTTGCTGCTCCCCAGAAGGAATACGTTTGTTTTTACGTGACTTTAAGGGTCACTATGTATTACGTGATTTTGATCCAAGATTACTGAATGTTCCCCAGCATCTATGGGTGCAAGGTCCAACTGATGTTGGTTTTATGCAAATCACACCACATCGTGTGACTCTCAAACCAGGTGTAGTGTTACCACGAATCAGACAGTACAGATTGCCACCTGAGGCTGTAGCAGCCTTATCCAAAATTATTGACGAGCTCATTGCTCAAGGAGTGGTTGTAGAAACTGACTCCAATGTATGTAATTCTCCTATTATTCCAGTCATGAAACGTACTGATCCAAATGCAACTCCAGTATATCGATTAGTGATTGACCTTCGAGAACTTAATAAATGTATCATTCCCCAGTACCCAGTTGTTCCAGATATCTCATCCCTATTGACAGCCATTGATTCTGAAGCCACATTTTTCACTGTCATAGACCTCAAGAATGCATTTTTCAGTGTCCCCATTCATCCAGACAGCCAGTTCCTTTTCGGATTCTGTTTAAATGGAAGGAGCTATAAATTCACACGAGCTCCTCAAGGTTTCACAGAAAGTCCTAGTATTTACAGTCAAGCACTTAAGAGACAACTAGACAATATTCACATGCCAACTGACACTGCCCTGCTCCAATATGTCGATGATCTACTGATCACAGCCCGTTCTGAACGTGACTGCGATCGTGCGTCACTTACAGTTCTGTATTTCCTAGCCGAGATGGGGCACAAGGTGTCCCCTTCGAAGCTTCAATTCTGTGTCCAGCAAGTGATCTATTTAGGCCACTTACTGTCCAAGAGGGGTAGGCAGTTGACACCTGACCGTATCCAGTTAATAGTGAGTCTTCCTCAGCCCAAGACACAGAAGGAGGTACGAGCTTTTATTGGCCTCACTTCTTATTGCAGAAAATGGATTCCTCAGTATGCATTTCTAGCAAAGCCACTGATACAGTTAACGACACAGGAGGCAGCCGTATCGACTGTCCTCCCTTGGACATCTGAACATACACTTGCTTTTAATGAATTAAAGAAAGCCTTATGTCAAGCTCCTGTTCTAGCAACACCGAACTACAGTAAGCCTTTTACACTTTTTGTTACTGAACGTGAAGGTACAGCATTATCTGTTCTCACACAAGATCAAGCAGGACAATACAAGCCTTGTGCTTATTTTTCGAGCACATTAGATCCAGTAGCCCAGGCTCTGCCTGCGTGCCTCAAGTCAGTTGCAGCCACAGCACTGGCTATCAGACAAAGTGATTCCATAGTAATAGGACATTCCCTGACAGTACAAGTTCCACACTCCGTGGAAGTTCTTTTAAACCGAACACAGACCCAACACTTGACAATTGCACGTTTAACAGGTTATGAATTGACACTGTTCCAGCCACACATAGAAATCAGACGCTGCAACATTCTAAATCCTGCTACACTGTTACCGTCAGTTACTTCAAATCCTGCCACACATGACTGTGTGGAAGTAGTTAACACCATGACAAAGCCAAGACAAGACCTGACAGATATTCCGTTACCAGATCCCGACCTGACACTTTATGTGGATGGATCATGTATGAGAACAAGTACAGGAGAACTAGTAGCCGCGTATGCAGTGACTACTGACACTGAAGTTATAGAGACACACCGTATTGACACTCTGTCCGCTCAAGCAGCAGAGCTAGTTGCTCTGACCCAAGCCTGCATACGTGCCAAGAACCTGAAAGTTAATATTTACACAGATTCACGTTATGCATTCGGAGTCGTACACGACTTTGGAGTGCTCTTGCAAGAAAGAGGTTTTATGACTTCTCATGGAACCAAGATTCAGCGTGGTCTCCTTATTCAAGCTCTGTTAGATGGAATACATTTACCGACAGCTATCGCTATCATGAAGTGCAAAGCACATACGAAAGTCACTGACATTATTTCCCAAGGTAATGATCTAGCAGATCGAACAGCCAAGCTCACAGCTCAGACTCCAGACATTCCAGTTAACACGACACAGACATCCACTCCAGATCCGACTACATGTATGACAGTTAAGGACCCCACTCAAGATGTCATAGATATCCAGTTACATGCTACTCCCGAAGAAATCAAGAAATGGTCCGAACAAGGAGGGGTCCAGACAGATCAGGGATGGTTGACGAAGGGAAAAGCCACATGGTTTCTCCCCGACTCAATGGTTCAAGTCATTATTAATACCGCACATAGTCCTGCACATTTAGGAGAAAAAGCTATGTTAGACAGTATCCAGAACCTTTGGTTTAACAAACACTTACGAGCTGCAGCCAAGCAGAAAGTCCGTACCTGTATGATATGTTGTCAGTTCAATCCAGGTAAAAGTGTCCCGGTGGAACAAGGGGGATTCCAGCCTCCTGACCACCCTTTTGAAGTCCTCCAGATGGATTATATTCAGATGGAGCGATGTCGAGGTTTCAAGTATGTCCTTGTAGTTGTATGCGCTTTGTCCAGGTGGACAGAGGCATATCCAGTTCCAGATTACACAGCCGCGACCACTGCCAAGCAGCTGGTTCGTGAATTTTTCCCTCGTTATGGACTCCCTAGGGTCGTGTATTCAGACAACGGCCAGCCATTCTCATCTGAGTTAATGAAGCATGTGTCCCTTCTGTTAGGGTACCAGTGGAAGTTCCATTGTGTGCGCCATCCTGAAGCAGCAGGTCTCGTAGAGAGACATAATCAGACCCTAAAAATCCGCATTGCCAAAGTCTGTAAAGAGAAAGGTGTAGACTGGCTAGTAGCTCTGCCAGTCGCCCTATTTTATATGCGCATGGTCGCACATTCCCGATCAGGTCTGCCCCCTTATGAGGTCGTATTCGGCCGCCCCCGAACATGTGGGGTACACCTAGACCCCGAAGTATTACAGATGTTTCCAGTAATATGCTGACAGATTACCTAGCTTCCTTGATGTCTGCCCTCCACTCTTGTCGTTCACAGGTTGCCGCCGCATTTCCAGACAATACCGAAGTGAAACCGCATGAAATCGTTCCAGGATGTCTTGTACTTGTGAGGAACTTTGATCGTTCAAGTCCGCTGGAGCCCCGCTGGAAACAACCTCAACTTGTCCTTCTGACCACCCGCACGGCCGTGAAGCTGGAAGGCCGCAAGGGCTGGGTGCACCTGTCTCACGTCAAGAAATTCCATGGATACCGCATAAAAACATTGGACTGTTCCATTTTTAAGGACTGCCAGAATTCTAAAAACTGCCCTATTCTCAAGGACTGTCCCGCTACAAACTTTGATTCCAAGCCTCCCCTGTTAGAGGAAACTCCGCAGCAGGAGTATAAAAGTAAGCTCAGGTCTAGTAAAATAAGTCAGCCAGTTTAATTGTCTAAGTCCCCCTCGGGTGAAACGGTTAGACAGGTTTCTGACATGTATGAGATAGACCCCCATAGTGAGAGAGTTAGTCAAAACTCTATCAGATGTATCGTTATTCTATGTTTTCTTCTATTTTTGAGTTTGATGGTTACCTGCACAAGTTATGCATTGCATTTATGTTTTCCAATTTCTCATGTAAATAAGTTTTCTAATGCTACAGTAGAGCACACATTTAGTGATCTGCCTCCTCACGAGCTATCCTATCGTCTTGCTATGAGAAATAACACGTTTATCCGTATGTTACACTATTCACACCAGACCAGCAATGCCACTAATTGTTGGGTGTGTGGTCGACTCCCCCCTTTCCAGACACCGAAGGGAGTTCTGCCACTCTTTCCTTATCCGTTTTCACATAATGGTTTGTGTGGAGCATGGTCCACGTTAACGTCATCCTCAACAGATATGTCCCTTCTGAATAGTACATGTTTTCCAGACAAGCAAGGTTTTTCCCATAGAACAGGGTTAGATCTAGAAAATGAAGTTTATAATTTAGGTAATTATTCTTCGAATTTTATGGTCCTGAATGTTCAGTCTGATACTACTCCAGACTTACCTGCTATTTCAGTACTACCAGTCAAAGGCGAATTATGTGTCCGAAAGAATGGTTCCGCACATGTAGGACATAGTGATTGTACTACTATTGTCAAGTATAGTGACAGTGGGAAATCTATTTTCAAAGCCTCACGTCATTCTTATTTTGTTCGTGGTCAGACCGCATATGTTCGTCTGCCCCTCGATTGGGATGGAACCTGTTACATTGCCTTCCTACTGCCACCAGTTTTCCTAGCCCCATCCGATTATCATAGAAACACACATCTAGTACACATTAGACATAGAAGGGAGATCGAGTCCCCGATTGTCGATCAAACTGAAACTACTCTAGAACAGTATCAAGATTTCAATAAAGGATTCTTCTTCTTTATAGGCCCTGTCCAGAATAGTAAGCTAATCCGTAGGTTAACCAGAACCCTTGAAGCAGTAGTGAATGAGACTACTTCTGCTCTAGGTAACTTAACCGAAGAACAATCTGCTATGCGATTTGTCGTGCTCCAAAATCGTCTCGTTCTTGACGTCATACTGGCCGATAGAGGAGGAGCATGTAGAGTCATCGGATCTAGTTGCTGCATTTTCATTCCTAATAACGCGCCGTCTGTTTATTCGGCTACAACCAGACTTCATAAAATTGCCCATCAGTTACACCAGAATCCAGGCACCTGGACATGGTCCGGTTGGCTCTGGAGTATAATTTCTGCCTGGGGATGGAAAGTATTGTCATTCCTAGGTATAGCAGTAATGATCATTTTCAGTTGCTGCCTCTGTTTACAATGTGGCCCTGCGATTTGCGGCATTTGTGCTACATCCTGTATTCCAAGTCCTAGTCCTAAATCCCGTTCCAAGACAATTCGAGACGAGCAAATGATACTGTATGAAATGATAGATGGTATCATGAATATTGATGTTTCCTGATGGAAACGTAGTGACAAGGAGGGAATGTGGAAAAGTAAATTTTGCCATGTTCTGTGTCCCTACGTGTTCCCCATCTTATGTTATATGTGCATGATTAATATGCATATGTATTCCCTTATGATCGATTAAAGACGCAATTACAGTTGTGTCCATCTCTAGTATGCCAGTTTCCAGTTCTCGTGAAAGCTATGAGTATTAAGCCTATGTAAAGTTATGTTGCCACGTTTCACAGTGTGCACGTTAATTCAGTAAAAGTCCCCGTTTCTAGGCCTCAAAAGGGCCCGGACACCAGATTCAGCTCCTGTCTCCTGAACCCTCTCCGAGGAGCGATACAGCCCCCACCTGCATCCCTGACCCTTCACTTACTTCCTGCCTCACAGTGCCCGGCTCGGCCTGGCTCTGCCTGCCAGTCTGCCAAGAGTATGTTATGATTCTAGTTATCAGTCCAGCTCTCCTTCTCTGCATACCTAAGCTACTGAATCGCGTCAATAGTTTCCGTCATGGTCTAGCCTTTACGTCTCCATGTAAGAGAAATACTGTATTAATGGTCATTTAATATTCCTCAACACGCACTACATGTAGAAATTATGCATGCCCCAGTCTTAGAGTCTGTTAGCCTTTACCCTGATAACTTTTGGATTCTATCAACATGTTCTCTAAACATCAGATACTAGATAGTGTTTAGGTACATGTCGCTCTGACACTCCAGACTTTAGTCTCCTCTTCTAGCACAGAAGTCATAGCCCCCCAGTTCTCCTGGTAACACGTCATTGCCAGCTTGCGCGCACCACTAGGTCAGAGGTCCCGGCTCCTTAGGTAGCCCCCTCCATGTTTCCGCCCCATTTATGACATATTCTGTTACGTTTACATCACATGTCTATGTACACGCCTCTTGTTACACCCACTTCAGCCTTATCTTTCGCGACTGCTACGAACTCCGCCCACTGCTACGCCTACTGTATTAACTGTAATGCAATTGTTTAACTATAAATATTGTGCACTGTTATTAAAAGTTACCCCTTATGCTCCCAGATCCTGCCCCGGCAGCTGCCGGGCCCTGCCATCCTATTCCCGTGCAGGTTGTCCTGTTGCTGTCCTTTATGCTGTATTAAAACCTGCAAACTCAAGATACCTCGAATCCTGACTCTTATTTATTGAGCTATCTGTTATTGTATATCTAGTCAAAAATAGAACAGGTATTTAATTATTTATTTACCACAACCTACTTCGATCAATTCCCTTTCTTGGGCTCTTCCTGAGAATTCGCTACTTAACTCTGACTTTCTGATTTCTTTTTCGGTTCTTTTATGAGATTCTTTGCGCCATAACTCGATGGCATCTTTCTGGGACTGTCTGGCTTTCTTTTTCCATAATGCTTCTTCTACTCGCATGATGCACTCGGCATCCCACGTACCTGATACGGGCCATCTATATTTCTCTTCTAGATCTTTAGTATACTCGACCCACAAGTCAAGATATAATATGGCACTTATGCCATGCTTATGATACATAAAATGACCTGGACTGTCCCTAGGCGGGACAGGAACTGCTTCCTCGAGCAGACCTTTTCTAGTTCTTAACTGACGTAACTTCGTGAACAGAGGCATAACTTAGACTGGAGTCTAGACACAATACAATACACAATAAAACACAATAATAACTTGAAAACAAATCACTCATACCACGACATTGAAAACACATGAAATAACATTTAAAATAACAGTTCGGACAGAATATTACCTGAAACACTGAGAACAGAACACATGAATTTCTCGAGAACAGAACTGACTAGAATGACTAGATGTACTGCTAAAACAGTACGAAACTTACCGGTCCCATAAAGAGACACGTCAGGACCCGCATCCACCTAGGTGGACACTTCGTGTTGGATCTGTGTACCCAAACCCACGGACCAGAGACAAATTAATTGACCCTGTCTAGATACTACCCCAGCAACGGTACTCACCGGGCAGCAAGAACGGAAGGCCTCGGACTGGACTGGACTGCTACGACGTCGGACTACGAACTTCGGACTTCAGTTACGGGTGGGCCTCCGGATACCTCGGACCTTGGACTCTCGGCTTGGGCTCTGGTCGGGACTCGCCGCGTTCCTCCACCGCCTCGTCTGGATGCTGGACCGCAACCTCCGTCTCCTCCGTGGACCTGAGGGATACTTGAAGCAGAAATATCTGCCGCTGCGCAGGATGGTTCCGTCACGGCTGCAGAGGGTCAGGGGGCTTGCGTGGCTTCTCCGGCGCGTGGGGAAAGGGCAAGTCCCTGTTCGGGCGCCATTATGTGGTAAATAAATAATTAATTACCGGTTCTATTTTTGACTGGATACAATATAAACAGATAGCTCAATAAATAAGAGTCAAGATTCGAGGTAGCTGAAGTTGACAGGCTTTAATCAAGCATAAAAGGACAGGAACAGGACAGCCTGCATGGGAATAGGATGGCAGGGCCCGGCAGCTGCCGGGGCAGGATCTGGGAATGGTGCGCACAACTTTTAATAACAGAACATCAGTATATATAGTTGAGCAAAATACATTGCATTCAATACAGTAGGCGTAGCAGTAGGCGGAGTTTGTAGCAGTCGCGAAAGATAAGGCATAAAGTGGGTGTAACAAGAGGTGTGTACAGGGCGTATACATAGACATGTGATGTAAACGTAACAGAATATGTCATAAATGGGGCGGAAACATGGAGGGGGCTACCTGAGCAGCTGGGACCTCTAACCTAGTGGTGCGCGCAAACTGGCAATGACGTGTTACCAGGAGGAACTGGGGGCTATGACTTCTGCGCTAGAAGAGGAGACTAAAGTCTGGAGTGTCAGAGCGACATGTACCCAGGCATATCTAGTATCTGGTGTTTAGAGTACATGTTGATAGAATCCAAAAGTTATCAGGGCAAAGGCTAACAGACATTAAGACTGGTGCATGCATAATTCTACATGTAGCGCTTGTGTGAGGAATATTTTATGAATATTAATACAGTATTTCTCTTACATGGAGACATAAAGGCTAGACCATGACGGAAACTATTGATGCGATTCAGTAGCTTAGGAATGCAGAGAAGGAGGGCTGGACTGATAACTAGAATCATAACATTCTCTTGGCAGACTGGGAGACAGAGCCAGGCCGAGCCGGGCACTGCGAGGCATGAAGTAAGTGAAGGGTCAGGGATACAGGTGGGGGCTGTATCGCTCCTTGGAGAGGGTTCAGGAAACAGGAGCTGAATCTGAGTCCGGGCCCTTTTGAGGCCTAGAAACGGGGACAATTCAATGAATTAACGTGCACACTGTGAAACGTGGCAACGTAGCTTTACATAGGCCTAATATTCGTTGTATTCACGAAGACTGGAAACTGGCATACTAGAGATGGACACAACTGTAATTGCGTCTTTAATCGATCAGAGGGGAATACATGCATATCGATCATGCACATATAGCATAAGATGGGGAACACGTAGGCACATACAACATGGTAAAATTTACTTTTCCACACCAGCATGAGAAAAGCGTCGGGATTGGGATCTGGGAGCTTCCACAATGTGCATCAGCCCTGGACTGCCAGAGTTGAGGATCAGGAGAGAGGAGCAAGGCGGACGCAGCCAGAGCTGTAGGTAGGTACAATTTTAGAATTTTTAATTATGTCTTCTGTGCTTTTTTTACATTTCACCACGCTGCCTCACCACTTCGCAGTTGCAAATGAAAATGCAGTGGCGAGAAGCAGTCACTTCATAATTATATTAAAACATTAGATGTAGACTTTTAAAAAAGATATGTATTATTCTGACTCCAGATCTGCCTACCTTGACTATATGATGCAAGCCAATATTTCAGAGTCAATGCATGTACCAGCCTATATTTGAAATGTAATATTTTGGTACCATACAAGAGAAATGCAATAAACCTCCAATAAGCAGATATCTGGTGCAGAATGGGAATGTTGCTTTTTTCTGAATCCCACATTTCTTTCAAGAGGCATTATCTTAATCCACAAAAAACCTGGTCAGCAAAGCAGAATAATTTATTTAGAGCTGTGAATTAACTTCGAGATGCTCTTCGAGTTAGTACTTGTTGAAGGTATAGCAAAACTTACCACATGAATGTCTCTTTCTGAAAAACCTGAAAATTAGTGCAGATATTATTAATGAATGTTATTTTTTTTTATATTATTAGAAAATTAGTTACTAGTTAATGTATAATAAAATATACGATTATAAAACCAGTCACAATTTTAGAAGAAAAGCAAATGTGGTTTATAACTGTGATATTGTAAAATTCTCACTGACTGATTAAACCAACTATGGATAAGATCATATAATCTCTTACAGGTTAGATCTCTTAATGTCTTTGTTCCATGAATAGAACATATACAACCATTTAACAACTCTCACAACGCAAGTGCATTCCTGATTTGCATGACCTTGAAGAGTGAAATAAATAAGCAAACCTAATAGTTCAAAATAAGTAAACTGAACAGTTCACGTTAGGTAGAACTTAAACATTTAATCAGTCAGGAACAGGTGTATTGGAAATAAGATGAAGACTTGGTATGCGCCCCAGATATACCGCAAGTGACCTTTAGTGCCACGTTATTAAGTGCTGTCCATACATTTTCTGGGACATCAATTCCATTAAATATCTTTGTGGGGGTCTGAGAGGAAGAAGTGGGTATTAATATATATACATACATACATACAAATGTTGTTCTAAAGGAGAAGCATTCATCTTATTTGAAACTGTTGGTCTTAATAGATTCTATATTTTGAGTTTAAAACTGATTAAAGCTTGAAGTAATGTCCTAAGTAGACAAGGGTGTGTCGCTCCCCCTCCGCACAGCACCGCCTGTGTCTCCCTGCCCCAGCTGCCACTGCCGCTGCTGAGGACTTTCGAGGCCCTCCACCACCCGCAGGCTACCACCTGCGCCTCATCCCTGGGGGCCAGTGGTAGGCCGTAGGTAGGTTTGTTCATCCTCCGCTTTATTGCTTTTATTGTATTGTCTGTATTTTCATTGTTGTGTCTGTGACTGCTGCTGTCTGTCTTCCCCCGCTGCCTGTATGTGATCTGTGCCCCTTTTTCTTCCCTCTGTTCCCCTCGCTGTCCCCTTGCTCTCTCTGCGCAGTCTTTCCTTATGTACCCCTCGCTGCCCCCGTGTCCCTGCCCGGTTTTCTCTTCTGTTCCCCTCGCTGCCCCTGTGCCTTTCTGCCCGTTCTGCCTTCTGTTCTTAGCTGCCCCTGTATTTCTGTATTCTGTAGTTTGCCTCTGTGCCACTTGTTTTTCCGGTATTTCTGTGCCCTTTTTGCCTTCGGTGTCACTCGTTTTTCCCTTGTTTTTGTGCCCCTTTTGCCTTCTGTTCCACTCGTTGTTTGTGCCCGTCTGCCTTCTGTGCCACTCGTTTTTCCCTTATTTTTGTGCCTCTTTTGCCTTCTTTTCCACTCGTTTTTGTGCCCTTCATCCCTCTGTTCCACTCGTTTTTTTGTGCCCTTCTGCCCTCTGTGCCACTCGTTGTTCCCTCGTTTTTGTGCCTCTTTTGCCTTCTGTTCCACTAGTTTTTTTGTGCACTTCTGCCCTCTGTTCCACTCGTTTTTTCGTGCCCTTCTGCCCTCTGTGCCACTCGTTTTTCCCTCATTTTTTGTGCCCTTCTGCCCTCCGTGCTACTCGTTTTTTTTGTGCCTTTCTGCCTTCTGTTCCACTCGTTTTTAGTGCCCTTCTGCCCTCTGTTCTGCTCGTTTTCCCTTGTTTTTGTGCCCCTTTTGCCTTCTGTTCCACTCGTTTTTTGTGCCCTTCTGCCCTCTGTTCCACTAATTTTTTGTGCCCTTCTGCCCTCTGTGCCACTCGTTTTCCCCTCATTTTTTGTGCCCTTCTGCCTTCTGTTCTACTCATTTTTGTACTCTTCTTCCCTCTGTTCCACTCGTTTTTTTGTGCCCTTCTGCCCTCTGTGGCACTCGTCTTTCCCTCGTTTTTGTGCCTCTTTTGCCTTCTGTTCCACTTGTTTTTTGTGCCCCTCTGCCCTCTGTGTCACTTGTGTTCCCCTCGTTTCTGTGCCCCTTCTTCCTTCTGTTACCTTTGTTGTCCCTCACCGCCCGCGCCGCTGCGTCCCCGCCCCCCTGACTGCCCACTGCCCATTCGCTGCCCCTGCCTCCCAGCGGCTCCTCCCTCCCACCTCCCCATATATGCCGGCTGCGCGCCGAAGGCACGCCTAAGGCAAGCCTGTCCGCGCCCGTCTGCGCCTAGACCACGCCCAGTGCCAGAACCCCTGACCACGACGACTGCCGCCACTACGACGCCAGCACTCTGCATGCTCTCAACTCCGGACGGAGCCACACCTGCTTCAAGGCCACCCCGAAACGCACACACGTCCCCTTTACCTGCCTGTACTGCAGCTACACCATCCTCAGAGCTGACGAAACACCCGCCAAGAAAGACCCCAACCACTTCCGATGCATACTACTGAACACCTGCTCTGCACGCAAGCATGCCGTTGAGCTCTGGGACCTGCTCGACACAACAACCCCAGATGTCACCTTCCTGAGAGAGACCTGGTTTAATGACTCCTCCGCATCCGATATCGCCATAGCCATCCCAGACAGCTACAAGATCACCTGCAGAGACCGCACCAACGGAGTCAGAGGAGGAATCACCATCGTCCACAAGAACAGCATCAGGGTCTCGACTAGCACCAACGACTCACTCAGCACCGACGATCCCATGCATTTCCAGATCCACACAGACCCTAACTCCACAATCAGAGGCACCCTCGTCTGCCGACCCCCGGACCCCTCCCCCAGTTCAGCGACTCCATCGCCGACTTGATCAGCACGCACGCCCTGACCTCCACCGACTACATCCTCCTCGGAGACCTGAACTTTCACCTTGTGAACAACAATGACAACAACTCCACAACCCTGATCGCCAACCTTGCCAACCTCGGACTGAAGCAACTCGTCACAACGCACACCCACTCTGCCGGCCACACGCTCGACCCCGTCTTCTCCTCAAGCCTACACGTCTCCTTCAGCCACACCAATAAACTCCTCTGGACTGGCCACCGCTGCATCCACTTCACCTTCCAGAAACCCACCACATGCCACCACACCCAACAGATCCCCCGCCGCTGCTGGAGCAAAATCACCGAAGACCAACTACATGCAAACCTCGCTCTCAGCCCACCCACCGAACCCTCCAACACCGACGACGCTGCCCACAGCCTCAGACGCTGGATCGAGGACTGCACCAACACCCTCACCCTGCTGAAGAACCCCCCCCACAGAGACAAAAGCAAGAGGGCCAGATGGTTCACCCCTCCAAGCAAGCCTGCCGGAAACTAGAGAAGAAATGGCACAGTGAACAAACTTCAGGCAGCCACGCAGTACACAAAGACGCCATCCACAACCACCATCACCTCATCAGGGTGGCCAAGAGGACCTCCTTCAAAGACCACCTCGACAACAATGCACACAATGGCAAGGAGCTCTTCAACATCGTGAAGGAACTCTCCAACCCCAGCTCCAACACCAACCACATCCCGCCGTCCCAAGCCCTGTGTGACTCCCTCGCCACCATCTTCCACCGCAAGATAGCAGACATCTATGACAGCCTCAACACCCAGACAGCCCCAACAGACAGCAACACAACAGACCCACTGCACACCATCGACCACGACCCCCTGCTAGCCTGGGCCAGTATGAGCTTCGATGACACCATCAAGACCATGCGCACAATCCCCTATAGCTCTCCGTCGAATCCATTCCCACACCAGGTCTTCAACAGAGCAAGCAGATCCATCGCACCCCACCTGCGCAACATCATCAATCTCTCCCTCGAGACCGCGACCTTCCCAGAGATCTGGAAACATGGCGAGATCAATGACCTACTCAAAAATCCCAAGGCAGACACAAGAGACCTCAAGAACTTCCGGCCCATCCCTCTACTCCCCTTACCGGCCAAGGTCATCGAGAAAACCATCAACAGACAGCTAACCTGATACCTCAAAGAAAACAGAATCCCTGACCCTTCCCAGTCAGGGTTTTGCAGCAACCACAGCACCGAGACTGCCTTCATCACCACGACCGACGACATCAGGACCCTGCTGGACAACGGTGAGACCACAGCACTCATCCTCCTAGACCTCTCTGCCACCTTCGACACCGCCTGCCACCGCACACTACAGGCCCGCCTCCACGCCGCAGGGATCCGAGACAAGGCTCTGGATTGTACCACCTCCTTCCTCTCTGGCAGAACCCAGAGCATTCCATTCAAAGCCTCCGAGATCATCTGCAGCGTATCCTAGGGATCCTCCCTCAGCCCGGCGCTGTTCAACATTTACATGGCCCCGCTCGCACACGTAGCCCGTCAGCACCACCCCAACATAATCTCCTACGCTGAAGACACTCAGCTGATCCTCTCCTTCACCAAGGACCCTATCACCGCCAAAGCCAACCTCCACGAAGGAATGAAGGCCGTCGCCGACTGGATGAAGACCAGCCATCTGAAGCTAAACTCAGGCAAGACGGGGGTCCTCATCCTCGGCTCCAATTCTTCAGCCTGGGACAACTCCTGGTGGCTGACAGCACTGGGGGCAGCCCCGACACCCACTGACCACGCACGCAACCTTGGAATCATCCTCGACTCAACACTCACAATGACCAAGCAAGTCACCGCCGTCTCCTCCTCCTGCTTCAACACCCTCCACATGCTCCGCAAGGTCTACAGATGGATCCCGACAGATACAAGAAAGACAGTCACCCAGGCCCTCGTCAGCAGCAGACTTGACTACGGAAATGCCCTCTACGCGGGAGCCCCGACCAAGCATCAAATGACTACAACGCATCAAAAATGCCTCAGCACGACTGATCCTCGACGTACCACTCCACGGCCACATCACCCCCACCTGAGAAACCTGCGCTGGCTCCCTGTCAACAAGAGGATATCCTTCAAGCTCCTCACACAAGGCTCTCCACAAGACCGACCCAGCCTACCTCAACAGACGGCTCTCCTTCTACATCCCCAACCACCAGCTATGCTCCGCCGACCTCTCACTCGCCAGTGTCCTGCGCATCCGAAGAACAACCACCGGTGGTAGATCCTTCTACCACCTAGCCTCCAAGACATGGAACACCCTCCCACTGGGCCTACAACAGACCCAAGACCTGCTGACCTTCAGGAGTAAACTCAAGACCTGGCTGTTCGGGCAGTAGCGCCCACTTCCCCCAGCGCCTTGAGACCCTCGCAGGTGTGTAGTGCGCTTTACAAATGATTGATTGATTGATTGACTGATGTGCGCTCCTTACTCACTCTTCCACTGGAACCAATCTACACTCCAATGAAGAGGTACCATCAGACCAAAACCAGGCTTGGGTTGCTTGTGTTCCGGTTCAGAGAGGGCCTGGCTTGGCAGTTCGGGCTGGACTATTCCTACTGGAGCAGCACCAAGACTGTCTGGCAACCGGCTGGGTCTAATCTGAGGTGGCATGGAGGGCAAAAGAACAATGGTTTGGAATGCTACCCAGAACGATTGCCAGTGGTCAAACTTACTGCAAGTATTCCTCCCATCACCTTTTGTATATTTGACACATTCTATACGATGTGTGCATTAATGCACAGCATACACATTCATTGAAGGATTACACCAGTTTACCAACCAATAGTAACGTATATTGCAATCAGTGAAAACTTTATGCATATGATTTATTTCTAGCAGAATGCATTATATTTCTCTTATTAAAATGGGTTCTCAGACCCAATGGGCCCGATTCACAGAACTGATTTAAGACAAAATCCTAAACTTACTACTTTTGGTATTCACAGAAGTTAGGATTTTGTCTTAAGACAGACTTAAGACAGACTTAAGACAGACTTAAGTTACGATTCTGTCTTAAGTCTGTCTTAAGTCTGTTTTAAGACAAAATCCTAACTTCTGTGAATACCAAAAGTAGTAAGTTTAGGATTTTGTCTTAAGTTAGTTCTGTGAATCAGCCCCACCATTCCTACATATACACAGTGTTCCCGATTCACAGAACTACTTTAAGACAAAATCCTAAACTTACTACCATTTACTCATTTTGGTATTTCACAGAAGGCACTTACTCATTTTGGTATTCACAGAAGGCACTTACTCATTGATGAGTAAGTTCCTTCCGTGAATACCAAAATTAGTAGGTGCACTTACTCATTTTGGTATTTACAGAAGGCACTTACTCATCAATGAGTAAGTGCCTTCTGTGAATACTTACTCGTTTTGGTATTCACTGAAGGCACTTACTCACCAATGAGTAAGTGTCTTCTGTGAATACCAAAATGAGTAAGTGCCTTCTGTGAATACCAAAATGGTAGTAAGTTTAGGATTTTGTCTTAAGTTAGTTCTGCGCATTGGGTCATTTGTTTATACTGTGTGTATTTATCATCTCACCACACTTTAGGCACAGCTTACTCTAGATCCAAATTATTGACAGTTAGGATACCAAGTTCACTGCAAGATGTTTGTATATCACCAGGAAATGTTGTGGGTGACCCCCCCCCCCCCCCAAAGTTGCCAAGCCTCGCCCAGCCTACCCACTGGCCACTCCACATAGTATTCCCAGTTGTTACAGCAAGTCAGAAGTGAAGTGTCCTTAATAAATGTATGCATGGAGCACGCAATACAAATGAGTCTAAAATGTACTGCTATCTTTTTTAATTCAGACTTCCTGTTACCAGGACCAAAACAAAAGAGATAGCTGCTTGAATTAATCATCATCACTGGCATTGCTCCGGTAGCATTCCATTCCATCATGTTTTTGCACAATGAATCATTCGGGTGCAAATCTCTCTTAATGTCACCAAACAGGGGCAGTCCAAATCGAACCGCTAGGCCACGTCAGCACTGAATGGGAAAAGAAGCTACTTCAGACCACTTTCGGCCATTTTGAGCCTTATTGGCCCAATGCAGCTTGAGTGTTGTCACCTGCATAGGGCTATGTGAATCGATGCTTGTACATTTGTTATTCACACTGACCATAAAAGAAGTGCTTGCGATTTGAAATTATTAAAGTTGTAAAGTGATATTGTTGATATGTGACTCAGAATGATACCACTTACTTAAATAGGAAACTGCATTTGAGTCTTCTAAAGCCACATTATTACAGGATCCGTAAAATATTGATATATGCGCCTGACATGGGAATGCTGCTCCTTAGTGTGAGACCTTGTCCACCGCTGACAGTGGGTCTGCAGCCTGCATGGGTGGGCAGAGTTATTCTGTGTTAAGCTGCCTCTCGCCTTGCTTCTGATTAGCAGGTCATATTGCTGCAGGAAGAACACGTAAATAATGAATATGAATAGTCGTATGAAAAGCAACCGAGAACCCACAATGACAACCATATGAATTAATGAAGTTAAAGTTGGACGGACTCCAACGGAGGGAGCTGCCAATTTTCAGTGCACATTCCTCGGCATCTTTTTTTCCGCTTCGCCTATCTTAGAGAGCCAACAAACAATTAACACTTGTTCTGTGGGAAATATGTTCGGCTTAAAGCAATATTTCACATGTTTGAAAAAGCAGCAAAAATATAGAAGCAGTGAACTGCTTGTACCTGATCATATGGGGAACTAGACTTCACCAGCACGCCTTCCTGAAATTGCAATTATCCTACGTACATTAAAATGTGTTTCTGTGCACGCAAAATCTGTAATTGGAACAGTTGTGTTATCAATGTTAACGGATCAACGCTTACTAATTTAAGAGATAATAGCACAGAAGTTGGGCTGCTTTTTCCCAACATTATAACAGCATTTAGAAAATGTTAAGTTTACATACACACACACATATATATATTTATCATCTTCCGCATGGAACTCTTTCTTGACCTCACCTGCTGATTATGACCAACTGGGGACATTGCTCAACACTGCTGAGGGCAAGGCAGGTGCCTACTTACCGCCACAAAGACCGCTGCTGGGCGCTGGGCTGCTGACGCCGCTGTTTCCTCCCGCCGCCGGCGCCAACCTCCACCCCGGCTGCCGAGGGGAGGAACTACGGTTCCCAGCGTCCCTTGCGGTAACAGACGACCACTTCCTCTCCCGTGCGCCCGGAGGCGCATAAAATCACGGAGCTCCCTCGAAGGAGCGGGGACATTGCTCAACACTGCTGAGGGCAAGGCAGGTGCCTACTTACCGCCACAAAGACCGCTGCTGGGCGCTGGGCTGCTGACGCCGCTGTTTCCTCCCGCCGCCGGCGCCAACCTCCACCCCGGCTGCCGAGGGGAGGAACTACGGTTCCCAGCGTCCCTTTCGGTAACAGACGACCACTTCCTGTCCCATGCGCCCGGAGGCGCATAAAATCACGGAGCTCCCTCGAAGGAGCGGGGACATTGCTCAACACTGCTGAGGGCAAGGCAGGTGCCTACTTACCGCCACAAAGACCGCTGCTGGGCGCTGGGCTGCTGACGCCGCTGTTTCCTCCCACCGCCGGCGCCAACCTCCACCCCGGCTGCCGAGGGGAGGAACTACGGTTCCCAGCGTCCCTTGCGGTAACAGACGACCACTTCCTGTCCCGTGCGCCCGGAGGCGCATAAAATCACGGAGCTTCCTCCGCGTCGTGGACGCGCACGGACGGCACCGGGCGGAGCCCGGGCAGAGGGCGGGCCGTCTGTGGCCGTCAGAGGCTGGAGGAGGCTGGGCTGGGCCATCCCCCTTGGTTGTTCCCTTTCATCATCCTTGGAACGCACGTCAGGTCAGTGACAAAACACTGTATATCGTTTCTATAACAGCTTTTGAACTATGGGGAAAAAGACACTGGCTGTAACAAGGCCAAAAGACTCCCTTAAAATGGCCCACCCATCAATTACCACCACTCCGCGGCCAACACTGACCGCCATTGATAAAATGCTCCAGAAAACAATTGATGTTGTTGCAACTGCCATTCAGAACACAGAAAGACGTCTTTCACTCCCATCTAGTTTGCCCCCCACTGTGCTGAATCACGACAATTCAATGGACTCTTTACTTGCTGCCTCTTATGCAGGACTTCCAGGCACAGATTCAATCGAGAACTGTATAATTGTGGACACGGCCCCGGTGCCACAAACTACCCCAGGTAGTAGGTTATCATCAACTCCTACTCTGCTTAGGGACGATACAAACATTAGTCACGATTCCTGTGAACCATGGGTAAACGACCACCCATGCTTAAATGGTATCGACTCACAGGTGGATTCTGATACATCAATTACCGAGGGAGATAAAAGCGACAGTATTTCTGTGCGAACCAGGGGCCAGAAAGCGAAAAGAAAAATGAAACATCTAAATATTGAGTCGCCATTAAAAACACATAGAACTAAAGGAGGGCGCAAGCGTAATCGGAGGGCTCCTGCCCCCGTAGAACAGGAAAGGAGTAAGGGCAAAGACGAAATTATGGCAGCTAAAAATGTATCCTCAGAAGTCACTGCAGCATCAGGGAATGAGGCATTTTGGGGGAGGATGGAGACACTACTGTCCACACTCCTAGGTCCAATCAATCAACAAATTTTAAATTTGGATAAAAGGCTGAAAGTATTGGACGATCATGTATTAAAACTGGGCACAGGGCAGACTCCTATTAATAAAGCTGATAATGGGACACTAAGTTCTACTAAGGCCAAAAATAGTGGTCCCAACACTAACACTAATTTAAAAACAGTTGGCAATAACAAACCGATTCCAACTGTGCCAACACCTAGCACTAGTAAAGATCAACCCCTACTAAAACAGGCCCCTAATTTGAACTCAACCAAAACAACAAGCGTGTCAAGGACGAACCCTAAAAAAGATATAAGCAAAAGGGCTCCAATCCATCAATCTAATAACAATCCCCAAAATTATCCCACAGTCCAACCTGAATCCAACGCATCAAATTACAGGAAGAAGATGCCTACCCGCATCAATCTTCCCCCTGAATCCGGGGCATACGTGTTGGTTTTGGTGAATGTCCCTAAACTAAAGAATGATCAAGAGGAAAACTACATAACCCTTAATAATAGGATTCTCCACTGGTTATCCACTAACTGTAATTTCCCAATGGAAGGAGCAAGGGAGATTATCCAAACACAAAGAGTCGGGTGGGTGGGTCCACTGAGAAAAAAGTTTGAGGGAGACTGTGTTGTAATCAACTTTAGGTCCCCGCAATGGGCCCAAAAAACCCTTGCCAATGCACCACTAGCCTCGCCCTGGGAATTTAATACGACCTTGCTTCCCCTGGGTTATTTTTATAGACATCTAGCCCCAACTCCCAATCCCATGTTTAATTCGGCCGCACAATCTCAGGAGCGAAATCTTAGAATCAGGGATTTATATCCATCCCACCAATTGAACCAAGATTTCAATCCTATGAACGGCCAAGCCCAGAGCTATCAGGCTAAACCCATGGGACATCTAACACCGTATTCACACTTCCCCACCATGCCTCGGCATAACTATAGCGGGAGGCCACACTTCAGTCCCAATGTAAATCCCAATCCAGGGTATTATGAGTTGAGGCCTATATACAATATTCCAATTTACAATCGATTTGAATATGCCTTCTCAAATTTAGAAGAACAGGACTGACTGGGGATTAAGAGAAGTAGTGATGAATGTCGAGATGTAAGTGTCGATATTGAAGAACATGCACCCACGGTGTCAGTTATCACAACTCGGGAAATATTGGCACAAAGCTTTATTATTACATCTGCAAATATAGAAGAGGCTGTACCTCTGACTCCCATTACTCCTATGCAGAGCGCAGCTAAGAATGCTAGAAGCAAATTAATTAGACATACCAAACATTGCGATCTATCTATTCTTAGCTGGAATGTTGCAGGACTGGAGTCAAGATTGACTAACCCAGAATGGATTAAGATACTGGAGGGCAAAGACATTATTATGTTCCAGGAGACCTGGGCCGTGGAGAACCATTATATCGAAGGGTACCAATGTTTTAGTGTGACAGCACCCAAACCACATTTTGGACGTGCAGTGGGAGGTTTGTTCATTGGCATTAAGACATTGGCCGGTGTTACAATTACAGATCTCTCAAGAGGACATCCGAATATTCAGATTTTAGAGTTCAAGCGAAAGACCCGGATTTATTTAATCAATTTTTATAATAACGACTTTTGTTTTGTTCCCAACAAAAACTTTGAAGCACTATCTAAGACTTTACGGGACCTTGAAGCTAGCTTTGCAACTGGGGAGGAAACATGGATCCTTATTGGGGGAGATTTCAATGCAAAAATTGTCAGCAATTGTAGCACTGAGGAGAGGAATCAATCAGACCTGGCCGAACGCAAGGGTATCGAACTAGCTAACATCCTAACTGAGTATAATTTAAGTATTGTTATGGATGGATGCCACACTCCCAGCGAATTCTGTGCCCCTACATTCAGAGGGCTGGACTGTTTTTCTACAATTGATTTTATTTTTATGTCACCTCGATTATTAGACTGTGTGATAAAATATACAGTGATAGAAACCTCGTTCGGTGACCATAATCCCCTCAATGTGATGCTAAAACTAGGTTGCAACAAGGTTTATGAAAAAATAGACGGGGCGAGAGACATTACACCTACAGGCAATGGCCTGCGCCTTAAATGGAGGGGAGTTGATAGTGGGGCTGTACTAGAAAGTGTAATTAGGGTACACCCCAACTTAATTACTTCCTGTCTAACTATGGATGAGAACTATCACAGGATAATCGACGATTTCGGTAAACTGTGTTCAGCAATAAAAGCTTCTTTGTCAGTCCCAATTCCAAAAGAGCGGAAAGAACCTAGGTGTCTTGACTCTGCCTGCTCACTAGCAAATAGGGAGCTGCGCAGGGCACTAGCCAGTAAACCTAGGTGCTTAATAGAGGTTCAAGCAGCCAGGACATTTTATAAATTAAAGATAGCCGAAAGGAAGGCCACATTACTAACAGAACAATGGGAGTCGCTGGTTCGGAGCGCCAATTTGAAAAACAGCGGACTTTTTTGGTCAGCTGTCAAAAAAACTCGTGAAATGGGCAAACAACTAACCCCAATTAGCTGCAATATAACCAGCAACTCTTGGGAGGCCATTTCTCCAAAATATATGCTGCCCCAGCCAAAGACACACCTGGCTCCTTTTGTGGCCAGCTCCATGGTCTAAAAATAGATCTGCATGAGGTGGTGATAGCCATCAAAGAGAGCCTTGTTAACAAGGCGCCAGGTCCTGATGGCCTGCCCATAGATATAATTAAGCATAGTCCAGACCTATGGGCACCAATCCTCCTTAATGTTTTTAACAGCCTCCCTACAGTCCCCATGCCCAATACCTGGGCCACTAGCATTTTAGTCCCAATCTTTAAGAAAGGGGAGAGATCGGACCCAGTGAATTATTGCCCGATTTCTCTTCTGGATAACACCTTGAAAATTTTGGGACGAATAATTTATAACAGGGTGGTAGAGTGGACCGAAGATACAGGCCTATTGGACCCGTGCCAGATGGGATTCAGAAGCAGGGTGGGGACCATCGAGCAATGCTTTAATCTGAAATTGATCATTGATAAATATAATATTGCCCGATCATCCCCTATTTACCTTGCATTTATGGATCTCTCATCCGCTTTTGACCTAGTGAACAGATCTAAACTATGGGCAATTCTTTTGAATTACGGACTGGATGAAGCCCTTGTTAATTTCCTGGCATACCTCCACACCGACCTCAAAGCGCAAGTCAGGATTGGGGCGGGTGGAGAAGTATCAGGACCCATTAAAATAGGCAGAGGGGTAAGACAGGGGTGCGTTCTAGCACCCCTGCTGTTTATCATTTACATCAACGGCCTGGCCAAAGCCTTAAAACAAGTGACTAGTGACGTACCAACTATCCAGGGGTTCCCATTGCCAGTTTTATTATACGCTGATGACGCGGTCTTGATGGGACGAACACCCAACGCCCTTCGTTTACTTGTTAAAGGCTTTGTTGAATACATGGAGGGCTTAGACCTGCGCGTCAATTTTTAAAAATCTTTTATTATGCCATGTGGCCCCGGGAAACGCAAACTCAACACTATACATATAGGGACAGACAAAGTAGAATCTGTAACTTCATTCCCTTATCTTGGTTTGGTTTTCGCTGCGAACGGCTCATGGAGTGGGCATAAGGCCCATGCCATGAGCAAGTTCTCGAAAGCCAACAATTCTATCTTGAGTTTGTCCCGACCAAAGAAAATAGGTGCCACTAGAGCTATTTTAATTTTTTTTATCCGACAGTGCCTTCCAGTAGCCACATAAGGGGCTGAGGTCTGGGTATTGGGAAAAAGCCCTGGCATCCAGCGTGAAGAAGCCCGATTCTGTAGGAAAATCCTGGGTGCCCCAATTTCCTCTTCTGAATTTATTTGTCATGAGGAACTTAACCTTCCCTACGTATGTGACTTTATTAGATCTAGACCAGTTCTCTCCTGGTTAAGGATCTGGAGAAACGACTCAGCAACCCTAACTCAAAATATAATAAAAGACTGTCTTAAATGTGATCATGGCATGTCAATCCCCTGGCTCGCGGATGTCTTAAAAACACTGCTCGATGTGAACAGGGAAGATCTTTTTTCCGATCCCTGTAAGATTGAACCTAAAGATAAAATCGAGGTCAGACAAGCACTGTATGCACTTTATAGTTCATATCGGATGGAAAGAGAAGCACTCAAATCTACTGTTGTGATTTATCAGAAAAATGATCTAAGCAGGAGTAATCTTGCACAATACCTCACCTTACCTATGACGAACTGGGAGAGATCACTGCTGTTCCGGCTAAGGGCAGGTTCTATAAAATTCTTGCTGGGATTTCCCCTGGGCTATCAACATACAAAAGTTTATAAGCCATGCCCATGTGATGGTATTAGTAAACAGAATGATTTGCACTTTCTATTCTTCTATAAATTTTATCTAAAATATATTAATTGTTTTTTAACTCCGTATTTTAGGCGACATAGACCCCTTTCGTTAGGGCTATCTTATGCAATGTTATTGTCCCTGGATACAGATGAATTAATTTTCCGCACTAGCACTTTTTTGAGAATTATAACATGTGCACGCAAAACGATGGAAAGCCCTTGAAAATTGTCTTATGAGAAATGCTTCAGTTTTTTAACAATTTATGAATTTTTATACTTATTTTTGTTGTGTAAATACTAGTTTTATTGTGGTACTTTTTTGAATTTTATGAAATTCGAATAAAGGTCTTTTGAACTTGAACTTGAACTTGACCAACTGTCACTGTATGTCATCTGTGCACTATAGGGACATCTCCAGACCCTGTATGCAACCTGCTGTGAGCAACCAGCCCTAGCAATGCATGGCCTTTGACCGTGCGCAGAGGGGAATGGCCACAGAGCCTGACCTTCAGTCAGGCCGTGCACCCCACCATCTGTGGGCAGCCAAAACCACTGCACAGCGCCAACATTGCACCAGGCCCTATGTCGCAGGTTTGCTGCTCGGTGCTGCTAACCTCAGAGACCCTGCTGGGACCTAAGAATTATGTGGTGGGGGTTCTTAATCCATTAAAAATATATAGTCTTTTAAACATATTGTGACCCTCTTACCTGAGCTAGGTGGTCAGATGACGCTTATCCTTCCCTCTTTTGGGTCTTTTCAATCTATTTTTCAGGACTCAATGACCTGAGCCCAATAATGGTAGCAGCAACAGAATATTCTCTGTGCAGTCAGCCGATTAGAGATGTCATCAATTAAATCATTTAACATTTCACGAGTGATGTAATATGTGAGTTCCCAGCGGCAGTGTGCATTATAGCTAGCTCAGTAAACTGTAACTCGTGTATTTCAGTGTGTTTATGGTTTTTAAATGTTATTTTGCACCTTGTTTCAACACCTAACTGTAACAGTTCTTCAACCGTTGTTTTTTTCTCAAAAAAAAAAAAAATATATATATATATATATATATAAAACCTACTTGCGGTCGCCAGTGGGTAGTTAGAGTTAGGACCTATTTTCCATAGGAAATCCGCAACATTAAATTTGGAATAACTTTGGCGTTGATCGACGAATCTTCGCGAAATTTTTAAAACTGGTGGGGCGCTCCGGTCCGCTCCTATCCTTAAAGTGTTGGGGTGATTCGTGAAGCGTGGGCTGAGAAAAAAGAGGGGTCCCAAAACGTGTTTACCCATGCAATTTTCCATAGGACCTGTTCATTGCGGCTACAGCCCGAACTGCTGAACGGAATTACACCAAATTTGGCAAAGAGGTAATCCTTGGTTCAGACTCGTGCCTTTTGCTTAAATGGTGTAAATCCGTTCAGTAGTTCCAAAGAAAATTACAATTAAATGCACATATATAACTATGGCCTCGGTGGATTCGCGTATCCTGCGCGCACTCTAAGCGCACCGTCCCAATCACGCGCTGAATGCTAATTGGCTGTCATGTGGTTGTCAACATTCGAAACGAGGAAGTGTTGGCAGCCATTTTGTGCCTCGGTAGAAGCGAGGATCTAGAAATTAGTGGTCAAGTGTTCAAAACGTATAAAGGGGGCACGTAAGAAATATTTTGAAACTCTAGACCTGCTTAGGGGAACCCACAAGGACCCCTAGGGCCCAAAAACGTTTTTTTTGTTGTTGAAAAAACAGAGAAATGTGCACTGGGTGCATGGATCCGCCATAAAATAGATACAAACGAAGCGGGGCTCCTGTGCTTGTTTAAAAATTAGCTACCTGGGAGGGCCAAATCCCGGGGTCTAAAATATTACTTTTGATGGGGGTTCAGTGGGGCCCTGTAGCCCGGGGACCGCCATTCCTCGGTGCTACAAAAGAAACGGGTGAGGGAGCTCAAAGGTCCATCTAAGCCACCCTCCGGGTCTTTTTATATTTTGGGAGGGGGGCCGCGTGGTCTCCATTCTGGAGCAGTCGAAAGCCTTGGGGAGCACCACCCCCTAGGAGTGGCACCTGATGTGTCTTGGGGTGCCTACCCCAGGACACTTCTGTTGGCTATGGCAGGGGGGGATTCGACATTCCCGCTCTGTCATAGCAAACTTGAGAATATATTATCAAGTGCCATTTTGCCGCAATTAAAAAAAAAAAGCCAAAAATGCGGTGAAAATTATATTGTCCTATTTACTAGGCGACGCTAAGATGCATTAACACATGTTAGCAGCCGGTTTGCTAACGGCTCGCCTCGTATCTCCAATCAGTTGCAATGTAGGCGTTCCCAGTGGCAAGGTAGATGTTCCTATGACAATATAACATGGAAGAGGGAGGTATGACAACAGCGTTGTATTTACAAGGTGGCCCTGGATTTGAGGACCGATAGCAAAACTCTTGGTAAATGCGGTTTATGTTGGATCCTAACATCTGTTCTGAAGTAGACTTAAGCATGTTTAATATGCTAGGTGGATTGATATGTTAAGTCCACAGTCTTATATTAACAAGCTTTTCACTTGCGAACATGAATAATCGCTGTAGCTAAATCTGGCCCGCCCTTGGCCCGGGCTTCGCCCGGCGCGTGCCAGCGCATGTCCCGCGATGCTGGTAGGAGCAGTCAAATATATCCGTGCAGGCAGGGGGCGGGAACAATGAGGGAAGAGGCTGCAGCTGGTTTCAGCAGTGGGCTGCTGGTCCACGCAGTCCCTTGTTAACAAACACCCTCGAATGCAGGCAACACCAACCTCTGCGAGCGGCTCCCGCGGAGCGGGGGCCGCGAGAGGTATTTCACTGTCCAGGCAGGGGCGGGAACAATGAGGGAAGAGGCTGCAGCTGGTTTCAGCAGTTGGCTGCTGATCTTCGCAGTCCCTTGTTAACGAAAACCCTCGAATGCAGGCAACACCAACCTCTGCGAGCGGCTCCCGCGGAGCGGGGGCCGCGAGAGGTATTTCACTGTCCAGGCAGGGGCGGGAACAATGAGGGAAGAGGCTGCAGCTGGTTTCAGGAGTGGGCTGCTGGTCCTCGCAGTCCCTCGTTAATGAACACCCTCGAATGCAGGCAACACCATCTGTTCTGAAGTAGACTTAAGCATGTTTAATATGCTAGGTGGATTGATATGTTAAGTCCACAGTCTTATATTAACAAGCTTTTCACTTGCGAACATGAATAATCGCTGTAGCTAAATCTGGCCCGCCCTTGGCCCGGGCTTCGCCCGGCGCGTGCCAGCGCATGTCCCGCGATGCTGGTAGGAGCAGTCAAATATATCCGTCCAGGCAGGGGTGGGAACAATGAGGGAAGAGGCTGCAGCTGGTTTCAGCAGTGGGCTGCTGGTCCTCGCAGTCCCTCGTTAACGAACACCCTCGAATGCAGACAACACCAACCTCTGCGAGCGCAATTTGTTTAACTGGACAAATCATGCTTGGTCGACTTATGCTAGGACAGCAATGTTAGCAAAAAGGTATCCTATTATGCTTATGAGGTACTGATGCATATAAAATGACAATGTGTTGTATTTAACAGGGTTGCAACTATACCATGTGCAAATTAATGCATATGCTACCAACAATATAACCAATTGCTATATATGCATCTAATAGTGTCAATAAAAGATCAATGAACTTTTTAAAGTGCAAATACTAAATCATGTGTGCTGTGTGCTCTTTGTGAGCCATTATCAAATTTAAAGGCACTCACTAAATGTACTAAGTGCAGGTGCATGGATGTAACCAAACACACTCAGTTGGCATGTGCTAAGAGGAGAATGTTAGCAACAAAGGTTTCTTAGATGATATGCTTATAAAATGATGATGCATGGAGGGTTTTTCCTTCTATCTACAAAATTATTGTAATGCCATATCCAAATATGTATAAATGCTACCCCAGGTGGTATCTACTTCATTGTTTGCCTGCAATCTGTTCCTCATCCAATTGTCAGCAGAGAACACAGAGATACCAAATGTGCAAGTGCCCAATTATAAATATTCAAATTAGTTGCCTCCATATCAGACTACCTCTATATTCAATTTAAATATAGTGTATGTAACCCATAATAAATATAAAGTGCAAATTCATATGTGCAATCCTTATTTATGTAGTTACATACAGCCCCTTGTAATCATCTGAAGGCCCCTCTGTATCTATTGTTCCTGATACGTCTCTATAAATAAAGTGGAATTGCAGGATAAAAATGTCCTGTCCTTCTTTGGTAATGTGCTAAAGTAGTATAAAGTGCTCACTTGGTGTCACAATGTAGCAAATCCTAATGTGGTATGACGCTTGCTTAGTCTAAGTCCATATTTCATATTTATATGAGATCTTTAAATTAATTTAAAGTGCTGGTACAGTTACCATGTCCGAATCACAAACATATAATGTCCCCCTGGAGCAAGTGTCAGTGCATTAAATCGTCATCAGGTTCAGATTTCAAGGACACAGCTATATTCAATTTCAGTCACAGTACAGTCCAAGTTCTAAAAGGTACATAAAAGCCAGAACAAGTTCAAATCAGTTCTTAGAATTTGGACCATGGGGAATTTGCAAATCCTATGGGGCCTCAAAGATGAACATACATTTCTGCATCAAGGTTATGGCTCCATGATTTCTCAGTCTCTAATCGGACAATCATCCTTGATTAGCAATGCCGTAATTCAAGTTCTCTGTTCCCTCTGCGTGGATGGATTCTCACCTGCTTAATGCCATAATACTGCAAGGATGCTAAATTGCCCAAAAATGTTAAGCCATTGGGTATGCTCGGTTTTGCTGTTTAATGCCCCTGATATGTTACAAAATCCTGAGTTTTATTTTGTTGATATATATATCTATATATAGTCACTGAAAAAGCATAGGTTTCAGGGACTTATAGTTGGAAATTAGTAATAAAAAAAAACATAGACATTCACTGAAAAAACCATAGGTTTCAGGGACGTTATAGTTAGTTGGACTTTTCACTCGTACAAAACCAGAGAAATTCGGCTGTTATAGTTAGTAGAGCTAACTATAACTTGCGCCCCTGCAATGCACTGCTGATGACGTCACATATTACATCATTCATGACATGGTCAGTGACATCACTGATGACATCAATCCTTTTGTTGGGATTGTATTTTTGCCCATATTAACTGTGCTTGGGGTGGTCCTAAGATGATGGGACCATCACTGAATCATTCAGCAAGATGTGCTCTTTGTTTTCAAGGCATCTGCTTGGTTCTCTCCCTCGGTTAGGGAGGATCCCAAAATCATCACCTCTCTCACTGCTTGCTAAATTATCACTTTCACTTTTGTGAAATGACTATATGAATTTTAGCATGTAAAGATAGAGATACTTGCTATTATACCAAAATTTTATGAGGTCTCTGTTGGCGGAGCGAAGTAGCAGAATTCACAAAGTTTTTGTTCAACTTTGTGGAGTTCTGCATAGTAGTACTTCACCAACTACGCCCACCCTTAACCAATACCAGTTACTACATACTCACTCACTGATTCCTAGGTCAACACACACATCCACTTACTCACCCATACAGTCACTCATACATGCAGTCACTTATCATTACAGCTGCTATCATATGCACGCATACACCTATACAGACACTCACACACTGCCACTCACCCATAGAGTTACTTACATAGCTAGTTAGTCATACAAAGAATCAATCACACTCCCATTTTTCTCACCTATACAGTTATACACACACCACCTCACTTATTCACACCAATACTAACACATACTTACTCTCTTATACAATCACTGACACAAGCACACACTAACCCACACAGCCACTCCAACTCTCACATATACGGCCTTTCACATCTGTAGTTACTAACACATGTACCACTGAGATATCCATTCACTCACTAACCCAGCCATACACACACTCACTCACCCATACAGCCCCTCACAGATGCACTCTTGAGCCCAAACACCCATGGATTCACCCACTCACACATCCATGCAGTGAGTCACACATACCCCACCCACCCATACAGACAGTCAGGCACCCATAATGATACTCAGACAAGGAATCAAAAACCCATATAGACACTCATGTAACTACTCACCAACCTATGCAACCGCTTACACACCAACAGACAGACTGATACAGACATTCACACAGTTTAGTCACATTCAGATAGTCATACACCCACTCATTCTTCAATACGCCTTGGCCTATATATATATATAAAACATATTTAAATTTTACAGAAACACACAGTCCCTGGATGATGTCATTTGAGATCTCATCAGTGATGTCATCAGTGATGTCACTGACCACGTCATGAGTGATGCAATATGTGATGTAATCAGCAGTGCATTGCGGGGGCACGAGTTATACTTAGCTCAACTCACTGTAAGGGCTGAATTTCTCTGGTTTTGTGTGAGTGAATTGTCCAACTAGCTATAACGTCCCTAAAACCTGTTGTTTTTTCAGTGAATTTCTAAGGTTTTTTAAATGCTAATTTCTAACTATAACGTCCCTGAAACCCATGGTTTTTTCAGTGAATATATATATATATATGTTCATCACTGGGTCCCCACTTTAAAGACACACTCCACAGGAGATCCAGTAAAAGTAAAAGTAAAAGGCATTTTAAATTCAGATGCGTTTCAGAGCACAGCTCCTTGATCATAGGCTGCCAGGGTGCATGCAGACATACTCAAACGAAAAACTTCTCAGCACATTTCAATTGACCTTTAGTGGATTTCACAATTGAGTTAACTTGTGTTCATGCTGGGATATGTATTCCCTTTCAGACAGTGTTCTATCTCTTGTAGACTCTGTGCTGCAACACTGAATATGCATTTTTCAAATTACCCTCCAGTGGGCCTCTAAATTATAAATGCTGCATAATTTGTGCTGATCTACTGTCAGTTTTTGACTTGGCTATATCTTTTGAGCCGGTTGAGGAATCTTCACCAAATTGCCCCATGAAAGTGCCATAGTAAGTCTTGTTGTGCATGGCAAGTTTCGGGGTGATCCTTCAAGAGGGAGCTGAGAAAAAGATGGCTGAAAAAAGTGTGTTTTCCTATGTTAATTCCCACAAGATGATTAGTCAAACCTACAGCCTGATCCACTGGATGAAATTACACCAAATTTGGCAACAAGGTAGATGTTTTTACACAGATTGTGCTTTTTGTTCTTTGGTGCATAATCCGTTCACTAGTATTTGAGAAAATTTAAGAAGAAAAAGTTAGTGTTATCTTTGGTTGCTAAGCATTCGCGAAAAAAGATGAGCTTGTGTAGGGAAATGCACAGCTTTGATTGGCTGGCAGCACTTCACCCAGGAAGTGCTGGCATCCATCTTTGGACTTCACTGAGTCACAAAAAAAGTGAAAATAAAGAAAAGGGGGCAGTGTAGATATACCTTTTTAATGTTACTGCAATGTCACGACAAATTCATTAGTTCATGGTAAAAAAAACAAAAATATACAACTGTGGGCTCTCGCACTTGTGGTTAAAAAGCCCCTGGATGGACCAAGTCCGAGGGGCATATGTAATAGTATGCGAGGGGATGCACAGTCCCCATGCAACCCCAGGGACCACCACTTCCCTAGGACAATGAACTTATAGAAATGTGGGGGCCCATGTGGCCCCCAGCAGACTGGGGGTCCACCACCTCCCCGGGGCATTGAACTTATAGAAATGTGGAGGGCCATGTGGCCCCCCAATAACTGGGGGACGACCACCTACCTGGGACAATGCATTATAGAAATGGGGGAGCCATGTGGCACCCCACAACCCCTGGGACTGCCACCTGCCCACCCCTGTGTTATAGCTGTTTGCTGTATGCTTTACCGCTCCCGCAAAGCAATAGCAAACAGTGATCTAATTCTAGCAAGTGAGAGCACAAAAATGGGCTCGCTTGCTAGAAGCAGAGCACAATTGCTTTGACAGGGAGGGAGCTGCATTTTAAGAACCTCCATATCTGTCAAAGCAATGCCGGCTACCGGAGGCGGCGAGATGTCAGCAGGGACTGTTGGAGCCTTGAGGCTCCCCCCGTGGTCCCCAACAGAGTGGGCACCCTGGATGGGACCAAGGCACTCACAATTGAGGCTGGGCCCCAGGGGATGGGGACCCCAGGGCTGAAATCAGATTGGGAGGGAGGGCCACTTGCCCCCACACTTTAAGTGATCAAGTGGTTAAAAAGCAAACTGGGCCCAAGGGGATGGGATGCCCAGGGACAAAATTGGCCCAGGGACGGGGTTATGTGTCCACCTCCCCGAATAAATACATTTTGAAAAAGACCAGTAAGTCACTGGAGGCCATGCCCCCTTTTCCCACCACCCTGTAAACGCCCCTCCTGGAACACTACTAGTTGGGGAATGAAGTCCACTTTACTCCTGAAGGTCCAAGGGGGCCAATTACCTCTCTTGTTAACTCCAGTATGTCCCACGCAGTGGGATTTCTGTGAAGTTGTTAGTGGCCATGGTCTCTTTCTCTACCACTCGGCAAACACGCCCTCTGGTGCACTACTAGTGCCCTTGGCTGCCGAGGGTCCTTGGGGGTGAACAACTCATCCCGTTACCTCCAGTAAGACCCACACAGGAGGTTGCTAAGAGGCCTTTGGAGGCCATGCCTCCTTTGTCCACCACTCTACAAACACAACTCCTGGTACACTAATGGTTGGAGGATGAAGTCCTCTTGGATGCTTAGGGACCTTCGGGCCAAGAAGCCCTCCTGGTGCCTCCAGTAAGTCCTACACAGCAGTAATGCTGAAAGCTGGTTGGTGGCTCCGCCCACTTTCTCCACCCCTCTGCAAAAGCCACTACTACTTAAAAAAAACCACAGGAATTCACTGAAAAAACAAAGGTTATAGGGACATTATAATTAGGATTTTGCATTTAAAAAACTTTAGAAATTCCCTGAAAATAACCAAAGATTACAGGGGCCTTATAGTTAGACTCAGGATTCACTGGTACAAAAACACTGGAATTCAGCAGTTGTAGTTAGCCATCAAACTATAACTCCTGCCCCCGCAATGCTTTGCTTATGACCTCACATATTACATCACTTATTACATGGTCAGTGACATCACTGATGACATCACTGATGATATCTCAAATGACATCATTGATGACATTATCCATAGACTCACTGAGGCACCCACCCACACTCCCATAGAACCTTTCATACACCCACTCCCACACAACCATTCACAAACCCATTCACAGACCCATCCCAACACTTACACACCGACTCACTGATTCTTTGAATTACACACAAATCCACTCACTCACCCACACTGCCACTCATACACCCACTCACTCACCAATACAGCCACTGATATATCCACTCATACACCCACTCACACACTGAGTCAGTCACCATGAAGGAATATAAAATCGATATTATAAAATGATTGGCTTAATGTATCCAATATATCAATGCTACCTTAGGAAAACCCCTTGTAAATACACTCGAACTATGCCCACAATGAAGAAGTGAGCCTAAAACTTCGCAAGCCATTTTAGTTTCATTTCCCCGTGTCTCTTTCGTTAGTTAGGAAAGCAGATGACCTGCTACTGTGTAGAGAGTCTGAGAGACAGGCCTGGGCTATGAAAGGACCATTGATTCTAACTTAGGAAACTCAAGGTCGCATCTGTCTTTCTTGTTGGATGAGCACATTCTTGCAGGCGCCATGCCTGTACTCCCGTGCCCCAGAACGAAAGGGAGGCACCTTTAATGACCTACCCCCGGAATAATTTGAGCTGAGTTTCGAATCAATCAATTGTGCCTTATATGGGTTTTCCTGTTGGCTTCACGAGAAGTGGTACTTTTCCATGTACGGGGTTTTCATGGGGTATGCTGAAAGTATATATGCACCGTGTTGAGTATAATCCAGTAGTCTCCTCTGCGCACCTTTGAGGGTGAAGGCGAGAGTGAGGCTCCCCTATTTAGGGCGCTTTTGCTAAATAAACGATTGAACCTTCTCCATTGCCGACAGACTTATTCTTGGTAAATCAGGTATATGGGCTATTGGTAAGTATAGCTCTATGGTATATTTTTTTGGTACTTCAGTTGGCAACTCCACCGGGACTCCGCGATAGGGTTGTCCCCTCCTGTAAACAGGAGAAGAGGGACGGGGGGGGTCTGGTCGAGTGGGTGGATTGAAAAAGGATCCTAATTGAGAAACCAGTTTGTGGTAGAAAAGGAAATTCCACTCTCGAGCCCAGTGACCTTCCCAGCTGCTAAATAACCCTTCGCTGGAGTCCTTCGGGCTTAACTCGGAACAGCTGACCGTGTTGGTCTATAAAGGAGTCGGCAGTGGAGAACACGCAATCAGACCTGAGTGCACCAGGTGAGTGAATTGTATTGTAAGTCCTTTGTTGACTTTGGAACGAGCACTTTGGAGAAGTGGCTCAGAGAAACAGTTAACTGTGTATGGAATTTGGTGGTTAGTGAACCACAGGGAATCTGGGGGTCTGAAGTGGCAGCGGAGTGACTGCACGGGCAGATGCCCCACAGACTTGATTGGTGACTATTTGAGCCAAGATCAGACGCCTTAGCATTGCACAGAGGGTGCTCACTCGGCGGAATCCTCTTCGGAAAAGCCCTAGGAGCAACTGGGTAAGCTTGGGTTCTGAAGCTACGTGCCCAGACGCCCGGCTCAACCAGTACAGGACTATGGGATGGTCTGTAAGAGGGTTCGTGGTTCGCCTGTCTGGTGATCTCAGGGCAGTCTTTGGACTGTCTCTTTTGTGAATCTTTGGTGGTCTGGAAAACCGGTGTGATCGATTCCCCGAACAGGAGTCGACGGGCTCTGTTCGAATATAAGACATGTCCTTTGGTATTTTGAATTCATGACCGAATTGTTTCTATCGATCGAGATTTATGCACTTTATGTATGTTAGGTAAGTGAGATTGTATGAGTTAGGAGTGAAAGGGTATGCGGTGAACGGACGCGTCCATGTGAGTAGGTCTGGTTGAAATGGTATGAGCTATTGAATTCATAAATATGTCGTGATTTAGTAAATTGTGTTTTGGATGCTGCCGTCGGCGGAGTGGACGGCTGGAAGAAAGACAGCCTGCTCCCCCGGAAGGCAGTCCGAGTTTCGATATGTACGTCAAACATGGTATTTCTACCATTTTGTTTAATACACTATGGAACAAGTATACTAAAGATAACTCAGAATTACAATGGCCTTTAACGGGGTCTTTTGATGAAAGAAAAATGAATTACTTACAGAACAAATTTTTTTTTGAAGAGGAGCCGTCAAACTATGTTCGACTCTCTGAACCTATGGTTAAAGGAGGCAAAACGATGGCGAATAAGAGAAGAAAATTTGGGAAAAATTAAAGCAGGACAGACTGTTACCCAAAAGGCAGTAGCATATGAAAAGGAAAAGGTAGAAATAAATATTGAACAAATGGATAGACAGTTTCGATTACAGACAGATAAGAGTTATGTGACACGGACTGAGGCAGAAGATGAAATAGAGAATTATTAGAAACCCGTCCGCCACCTCCATATGCCCCCCAAGGTTTGTATCCGGCGGTCCCAGTGGCTAGGACGGGGAGGGCTGGAGCCCCATCTCCCGCAGCAGTGCCTTCAGTTGCTACCGCACCGATAGCGGTGCACTCTCCGGCTCCATTGTCTTCTCCTCCTACCCTTCGTCCAACTACCTCAGATTTGATTACTTTGCTGCCTGGGCCGGTTGCTGCTCCTCCCTTGTCCCAGGTATTTTTAACACCCCCAGCCGGAGGACCAACGGTCACCCCTGTGAGAATGACCACTGCCTCTTCAGATGTCACAAATAAAAGTTTGTGTGTGTGTGTGTGTGTGCATGTGTGGTTGTTTGTGTGTGTGTGTGTGTGTGTGAGTGTGTGTGCGTGCGTGTGTGTTTGTGTGTCTGCCTAGCACTGCCTATGGTAAGATGAATATGTTATGTGCATTTGTAAAGGTGTGTGTGTGTGCGCGTGTGTGTGTGTGTGTGTGTGTGTGTCGGTGTGTGTTTGTGTGTCTGGCTGTGTGTTGTGCACATGTTGTGAGTGTGTGACACATGTATGGTAGTAGGACTCTGCTTACAGTGGGCTTCTGAGTACTGGGACCATTGGGGTTCATTTTGGATGACCCCTGGCTTACCATGGGACAATATAGATGGTGGGTACAGCTTCCCCAGACAGTAGACTACAGACTGCATCTCTTTGATTGGAGTGCGAGACTGAGAATCTGAAGTGAAGGAGGATGGAGACAGAGCTCCCCTTAGAGATTGGTGACAGCCGGGCCTAGAGATCTCATGTTTCGTTGTTCCTTTGTATTGGATAATCCTGCATGGAGTGAGCATCATTGCCACCTGCTGTGAAAACCACATCCTTGCACAAGGGCTGTGTCTGAGGAACACATTTAAAGGAGAACCCAATCCCACGCAAGGAACACCTATACATCTTCAAGTAAATGCCACCTGCGACTCTATGAATGTTATATACATGCTAAGATGCCCCTGTGGCCTCCCATACGTGGGGAAAACAGAACGAAAAATCAAAACGAGATTGACTGAACATCGCAGTAATATCCGTACAAAGAATCTAAAGTCCTGCGTAGCTGCTCACTTTGTTCAACATTCTCATAACCCAAGCCAAATTTGTTTCCTAATCCTTGAAGTAGTAGACATACACATCCACAAAGACAACAACAAAAATCTGCTGCGACGAGAACTATATTGGATACACCGCCTTCATGCCTTGCACCCAAAAGGGCTTAATGACACACTGGAATATAGTTGTCACCTATAATAATGTATATATATGGTTGATCTCTCTCTGCCCTTTTACTTCTCTTGTTCCATTATATATCTTACACATTTTACGCTCCTGATTACTTGCACTATCTGTCCATTTCCTGTTTGTATTCCTCCCTCACCACAGTTTTGTATTCCCCTTCATATTTACTTTGTTACTCTTCTGTCAATCTTTTATTTCCATCACGCTCGCTCTTTTTCCATCATGCTCAGAGCACATTGATGCTCCATGTTAATTTCATGGTAATCCTCATTTTTTCGTTGTTAACATAATTCATTATTATTCTTTCTCCTTTTTTCTTTTCATCACCATTTCACCACAATCACCGTTTCCTTGGGTTGTCACGTCTGTTTTCCATCCCCCTCCGTCGACGCCTAGTCCGCTTTCTATGAGCACATTTTACATCCACATTAAGGAGCGTGTGCGCATGCTCGGCGTTTTGGGTTGCCGTCTACACGGACCGGACTTCACCTTCAATACTTCGTTGGACTAATCGCAGTTCCTATGGTCGGTAAGTGACCATATGATTGGCACTATTTATTATTTTCCTTAGACCCGCAAGATCGTTTGTGCCACGTTCTGTTTTCACTCACCACATCACTCATAATTATTTTTCTTGAGACCCGCACGATCGCCTATGTCACGTTCCGTTTCTATTCACCTCATTATTTACTTGGCACGTCCATGAACACTATTAATATTTCTCCCGGATTACCACATCACCCTAGTCATGTTTAGAATCCGCTTAGAGACGCTTTCAATGCTCACTGAATAACATCGACCGCAACTTGGGGTGTCTTGCTCCCTTTCTTTTCTCATTCTTTCTTTTCTACTTGCTTTCAGACACACTGTTTTGTAATATTTATTAGTTTGATAGATGCATGATTCTGAAGCACTTCACATTTTTTCTGCAGACACCAATCTCATAGATTATATCACGAGTTCACTGTATCTCAGACTCCTGAATCTCTTAGCGCCCTACAGACTCCTTTTCTTCTTTACACAGATTCCCCCTGAAGAAGTGTAACTGTGCACGAAATGCATCAGGGATTACCAAACCTTTGGAACATATTTTCTCCATGACCTTGGGATTTGTGATCGAAATTGAAATGTATAATAATACTATCATATGACGTAATATGATCGAAATCTGAAATTACTGCCAAAAATTGAAAATTGAATTTAATAAAGACTATTATGATCGTAACTACCTGTGGAATACTAGTATACATTTAAACCACGCACTTTCGTGCATTGAAGAGTGCCCAGGGACAGTCCTTACTCCCTGTAAGGCTTACTTTACCATTGTCTTCAGATGTCACGCCACGATGCCCCGTAGGAGGGTCGGAAGGTCGACGAGTTTTTACTCGATCGTCCTTAGGAACTGAAGAAAGACGGGCCATAGTGATTCAGGCATCCCAATGGATGCGGAATCCGGTTTATACATTAGAAGACATTTGGAGTACTATGAAAGATTTTGAACCAGTTACGCAACAATTAGCATTGGAACACATGGCAATCCGATTGATTTCCTAATGGGTACAATGTTTTGAGGAAGAGCTGGCTCCTCAGATACTGTGTGATATTAGGGATCGAGCTTTTAAGTTCGAATTGCAAGTCGAAGAAGTATTCCAGAATGTTGAGACTCTGATACAATACCGAGAGCGAATGCATAGAAAATGTCCAGACTGGGGAGCACAACATCCAATGAGAGAAGTGCATCCTCTTTTTAATCCAGAAATTCCCGAAGTAAGAGATGGGGGTGGAACAGTGACCAGAAATCGTGTAGAGGCACGTTTCCAAGAGCAGTGGGTTTATACACCTTGGAAGCTGAGCGAAGTTCTCACATTAAAAGCCCAACTTCCTGACCCACGTAAAAATCCTACGGCCTATTATAAAGAATTAACCGAAGCCGCAAATTCGGCCGTTATGACTTTAGCTGACATAGAGCTATTTTTCGGCCTCTTGATCCCGGTAGACATATGGAGACAGGTACATGACTCAGATCATGCTGCAGAACTTGGAGGGACCTGGGATCAGATTAAAGTATGGGACAAAGATCAGAAACCGGGTGATAAGCCTAAGGATGAGATTTTAGCTATACCCGCTCGAATCATAACCTACATGCAAACTCTTATTCCCCCACGAAAAGTGGATTGGGACAAATTAACGGCTTGTAGGCATAAAAAGGATGAAAGTGTATGTGATTTCTTCACCCAATTTGAAAAAGTATTTATTGACTTTAGTGGACAAGACTTGTCCACGGAAGGTGGCATCCGATTATTCGTAAACAGATTTGTCACTAACTTATTGCCTGAAGTAATGGCCCGATTACAGGCTGCTGAAAGTACATGGACCACCTCGACCCCTTCAGTTATTCTCAGCATGGCCCAGTATTATGAACATCGAGAAAATTAGAGCAAGGACAAGTCAGATAAAAAGGTTAAGGAGTTAAAGACCCCAGTGCTGTTGCAACAAGTTAGTAGAGGACAAAATGCTGGGAGAGGGGGAAGAGGTTCATTTCCAAGAAGGGCAATGATGGGTCGGGCGGAGGAATGGGTCCGACTCCGAGCATAGGGATAAATCAGTGTTCCAATTGTAGACAAGAGGGACACTGGCGAGCTCAGTGTCCATTATTATGTGGACGAGGAACTTTTAATAGAGGAAGAGGAAGAGGAAGAGGCGGTAGTGATCGGAATAGTATGAGACGTGGGGACATGTCCGGTGGCGAGACAGGGAGGAATTATTTTGATGATCCTCAAGGGAGACAATACTAAAATGAAGATTTTCGAGAGGACGGTTATGATGGAAATGGTTATGCATGAGACAGCCACGGACAGAGCAGGGGCCACATATCAGTACCAGTTGACCAACAGGGGCCTTATGTACAGGGGCAATTGATGGGGACATCTGAGAAGTTTTTGGTGGATACTGGAGCAATGAACAGTTCTGTTGTTCATTCACTGGTCCCAGGGGCTGCTCTGTCTGGGCAAAATAACGTATCAGTGGGTTTCTTGGGAATCCCAGTAGTAAGCCCCATTTCTAAGCCACTGCCATTTACGATCGGTCTGATTACTGTGGACTCCCCATTTATGCTTACTTCCAGTTGTGGGGAGAATCTGTTAGGATTGGATATATTAAAGAAATTGCATGCTCGCATATATTGTTCTCCTGACGGTGTTTATTTAACCATGCAGCCTCCCACTAAATGCACGTCTCAATATTTTGTCAAAAATGAACACCTTCCACCTGAATTTTCCAAGATTCCCCAGACCCTTTAGGTTCGGGGGGACACAGATGTGGGATTGTTAAAAATACCCCCGTATCAATTACTTTGAAACCGAATGCACATATGCCACGTATCCCACAATATCGAATTTCGCTAGAGGGTGAACAGGCCTTATTGCATATTATTCGTGACTTGATTAAGAAAGGAGTGGTCGAGGAAACAGCTTCTAATATTTGTAATAGCCCCATTTTACCGATTTTGAAGAAGGCCCCACTGGATGTTGACCCTGACTATAAAGATACATATCGTTTTGTAATTGACCTCAGAGAGGTTAATAAAATAGTGATTCCCCAATATCCTGTGGTACCAGATATCACTGCAATTCTTACTATGATTCCCCCTACTGCCCAGTATTTTTCAGTGATCGATTTGAAGAATGCTTTCTTTAGCATTCCAATCCACCCTGAAAGCCGTCATATTTTCGGATTCTCATTATCTGGCCGCAGTTTTAGATTTTGTCGCGCACCTCAAGGCTATACTGAGAGAGTCTAGTATTTATAGCCAAGAACTCAAAGCAGTATTAGATGAATTAGCCCTACCCCCTGGTAATGTTCTCATCCAATATGTGGATGACATACTGGTGGTGTCAGACACAGCAGAAGGTTTCAAAAAGGCCACTGTCAAATTATTGACTCATTTAGCAGCTAACGGTAATAAAGTATCCTTATCCAAATTTCAGTATTGTCGACAGGAAGTGACCTACCTTGGTCATTTACTGTCGAAAGCGAGGAGAAGACTAACTCCTGAACGAATAACTGTTATTACTAACATGTCTGTGCCCCGTACTCAACGTGATGTTCGTGCTTTTCTTGGCCTAACCTCCTACTGTCGCCAATGGATTCCTAATGTTTCTCTTCTGGCTATACCTTTGTTGCATTTGACTACCAAAGATGTGCATGAACCCCTGCCCTGGACGGATGAATATCAGGATGCTTTTGATTCTTTGAAATCTGCTCTTTGCTCTGCACCTGTCTTGGGTACTCCGGACTACTGAAAACCTTTTGTACTCTACGTGCATGAGGGGGATGGCTGTTCACTTTCAATGCTAACACAAGGTTTTGGCGGAAAGCAATGACCTTGCGCATATTTTTCTGCAGTATTGGATAATGTTGCCAGAGCCCTTCCTAGCTGTTTAAGGGCTACTGCTGCAGTGGCGGTGGCCATTCGACAGTCGGAGGGGATTTTTTTGAATACTGACCTCACAGTGATGGTACCGCATGCTGTGGATATATTATTGAATCGAACAAAAACTCAGCACCCTACGAGTGCACGATTGACTGGTTACGAATTAACCTTATTTGCACCCCACATTACTATTAAACGATGTGCCACTCTGAATCCAGCCACGTTACTACCCCTCCCTTCGAGTGATCAAAAGGATGATGTCCATGATTGTATATTCCGGACTGAAGAAGAAACGAAGGGACGAGTAGACCTCACTGACACCCCTTTATTTGAAAACAAGGGGAGTTGTATGTGGATGGCTCCTGTTTCAAGTTACCAGATACACGACAACAGCTGCTTATGCTATAACTACCCTTAGAACAGTAGTGGAGACTGCTCGGGTTTCCCATCATTCAGCGCAAGCAGCGGAACTAATAGCATTATTAAGAGCATGTGAACTGAGCGAAGGTTTAAGAGTAAATATTTTTACAGACAGCCAGTACGCCTTTGGCGTGGCCCATAGTTTCGGGCAGCTGTGGAGGGAACGAGGATTTCTTACCTCCCATGGTCAAAGAATACAACATGGCCCTTTGATCGAAAGATTGTTGAATGCATTAACCTTACCAGAGAATGTGGCCATCAATAAGTGTAGTGCCCACAAGAAAATCATTGATACTACTGGGGAGGGAAATGCCTTTGCTGACCAAGTAGCAAAAGATACAGCGCAAACTAAAATGTCTGCTATGTTCCCCAGTGTATCAGCCAGATGGGTGGCGGAGACCACAGTGTTTGACAATACCATTGAAAGTGTTAGAGAATTACAGAAAGAAGCCACTCCTGATGAAATTATAAAATGGGAACAAGAAATAGGGAAGTTGGACAGAATCAATTGCTGGATTGATCTGACTGAAAAACAGCGATGGCTTTTGCCCAATGCACTGGTATACGCAGTTGTGATGATGGCCCATGGTACCGCTCACATTGGAGCGAAAGGTACTTGTGCATTATTGGACCCTGTGTGGAATAACTCGAATATCCCAAAGACTGCTGCCCATGTGGTTAAATACTGCATGGTCTGTTTACAGCATAATCCTGGAGGGAGGGAGACAGTTCTTAGTGGAAATTTTGCGCCTCCTTCTTTACCGTTTGAAGTAATACAAATCGATTATATTCAACTCCAAAGGGTAAATAACCTCAAATACGTGCTGTGGTGGTCTGTGCTTTTAGTAAATGGACTGAAGCATATCCTACTAAAGATAATACCGCTATGGCCACTGCAAAAGCCCTGATCAAAGAGTTACTGCCTCGATTTGGTTTGCCTCGAGTCATTTGGACAGAAAACGGGGTACACTTTAATGCAGAACTTGTTAAACATATTTGTAATGGGTTACAGATAAAACAGAAATTTCATGCAGCACGACATCCGCAGTCTGCAGGACTGGTTGAAAAGTATAATGGCATACTGAAATTAAAGATGGCAAAGATTTAAGAGAGCACGGGCTTGAGCTGGCCTGATGCCCTACCCTTAGCATTAATGTCAATAAGAGTAACCCCCCATTCAAGGGCCGGGCTGTCACCGTATGAGGTCATTTTTGGTCGACCAGCTAATGTGTGGGGTGTCTCGAGACCTAGGTCCTGCTGAGATCTTGATTATCCTATGATGACAGATTATCTGTACGCTTTAACTTAAGATTTGCGTTCCATTCATCAACAGGTGTCAGCTGTACTGCAGCCGCTGCCGGAGGGTCGCGGACATCGCTTGGAGCCAGGACAGTGGGTCCTCGTTCAAAATTATGAGCGGAAATTGAGTTTGGAACCCAGGTGGAGCTGTCCCTACCAGATTCTTTTGGCAACACGAACAGCAGTAAAAGTGGACGGGAAGAAGCACTGGATACATGTTTCACACGTGAAGAAATTGCCCCTTCCGCTCCCTTTTGATCAGCAGAACCAAGACGGAGTTCTAACGCAAGAGGGAGAACGGAGTTTGAGTTTTGTGCCTTTCTCGAATGCCCTTGAAATCGAGCAAGAGGAAGGATTATTGACACCGCAAGGAGACGAATCAGCCCCAGTTTCTGAATCTCTTGATAAGGCTGATTCCTCAGAGGCTTCTGAAAATCTTGTTGCACCGAATGTCCCCGCTGCTGTATTGTTTCATGACCAGGAGCAACCTGGCCATCTTCGATAAAATGTATGGCCCCGAAAACAATGCGGTACCCCAGTTTCGGATTTTAGGCGATAGGGAAAGACTTGAGCTGTAGGGCTGGAGATAGCTCTTTACTAGGGTACTGAGCAAAACACTGGACTGAACCCTTTGAGAGCTTGGAGCTGTCACATTGTTCTGTTCAGAAAGAAAAACTGTGTTGCATTAAGGGCCTAAATTGCAACGGTGGAATCAAAGTGAAGTTGTTTCTTTTGGATGAACAATAGGAGCCTGCCTGTGAGGCTCTAGACGGACACAGGGAGAAGAAACCCCCTGGCAGTAGGCTTGCACCTCTTCCCGAGTTTAGTTTGGACTTTTAGTTAGGATGTATCCCTTTGCCCGATTTGCCCTTGAAGACGAGCGACCTCTTGCTCCCAGACCTTTTCTTGAAAATTTCCCCATGTTTTCCGGTTGGGCTACCAAAGTGAAGATAGCCTTTGTAATAACTATTACAGTAATTATGATAATATTAATGAGTGTGTTTATGTATTTAGAATTTCAATATCCTATGCATAAGGTATTAGGTACTACAGCAGCCCCACCTGAGCATTTCTTTTATACTTTGCCTCCTCACAAGGAAAGACATCGAGAAACATATGCGAAAAATGTGTTCATTGAAATGTTGCATGAAGCTCATAGCACTACAAACAAGACAAACTGTTGGGTATGTGGCCTTTTGTCATCTGTAATGCATCGTCATGATTTATTCATTTCTCTGCCATTATCACACTTAGCGAGCTGTGAGGCCTGGTTTCAGTTGCTATCTCTTATGTATCTGCATTATGTAGCCGACCCCAAAAGATATACCAAAAAAGATTATGAAGCTGTTTTAAGGTATATAGAACAAGATCAGGGATTTGATGCTCTGGGAAACCAGGGAGAGGGATCTTTAGATCCAGATGCCATTATGAATATGTATACCACTTATGAAAATGCTACCTGGTTGAAGGAAGAAATGTTAGCTCCACGCAATATTTCCAGTATTTCCAAGACCGTAATGTTACTGATGACAAGGCAATGCCAGTTCCTATTTTAAATAGTACTGCTTCCTTTTGTATTCAAGGAAAATGTCATGTTAAGGTAGGAGACAGTGGATGTAACTACACCTACACTTTGCATACCAACAGCACTCCGCCCTTGATAACTCCGCCTAATGTGTATTTTGTATGCAGTGAAAACGCTTACACTTGGCTTCCCCGAGGATGGGCAGGGCAGTGTTACCTGTCTTTCCTTTATCCTCCAGTTTATATAGCCCTTCTAATTATCATAAGAATAACCAGCTGACTAAGCGAAATTCAGATCTCTCCCGAGCCAGTAGAAGTATTGATACTGATAGTACTGATCAGACTGACACCGCATCACAGCAGTTTGTAGACATAGCAAAGGGTCTCTTTCCTATATGGGGTCCTATTTTTACTAGCAGAGATGTTAGATATCTCTCCAGAGTGGTGGAAAATGTAGTTCAAACCACTGCTGGGATTTTGACTGACCTAACCGTAGAGCTTCAGGCTACGAGGCTCGTATCGCTTCAAAATCGGATGGTGCTTGACGTCATTCTAGCTGATTGAGTAGGAGCATGCCGCGTGATCGGCAGCTCCTGTTGTGTATATATTCCTGATTCTGCTCCAACCATACACTTGGCCATTCAGAAGTTACATTGCTTAGCTGCGGAAGTTCAGTCTGACAATGGTACTTGGTCCTTAACCGGGTGGTTCTGGAACTTCCTGTCCACCTGGGGTTGGAAAATCTTCGTGATTCTTGCTGGAGTACCTGGGGTGGTATTTGTTTTTTGCCTGTGCCTTCATTGTGGGCCGGCATGCTGCTCTTATTGTGCTACCAAGCTCACTTCCTCATTGACAGTTTCACGACAGGCGAAAATTGAGAAGCAGTTAGTGCAGAAGGAGGTTACCAACCTCATGCAAATAGATGAAGGTGTGTTCTTGGATTAGAAGATCTGTTATATTATATATTGGCTACATCACGCCAAAAGGGCGGTCTGAAGGATATAAAATTGATATTATATAATGATTGGCTTAATGTATCCAATATATCAATGCTACCTTAGGAAAACCCCTTGTAAATACACTCGAACTACGCCCACAATGAAGAAGTGGGCCTAAAACTTCGCGAGCCATTTTAGTTTCATTTCCCCGTGTCTCTTTCGTTAGTTAGGAAAGCACATGGCCTGCTACTGTGTAGAGAGTCTGAGAGGCCAGCCTGGGCTATGAAAGGACCATTGATTCTAACTTAGGAAACTCAAGGTTGCATCTGTCTTTCTTGTAGGATGAGCACATTCTTGCAGGCGCCATGTTTCCATGGAATATGCGTTTTTTGACTTGTCTATAACTTTGGCGCCGGTTGACGAATCATCACAAGATTTTTTTTTAACGTGCACTGGTGATTCTTGTTGCACATGCAGAGTTTTGAGGTGATTTGTAAAGGGGGGGCTGAGAAAAAGGGGGGCTCGAAAAAAGTGTTTTGCCCATGTTAATTTCCATAGGAGTTTTGAACACAACTACAGCTCTAACTACTTGATGGAATTACTCTGAATTTGGCAGAAAGGTAGACTTGGTTACAGTGATTGTGCTTTTTGTTATTTGGTGTAAATCCATTCAGTAGTTCTTAAGAAATGCAAGGAAATCAAAATGTGTTTATCTACCATTTCACTGGTTCGTGGTCATTTTGTAGTTAATCGCAAACATGTGCACCAACAGGAATGCCATAATTGTGTGGCCACTAACTGAGCAGAGAGTTGCAGCCACCATTTTACATCATTGAAACAGTCCCCGGGGCTCAAACCAAATAGCAGAAAGTGACATAAGGGATCAGGTTGGATGTGCTGTGACTCCATGAGAGGAATACAGGAATGTTTGAGGAACCCCTTATGAGTATAATAATAATAATAATAAAACCATTTATAAAGCGCCTGGTTACACCAACTGGTGTGTCCCCACGCCACACTCCACTCTCCAGAAAGGCTGAAAGGAAATAGGTACTATAGAACAGGGTCATAATGTATGCAGACCTCACAGCTGAAAAAACAGAGTTTCAATCTTTTATCGAAAATATTTTCCGATGGCTCCATTCGGAGAAAGAGGGGTAGTGAATTCCTGTTTTTGGCTGCCAGGTAGCCAAACGAACGCGCACTCATTCTGGCTCTTAAGACTTTAGGGACTGACCAGGTGGGCGCCAGTTCTCCTAAGATGGCTGGCTGGGTGATAAGGGATGAGAAGATGGTGAAGATAGCTAGGACCTTTTGTAGAAAAAACAGCAATGGACCGCACACCGCTAGCTCCTCCTCCGGGTCGCCCCTAAGCACTCTGGTATGTGTAGTGCCTGAAGTTTGAAGAATTACTGAAAGTTCGTATGTGGTTCACCTATGTAGGTGCAAGTAGATACTTGTTGTTCCCCCGATCTCTAGACCCGGGACATGGCCCGGGTTCAGGATATCTTCCCTCATCAGTAGAGAAAGTCAATAGGGGTGGAAGAGAAGGCCGCCTCGTAACCGTCACGGGCCTCGTTGCCCAGCACGCAGGTGCGTCGTCCAGAAGCTCGTCAGCTTGGGAGGCTCAAGGGAGCCCTTATGTAGAAAAAACAGCAATGGACCGCACACCGCTAGCCCCTCCTCCGGGTCGCCCCTAAGCACTCTGGTATGTGTAGTGCCTGAAGTTCGAAGAATTACTGAAGGTTCGTAAGTGGTTCACCTATGTAGGTGCAAGTTGATACTTGGGAGGCTCAAGGGAGCCCTTATGTAGAAGTAGCAAAAAGAAGTATACGTGGCCCTTATGTAGAAAAAACGGCAATGGACCGCACACCGCTAGCTTCTGGACGACGCACCTGCGTGCTGGGCAACGAGGCCCGTGACTACTTGTACCTACATAGGTGAACCACTTACGAACTTTCAGTAATTCTTCGAACTTCAGGCACTACACATACCAGAGTGCTTAGGGGCGACCCGGAGGAGGGGCTAGCGGTGTGCGGTCCATTGCTGTTTTTTCTACATAAGGGCTCCCTTGAGCCCCCCAAGCTGACGAGCTTCTGGACGACGCACCTGCGTGCTGGGCAACGAGGCCCGTGATGGTTACGAGGCGGCCGTCTCTTCCACCCCTATTGACTTTCTCTACTGATGAGGGCAGATATCCCAAAACCCGGGTCATGTCCCGGGTCTAGAGAGCAGGGGAACAACAAATATCTACTTGCACCTTCATAGGTGAACCACTTACGAACTTTCAGTAATTCTTCGAACTTCAGGCACTACACATACCAGAGTGCTTAGGGGCCACCCGGAGGAGGGGCTAGCGGTGTGCGGTCCATTGCTGTTTTTTTATAGCTAGGACCTTTGCCCGGTAGACTTCTATGGCAAAAGCACAGGGCTTTAAAAATAAGTCTTTACTCGATAGGTAGCCAGTGCAGGGCATCAAGGGATTTCGAGGAAGATGCTCTTCTAGGTATGTTAAGAACCAGAAGTGCCACTTTATTCGGGATATGTTGCAGCCTATGGAGACACTGTTTTGCTGGTCTGAGATATAGGACATTTCCTTAGTTCAGCTGGGAGGTTTCAAGAGCATGAACCAGGGTTTTTCCTGGCCGAGACAGGGAGAATGTCAAAGGTTTTTCTCAACATTTTGAGAATCCCCAAAAACTTCCCTGTAACCTTCCTAGTGTGACTTTCAAAGGACAGTTTAGGGTCCAGCTAGACTCCTTGATATTTTGCTTCCTCCTTTGGAGTGGGTAAGGGGCCCAGCGTCTGGGGCCACCAAGCCGAGGACCAGATGGAGGGAGACTTCCCTACGACCAGGACCTCAGTTTTACTGCAGTTCATCTTGAGGCAGTTACTCAACATCCAGGAAGCAAGGTCCTCAGGCAAGAGGAGAACTGGGTAGCTGCAACTTCCAAATTATGGGACAGGGTGACAATAAGCTGCGTGTCGTCCACATAAGACACAATGGTAATATTGTGTCTTTACACAGTCTCAGCCAGGAGTCCGATGTAAAGATTAAAAAGCGTTGGGCTCAAAATTGAGCCTCGTGGGACCCCTTGTGAGAGTGGGATGCATTTGGAAATGTATGGGCGAGGCGCAACTTGGAAGCTGCGATCCTGGAGGAAGGAGGGCATCCATTTTAGGGCTGCTCCCTCAAGCCCACAAGACCTAAGATGCTGCAAGAGCAGTTTGTGAGATACCCTGTTGAAGGCTACGCTAAGTTCAAGTAAGATCAAAGCTGTAATCTGACCTTCATTCGCACGCCTGTGTAGTTTCTCTATGGTGAGAAGTAACACTGACTCCGTAGAGTACCCAGCTCTAAATTCTGATTGTGTGAGATGGTAGAGGTTGTGCCGATTAATGTGCACAACCAATTGCGAGTTCACTGCCTTCTCTGGTATTTTAGAGAGGTAACGCAGGAGTGAAAAGCATGCACCCACTCACAGACCAACTCAGACACTTATGCATCCACTCCTATACCCTGTCAGACACTAGCACACTGACTCTTATACCCACTCTGACACTTATTCAGCCACTCACAGACCTACTTAGACAACACCAATGCACCCACTCATAGACCTACTCAGATAATTATGTAGCCACTTACAGATCCACTCAGAGACTTGCAGTACTACTTACACACCCACACAGACACTCATACACCCATTTACAGACCATCTCAGACTCATTCACCCACTGACAGACCTACTCAGAGACTTATGCATCCACTTTCAAATCTACTCAGAGACTTATTCATCAACTCACTGAGCCACTAAGATACTCATGCACCCACTAACAGACCCACTCAGACACTCACACACCCGCTCACAGACCAACTCAGAGACTGACAAACCCACTCGCAGATCCACTCAACACTCATTCAGCCACTAAGAGACCCTACTCAGACAATCATACACCCACTCACAGACCCAATGAGAGACTGATACACCCACTCAGACATCCATTCAGATACTCACAGTGTCACTCACAGACCCACTCATGCACCCACTCATAGACCTACTCTGACACTCATTAGCCCACTCAGAGACCTACTGAACAGTAATGCATCCAGCCAAAGATCCTCTCAAACACACATACTTGCTGTCTCAGACACATTCAGAGACTTGTACATGTTTTTATTGAGTTATTTAGATAGTAATGTGTCTAATGGGATAGTTAGAGTCAATTATATAGTTATACATTTTAAATGTGCTGGTGGCTATTGAATGTCCACTTTTAGTTTGTGAATTCTCAACATATTCTTAAATATTGTGGCGTTACCTGAAATATTTCTAAAAAATTAAAAAGAAATATTTATAAAAAAAAATATTCAAATTTTTGGCTCTAGGGTGGCTCTGAGAAGAGCCTTTGTGTTCATTGTGTGTAAATGACAGCTACACATACAACCGGATGCAAAGTTTCAGGCTGCTGAGAAACACCATGTTGCCTTCATCTCTAAAGTGAATTCTATCACTTCTATAGATTCAATGCATGCCAAAACACTAGTTGTTGTTGTAGATATAGCTCATGTTATGGTGTCTGAGGAATGCAGAAACTGTTTCTTGTGTTTGCTTTGTTCGCCCTAAGTTGGCAGAGTAAGCCAAGACGTGAGTCCCTTGCTCACTTTGTCACTGGATTCAAGCTTGCCTGGCAGATGAGAGGGTGTTACCCCGAAACCAGTCCCAAGTTGCTTCTTTCCGGTCCAGGGAAGACCTGGCTTGGCAGTTTGGGCTGGACTGTTCTCAAGAGGCACAGGGTCATGACTGATTTGCATATGGCTGGGGCTGAACTGGGGTGGAGAAGTGAGCTAATCGAAGATGGATTCAGCCTAGATCTGTGACTGTGGTGAGTGTCTGAAAAAGTTTCAGCGCTCCGTCCATCATCTCCTTATGTTTGCTTTATTCACCCTAAGTTGGCAGGGTATGCCCAGACGTGGTTACCTTGCTCTCTTTGCCACTGGATGCAAACTAACCTGGCTGATTAGGGATGTTACCCCAAAACCTGTCCCAGGATGCTTGTTTCTGGTCCAGGGAAGACCTGGCTTGGCAGCTCGGGTTGGACTGCTCCCCTGAGGCACGGGGTCAAGACTGATTTCCAAATGCAGGGTATGAACTGAGGTGTCGAAGTGAGCTAAAGAACGATGATGGATTCAGCCCAGATCTGTGACTGGGGGTGGGTGTCTGAAAAGTTTCAGTGCTCAGTCCATCATCTCCTTGTGTTTGCTTTATTCACCCTAAGTTGGCAGGGTATGCCCAGACGTGGGTCCCTTGCTCACTTTGCCACTGGATTCAAGCTAGCCGGACTGATGAGGGGTGTTACCTCGAAACCGGTCCCAGGATGCTTGTTTCCGGTCCAGGAAAGACCTGGCTTGGCAATTTTGCCTGGACTGTTCCCATGAGGCACAGGGTCAAGACTGATTTGCATATGGCTGGCTCTGAACTGGGGTGGTAAAGTGAGCCAAAGAATGATGATAGATTCAACCCAGATCTGTGACTGGGGGTGGGTGTCTGAAAAGTTTCAGCGCTCCGTCCATCATCTCCTTGCATACCCTGCATTTGGAAATCAGTCTTGACCCTGTGCCTCAGGGGAGCAGTCCAACCCGAGCTGCCAAGCCAGGTCTTCCCTGGACCAGAAACAAGCATCCTGGGACAGGTTTTGGGGTAACATCCCTAATCAGCCAGGTGTGTTTGCTTTGTTTGCCCTAAGTTGGCAGGGTATGCCCAGACGTGAGTCACTTACTCACTTTGCCACTGGATTCAATCTAGCCTGGCTGATATGGGGTGTAACCCCGAAACCAGTCCCAGAATGTTTGTTTCCAGACAAGGGAAGACCTGGCTTGGCAGTTTGGGCTGGACTGTTCCCATGAGGAACAGGGTCAAGACTGATTTGCATATGGCTCGGTCTGAACTGGGGTGGCAAAGTTAGCTAAAGAACTATGATGGATTCAACCCAGATCTGTGACTGGGGGTGAGTGTCTGAAAACTTTCAATGCTCCGTCCATCATCTCCTTGTGCTTGCTTTGTTTGCCCGGGTATGCCCAGACATGGGTCACTTGCTCACTTTGCCACTGGATTCAAGCTAGCCCAGCTGATGAGGGGTGTTACCTCGAAACCGGTCCCAAGATTCTTGTTTCTGGTCCAGGTAAGACCTGGCTTGGCAGTTTGGGCTGGACTGTTCCCATGAGGCGCACCATCAAGACTGATTTGCATATGGCTTGGTCTGAACTGGGGTGGTGAAGTGAGCTAAAGAACGATGATGGACTCAACCCAGATCTGTGACTCGAGGTGAGTGTCTGAAAGTTTCAGCGCTCCGTCCTTCATCTCCTTGTGTTTGCTTTGTTCACCCTAATTTGGCAGAGTATGCCAACATGTTGCTCACTTGCTCCCTTTGCCACGTGATTCAAGCTAGCCTGGCTGATGAGAGGTGTTACCCCGTAACCGGTCCCAGGAAGCTAGTTTTCGGTAATGGAAGATCCAGCTTGGCAGTTTGGGCTGAACTGTTCCCATGAGACACAGGGTCAAGACTGATTTGCATATGGGTCTGAACTGGGGTGGAGAAGTGAGCAAAAGGACACTGATGGATTTGACCCAGATCTGTGACTGGGGTGAGTGTCTGAAAAGTTTCAGTGCTCCGTCCATCATCTCCTTGCGTTTCCTTTGTTCACCCTAAGTTGGCAGGGTACGCCCAGACGTGGGTCCCTTGCTCACTTTGCCACTGGATTAAAGTTAGCCTGGCTGATGAGGAGTGCTACCCGGAAACCAGTTCCAGGATGCTTGTTTCCGGTCCAGGTAAGACCTGGCTTGGCAGTTCAGGCTGGACTGTTCCCATCAGGCACCAGGTCAAAGCTGATATGCAAATGGCTGGGTTTGAACTGGGGTGGCGAAGTGAGCTAAAGAATGATTATCGATTCAACCGAGATCTGTGACTGGGGGGGAGTGTCTGAAAAGTTTCAGCGCTCCGTCCATCATCTCCTTGTGTTTGCTCTGTTCGCCCTAAGTTGGCAGAGTAAGCCCAGACGTGAGTCACTTGCTCACTTTGCCACTGGATTCAAGCTATCCTGGCTGATGAGGGGTGTAACCCTGAAACCAGTCCCAGAATGTTTGTCTGTGGTCCAGGGAAGATCTGGCTTGGCACTTTGGGCTGGATTGTTCCCATGAGGCACTGGGTCAAGACTGATTTGCATATGGCTCGGTCTGAACTGGGGTGGCAAAGTGAGCTAAAGAACGATGATGGATTCAACCCAGATCTGTGATTGGGGTGATTGTCTGAAAGTTTCAGCGCTCCGTCCATCATCTCCTTGTGTTTGCTTTGTTAGCCCTAAGTTGGCAAGGTATGCCCAGACTTGGGTCACTTGCTCACTTTGCCACTGGATTCAATCTAGCCTGGCTGATGAGGGGTGTAACCCCGAAACCAGTCCCAGAATGTTTGTTTCTGGTCCAGGGAAGACCTGGCTTGGCAGTTTGGGCTGGATTGTTCCCATGAGGCACTGGGTCAAGACTGATTTGCATATGGCTCGGTCTGAACTGGGGTGGCAAAGTGAGCTAAAGAACGATGATGGACTCAACCCAGATCTGTGACTCGAGGTGAGTGTCTGAAAGTTTCAGCGCTCAGTCCTTCATCTCCTTATGTTTGCTTTGTTTACCCCAAGTTGGCAGGGTATGCCCACACGTTGCTCACTTTCTCCCTTTGCCACTGGATTCAAGCTAGCCTGGCTGATGAGAGGTGTTACCCCGTAACCGGTCCCAGGTAGCTAGTTTTTGGTAATGGAAGACCCAGCTTGGCAGTTTGGGCTGAACTGTTATTATTAGGGAAATTTGTAGAGAGCCTGGTTACGCGCACCGGCGTGTCCCCGCGCTATGGTAAGTGGGGTAAGCAGTCCAAGCAGCCATCACAGCCGCCTACCTTCCAAATAGGTGAGTCTTGAGTTTCCTTCTGAAAATGTATTCTGAAAACTCCAAACGTTCCCATGAGACACAGGGTCAAGACTGATTTGCATATGGGTCTGAACTGGGGTGGAGAAGTGAGCAAAAGGACACTGATGGATTTGACCCAGCTCTGTGACTGGGGTGACTGTCTGAAAGGCGTCAGTGCTCCGTCCATCATCTCCTTGCCTTTCCTTTGTTCACCCTAAGTTGGCAGGGTACACCCAGACGTGGGTCCCTTGCTCACTTTGCCACTGGATGAAAGTTAGCCTGGCTGATGAGGAGTGCTACCCCGAAACCAGTCCCAGGATGCTTGTTTCCGGTCCAGGTAAGACCTGGCTTGGCAGTTCGGGCTGGACTGTTCCCATGAGGCACCAGGTCAAAGCTGATATGCATATGGCTGGGTTTGAACTGGAGTAGCGAAGTGAGCTAAAGAATGATTATCGATTCAACCGAGATCTGTGACTGGGGGTGAGTGTCTGAAAAGTTTCAGCACTCCGTCCATCATCTCCTTGTGTTTGCTCTGTTCGCCCTAAGTTGGCAGAGTAAGCCCAGACGTGAGTCACTTGCTCACTTTGCCACTGGATTCAAGCTAGCCTGGCTGATGAGTGGTGTAACCCTGAAACCAGTCCCAGAATGTTTGTTTGAGGTCCAGGGAAGACCTGGCTTGGCAGTTTGAGCTGGATCGTTCCCATGAGGCACTGGGTCAAGACTGATTTGCATATGGCTTAGTCTGAACTGGGGTGGCAAAGTGAGCTAAAGAACGATGATGGATTCAACCCAGATCTGTGATTGGGGTGAGTGTCTGAAAGTTTCAGCGCTCCGTCCATCATCTCCTTGTGTTTGCTTTGTTAGCCCTAAGTTGGCAGGGTATGCCCAGACTTGGGTCACTTGCTCACTTTGCCACTGGATTCAATCTAGCCTGGCTGATGAGGGGTGTAACCCCGAAACCAGTCCCAGAATGTTTGTTTCTGGTCCAGGGAAGACCTGGCTTGGCAGTTTGGGTTGGATAGTTCCCATGAGGCACTGGGTCAAGACTGATTTGCATATGGCTCGGTCTGAACTGGGGTGGCAAAGTGAGCTAAAGAACGATGATGGACTCAACCCAGATCTGTGACTCGAGGTGAGTGTCTGAAAGTTTCAGCGCTCAGTCCTTCATCTCCTTATGTTTGCTTTGTTCAATCAATCATCGTATTTATATAGCGCACTACACACCCAGAGGTCTCAAGGCGCTGGGAGAGGGGGGGGGGAAACTGCTACAGCTCGAACAACCAGGTCTTGAGTTGCTTCCTGAAGGCGAGGTGGTCCTGGGTCAGGTGGAGGTGGGTGGGGAGGGAGTTCCAAGTCTTGGCGGCGAGGTAGGAGAAGGATCGTCCCCCTGTGGTGGCTCTGCGGATGCGGGGGACAGCGGCGAGGGCGTGGCTGCTCGAACGGAGCTGGTGTTTGGGAGCGTAGAAGTTGAGGCGGCTGTTGAGGTATCCTGGTCCTTGGCTGTGTAGGGCTTTGTGTGCGTGGGTGAGGAGACAGAAGGTGATTCTCTTGTTGACCGGGAGCCAATGCAGATCTCTCAGGTGTCCGGAGATGTGGCTGCGACGGGGGATGTCCAGGATGAGTCGTGCTGAGGCGTTCTGGATCCGCTGGAGTCTCTTCTGGAGTTTGGCGGTGGTTCCGGCGTAGAGGGTGTTGCCGTAGTCCAGACGGCTGGTGACGAGGGCCTGGGTGACCGTCTTCCTGGTCTCGGTGGGGATCCACCGGAAGATCTTACGTAGCATGCGCAGGATATTGAAGCATGACGAGGAGACGGCGTTGACTTGTCTCGTCATGGAGAGGGAGGAGTCCAGGATGAAGCCCAGGTTGCGTGCGGGGTCTGTTGGTTTGGGTGCGCTGCCTAGGGCGGGGGGCCACCAGGAGTCGTCCCAGGCGGAGGGTGAGGATCCCAGGATGAGGACTTCCGTCTTGTCCGAGTTCAGTTTCAGGCGGCTGTTCTTCATCCAATCAGCTACCTCTTTCATCCCTTCGTGAAGGTTGGCTCTGGCGGTGGCGGGGTCGTTGGTAAGGGAGAGGATCAGCTGGGTGTCGTCGGCGTAGGAGATGATGTTGAGGTTGTGCTGGCGTGCGATGTCTGCGAGGGGGCTCATGTAGATGTTGAAGAGGGTCGGACTGAGCGAGGAGCCTTGAGGGACGCCGCAGATGACTTCGGTGGCTTCAGATCTGAACGGGGGGAGGCGGACTTTCTGTGTTCTTCCAGCGAGGAAGGAGATGATCCACTCCAGTGCCTTCTCCTGGACTCCGACGTTGCTGAGGCGTTGTACTAGGGTATGATGGCAGACAGTGTCGAAGGCCGCGGAGAGGTCGAGGAGGATGTGGGCCGCTGTTTCTCCGTCGTCGAGCAGCGCTCGGATGTCATCGGTGGCTGCGATCAGGGCGGTCTCGGTGCTGTGGTTGGCCCGGAAGCCGGACTGCGAGGGGTCGAGGGATCCGTTCGTCTCGAGGAAGGCGGCCAGCTGCTTGTTGACGGTCTTCTCGATGACTTTTGCAGGAAACGGGAGCAGCGAGATGGGGCGGTAGTTCTTGAGGTCGGTGGGGTCAGCCGATGGCTTCTTGAGTAGGGCGCTGAGTTCGGCGTGCTTCCAGCTCTCCGGGAAGGTGGCAGTGTCGAAGGAGGTGTTGAAGATGTCCCGTAGGTGGGGTGCGATGATAGCGTCGGCCTTGTTGAAGACGTGGTGAGGGCAGGGGTCGGTCGGAGATCCGGAGTGGATGGAGTTCATCGTGCGGATGGTGTCTTCGGTGCTGATCGGAGTCCAGGCACGGAGGGTGGTGGTGGGGGGCGGTGGTTCGGTCGTGGTGCTCGTCGGTTGAGTGCTGAAGCTGTTGTGTATGTCTGCGATCTTGTTGTGGAAGTAGGAGGCGAGGGAGTTGCAGAGGTCTTGCGAAGGAGTGATGTCGTTGTTTCCGGCGTTGGGGTTGGAGAGCTCTTTGACGATGTTGAAGAGTTCTTTGCTGTTGTGTGCGTTGTTGTCCAGTCGTTCCTTGAAAGCAGTTTTCTTGGTGGCGCGGATGAGTTGGTGGTGTTTCCGGGTGGCGAGCTTGAGGGCAGTCATGTTGTCCGGTGTTGGGTCTCTACGCCAGGTTCTCTCGAGGGCTCGGCAGTTCTTCTTGGAGCTCTTGAGTTCGTCGGTGAACCATGGGGCTTTCTTGCTGCCGGGTCTGCTGGGCTGGGTCCTCAGGGGGGAGAGCTCGTCTGCGCAGTCGCTGATCCACGTCGTGAGGTTGGTGGCCGCCTGGCTAGGGTTTGTTGTGCTGGTGGGGGGGTTCGTGCTCAGGGAGGACGCGAGCTGGTCGGCTGTGATCTTGTTCCAGCTTCTGCGTGCAGCCTGTTGCTGGTGGTGGTGGATCGTGGTCCTTGCGAAGCTGAAGTGGACGCAACTGTGGTCCGTCCAGTGGAGTCCGGTGGCGTGGCTGAAGGCGATGTCCTTGCTGGATGAGCAGACGGGGTCGAGTGTGTGTCCGGCGTAGTGGGTGGGGGTGGTCACCAGTTGCTTGAGTCCGAGGTTGGCGAGGTTGTCCAGCAGGGTGGTGGTGTTGCGGTCGTTGGTGTTCTCCAGGTGGAAGTTGAGGTCCCCGAGGAGGATGTAGTCAGCGGAGCAGAGGGCGTGCGGGCTGATGAAGTCGGCGATGTCTTCGCTGAATTGTGTGCGTAGTCCAGGGGGTCTGTAGATGAGGGTGCCTCTGAGGGTGGTCTTGGGGTTGATGTGGATTTGGAAGTGCAGGTGCTCGGCGGTAGCGAGGGTGTCATCGGTGTTGGTCGTGATGCGGATGGTTGTTCACCCTAAGTTGGCAGGGTATGCCCACACGTTGCTCACTTGCTCCCTTTGCCACTGGATTCAAGCTAGCCTGGCTGATGAGAGGTGTTACCCCGTAACCGGTCCCAGGAAGCTAGTTTTTGGTAATGGAAGACCCAGCTTGGCAGTTTGGGCTGAACTGTGATTATTAGGGAAATTTGTAGAGCGCCTGGTTACGCGCACCGGCGTGTCCCCGCGCTATGGTAAGTGGGGTAAGCAGTCCAAGCAGCCATCACAGCCGCCTACCTTCCAAATAGGTGAGTCTTGAGTTTCCTTCTGAAAATGGATTCTGAAAACTCCAAACGTTCCCATGAGACACAGGGTCAAGACTGATTTGCATATGGGTCTGAACTGGGGTGGAGAAGTGAGCAAAAGGACACTGATGGATTTGACCCAGCTCTGTGACTGGGGTGACTGTCGGAAAGGTTTCAGTGCTCCGTCCATCATCTCCTTGCCTTTCCTTTGTTCACCCTAAGTTGGCAGGGTACGTCCAGACGTGGGTCCCTTGCTCACTTTGCCACTGGATTAAAGTTAGCCTGGCTGATGAGGAGTGCTACCCCGAAACCAGTCCCAGGATGCTTGTTTCCGGTCCAGGTAAGACCTGGCTTGGCAGTTCGGGCTGGACTGTTCCCATGAGGCACCAGGTCAAAGCTGATATGCATATGGCTGGGTTTGAACTGGAGTGGCGAAGTGAGCTAAAGAATGATTATCGATTCAACCGAGATCTGTGACTGGGGGTGAGTGTCTGAAAAGTTTCAGCACTCCGCCCATCATCTCCTTGTGTTTGCTCTGTTCGCCCTAAGTTGGCAGAGTAAGCCCAGACGTGAGTCACTTGCTCACTTTGCCACTGGATTCAAGCTAGCCTGGCTGATGAGGGGTGTAACCCTGAAACCAGTCCCAGAATGTTTGTTTGAGGTCCAGGGAAGTCCTGGCTTGGCAGTTTGGGCTGGATTGTTCCCATGAGGCACTGGGTCAAGACTGATTTGCATATGGCTTGGTCTGAACTGGGTTGGCAAAGTGAGCTAAAGAACGATGATGGATTCAACCCAGATCTGTGATTGGGGTGAGTGTCTGAAAGTTTCAGCGCTCCGTCCATCATCTCCTTGTGTTTGCTTTGTTAGCCCTAAGTTGGCAGGGTATGCCCAGACTTGGGTAATTGCTCACTTTGCCACTGGATTCAATCTAGCCTGGCTAATGAGAGGTGTAACCCCGAAACCACACCCAGAATGTCTGTTTCCAGACAAGGGAAGACCAGGCTTGGCAGTTTGGGCTGGACTGTTCCCATGAGGCACAGGGTCAAGACTGATTTGCATATGGCTGGGTCCGAACTGGGTTGGCGAAGTGAATTAAAGAACGATGATGGATTCAACCCAGATCTTTGACTGGAGTGTCTGAAAAGTTTCAGCGCTCCGTCCATCATCTCCCTGTGTTTGCTCTGTTCGCCCTAATTTGGCAGGGTATGCCGAGACATTGGTCCCTTGCTCACTTTGCCACTGGATTCAAGCTAGCGGAACTGATGAGGGGTGGGTCTCCAAAACCGGTCCCAGGATGCTTGTTTCCAGTCCAGGGAAGACCTGGCTTGGCAGTTTTGGCTGAACTGTTCCCATGAGACACAGGGTAAAGACTAATTTGTATATGGCTGGGTCTGAACTGGGGTGGAGAAGTGAGCAAAAGGATAATGATGGATTTAACCCACATCTGTGACTGGGGTGATTGTCTGAAAAGTTTCAGCGCTCCGTCCATCATCTCCCTGTGTTTGCTCTGTTCGCCCTAATTTGGCAGGGTATGCCGAGACATTGGTCCCTTGCTCACTTTGCCACTGGATTCAAGCTAGCGGAACTGATGAGGGGTGGGTCTCCAAAACCGGTCCCAGGATGCTTGTTTCCGGTCCAGGTAAGACCTGGCTTGGCAGTTCGGGCTGGACTGTTCCCATGAGGCACCAGGTCAAAGCTGATATGCATATGGCTGGGTTTGAACTGGAGTGGCGAAGTGAGCTAAAGAATGATTATCGATTCAACCGAGATCTGTGACTGGGGGTGAGTGTCTGAAAAGTTTCAGCACTCCGCCCATCATCTCCTTGTGTTTGCTCTGTTCGCCCTAAGTTGGCAGAGTAAGCCCAGACGTGAGTCACTTGCTCACTTTGCCACTGGATTCAAGCTAGCCTGGCTGATGAGGGGTGTAACCCTGAAACCAGTCCCAGAATGTTTGTTTGAGGTCCAGGGAAGTCCTGGCTTGGCAGTTTGGGCTGGATTGTTCCCATGAGGCACTGGGTCAAGACTGATTTGCATATGGCTTGGTCTGAACTGGGGTGGCAAAGTGAGCTAAAGAACGATGATGGATTCAACCCAGATCTGTGATTGGGGTGAGTGTCTGAAAGTTTCAGCGCTCCGTCCATCATCTCCTTGTGTTTGCTTTGTTAGCCCTAAGTTGGCAGGGTATGCCCAGACTTGGGTAATTGCTCACTTTGCCACTGGATTCAATCTAGCCTGGCTAATGAGAGGTGTAACCCCGAAACCACACCCAGAATGTCTGTTTCCAGACAAGGGAAGACCAGGCTTGGCAGTTTGGGCTGGACTGTTCCCATGAGGCACAGGGTCAAGACTGATTTGCATATGGCTGGGTCCGAACTGGGTTGGCGAAGTGAATTAAAGAACGATGATGGATTCAACCCAGATCTTTGACTGGAGTGTCTGAAAAGTTTCAGCGCTCCGCCATCATCTCCCTGTGTTTGCTCTGTTCGCCCTAATTTGGCAGGGTATGCCGAGACATTGGTCCCTTGCTCACTTTGCCACTGGATTCAAGCTAGCGGAACTGATGAGGGGTGGGTCTCCAAAACCGGTCCCAGGATGCTTGTTTCCAGTCCAGGGAAGACCTGGCTTGGCAGTTTTGGCTGAACTGTTCCCATGAGACACAGGGTAAAGACTAATTTGTATATGGCTGGGTCTGAACTGGGGTGGAGAAGTGAGCAAAAGGATAATGATGGATTTAACCCACATCTGTGACTGGGGTGATTGTCTGAAAAGTTTCAGCGCTCCGTCCATCATCTCCCTGTGTTTGCTCTGTTCGCCCTAATTTGGCAGGGTATGCCGAGACATTGGTCCCTTGCTCACTTTGCCACTGGATTCAAGCTAGCGGAACTGATGAGGGGTGGGTCTCCAAAACCGGTCCCAGGATGCTTGTTTCCGGTCCAGGTAAGACCTGGCTTGGCAGTTCGGGCTGGACTGTTCCCATGAGGCACCAGGTCAAAGCTGATATGCATATGGCTGGGTTTGAACTGGAGTGGCGAAGTGAGCTAAAGAATGATTATCGATTCAACCGAGATCTGTGACTGGGGGTGAGTGTCTGAAAAGTTTCAGCACTCCGCCCATCATCTCCTTGTGTTTGCTCTGTTCGCCCTAAGTTGGCAGAGTAAGCCCAGACGTGAGTCACTTGCTCACTTTGCCACTGGATTCAAGCTAGCCTGGCTGATGAGGGGTGTAACCCTGAAACCAGTCCCAGAATGTTTGTTTGAGGTCCAGGGAAGTCCTGGCTTGGCAGTTTGGGCTGGATTGTTCCCATGAGGCACTGGGTCAAGACTGATTTGCATATGGCTTGGTCTGAACTGGGGTGGCAAAGTGAGCTAAAGAACGATGATGGATTCAACCCAGATCTGTGATTGGGGTGAGTGTCTGAAAGTTTCAGCGCTCCGTCCATCATCTCCTTGTGTTTGCTTTGTTAGCCCTAAGTTGGCAGGGTATGCCCAGACTTGGGTAATTGCTCACTTTGCCACTGGATTCAATCTAGCCTGGCTAATGAGAGGTGTAACCCCGAAACCACTCCCAGAATGTCTGTTTCCAGACAAGGGAAGACCAGGCTTGGCAGTTTGGGCTGGACTGTTCCCATGAGGCACAGGGTCAAGACTGATTTGCATATGGCTGGGTCCGAACTGGGTTGGCGAAGTGAATTAAAGAACGATGATGGATTCAACCCAGATCTTTGACTGGAGTGTCTGAAAAGTTTCAGCGCTCCGTCCATCATCTCCCTGTGTTTGCTCTGTTCGCCCTAATTTGGCAGGGTATGCCGAGACATTGGTCCCTTGCTCACTTTGCCACTGGATTCAAGCTAGCGGAACTGATGAGGGGTGGGTCTCCAAAACCGGTCCCAGGATGCTTGTTTCCAGTCCAGGGAAGACCTGGCTTGGCAGTTTTGGCTGAACTGTTCCCATGAGACACAGGGTAAAGACTAATTTGTATATGGCTGGGTCTGAACTGGGGTGGAGAAGTGAGCAAAAGGATAATGATGGATTTAACCCACATCTGTGACTGGGGTGATTGTCTGAAAAGTTTCAGCGCTCCGTCCATCATCTCCCTGTGTTTGCTCTGTTCGCCCTAATTTGGCAGGGTATGCCGAGACATTGGTCCCTTGCTCACTTTGCCACTGGATTCAAGCTAGCGGAACTGATGAGGGGTGGGTCTCCAAAACCGGTCCCAGGATGCTTGTTTCCGGTCCAGGTAAGACCTGGCTTGGCAGTTCGGGCTGGACTGTTCCCATGAGGCACCAGGTCAAATCTGATATGCATATGGCTGGGTTTGAACTGGAGTGGCGAAGTGAGCTAAAGAATGATTATCGATTCAACCGAGATCTGTGACTGGGGGTGAGTGTCTGAAAAGTTTCAGCACTCCGCCCATCATCTCCTTGTGTTTGCTCTGTTCGCCCTAAGTTGGCAGAGTAAGCCCAGACGTGAGTCACTTGCTCACTTTGCCACTGGATTCAAGCTAGCCTGGCTGATGAGGGGTGTAACCCTGAAACCAGTCCCAGAATGTTTGTTTGAGGTCCAGGGAAGTCCTGGCTTGGCAGTTTGGGCTGGATTGTTCCCATGAGGCACTGGGTCAAGACTGATTTGCATATGGCTTGGTCTGAACTGGGGTGGCAAAGTGAGCTAAAGAACGATGATGGATTCAACCCAGATCTGTGATTGGGGTGAGTGTCTGAAAGTTTCAGCGCTCCGTCCATCATCTCCTTGTGTTTGCTTTGTTAGCCCTAAGTTGGCAGGGTATGCCCAGACTTGGGTAATTGCTCACTTTGCCACTGGATTCAATCTAGCCTGGCTAATGAGAGGTGTAACCCCGAAACCACACCCAGAATGTCTGTTTCCAGACAAGGGAAGACCAGGCTTGGCAGTTTGGGCTGGACTGTTCCCATGAGGCACAGGGTCAAGACTGATTTGCATATGGCTGGGTCCGAACTGGGTTGGCGAAGTGAATTAAAGAACGATGATGGATTCAACCCAGATCTTTGACTGGAGTGTCTGAAAAGTTTCAGCGCTCCGTCCATCATCTCCCTGTGTTTGCTCTGTTCGCCCTAATTTGGCAGGGTATGCCGAGACATTGGTCCCTTGCTCACTTTGCCACTGGATTCAAGCTAGCGGAACTGATGAGGGGTGGGTCTCCAAAACCGGTCCCAGGATGCTTGTTTCCAGTCCAGGGAAGACCTGGCTTGGCAGTTTTGGCTGAACTGTTCCCATGAGACACAGGGTAAAGACTAATTTGTATATGGCTGGGTCTGAACTGGGGTGGAGAAGTGAGCAAAAGGATAATGATGGATTTAACCCACATCTGTGACTGGGGTGATTGTCTGAAAAGTTTCAGCGCTCCGTCCATCATCTCCCTGTGTTTGCTCTGTTCGCCCTAATTTGGCAGGGTATGCCGAGACATTGGTCCCTTGCTCACTTTGCCACTGGATTCAAGCTAGCGGAACTGATGAGGGGTGGGTCTCCAAAACCGGTCCCAGGATGCTTGTTTCCGGTCCAGGTAAGACCTGGCTTGGCAGTTCGGGCTGGACTGTTCCCATGAGGCACCAGGTCAAAGCTGATATGCATATGGCTGGGTTTGAACTGGAGTGGCGAAGTGAGCTAAAGAATGATTATCGATTCAACCGAGATCTGTGACTGGGGGTGAGTGTCTGAAAAGTTTCAGCACTCCGCCCATCATCTCCTTGTGTTTGCTCTGTTCGCCCTAAGTTGGCAGAGTAAGCCCAGACGTGAGTCACTTGCTCACTTTGCCACTGGATTCAAGCTAGCCTGGCTGATGAGGGGTGTAACCCTGAAACCAGTCCCAGAATGTTTGTTTGAGGTCCAGGGAAGTCCTGGCTTGGCAGTTTGGGCTGGATTGTTCCCATGAGGCACTGGGTCAAGACTGATTTGCATATGGCTTGGTCTGAACTGGGGTGGCAAAGTGAGCTAAAGAACGATGATGGATTCAACCCAGATCTGTGATTGGGGTGAGTGTCTGAAAGTTTCAGCGCTCCGTCCATCATCTCCTTGTGTTTGCTTTGTTAGCCCTAAGTTGGCAGGGTATGCCCAGACTTGGGTAATTGCTCACTTTGCCACTGGATTCAATCTAGCCTGGCTAATGAGAGGTGTAACCCCGAAACCACACCCAGAATGTCTGTTTCCAGACAAGGGAAGACCAGGCTTGGCAGTTTGGGCTGGACTGTTCCCATGAGGCACAGGGTCAAGACTGATTTGCATATGGCTGGGTCCGAACTGGGTTGGCGAAGTGAATTAAAGAACGATGATGGATTCAACCCAGATCTTTGACTGGAGTGTCTGAAAAGTTTCAGCGCTCCGTCCATCATCTCCCTGTGTTTGCTCTGTTCGCCCTAATTTGGCAGGGTATGCCGAGACATTGGTCCCTTGCTCACTTTGCCACTGGATTCAAGCTAGCGGAACTGATGAGGGGTGGGTCTCCAAAACCGGTCCCAGGATGCTTGTTTCCAGTCCAGGGAAGACCTGGCTTGGCAGTTTTGGCTGAACTGTTCCCATGAGACACAGGGTAAAGACTAATTTGTATATGGCTGGGTCTGAACTGGGGTGGAGAAGTGAGCAAAAGGATAATGATGGATTTAACCCACATCTGTGACTGGGGTGAGTGTCTGAAAAGTTTTAGCGCTCCGTCCATCATCTCCTTGTGTTTGCTTTGTTCACCCTAAGTTGGTAGGGTATGCGGAGACGTGGGCCCCTTGCTCACTTTGCCACTGGATTAAAGTTAGCCTGGCTGAGGAGGGGTGCTACCCCGAAACCGGTCCCAGGATGCTTGTTTCCGGTCCAGGAAAGACCTGGCTTGGCAGTTCGAGCTGGACTGTTCCCGTGAGGCACCAGGTCAAAGCTGATATGCATATGGCTGTGATAGAACTGGGGTAGCAAAGTGAGCTAAAGAATGATGATGGATTCTACCCAGATCTGTGACTGGGGGTAAGTGTCTGAAAAGGTTCAGCTCTCTGTCCATCATCTTCTTGTGTTTGCTTAACATAACATCGTGCAGAAACAACTAAGGGCTCTGGACTGCGACCCAGCGGAGAACACTCTCTTGCACACTAAGCAGCGCTACTACGTGGGGGGGAACAAAGCCTGGAAACTCTTAGCATATCTGCTGCACTCTCAGACAAATAATCATCACATTGCTGAGATGAAGAACCCTCAAGCAGAGATATTCCGGTCTGATAGCGACATCGTAGTCGAATTTGAGACTTTTTTCACTGACCTTTGCACAGCGGACCACCTGGACTTGGTGGCAGCTGAGGCCTATGCCCGCCCGGTGTTGTTGGCTTCTCTCACACCCCTAGATGCAGCCAAATTGGATGCAGACATCCACCCAGAAGAGGTCCTGTGGGCCATCTAAGGACTTACTCTGGGGAAAGCTCCAAGAGAGGACGGTTTTTCAGCCGACTTTTATAAAGCTTTTACTTCCGATCTCATCCCGTTGCTCCTCCGTCTTTTCAATACATTTAATGAAACAGGAAACCTGCCCCCTACGATGTCTATGACAGAGGTGGTCGTGATACCTAAACCCAGGAAAGACCCCCTGCACTGCACTTCCTATCGACCTATATCCCTATTAAACGTTGATTTAAACATGTTTACCAGCATACTAGCAGCTCGTCTTGTCCCCATAAGCAGGACCTGGTGGAACTGGACCAGTCTGGCTTCCTCCCAGAGCGCAGCTGCAGTGATGGGACTCGGTGATTGTGTCATCTCTTGTATAAAATCCAGTGCACTCAGAAGCCTGCGGTGCTCCTGTTGGTGGAGGCCGAGAAGGCATTTGACCAGGTACACTGGCTGTATTTGAGACAGGTGCTGCATAGGTTTTGGTATGAGTGAACAATACGTGTGGTGGGTGAATTGTATAAATAAGAGCCCAGAGGTGTGCATTAGGGTGAAAGGAGTGGCCTCCCGGCCCTTTTGGATTAGGAGGGGTACTCATCAGGGGTGCCCGCAATCACCCCTACTCTTCACATTCTATATGGAGCCATTACCATACAAATCCGACACCTTCCCACCATCACCGGGCTTTGGATGGGGGACAGAGAACACAAAATCTCACTCTATGTGGATGATCTGGTGCTCTTTCTCACGCAACTGTTACTCTCCCTACCCCCCCTTATGGCAGAAATTGAGGTCTCTGGCTTAAAAATGTATATTAGAAGACACAGGTCCTCAGTTTAACCCTTCCCAATGCTGACCAACAGCAGCTAGCGTAGCAGTTCCCCTGTACGTGGGCCCAAGGGGGCCTCCCTTACCTGGGGTTGCAGATACTTCGCCACGATCGAGGAGACGACCCAGGTAAATTACCCAAAGCACTTGACTGAGACCCAGGGGGAGGTTCTCACTTGGAAGAAGCATACAATGTTGTGGCTGGGTAGGCTGGCGGCCATTAAAATGGCTCTTTTGCCTCGCATCTTGTATGTGATGCAGACGCTCCCATTGCATCTCCCACCCCGGCTGTGGATCAATTGCAGCACCTTATTGTCTGTTGCGGCTTTTGGTGCGCTTTATAGATTATCTGGTTCAAACACAGACAACGCTAGAAGTTACACGTGAAGACTGCGTCAAGGCTAAGAAAACCTAATTATGAAAGGGATCCTCTCTGGGGCAACAGATAATCTATAAAGTGCACCAAAAGCCATACAAGACAATATTTATATTTGTCCTCTTCATGATAAATGAAATATTACAAGAATTAAAAAAATTATCTGATCAAAGCCAACGACGCCTATGAACTTAGTAAACTTCAGTGTACTACACTCACAGATCAGTTGTCTTATAGATCATTTTAAGATATTCTACACATTTCCCAGTTGGACCCGAATAGGATAGATGGAGGTGTATGCCCTTAACTCCTACGGGTTATTTTATGCCCAGAACGTCCTTGTTTTCACCTGACCACAGGCGGAGGTGGTTTTAACTGTTCCAGTTTTAAACCTATATGTTTGTGAGAGTTACAAAAAACTCAGTCCTGATAAAGATGGCAGTATAAAGTTCCCATTGAAACGCGTCGACGCTTTACAAAAGGAACACAATCTGTGAAGAGACTGGGACCTTTGAGTGGTCATTATTCATATGGTATCGGGTCTAAGCCTTTAATTTATGTAATCACGGATGTGGGCCATCCAATGACATAGTTTCTGTCTTCTGTATGTACTCTCCCTTTTTATGTGATACATGTTTTTAATATGAAATTGTATGCAATTGATGTTTTTTATGTAGACAATGTTCTGATGGAACAGAAGTGTTGATTACATATACATTGTCAAGCTTATGCTTTTTTAACAAAACCTGGATAAAATTGAGGAATAAAGAGATGTAGTTTTGTGAAACTACTGCTTCTGACTTATAAGTAAGGGGTTTGGGGCGTGTAGTTATTTTTCTCCCTCCATGTATGTGGGTAGTTTGAATGAGTAGTTTGAATGAGTGGGTGCTTGGTGTTTAATAGGATATACAGTTAACAATATTAGCCTTAGAGTTCTTTCCAAAGGAAACACTTTTTGTTGACATGACAGATGTGGACAGCCTGGCACCCTCACACATATTCTTTGGCAATGCCCAAAGATACAGGCCTATTGGGACTCAATTATGCAAGACATAGACACCATATACCACACATAAATATTCAGATTTCCCACTTACACTCCATTAGGACTCTACAATCCTCTTACATACCCCCTCAGGTCTAGCCGGGGAAGAGAGATCACTTTAGCACTGGGAGCCGCTAAGCAGGTGCTGTTGTCTAGATGGGGAACAGAGGAGGTCCTGATTAAACTGGACTGGTTGCATAGGGTTTGGGAAGTGGTGGGCATGGAAAAGATCATGGTGGGCCTTACCCGCACACTGCCCAGATTTGATAAAACTTGAGGCACCACCATTGAATTTCTTTCTTCGGAGTTTATGGACCTCACATGCCTGAGATATCTCCGAGTCCTCCGACTCCCTAATGCAAATCCCTCCTCGGAGGACCACATCCACACAGGATAGAACACTCTCCTTGTGGGTGGATGGTCACGACACTAAGATATGGACCACCTTTATATTCCTAAATAATATGTTTTCCATCTCTGCACATTCTATCTCTCCTCACCCCATCCACAAAGTTAAGTTTTCTCCATTGTTCCCCACCGGCCAATGGATGTAGGTGGTGGCTATTGTTAACTAAGCACTCTTAAAACTAATAAAATATTTAAACCATAAAAAAAAAAATTTGATTGGATGCTGTGAATATGGAGGTGAATAACATTAGGTAGTGTCTAGTAAGCTTAAGTAACTAGATGTATAATTGGCTGCAGTGAAAAAATAAGTGTAATGCAGACTTTGATATGCTTTTCATTCTGCACTGTAAACCACACCTACAGCAGCTCATATTGTAACTAGTAAGGCCCTTCTAGAATGTGCAGTGAAATTATGACATACTCATTCTCGTCGGTTGGTATGGAGATTTTGCTAGGAGTGTATTGGGGGAAGGCTATTAAAGAGACAGATTTATCCTCATTTAACATAAATAAATGAGAAATCCTTAAGCAAACTAAGGGTTTATTCAAGGATCCCTGTATATTTGTGATGATACCTTCAGGTTGCTAGGCCCTCTGGGGATCCAACAAAACCAGTTGCTAAGATTCTAATGGAGATAAGTGTAGCAGAAGGATACCTTTCACCACCACAGCATACATACAGTAATTCCACGCTCACTTATTTAATAATCATTGGACTTTTATGTATGTGATGTCAAATAGCAAAATGATATATCAAACCATATTCTCCCAATCGACCGAATTCTTCCATATTTTACTTCTTTTCCTTGCATAACTAGCCAGATCTAAATTATGAATACGCCTAAGCGAGTCAACCCAATCTAATTCTACAGGTGATTGTGGTGTAAACCATTTTAGGAAAATTTCCCACCTAGCAAGAAGGACAAATTATAACTAACACACTTCCCTGGTAGGACTCCACATGTAACCAGACTTAAGCTTACCTTATTCTCTCGCCCCAGAACCTCTGAGACAGTCTTACCTATGTCTTGCCAGAAGCCCTGGATAGAAGGACACAGCCAGAACATATGCAAATCATCCGCATCATCAGAGTCGCACTACGGACAAACCTTTCGATGAACTTATCCCAGTTTTGCCAACCTCTTTGGTGTCCAGTATGCCCTGTGGAGTGTGAACAGATGGTTCCTCTTAAGGTAGGCAGCTGTGACCACATTCCATAAAGTCTGAATCGATACTTGCCATAGGTATGTTACGTTGGTCGAAGGCAGGTCTCTTCTCCAGGACTCCTCCATAGGTACTAAGGGGGGTTCACTCTTGATCAGAAGCCAATACCATTTAGCTACCTCCTTTTGGTGGAATAGGGGGCCACGAAGAGACAGTTAATGATCTATATTAGCTTCCTTTTCTTCGTCCAAATGTGAGTCCCAACTAGATAACTGATAAAACTTGAATCTTGTAAGTCTTTGGTGCGTAGAATTGTACAGCACGTCCCACGCAGGAGTTTATTCCCTTGAAGCAATTGTCCCCAACTCAAAATACTTTCCTCCTGTAATATGGAGGATAGACTATCTTTTAAGCAGACTGTCAAACCGGGGAAATTCCTAATGGGGGGCCCTGCACTATAATAAGAAATCTTCAGGATCTTCCTGGATTGAAACCAGACTTCACAGGCCGAACTTAGAACCTTAAGTTTAATTTTTTTAAAGAATTTTGGATGTCCAAAGATAAAAAGGCATCCATTGCCCCCTTGTTGGGTGATTTTAGACATGGCTAGCAACAGAGGAATAAAACAGGAAGAATTGAATAGGAGGGGTCTTACATTCTTCAGTTGAAAGGCAAAACAATAAAAACAGAGATCCGGACCAGCGATACCCCCTAAACCTTTGAACATCTCAGCTTCTGCCATGCAATCCACACCCCCTTATTAGCCCAAAGAAAACGATTTATTAACCCTAGTACTTTTTTCAAAGCGGACTGATCGAAGGCAAAAGGGATCGTATTAAAAATAAAAGTAAACTTTGGCAAGATTGACACCATTATCAGATTGGGCTGCCCTATAATAGATAATGCAAGACTGTTCCAAGAATTTAATAACAAAACCATTACTTTCAGTTTAAGGTCTAAATTTACCAAGGCCGTCTTAGTGATATCATGGGTGATTTGAATGCCGATATAGCGGATTTGTTGTTTTGTTGTAACCGTGTTTCCTGGAGTATTTCAGGTCATAATCTCTGACTTTTGAGGAATGAAAACCTTCAAAAATTCCTCAGCAGTTTCTCCAGACAGGGCAAGATAGCAGGAGAATCACTAGAGAAAATCATCAAGTCATCTGCATACAAGGCAACTTTTTTCTCCCAACCCTCCCATCTAAAAGGTGTAAAAATATTGATAGCCCTAATGCAACAAGCCAGGGGTTCTATATATAAATTGAATAAAAAAGGGGATAGCAGCCAACCTTGTCTCGTCCACTCTTCTAGCTTAATTGAATTAGAGAGATTATCATTAATAATAAGTCTAGCAGTGGGCGTTTTATAGATGTGTTTAATGGCTCTAACAAAATGATCGCTCAACCCAAACCTTTCAAAACATATAGGTTAAAAAAGCCAATTGACTCGGTCAAAATCCTTCGCCGCATCGAAAGCAAAGATCGAGAGGGGCTGATTATGTGCAATGGCTATATCAATCGCCCCGATTACATCATGTGTTAGTTCATGAAGCTGACGACCCCCGAAGAATCCCTTCTGGTCCAAATGGACCAAGGAACTCATAAACAAATTCAGCCTCTTGCTAAAATTTGTGCAAAGCTTTTATAATCACAATTTAGCAGGGAGATAGGTCTATATGACTCACAGTTCTTCGGGTTTTTATTTGGTTTATTTTGGTTTAAGAATCAAAGAAACCGCACCTTCATCCCATGATTTGGGGATTGGGTTGTTTTCAGAAAAAAATCCTATTGAACAACGCCACAAGAACCGGGGCAATCTCTTCAGCCAAAGCCATATAAAGTTCATTCGGGATGGCGTCTGTTCCTGCTGCACTTTAAATGTTTCAGCACACGATCTTCATTTCTGTTAAATCAATATTTTGATTCAACAGACTAGTTTGGCTTTCTATCAGGCAAAGGAGTGGTATATCCTCAATATATTTCTCAATTTGCAGTTCTAAAACCACTAGATTTTCAGTATACAAGTCCTGAAAAAAACTCAAATGCCTGTTCTATTTTCAGATTATCTGAGGAGGTCTATCCTGAGTCTAAAGTTATTTCTTTAATAAGATTCCTAGTTTGATTTGTCCGGGACTTCCAAGCAAGGAGTTTCCAGCATCCCTCACAACAATCATAATTAGCTAGCTTACTGGCCTCCCATTTTTTCCTAATCATATCGCCCAGGTGGCCTTTTAATAACTGCTTCTTAGCAGTTAACTCTCTACCCTCTTCCCCATCAAATAGCCCTTTCTGACGGGTTTCACACTCAGATCTCGCTCTAAAAATATCTTCCTCCAACTTCTGTACTATCTTCTTAGACTACTTAAGTTTCTTGGTGGCCAAACTTATCACCACCCCTCTAATAAATGCTTTATAAGCATCCCAAATAATTTCCAATGAGGCGGAGTGTAAGTTAATGTCGAAGAAAGATTGTGTTTCTTCCTTTAACTGTGCAATTATTAGGAGATCTAGGAGGAGTGTGCTTTCAAGGGTCCACCTCCTTGTAGATTCATATTTGGGCATTTGGAGAACTAACACAAGAGCAGAATGGTCTGAGAGGTGTTCTGGGACGTACCTGATTAAAGATATACACTTCAGCAATCTTAGGTCAATCAGGAAGTAGTCAATACGGTAACAATGTCTGTACTTTTTATTGTGGAATGTAGAGTCTGACGGTGCACTCAAACCCTTGTATTTTTCCGTCCAAATATCTATCAGACCTAGGTCCCTCATCAATACTTTTATAAACGTACCCATTTTAGAAGAGACTACTTCCCCCCGCAAGACCTATCTATATCTGGGATCAAAAGAATGTTACAATCTCCCCCCATTATGATAGGATAGTTAGATTGAATCAAGTGACTATAGATTATGTTTAAGGGGGTTTCATCGTCTATATTGGGTCCATAGTAACCAACTAAGGTATTCCACTCCTTTTGAATATTACCAGAGAAATTAATCCATCTCCGCGTATCACAGAGGCATTTCCATTACTCACAAGGTAGATGAGTCTCTTGAAGAATGATAATTTCAGACTCAGATTGGCGCAGATATTGGAAGATTCTCATCTGTATCCATAAGCCTCTTAAACCGTTAACATTCCATGCTAGGAATTTAATTGCAGTTGAAGAAAGAATGCCAGTAAGATAAGTTGTTTACAGATCCACCCACTTTTATTTGTGTTGTCTTGTATATTTGATAAATGAAGACTCTTTTTTAGTTTTTCCCTAAAAAAAAGTTAAAGAGACAGATGTCTGTTTTAAGAAATTAGGGATTTTTAGACTCATTGTTGTGTAACAAGGGTTACAATTCCTAGTGAGGGCTTGCTAATAATGATACTGTGTTCTTAAAGTTATAAAACTACAAAGCTAAATTTGTTTTTGACTCCCAAGTTTTTTCGCGAATTTGACGATCACGAGTTACTCGTGAAGATGCAGGGATAGTCTTCCATTTTGGACTTCTTTATAAAAGTGCATGAAAGGGTTTACACATTATAGCCATTCATAAGGGGGCTTACAACACTTAAAAAATGAAAGGCATGTTTATTTTTGCTGCTTATTGCAGTATCAGACAGTGCAAAGTTGAAAAGGTTGCCATTAATTGTTCCTTTTTTATGAAAATTGTATGCCATTCCACTTTCTAAGTTTGTGAGTATGCAACAGTTTGTGTGAGCTGCAGAGGAGCTCAGTGAGAAGTTAGTTCAGAATGTGTTGCTCAGGAATTGCATATTGCACATGTTGTTTTACTGTATGCTGTAATTATTTCCACCAAACTGACTGCTAAGGTTTGAGCTTGTATTTAACAATAAATGTGAAGATCTGCTAAGTATTACAAATCTATACATGATGTACAACTCTGAAAAATGAAATCTTTGAACTCTGGGGCTTGTAGTTCTATTTATTCAGATTTTAAAAGAGGACTGGCAGTCTCAGAATTGTAAGGAAGAAACATGCACTGTAGATGTACATACCACTTGATTCTGTGAAACTTATTAGCTATGTATGATTTACAGTTTAGAGTAGGTATTGGTAAATTATTGAACATGTTAGCATGTTGTTTTATGGTACAACATATCCATTAAACTAATACAGAGCTGCATGTGTAGTATGAGAGTGCCAGGCATTGTAAAAATGCAGTGTTTAAACATGGGTCAGCCCTACTAGTGCAGACTGGGTCTGTGCATTCTCGCTGCCAGGTTTACTTGGCATGTAAAAGCTGTTTGTCAAGTGCTTAATCTATGTTTAGGTACACTTACTTTAGCTGTCAGATACACTGTAGGTATGCAATAAAAGATGGTGATGTGTGCTTAAAACATTGAGAGATGTGCTTTTTTAGTTTTACTAACTTACTCATGCACTGGGACACTCCCCTATACTAATTAATACATAGAGGGGTCAATTCCGATTCGGGAAAAAGCGCTCCGTTTAGCTGTACGGAGTGTTTTTCCCGTACAAATCGTACACCTACAACGTCCCCGTACGAACGAGCAAGTACGGTCCTAACCCAAACGCCACTCCGTACGACTCGTACCAAACACCGTACAACTAGAAAGTACATACGGATTGTCTCCGGGGGACGCTGTACGCTACGTCCGTACGTAAATAGGCAGCCATTTCCGGACCCGGAAGTACGATCCGTGTTGAAGACACTCCGTACGGCCCTTTTGCTACGAGAGCTGTAAACAGCCGTAAAACCAGAGTCCGGCCCGAACTGCACCCCGGTATGCGACATACACGACATGAACCCCTTCGAGCGTGTCATCCCAGCCCTGTACGCCTACGACCTCGTATATAGAAACCGACGACGGCGCAGACGGAGAGTACAACCTACCGCAACAACGGAAGTATACCTGTACGGTGCGCCACACGCTAGCGCATATCACCATTGCTATAGTAATACGTGCCGCACATACGCCATTAACGTGAGGGGGGTATAGTGCGCCAAACACTAGCGCATATCACCATTGCTATAGCGATACGTGCCGCACATACGCCATTAACATCGGGGTACGGTGCGCCACACGCTAGCGCATATCACCATTCTAACAGTGATACGTGCCGCACACACGTCTGAAATGTCGGGGTACGGTGCGTCACACGCTAGCACATATCACCATTGCAATAGTGATACGTGCCGCACACATGTCTGAAATGTCGGGGTACGGTGCGTCACAGGCTAGCGCATATCACCATTGCAACAGTGATACGTGCCGCACCCACGTCTGAAATGTCGGGGTACGGTGTGTCACATCTGAGTGGTGAGTGGCAAAGACCCCCAGCAGTGCCCAACAGTGCCCAGCAGTGCCCAACAGTATAGGGGTGGGTGCAGAGGACTCCCAGCAGTGCCCATCAGTGCCCAACAGTGCCCAACAGTATAGGGGTGGATGCAGAGGACTCCCAGCAGTGCCCAGCAGTGCCCAACAGTGCCCAACAGTAAAGGGGGTGGGTGCAGAGGACTCCCAAAAGTGCCCAGCAGTGCCCACAAGTATAGGGGGTGGGTGCAGAGGACTCCCAGCAGTGCCCAACAGTGCCCAACAGTATAGAGGGTGGCTGCAGAGAACTCCCAGCAGTGCCCAACAGTATAGGGGGTGGGCACAGAGGACTCCCAGCAGTGCCCAACAGTATAGGGGGTGGGTGCAGAGGACTCCCAGCAGTGCCCAACAGTGCCCAACAGTATAGGGGGTGGGTGCAGAGGACTCCCAGCAGTGCCCAGGAGTGCCCAGCAGTGCCCAACAGTGTCCAACAGTATAGGGGGTGGGTGCAGAGGACTCGCAGCAGTGCCCAACAGTATAGGGGGTGGGTGCAGAGGACTCCCAGCAGTGCCCAACAGTGCCCAACAGTAAAGGGGGTGGGTGCAGAGGACTCCCCGCAGTGCCCAGCAGTGCCCAACAGTGCCCAACAGTATGGGGGTGGGTGCAGAGGACTCCCAGCAGTGCCCAACAGTGCCCAACAGTATAGGGGTGGGTGCAGAGGACCCCTAGCAGTGCCCAGCAGTGCCCAACAGTAAAGGGGGTGGGTGCAGAGGACTCCCAGCAGTGCCCAGCAGTGCCCAACTGTGCCCAACAGTATAGGGGGTGGATGCAGAGGACTCCCAGCAGTGCCCACCAGTGCCCAGCAGTATAGGGGTGGGTGCAGAGGACCCCCAGCAGTGCCCAGCAGTGCCCAACAGTATAGGGGGTGGGTGCAGAGGACTCCCAGCAGGGCCCAGCAGTGCCCAACAGTGCCCAACAGTATAGGGGGTAGGTGCAGAGGACTCCCAGCAGTGCCCAGCAGTGCCCAACAGTGCCCAACAGTACAGGGGGTGGGTGCAGAGGACTCCCAGCAGTGCCCAACAGTATAGGGGGTGGGTGCAGAGGACTCCCAGAAGTGCCCAGCAGTGCCCAACAGTAAAGGGGGTGGGTGCAGAGGACTCCCAGCAGTGCCCAACAGTGCCCAACAGTATAGGGGTGGGTGCAGAGGACCCCTAGCAGTGCCCAGCAGTGCCCAACAGTAAAGGGGGTGGGTGCAGAGGACTCCCAGCAGTGCCCAGCAGTGCCCAACTGTGCCCAACAGTATAGGGGGTGGATGCAGAGGACTCCCAGCAGTGCCCACCAGTGCCCAGCAGTATAGGGGGTGGGTGCAGAGGACTCCCAGCAGTGCCCAGCAGTGCCCAACAGTATAGGGGGTGGGTGCAGAGGACTCCCAGCAGGGCCCAGCAGGGCCCAGCAGTGCCCAACAGTATAGGGGATGGGTGCAGAGGACTCCCAGCAGTGCCCAGCAGTGCCCAACAGTGCCCAACAGTACAGGGGGTGGGTGCAGAGGACTCCCAGCAGTGCCCAGCAGTGCCCAACAGTATAGGAGGAGGGTGCAGAGGACTCCCAGAAGTGCCCAGCAGTGCCCAACAGTAAAGGGGGTGGGTGCAAAGGACTCCCAGCAGTGTCCAACAGTGCCCAACAGTCTAGGGGGTGGGTGCAGAGGACTCCCAGCAGTGCCCAGCAGTGTCCAACAGTAAAGGGGGTGGGTGCAGAGTACTCCCAGCAGTGCCCAACAGTGCCCAACAGTATAGGGGGTAGGTGCAGAGGACTTCCAGCAGTGCCCAGCAGTGCCCAACAGTGCCCAATTAGTATAGGGGGTGGGTGCAGAGGACTACCAGCAGTGCTCAGTCATAGGGGTTTGCATGTCCAACATCATACAGCAAGTACGTGCCTGTATGTGTACATCCCTAACTGGGAACACTCATGATAGTTGCATATCAACACATTACACACAGCAGTGACCTACTCCACGGAGAATGGTATCCTGTCACACACTGGGTGACACACCAAATGTGGGTGTATTGTCAGATCCCACATGTATATCCACCCGTCTAGTTCGCTGGCACACACCCCTCCATCATTACTCAATAGTGTGTAGTCATGTAACAGACCACCAAAGAAATGAAGCACAAATGGACTAATGAAGTGTCATGTACATCCCGGACATGATGTCAATGTCCAGGTGGTGCAACATGTACTCCCTCATGGATGTAACAGGGTAGTAATCCCCTAGATACAACGAACCAACATGTATTTTGTGTGTCCAAATGTAAGAAATGTACAATCTGAATCATAACGTCAAGGCTGATAACATTGTAATGCATAGTGTGATAAAGTATGATGGTCTCCCTGAAGGCATTACTACATACTACAACCCCAAGTACAGTGAGTAGCATGGATGGCACTGACCAATTATCTGAATTGATTTGTGAGCAGGCATGGCCATTGCCGAAGGGAAGCTACAAATCTATAGGGAATCAACACAAACGTCATCACAACAATTGTGTAACTGTCCGTAGTGAAGATCACATGTGTCACTGAGGAAGGGACACTCTTTGGGACAATGTCTGCATGCAAACTGCACACACACCAATCTAGATATTTTGCTGCAACATTGGGATAGCACAAACATACCATGGTCCACCTCATTACCATCAGGAAATAGACATATGTTACAATACCCAAAAATCAACATTACACCAACTCGTAGGCACACAGCAGCTAAAGTAATTTCCTGAAAAGCAAAAGTTCTGAATGAAAAATGATCCGGCACCGCAGGGACAGGAGAGGGAAGGGCAGGTGTAGTGGGTGCAGGTGGGGTGGATTCCTCCACAGTGGCCGGTGCAGCGCAAAAGGATGACAAATATTCTGCACTGCACACTGCTGCCAGTTCTGACAAACTACTACCTGAACCCGGGGACACAATGGGGGTGGAGGTAGAGGGCTGTGAGTCAGGTGTCGTGTGTCTGCGGATGCGTGTGTGACGTCTGTCCCCTCTCCCTAGGGTGTGCCTACATCCCCTTGAGTTTGGGTGCATGGAGATTTGCGTTTTGACTGCCGTGTGGGTGTGCTGGGTGTGTCTGTTGTGGTGTCTGACCAGTGGCGTCTGCGTGTACGTTGGACAGGCATGGGAGAGGGTGATGTGGATTGGTCTGAAGGAGGGGGGGGCTGACGATGCAGGATGGACAGTGCTGCCGTCAGTGAAGGCTCTATGGCTGCCAAACTCCGACTTTGGCTAGACATGGCTGCTGACATGCCCTCCATGTATGACAACAACTGTGTCATGATGTGTGTTTGGCCATGGAGGACAGTCAGCATTGACGTCTGACCAACTTGGATCTGCCGGAGCAGGTCCACAAACTCAGCACTGAGGGCAGCAGGGGAGACAGAGGCAGGGGCTGCGGTGCCAGGGACAAAGGAGACACGGGGGGTAGCACAGACCCTAGGGACCCTAACAACTGGGAGGGTGAAGATGGATCTGGAGGAGGAGGGGACAGGCATAGTTGTTGTAGATGGCATAGCTGCATATTCCCCCTCCTCCTGGGAGTCCGAATCCGAGCCGTCCGCCTGGTATGAGGTGTCGTGCTCATGAGGTCCGGTCGCCTGACTCCCCTCACCCTCTGTGCCACTGCCTCCCTCCGACTCCTCAAAGCTGATGGCACTGTTGCTGGGTCCCTCTGTCTGATCCGTGCCTGTGTCTCCTCTAACCCTGGGCGAAGCACTACGCTACGCTCGCAGAGTTTGCGAAGTTTGCGCAACTTTGCACTACGCGAGCTGCACGTAGCACAGTGCGAACATGCGTAGTGCAGCGTAGCGTAGTGCAGCGGTCATTTTTTGCTTGTTCGCGGTCCTGAACGTCATGTTCGCGACCGCGAGCAAGCAAAATGACATCCCGGCGAGATTCTCAACGCTGGGAGGTCAGGTTTCTCATTGTGAGTGGTTGCGCATGCTCGCGACCGCTCTCAATGAGAAACTACCTGTTCGCGTTGAGAAAGCTGCCGTTCGAGTAATAATCTACTCGAGCAGCAGAAAACTACAGCTCGCACTGTGCAAGATGCCGTTTTCAATGATTGCACAGTGCCGGATGCTTGTCCGCACTGTGCAATCATTGAAAACGCATCCTGCACAGTGCGAACATGCTACTACGCAGCTCGCGTAGTGCTATGTAAAGTTCGCGTAGTGCGAAGTGCACTTCGCGTAGCTTCGCGTAGCGCTACTTCGCGAACTACGCCCACCCCTAGACTCTCCTCCAGGTTGTGGTGATGATGCTGTTGCCAACGAGAAAATGATAAATATATCAGTCACCTGTAGACATCAGACATATCAGCAACAAATCATTTGGGGACATTTCTAATCATGGCATGCATCATTAGTCACATGCCACATAACTCTGCACATATATAAGTCTAGTAATGCGCAATTGTAATAGACACAACGCTCATTGTATACAAAGATACAAGTAACAGACCAGGGCACAACTTGGATGACAGTCACAATGATGAGCCACTGCCTGTCAACAGGATAGGTGTTGATCAATCACCGTTCAGTTGCCCACTCTGCCACCCAAGTCCAGACATGTTCATGTTCAAATCTGTTTGACCCTGTGCCACATGGGAACAATCCTGCCCAAACTGCCATGTGATGCCATCCCTGGACCTGAAACAAGTTTTCCATCCCCTCTCACTGGCATCACAGCTGTCTACAGCCAGGCTTGTGTGAAACACAGATGTGTTTACAAACAAGCATGGCTGAAGACGTCTGTAATGCCAGAAAGTGGTTCCAGGAACCTTGTTACTAGTCCAGGGAAGGCATGGGTTGACAATTATGGCTAGACTGTTCCCATGAAGCACATAGACAGACAGATTTGCACATGACCATGTTTGAACTTGGGGGCAGAGTGTGCAACAGAGAGGTGATGGATAAAACCCTGACCTGTTGACTGGGTGTGAGTATATGATTGGTACAGAGGCTCCCTCCTTCACCAGACACTTTAGTGACACTCCTCACAGGGGTATCTATCCCCAGACCATACAGTTGCTAGCACATAACACACACTGGCTGTCAAGTGAAGTGGAACACATGTACAAATTCAGAAAAAGACAAAGCTAATGTGCCTACAATTGTGAATGTGAAAAACATTGATGTATTCTTGACACATCCGCAACCACATGGGAAATGTGAATACAGTAGTGTGGACACCAACACAAAACTGCGTTGCACCACCAACCCATACATGTAGCATAAATCGATGTGGAACAATCATCTCTGTGAGCCAATAACATCGCCTGTAAATCCTACAATGACTGCATTGTCCAGCAGCACAGGCTAAGTGCATAGTGACAAGTTCACATCAGAAATAACATACACAGCACACCGCTGACAAGGCTAAACAGGCAGGCCCATCACACCTCCCATGCACAACACCCCAATCACTCCGTCAATGTAAGTGATACAGCTCAAGTAGTGAAAACTCAGAATTTGGGTCTCAATAACTGGGCAGCTATATTAACTAAGCCAAGGTCACATTGTGTGGCTGCCCATCAATATTAGTCCCAAACAACCTGCAAAATTTCTTGTGAATATGCACACACGCACTGCCCAGTGTTAGTATGCACAAGCCAAATTTTGTATACATGGACAGTGTGCACATGTAGCTAACACATGAGAAATACAAAGTATACCAGGGACAAAGGCCACTAAGGCAGACCCGTGCAGAACTCCATGTTGAGACTCATGATCAGTGCCAAAATATCATGAAGGGCAACCACAGTGCACAGGTCGTGGAACAGTTAAGGTACCAAAAAGTGTCACAGACCCCCCTCCAACATGATGATGTGCTAAGCAATATGCATGAAATACCCAAAGCAGGGGACAAATGTGGAGGAGGGGAAGGGATGTAAAAGAGCATCTGCTGAATATGGGGCATTGCAATGACAATGCATAAAGTGCCTGTCTGACCAGACCACCCCAACTGTGGGAGTGTTACCAGGCTTCGGAACACTGCAGGTAGCATGTGACACACATGACAACAAACAGACATGTACCTACCCCCTCCTTGCTGCTGTCCCTCCTGCAACTGCCTATGGAGGTCTGGGAAAACCACGGCCAGGACCCAGAGCAGGGTGGGGGTGAGGTGACGTGTGCCGCCATGCCCGCGTGGAGCTTCAAGCTTCATCTGGACCCGGGCGATACGGCGGCTCCAGCACCGGATGTCCTGCCACCTCTTGCGGATGTTCCGGATCTTGCGGTGAGGGCCCCCCTCAGACCTGACATCCCTGACAGCCCTGGCTATGTCCAGCCAGATCTCCCCCTTCTCATAGGCAGATACCTGTGAGGAAGACAAAGTGAAACAACATCAATACACCTGCTCCATGTCCCAAAGACACACACTTGCACCACATTGACGATGACAACAGGGCAGAGGATGCTGACAGGACTTGCATCATTGTCCATGTGAATGTGGCCTGTGAGAAAACACCAATGCACTACATGCCTTTGAAAGGCAACAGATGCCCTAAGGGGTGCAAACCACTCACTGAGCATGGCTAACACTGAACAAGATATGCTATTGCAGGGTGGTGGACAGCACGTGACATGCTGTCACATATCCCAATACACCTAAGAACTCTCAGCAGACCACACATGCTCTAGTGAATGCACTTAGCACAATGCCGGTAATCAGTAAACACTATTTAGCTACATCAATCACTGCATGGTAGATACCTTAATGTACACACTAGGCACTCACTCCAAAGTACATTGCATCTCTCTGTCCCATAAATACACAATGGTTGTAGTGACACTCACACATTCATCACTCACCTGATCCCCTGGTTTCCCATACAGCTTGCTGTAGTTAGGTAGGAGGGCATCCAGCAGGGCCTGGTACACACGCACGCACGCACCAGTGGGATACACTCCACACGCGTATGGCTACAATGCAACAGTGAGACGACCCGTACACACGCACGCACCAGTGGGGTACGCTCCAGACGTGTATGGCTACAATGCAACAGTGGGACGACCCGTACACAGGCACGCACCAGTGGGGTACGCTCCACACGCGTATGGCTACAATGCAACAGTGAGACGACCCCTACACACGCACGCACCAGTGGGGTACGCTCCACACTCGTATGGCTAAAATGCAACAGTGAGACGACCCGTACACACGCACGCACCAGTGGGGTACGCTCCACACGCATATGGCTACAATGCAACAGTGAGACGACCCGCACACACGCACGCACCAGTGGGGTACGCTCCACACGCGTATGGCTACAATGCAACAGTGAGACGACCCGTACACACGCACGCACCAGTGGGGTACTGGGCATCTCACATGCTCTAGTGAATGCATGTGTACAGTGCGTTCCACAAGCTCACGCATGGCACCATTACCATAGCGATAACAGGAAAACACATGGCAGGGATGTGGGTGTGAGGTCATTATGAGGATGTCCATGTATGTGGTGGCATGGCATACTTACATGAGCAGGCCATAGGTGTGGCACACAGTTATATAGCAGAGGGCATGTGATCTAGTGGCACAGTTGATGTGTGATGGGCTGTGGAGACATCACATTTGTGGTGTGCCACTATGTGGTTCACATTACCTTGACACTTGTCACATGAGTAACATCATGAACATGTTGTTATTCACATGAACACTGGGATGGCACACTCTTCAGTACGGGCATCTGTCACATGATGCCAGGGACAGGGGCACTGTCTCACTTTACCAATTGGCGCTCTGCATGACCCTGTGTGACAATGTAATGTGTGTGCCATGTAATAGATTGGACATGCTGTTTGTATCGGGTAAACGTAATCCTCTTTAGGTGCATCTATGATGGGTCTGTGTCGTGATTGCAAGTGTCTCACATGTACGCACACCATGCCACAGGGGCATTTCTACAGCTCACTTGTGTGATGGCATCATAGAGCATTTGGCCACAGACAAACAGATCTGCATTCAGAGGATGGCTGTGGTGTAGTTTTGTAAAATGCACAACTCATGCACAATATCACTGAAATATAAAATATATAGCACATATGACGTGGGTGTGTTCCTTGCAGTCAGCTGTCTGGATGTGTTGACAACCTTCTCATGCAGGTCACGTGACGTGTGTCACTGACGTGATACATTGGTCTGCTAACTCGGACATGCCCAGATGATCATTTGTGTGCATGTCATGTCCATTTCACAGCCAACAGGTGAATCAGTTTTGTTGTAGGAGTGCCAACTAGCTGGCATAAGTGTCCATGATGTATAGCCCACGGCAGATTCATGAGTGATTTCATGTGTTGAAGCAGTGTTGATTGTGCTATGTACATTGTAATTGTTGTTTGCTGATAGTTGTACACCTTTTTACCCAAACATGTCGTGCAGGGCACCCCCTCTGCCAAGGCCGTTGCCTGACTTGGATGCCATGAGGGAACGTGATTGCATCCACCGCTACAGATTCCCTCAAGAGTTGATTCAGAAGTTGACGGACAGGCTGGAACCACATCTCCAACCACGACACAGGTATCCAACTGCGCTGACACCCAAGGTAAAGGTGATGGCAGCCCTACATTTCTTTGCCTCAGGTACGTTCCAATTCACCATAGGTGATGTGGGGGGGATGTCCCAGACTATGTCCAGCCATGTACTACGTGACGTCTTAGCTGCTATGTTGCAGCACATTGATGAATTCATTAAGTTCCCTACTCCACAAGAGTTGAACAATGTCAATGGTGCATTCTGTGCCCTGGGACACATGCCACATGTAATTGGGTCCATTGACGGGACACATGTTGGACTGGTGCCACCACAGGCTCAGGAGCAGGAAACATTACCTCTCCATAAATGCCCTGGTGATGTGTCTTGCTAACAAGATGATTTCCCATGTTTGTGCACTTTTTCCAGGATCATGCCACGATGCATTCATCATAAGGCGGAACAGGGTTCCACAGATGATGATGCAGCTGCGCAGCTATCGGGCATGTCTTGTTGGTGGGTAAACACTGTTTCTCATGTATGTCTCAATGTAATTTCTCTGTCTCACGGCTTCTCATTACACACTCATTGCCATAATGTATTGTTGTAGGAGACGCCAGATATCCGAACATGCCGTGGCTCATGACTCCACTACGCAACCCCAGAACTGCTGCAGACCAGTGGTACAATAATGCACACGGGCAGACCAGGCGTGTGATAGAGCATACGTTTAGACTCCTGAAGAGCCGGTTCAGGTGTCTCGACAAGACAGGTGGATCCCTACCATACTCCCCGCTCAAGGTGTGTGACATCTTCACCGTGTGCTGCATGCTGCACAACATGGCAGTTAAAAAGGACGTGCCACTCATCCTGGATCCTGATGATGAGGAACATCCACCCTTTGAGGATGAAGGCCTTGGCCAGGATGCTAGCGATGAGGAGGAGGACGATGATATCCGGAGTCAGCTCATACGCAACTTCTTCTCATAACGGTGAGTACCTGTAAAATAGTGTGCAAGCTACTACCATAGAGTGACATGTGTAGCATAATGTGTGTCCAGCAGACTGTATACAATGTCACTTTGATGTTTGTGGTGCAGTGTCACACAAGTGACGATGACATGCCACACACATGAGCGCAATGAGTGAACTTTGAATGTACAAGTGTACTATATTGTTAGTGTATTGTACTGACCATGTCTGAATGAATATATTCAGTATGTGACCCCTTGTGTGCCTGTCCTTTCCAGGTCGCCCTGCCTGTTGTCTGTTCGTGTCATCTAGGTCCTCCTGTAATTCCTCTTGATGATAGCAACGTCGGATGAATCTGCGTACCCTGCACGGACATGTGGAAATGTCAGTTTGGGTAAGGATTCCAAACAGGCAGTTTATTGTTGGTTTGGTTTTTGATGTTGTGGAAACTGTTCATGCGCATGTTGTGGGCCCATACATACATGCCACATTACCATGTATCAAATTTCATGTAGCGCCACTCCCATGACAAGACAGTCACCTTTCTTGACAGTCATCTGTAGTTGAGTTTTGACTTTGGTGAATGCATCAATGTGTGTTAACATTGACCCTGACACATTGTGGATGGCACGGGTTGCCATTGTGTGTGACATCACAAACACAGGCTCCGTGGAGAATTGCAGCCTCACTGTGTGCAGCAGGATGTGTCTGATTGATCCACTCAACCTTGTGGGCCAGTACAGTTTGATTTCCAGAAAACCATGCTGTTCAGGTGTGGGCCAGTGTATGTACCACATGTTCTGTCAACTGTCTGTTTGCATGGATGCATTGCCCCTTGTGGCAGTATGTCATGTCACTGTCATGTCATTACCTTAGTGCTGGTGGAGAACACTGCTTCGCTAGCCTTCTCAGTAAGTTGATGTTAACTTTCCATTCTCATGATGCCAGGTATGTTGCGCTGATTACATCACAGCGTTGGGCTGTAGCAAATGTTCACACTTACGTGGCAACAGTCGGGTGAGGTCATTGTCCGAAATCTCTTGTGCCATGCAGCATATCCTGGTCACGGTAGGGTTGTTTTTGTTGCTTTGTTCCTATTTACTCGCTGTTGAGTTTGGTTACACATGCTTGTCCTGTCTAGCATAGTAAGGCACCGTTGCAAGAGGTAATGACTGGCCCCTATGGGGCTTCCTGGTGTTTAGGTTATTTCCTTCCTCATTTGAGGAGCTGCTTACGGCTCTTGCGGGTGATATCTACTTTCCCTTCATGACCCTTACTGATTCACAGGGTTGACTACGGATTGTTGGCTTTGTGTCATTTGCACTGCTATACGTCACAATTACTGAGATAGCGAGCATCAATCATACACTGTGACGTTGTTCACGACTGCATGGAACTAATTGCATTGTAGCAGCCTAGTGAGCGTCATACATGCACCATTTTGGTGACAACCTCTACTAACTCTCATGTGTCTGTGTTGAAGGATCTGATCTTGTCTCATTGCAAAATCTGTGATCAGTAATAGGACACAGTGGCAGTGGTTACACTACACAGGTGTGAGTGGTACAGTCTAGGTGCCAAGGTAATCTGTGAATCTGTAACAAAAAGTATGGAATCCTTATGCTTGTTTTGCTTTGTTTCAGAACTCCCTCCCTGCAGTTCCCATCCTCACCTTCCCTTGCCTGATCACCCTAATGTGTCTGTCATTTGTAGTCAGACCAAAGGGATATTGGGAGATGGAACCCTTCCAGCATCACACCACTCTGATGATCACAGGTACGGACCGTCCCTGGCAGTCATGTGGAGAGTGTTTCACCAGCATTAGTGGTAACATCACTGCATGAGTGTTACTGTCATCAGAGCAATGCCACTGGGCATGTAAATTGGCTGAGGCAGCATGGCCTTGCAACTAACTTCATCCTATTGTGTAGGAACTGTGTTTCACACAGTACATTGTGCCTCATTGCTGTCACCGCCGTTATCTTTCCAGTCTGCATGCGTTCAATATGGCATTGTTTACAATGATTGTTCATATGTGGTTATGTGTACAGTGACAACAAGCATGCTGTTCGTAATCGCTAATGGACCATATTGTGCATGATGTACATGGTTGTGTATGTGTTGTGTAGCTTGCTACACACAACGTGCAGGCTACAGTTGCTGACGCAGTGTGTCCTGTGCCCCGCTTGGCATTATGGTGACTCATCCTGTGGCTGTGATGTTTGGTGAATGTTCACACATTTTCACGCAGTGACCCATGGGTAACCAGCCACTCCTGCCTCACATACACATGTCCCTAATTGCCTAGCAAGAATCCTTGGGTTGTGTGCTTGTTTAGCATGTTCTATCGCCCCTTCTCCCGTCATGTGTACACTCATCCGGGCTGCTGCATCCCCAGCCACAACTCTGCACAGCGTGGCCCAATCCAGCAACAAACACAACTATGAGATACTCCTCCATCTATCCATCCATTATTGAAGCATGCCGCAGCTTGTCTGTGCCACTGTTGCACAACCGCCATGACAAAGGCAGGTCCGTCAGCACCTGCAACATGCACACTGCAAGACACTCAGCTCATTTGATGACACATGTGACACAACAGACTCATGCCCCAACCAACCTCCACACAGTGAACAACAGACAATCATCCACCTGGTAACACGCTACCACAAACACACCCATGACAGCCTCTCAGGCTGTGTGTGCAACTCATACTGACAACACGACACAGCCACACTTAACAGTGCGTGTACGTACAACCAGGTCATGTGCCTCGTACTGCACACACACTACTTCCAGAATCACCACATTGTAGTGTATTACCTCGTTGACACAACACCACCACACATCGCCTCCAATGCTGTAACGTGGTAGTACGCAACCTCAGCACACCACTTCTGCCTAGCCATCACAGATGGATTGTCAAAATCCCACAGGAATCACACACCCAATCCAGGATTTTGATTGGTCAAACTTAACGGGGTACACCCTCAGAGTCACATCCAACACCATGGACACACTATGCATTGTCAAACATCTGAACATCCAGTTTCACACCAGCATCCTGACCAGCCTCATTGTAACTATCATCTACAGCTCTCCTGTCCTAAACACACAATTTGGCTAAGCCATCTATCAATCAATCGATTCATTATTTAAACGCACTACCTACCCGTGACGATCTCAATGTGCTGGGGGGGCTGCTACTGATAAAAACACCCTGGGCTTGAGAAGTATTGTGAAGGGCAGCAGGTCCTGGGTCTGTCGTTGACTTGTAGGGAGGGTGTTCCAGGTCTTTGAGTCGAGGTAATAGAAGGATCTGTCACTGGTGGTGTTTTTCAGGATGTGAGGGACAGTGGCGAGAGCAAGGTTGGTAGAGCAGAGGCTGCGGGTGGGTGTGTAGAAGCTGAGTCTGTGGTTGTGGTATGCTGGTCCTGCGTGGTGTAGAGCTTTCTGTGCGTGGATGTGGAGTTTGGAGCTGATCCTGTTGTTAACAGGGAGCCAGTGCAGGCCTCTCGCGTGTCGTGTGATGTGGCCGAGTTGTGGCAATCGAGGATCAGACGTGCCGAGGTGTTCTGGATGCGTTGCAGCCGTCTCAGGAGTTTGGTTGTTGTAGCTGCGTAGATGGCGTTCCCTTACTCAAGTCAGCTGGTGGAGAGGGCCAGGGTGACGGTTTTTTGTGTATTTGAGGTGATCCATTATAAGATCCTGTCGGGCATTCAGAGGGTGAAAGAAGAGATGGCGTTGTCCTGCTTGTTCATGGGGAGTGAGGAGTCGAGGATGCGCCCCAGGTTGTGTGCGTGTTTGGTGAGTTCTGGGGCTGTTCCTAGCGATGTTGGCCACCAGGAGTCGTCACAGGCTGAGCTGGTGGGGCCGAGGATGTGTACCTCCCATTTGTCAGGATTCTGCATCAGCCTGCTGTCCCTACCCCATTTTGCAACAGCCTTCATTCTTCTGTGGAGGTTGATTTTGGCAGTGTGGGTCTTTGGTGAGGGATATGATCAGGTGGGTGTAATCGGCGTAGGAGATGATGTTGAGGCTATGTTGTTGTGCCACATGGGTGAGTTGTGCCATGTGGATATTTAAGACCATTGGGCTGTGGGATGATCCCTGTGGGATGCTGCGGATGGTGTCAGTGGTCTTGGAACAGAACTGTGGGAGGCAGACGCTCTGGGTTCTGCCGGTGGCAAAGGATGCTGCCCAGACCAGGGCACTCTCTTTGATTCCTGCGTCATGGATGCGTACTGTTAGGGTGCCGTGGGAGACCGTGTGGAAGTCTGCTGATAGGTCCAGATGGATGTGGGCATCTGTTTCTCCTTTGTCCATGAGGATGCTGATGTTGTTGGTGCCGGCAATGAGGGCAGTGTCCGTGCTGTTGTTGATGCAGAATCCAGACTGGGTTGGTTCTATGATGTTGCTGTCTTTGAGGTAGCGGGTCAGCTTTCTGTTGATAATCTTCTATGTGACTTGTTCTGGGAAGGGGAGCAGGGAGATGGGCCGGAAGTTCGAGAGGTATTTGTGGCCCACCTTTGGTTTATTCAGTAAGGCGTTGATCACAACATTCTCCCAGCTCCCAGTGAAGGTTGCTGTCTCGAAGGAGATGTAGGATTTTTTTTTTACGGAAAAGGGGTGAGATGGCTTATCTGGCTTGGTTGGAAATGTGGATATGCCATGGGTCAGATGGGGATCTAGAGTGAATGTAGTCCATGGTCATGATGGTGTCTTCATTGCTGACGTTGTAGCAGGCAATCAGGTGATTTGTGTGGGTGTTGGTCGTAGGGGGGGTGGTCTCGTTTGTGGATGTGGGGCTAGTGGACTAGAAGCTGTTGTGGATGTCGATGATCTTACGGTGAAAGAAGTTGGCCAGTGAGTCACACAGGTCTTGTGATGGTGGAATGTCGTTGGTGCTGTATTTGGATTTTGAGAGTTGAATAGCGACGTTGATGTGCTATTTTCTGTTGTGTGCGTTGCTGTCTAGGCGGTCCTTGATGGCTGTCCTGTTGTCGGTCCTGATGAGTTGGTGGTGTCTGCGGGTGGCACTCTTTTGTGCGTTGTAGCTTTCTGGTGATTGTTTGCAGAGCCTGCTCCTATACAGCTTCCGACAGGTGCACTTGGAGGTCCTGGGGTCTTTGGTGAACCATGCGACAATGTTGTTGTTGTGATAGGTGCCGGAGGTCTTGAGTGGGGCGAAGGTGTCTGCGCAGTCATTGATCCACTGTTTGAGGCAGATGGCAGCGGTGTGGGGGTAGGTAGGGTAGGCTTTTGGTCCCAGGGCAAGGGTGACTGTCAGTTAGTCCTCGGTGAGCTTTCACCAGCAGCGGCGTGGCATGGTCTGTGTGCCAGGGGTGTGGTGGGTTTCCTGAAGGTGAAGTGGACGCTTCTGTGGTCTGTCCAGTGGTGTTAGGTGGTGTGGTTGAATGAGACGTGTGGAGTTTATGAGAAGATGGGGTCCTGTGTGTGTCTAGCGGTGTGGGTGTGGGTTGTCACGAGTTGTTGTAATCCAAGGTTGGCAAGGTTGGCCATCAGGGGCGGTGGAGTTTGCGTCATTGTTGTTATGACGGTGGAAGTAAATTTCCCTAAGGAGGAGGTAATCCGTGTAGGCGAGGGCGTGCGTTCTGATGAGGTGAGCGATGGAGTTGATGAATAGTGGTAGGACTCTAGGTGGTCCGTAGATGAGTGTTCCTCTGAGGGTGGTGATGGTGGTGGTGTGGATCTGTAAGTGCATGTGCTAGGCGTGGGGAGGGTGTCATTGGTGTTGGTAGTGACTCTGGGATTGTTAATGTGGATGATGGCAATTCCTCCTACCACTCTGTATGTGCGGTGCTTGCGGGAGTTGTCATTGCCTTCTGGTATGGCTATGGTGATGTCTGTTGGCAAGGTGGTGTTCAGCCTGGTTGCTGTCCACAACACCAGCCAGGCCAACTACAGCAACAACCTCTACACAGGAACAAGAACCTGACTCCCGGAGTACTTGTGGAAATCCAGGGTGCATGCACACACCTCATCCTCAACATCCCCTGCTACTGCCACATGACCATCCACCTGAGATACCTACAATGTCCCACAGTCAAATGCAGGTTCACCTTCTTACTCCGTCCTCAGCCACACTCAGTTGGCACTCCACAGACCCACGCCAAATAAATGATATGGACGTCTACCATCCAACACCCCATTGCCCACAGTCCGTCTTGCCACCCTTGGCCCGGCCAACAATCTTCACATCCACAGTACAACATCATGTGGCTGCTAATTCTCATACCTCATTAAACAGATCCTGGTGCTCCCTCTGTGGACACCTACATATTAGCCATGCTCTTGACACCTCACACACTCTTCTATGACTGTCTGTCATTGCAGTATTTCAAGCAAACCCCATCTTCTGCAGTTAGTAACCATCACGGGTGAGTATTGCCATCCATGTATGTAGTTTTAGCTATCTTATGACCTATGTGTGTCCACAGTCGCACTCAGATCCCAGTGTGTGGATGGCTAGAGTTTGCAGGAGACTGTGGCATTTGAAGACATGCCACCTCACGAATGTATTTGAATCTGGGTACATACAAATACATCAATGCATATTGTGCTAGTTAGATTTATTTTGGACTCTTGTGCGTGTAACGTGAGTAGGTGCTGTACAACAAGGGGGGAGTCCAAAGTTCACAGCGGGAGATGTGATGCCTTACAGTATGAGTCAACAGAGTCCAGGCCACAGTGCTTGGCATCATTGGGCACACTGCGACCAGCAAGTCCATGTGGGAGAGTCTGAAAGTCAATAGGGTGATGCTGTTGCCCACGAAGATGCCAGACCAGGTGACCTGGGAGTTGTGCATGGCCCTATGCCTCTCAACGTCTGGACCGTGGACGACCCACCTTCCTTGGGGGACCCTCACGTGAAGGCCTTGACGATGCCTGGGATGCTCCGTCTGACAATTCCTCCTCCTCCTCCCTCCCTGTGCCTGTTGTTGGTATTTGCCTAGATGTTTCTGGCCTTGTGACACAGGGAGGGTGCTGCATGTTGACAGCGATCAGACGGAGTGATTGGTTAATTTCCCTATGCAACGTCAGGAGCTCATCCAGTCTTGCCTCCATCTGTCCCTGGTGTCGTTCTTGACTGGAATGTAGCTGGGCCTGCTGATTTGTCATTTTGTTGAGGGCCTCCACTACCAGGCTGAACTCCCTGGTGTCCCGCCGGTATACATCCATGATGTCTCTGAGTTCTGCCATACCGGGCCCTGCAGCTGACTGGTCAGGTTCTCGCCTCCGCCTTGCGCCACTCCCACCACCCCTGCCCACACGAGCCGGGCCTGCGTTTGTGGGCACATCATGTCGACGGGGCCCATGAGTGCTGGCAGTGGAGGTGTCGTCTGCCACCTCCTGGGTGCCCGGCAAACCATGTCCCTCATTGTCAGACTGGCTCTGTTGTGGATTATGGGCAGGGCTCCGAGCTGTCCTCTGGGATGTGGCGGGAATAGGTGTGGTGGTTGGCACAGATGTATCTGTTCCAGCTGCTGCACGGGTTTGGGATCCAGAGGGGCCTGGTTGGTTGGGGTCATCCACAGTGTGTTGAGAGGCCTCGCTGTCGGTGGGCTCAGTGTCGTGCTGAGCCTGGGACTGAGATCCATCTCCCCCCACGTTGGGGGTAGTTTCCACACGTTCCCCTGTGGGTGTGAGAGACAAACACTGTTAATGCACTATCATGATACATCCAAATTTTATATCCATTGCCGTTAGCACTGTTCCACCTGCTTTGGATTGTTGAAATTGTTCACTTGTGTATGGGTATGTTGTGGGATGAGATTGACATGTGCTCAGGGGTGCTTGACATGTTGGGTACGGTTTATTGCTGTGGCTTGTGTCGCCAGCACCACACAGATCCAGCTGTGCTCTGTGTGGCCCAATCAGCACAATGCAGTGTCAATAATTATGCCTGGTTCAAGCATGCACAGGGTTTTAATGCAGCATGTTTATGATGGAGACTGAGTGGAATTTTGCTGATTTCATTCAGCAACTTTTGAGAGGTGTTGCTGTGCCGTGATGGCCACCCACTGCCAACCCCCAGGACCAGTACACCCACTTCCGGCACAGGGCTTTAGGACGTGGCACTTCTCCAAGATGCATTACCTTGTCAATACCCAGGTCCATGGTGCTACTTGAGTGCATCCACAGCATCACAAAGCTGTGGCAACAGCATTGTGTGAGAGTCACAATGGACTTGTGATTCAGCACTGTGCTTTATTTGCTTGGATGCGTCATCAGGTCAGTATTTTGAAGGTTGTGTTACATGACAATTGTGACAGTGGTGCACTCCATTGTCTGTCCCCAGGGGCTCAGTTTCTGTAAGGGGTGTGTGTGACAGGCCATGCTAGTAGTTTGAGTGTGATTTGCAAGTGGGCGTCCCTCGTGGTGTGTCTGTCCCCCCATGAAGCATGCTGCCATGATAGTGGTTGTGAGTTCCTGTGCAGGATATCTGACCTTGTCCTGGTGTTAGTGTTTGCACTGGTCACAGGAGGTCTTGTGCTGCCTACACCAGGGCCCAGTGTAAGCTATCTTGTCAGTACTTTCACACTCCCTGTGCATTGAGCATGGTGCATGGGTGTGTCCCTGGGCCATATGGGTTGAGTACAGCCTCCTACCCTACACCTTGCTCCCTCTCACCCTCCCCTTTGCAGCCTTCTGGCACTCCCCTTACACCTACCCCCATACTGTTAGGCACTGCTGGGAGTCATGGCCACCCACCTCATACTGTAGGGCACTGCTGGGAGTCATAGCCACACACCCCCATACCAACCCCATATTGTTTGGCACTGATGGGAGTCATGGCCACCGACCCCATACTGTGGGGCATGGCTGGGAGTCATAGCCACACCCCGCCACACTGTTGGGGACTGCTGGGAGTCATAGTCACACACCACCCCCATACTGTTTGGCACTGCTGTTAGTCCCCCCATGTTACATGAGTTGTTTGTATACTCACCAGGCTCCATGGCTCCTTCGATTCTGTGAACTCCCACCGGTGGTAGCAGGGCCATGTCTTTCTCCTCCCAGGGATGGTATTGTGCAGGTCTGCGGGGATCGCCACCTCCAGTGTGATGAGCGTTGGCGTAGTCCTCATCCATCTTGCGCTTGACCATCCTCCGCAGATCGTACCACCTGTTCTGGCAATCCCTCCTGTAGCCCCTAATGGCTGCAACAGCGATGACCTTCTCGACGATCCTCTCCCACAGGCGTGTCTTTTCAGCTATGCTGGTCTGTCTGACCAATGCACCAAACAGCTGTGGCTCTACTCTGATGACTTCATCTGTAAGGATCTCCATCTCCGGGTTAGTGAACTTTGGATTCTTTGGTGTGGTCATGGTGTGAGGTGTATGTGATTGGGGGGGTGATGGTGTGTATGGATGAGGGTGTGTGGGTCTGATTGTGAAGGGGTGGGGTGTTTGTGAATGAGATAGGGTGTATGTGTGAAGGTGTATGGCTGCAGTTGTTGGTGTGCTATCAGTGTCTGCGCAAATAGGTATGTTGCAAAGGATGATGGGTTGTATGTGTGAGCCCTTTTATTGGTCCATTTGTGGGTGTGGCTTATTTTGAATTTTTGGTGGGTGTGTTATAAGGGGTGGTTGTGACTTGGGCCCTCTGTTTGCCTGTTTGGATGTGGCCAGGACATTGTTTTCCTATGGTGTGTACACAGTAGACTTGTTTTGTGGGGTTGTGCGACTCGTTTGCACCCTCCTTGCGCTGGATTCGGGGTTTGTGTGCACTTTATTAGTGGGGGGTGTGCAGTTCATTGTTGTTGTTGTTGCTGGCTGTTACGGTCCGTTTTGGGGCCCGGGGTTCGTGTGCGCTTGATTGAGGGGTGTGCGAGTCGAATTTGTTGGGGCAGCTGGCAGTTACGGTCCGTTTTCGGGACCGGGGTTCGTGTACGCTTGATTGAGGGGTGTGTGAGTTGTATTTGTTGGTGCGGCTGGCAGTTACGGTCCGTTTTCGGGACCGTGGTTCGTGTACGCTTGATTGAGGGGTGTGCGAGTCGTATTTTTTGGTGCGGCTCACAGTTACGGTCCGTTTTCGGGACCGGGGTTCGTGTAAGCTTGATTGAGGGGTGTGCGGGTCGCATTTGTTGGTGCGGCTGGCAGTTACAGTCCGTTTTCGGGCCCGGGGTTCGTGTACGCTTGATTGAGGGGTGTGCGGGTCGTATTTTTTGGTGCGGCTCACAGTTACGGTCCGTTTTCGGGACCGGGGTTCGTGTACGCTTGATTGAGGGGTGAGCGAGTCGTATTTGTTGGTGCGGCTGGCAGTTACGGTCCATTTTCGGGACCGGGGTTCGTGTACGCTTAATTGAGGGGTGTGCGGGTCTTATTTGTTGGTGCGGCTCGCTCATACGCGATGTTTTCCGTACGAATCATGCTTCATGCGGGACTACGTTTGCCCGTACAAATTCTTTATGGAGTGCCAGTATCAAGTGGCAACAGACTCTACAACACGCCTCACGTATTCCCGAGGCGTCCTTGTAGCCTCATGCATTTCTGAGGTACTATTATAGCATATCCGTGTTACGACACACCTGCCAGACAATAGTGTAATTCACGATTGTTATTAACTTCACGCGCTGCAATTATCTGAGCAGAACGTTTTCGGTAGTTTACCTTGTACTACTTTACTACTCTCGCCCGCTTTTGGAAACAACTTGTTCAATTATTGATTTCTCTTTTACTTGAACCCTCAATTATTTTGTGTGGTGACATCTATGAGGGTGTCATCAGGATAAATCCACTGTTTCCATATTATAGAATTAAGGGTGAAGAACCCACCGCGATTCTCCACCAGTTGTGCATTTTCGTTGCACTTTTCGGGCGTTCTGGACGTGACTTTCTGTCCGGAACTTCAATCCCTCAACATCGTCCACGTGACCGGGCGATATATATGCGGTTACTGTTTACCTCAGTGGCCTTGAAAAAGTCAGTGTACTTATTCACAGTACGGACGAAACACGTGTCGGCTGTCGTTTTATCATTTGGAAAAGCTCCCTTAAGAATCAATAAAAGGAAAATATGATACAAAATACAAACTCTATCCATCTATTTGTCCTGCACACCATGAGATTTTGTTGACTTTGCTTGGATTCATTGTTGCTCAGACTTTATACTGCACTAGTTTTGTATATACTCTCATTGTAGGGTTGTGCTCTCTTGACCATTTTTGCTTATATGTTTATTTGTCAATCCTTTGGTTTGATAAATTGTGTTCCTTCTTGGTAGTGGGGGATAATGGTCCTTGTAGCACTCCGTCTTTTTGATATCAAGATAGATTCTATTGATTGTCCAGTACGTTTTCTGACCTTACTAGTACTAGTGGATGTGCGGTCTTTTCCAATTTTTGGAAACACCACTACCATTCTTTTGTCTATACGCTTGATTGAGGGGTGTGCGGGTCGTATTTGTTGGTACAGCTGGCAGTTACAGTCCGTTTTCGGGATCGAGGTTCGTGTACACTTGATTGAGGGGTGAGCGAGTCGTATTTGTTGGTGCGGCTGGCAATTACGGTCCGTTTTCGGGACCGAGGTTCGTTTACGCTTGATTGAGGGGTGTGCGGGTCATATTTGTTGGTGCGGCTCGCTCATACGCGATGTTTTCCGTACGAATCATGCTTCATGCGGGACTACGTTTGCCCGTACAAATCGCGTACTTGGTCCCTGGTCTGGATCATACTTTTTCGTTCGTACGGCATGTTTACAAATGGTACGGTTAGAGTTCCGACGACATTTCGTACGGGTCTTCGATTGTGGTTCGTACGGTTTGCTGATATTCGGACGTATTTTCGGGATTCGGATTGTACTACACTATTCGGATGGACTTTTTTCATTCGTACGGAGACGGCTACGAATAGGAATCGTACGACGTTTTTTTCCCCAAATCGGAATCGACCCCAGAGTGTACCACTCATAATGCATATGACATAGGTGTTTCATCAGCATAGAGCCTCTTTCTATTCCTAGTCACAGAGTGAGAGAGCAACTTATAAATTTATTCACATACTCTAACACATGCACCAATATCAAAGGTACTTGCACAGACACCTACATACCCCTGTATTCCCTAACACAGACACTGAGGTATTTGTTCAGCCACTTGCATATACATTTAGAGAGCCATACAGGCACTAAAACAGACAGTCACGTACCAGCGCATTTACTTACACATCTCATGCCACTGATATAGATGGACTCCTACACTCATTGAGATATGTAGGTAAGTAGTGACACAACCTTGTCATCCATCCAGAGAAATAGTCCTTTAAACATGGGTCAGGGCTACAAGTGTAGACCCTGTCTGTGTGTCTCACTTCAAGCTGCACTTGCCATGTAAAAGCTGTTTGTCATGTCTTAAACCCATGTTTTACTACACACGTCACCTCTGAAATATGCTATAGGTATGCTATAAAGCATGGTGCTTTGTGATTAAAAGATGAGAGATATCCTTATGATTTCAATAAGTTACTTGTGTACTAGCAGGCCCCTATGCCAAGTACTACATAGAATGTCTCGAGAATCTTACAAAGTGTAAGAATAACCTGGAGCACTCTTGGGCACAGTCTGTGCTATGTATCAATAATCATAAGTAATCCAAAGTAGAATAAGATTTTTACTCAGATATATACTGTGAGTTCTTCAACAAATTTCAGTATTCCATCATATTAACTTCATATGGTGAAATTACGAAGGCTTATCCATCATTAATTATCCATAGTGGGTACATGCATCAACATCCACAATATTTTAAATCCCCGATGCATTTCGCGCTGGAAAGCGCTTCTTCAGGGGGTCTGAAAATTAAACAGGAAGGATATGTAACGGTACTGATACTCAGGAGCGGTAAAATACAAGAAATATTCGTGATAAAGGTAATAAACATGCATAAGACAGTGATGATGCTTGGCAGAAAAGTCTATAACCGAGATGAAAGTATTGAGTGAAATAGCCTTTAAGAAAACGATCGTGTAAACAATCTAGAATAATTCATGCCGGTTAGAGGGTAATCAAAAGTGCAAGGGATCGAGAGAGTGAATAGTAATAAGGTTAACGTGGATTAAGGATGACATTGGGAAGTAAGAAAAGATGTGGTAATAACAATACTTAACTCGGGTGTGAGTGAGGAAAGAAAGGAACCGTGGTAAAGGTTGTGGTAACATACGGAATGGCCGAATTCGTAGCCCAGATTGTGAGAGTGAAATCGACATGCACTTTGTAACGAGCAGGATAGATTCTTACCCGATAGATGTTGAGAAAGTGTACACAGGTCATACAGTGGTGCGGGGAAAGCCAGGTCCCGGCTAACCGTAAACCCGGAAGACGCCGCGCATGCGTGGTGCATGAAGATATTACGAGACGAAACCAAACATAAAGGAAAGACTCGTCGGGTGTAAACAACTACGAACGGTTAGAAAGAGACCCGCATGCATAGAGCCCGAGGGTTAGAGTATAATAGCAAGACTACTATGAAGTGATGTGTGTACACAGTAACGTGAAGGTGAATTAAACAATAAGAGTGAATAAATAAGGGGGAGCGTGGTATCATGAAATTCAATAGTGCTGTAAAAGGGATACATAGGAAGAAAGTGGGAGGAAGTTTTTGATCTTGGAAATAGTTGAAAAAAAGCCTAACAAAGACAATAGCAAGCTACTTCTACAACGTGAACTGTTTTGGATATACCGATTGCAGGCTTCACAGCCCAAAGGGCTCAATGAAAGACTAGAATTTAGTTGCCATTTATGAACTCATATCCATTCCGTTTTATGATCTCTCTTTAAACTGTGACTAGTATGTTTTTTCTATTATTCTGTTTAATATTGGGCGTATCATTTTGCATTTTTTCGGTGTTTTTTTTCTTTGATCATTTTGTACTGTTTCTAATATACATCAGTGTACAATCGTTTTTTCACTATTATATATACTGTTCCTCCCACTTTCTTCCTATGTATCCCTTTTACAGCACTATTGAATTTCATGATACCACGCTCCCCCTTATTTATTCACTCTTATTGTTTAATTCACCTTCACGTTACTGTGTACACACATCACTTCATAGTAGTCTTGCTATTATACTCTAACCCTCGGGCTCTATGCATGCGGGTCTCTTTCTAACCGTTCGTAGTTGTTTACACCCGATGAGTCTTTCCTTTATGTTTGGTTTCGTCTCGTAATATCTTCATGCACCACGCATGCGCGGCGCGGCGTCTTCCGGGTTTACGGTTAGCCGGGACCTGGCTTTCCCCGCACCACTGTATGACCTGTGTACACTTTCTCAACATCTATCGGGTAAGAATCTATCCTGCTCGTTACAAAGTGCATGTCGATTTCACTCTCACAATCTGGGCTATGAATTCGGCCATTCCGTATGTTACCACAACCTTTACCACGGTTCCTTTCTTTCCTCACTCACACCCGAGTTAAGTATTATTATTACCACATCTTTTCTTACTTTCCAATGTCATCCTTAATCCACGTTAACCTTATTACTATTCACTCTCTCGATCCCTTGCACTTTTGATTACCCTCTAACCGGCATGAATTATTCTAGATTGTTTACACGATCGTTTTCTTGAAGGCTATTTCACTCAATACTTTCATCTCGGTTATAGACTTTTCTGCCAAGCATCGTCACTGTCTTATGCATGTTTATTACCTTTATCACGAATATTTCTTGTATTTTACCGCTCCTGAGTATCAGTACCGTTACATATCCTTCCTGTTTAATTTTCAGACCCCCTGAAGAAGCGCTTTCCAGCGCGAAATGCATCGGGTATTTAAAATATTGTGGATGTTGATGCATGTACCCACTATGGATAATTAATGATGGATAAGCCTTCGTAATTTCACCATATGAAGTTAATATGATGGAATACTGAAATTTGTTGAAGAACTCACAGTATATATCTGAGTAAAAATCTTATTCTACTTTGGATTACTTATGATTATTGATACATAGCACAGACTGTGCCCAAGAGTGCTCCAGGTTATTCTTACACTTTGTAAAATTCTCTAGACATATGATTGATAGCACCGCAGGATCCAGGAGGTGAACACCCGGGGCACCTATAAGACTTGTACTTTTGGTTGTACCATATAGATTACCATAACTACACAGGAGTGCAGCGGTCCTTTTCCTTTGTAAGTACTACATAGAGTCAGCCTCCCATAAAGGCGCTGACATATATGTTCATAGAAGCATAGAGTCTGTCTCTCACTCAGTGAGACAGCTATAGAAGGACTTATACATTCAGTCGCTTACACAGAAACTATTTTTGTATGCACCAATATCAAAGGTGGTTGCAGACACATCTACATACCCCTCTGTTCCCTAACACAGGCACTGAGGTATTTGTTCAGCCACTTAGATACAGATTTAAAGAGCGATAAAGGTACTAAAAAAGGAGTTCACAGACCAGCACATCTTCGTTCAACATCTCAAGGCACTGCTACAGGGGGACTCCTGCACACACTCAGGTAGCTGGGCAAGTAGTACCACAACGTCATCCTCTATGCAGACAAATAGTCCTTCAAACATGGGTCAGGTCTACTAGCGCAGACCTTTGTATGTGCCCTGGCAGTTCTAGCTTCACTTGGCATGTAAAAGCTGTTAGTCAAAGCATAGAGTCTGTCTCTCACCCAGTCAGACAGCTACAGAAGCAGTTATACATTCAGTCACTTTTCGAGAAACTACTTATGTATGCAGCAGTATCAAAGGTAGTTGGAGACACACCTACATATCCCTTTATTCTCTAAGACAGGCACTGAGGTATTTGTTCAGCCACTTCCATACACATTTAAAGAGCCATAGAGGTACTAAAACAGACCGTTACATACCAGTACATTAACTTAAACATCTTGTGTCACTAATATAGGTGGACTCCTATACTCATTGAGATATGTAGGCAAGTAGTGACACTACTGTGTCATCCATCCAGAGAAAAAGTCCTTTAAACATGGGTCAGGGCTATGAGTGCAGTCCTTGCCTGTGTGTTTCACTTTCAGCTTCACTTGCCATGTAAAAGCTGTTTTACATGTCTTAACCCCATATTTTACTACACATCACCTCTGAAATATGCTGTAGGCATGCTATAAAGCATGGTGCTTTGTGTTTAAAAGATGAGAAATGTCCTTTTGATTTCAATAAGTTACTTGTGCACTTGCAAGCCCCTATGCCTAATACTACATAGAGTGTACCTCCCATAAAGCAGCTGACATATTTTGTCACAGAAGCATAGGCTCTTTCTCTCACTCAGCAAAACAGCTATAGAAGCACTTATACATTCAGTCACTTACTCACCAACTATTTTTGTGTGTACCAATATCAAAGGTAGTTGCAGACACTCCTACATACCCTTCTATTCCATAACACGGGCACTGAGGAATTTGTTCAGCCACTTCGATACAGATTTAAAGAGCCATAAAGGTACTAAAACAGACAGTCACAAACCAGTACATCTTCAACATATCAAGGCACTGCTACAGGTGGCCTCTTACACACACTCAGGTATCAAGGCAAGTAGGTTCACAACGTCATCATCTATGCAGACTAATAGTCCTTCAAACATGGGTCAGGGGTACTGGTGCCGACCTTGTAAGTGCCCTCTCAGTTGTCGCTTCACTTGGCATGTAAAATCTGTTTGTCAAAGCATGTCTCTCACCTAGTCAGACAGCTACAGAAGCAGTTATACATACAGTCACTCATCCAGAAACTACTTATGTATGCAGCAGTATCAAAGGTAGTTTGAGACACACCTACAAACCCCCCTGTTCCCCAAAACAGGGACTGAGATATTCGTTCAGCCACTTACATACATATTTGGAGAGTCATAGAGGTACTAAAACAGACAGTCACATACCAGCATATGTACTTAAACATCTCATGCCACTCCGATAGGTGGACTCCTACACTACCAGGGATATGTAGACAAGTACTAACAGAACCTTGTCAACAATCCAGAGAAGTAGAAATTCAAACATGGGTCAGAGGTACTAGTGCAGAGCCTGTCCGTGCCCCCTCACTTGCAGCTTCACTTGACATGTCAAAGCTGTTTGTCTAGTCTTAAACCCATGTTTTACTATACACAAGTCACCTCTGAAATACGTTGTAAGTATGCTATAAAGCATTGTGTTTTGTGTTTAAAAGATAAGAGATGTCCTTTTGAGTTCAATAAGTTACTTGTGCATTTGCAGGCCCCTATGCCAAGTACTACATAGAGTGTGTCTCCCATAAAGCAGCTGACATTTATGTTCACAAAAGCATAGACTCTCTCTTCCCCAGTCTGACAGCTACAGAAGAAGTTATGCATTCAGTCACTTACTCAAAAACTACTTATGTATGCAGCAGTATGAAAGGTAGTTGGAGACACAACTACATACCCTTCTATTCCCTAACACAGGTATTAAGGTATTTATTTAGCACTTACATACAGATTTAGAGAGCCATAGAGGTACTAAAACACACAGTAACAAACTGGAACATTTGCTTAAATATCTAATAGCACTACTATTGGTGGACTGCTACACTCACTCAGATATGTAGGCAAGTAGTGACACAACCTAGTCATCCATCCAGAGACATAGTCCTTTTAAGATCAGTCAGGCGTAGTAGTGCAAAGCCTGTCTGTGCACTCTCACTGACACCTTTACTTGGTATGTAAAAGCCATTTGACAAGTCTTAAATACATGGGTTAGTAACATGACTCATCTCTTTGATAAGCGGTAGGTATGTCATGAAGCACGGTGCTCTGAACTTAAAAGATTGAGGCCTTTCCTTTTGAGTTTCGTAACCTAATCATGCACTTGCAGACTCCTACTACATAGAATGTGCCACCTATGGTTCAACTGATATACATGTTCACAAAAGCATAGAGACTTTCTCACACCCAGTCAGACAGGAACAGAGGGAATCTACATTCACTCACATACTCAGAAATGTATTTATGTATGCAGTAGAATCAAATGTATTTGCAGACACACCTATATTCCCTTGTAGTCTCTAACAGAGGTACTGGCATATTTGTTCAGGTACTTACACACTCATTTAGAGAGCCATTGAGGATAAAAAAAAAACAGACACGTAGCAGCACATTTCTTAAATATCTCATGTCACTGGTGCAGGTGGACCACTACATTTAGGTATGTAGGCAAGTAGTGACAGAGCGTAGTCATCCTTCCGGAGAAGTAGTTCTTTAAACAAATGTAGATACAGAGGAACTCAGTAATGGATACAGTAGTATAGCTAGTTAAGACTGATGCATACAGTGAAACATAGATATACAGACATGCACATAAAAATTAATAGAGCAATGTTAGACATATTATAATAGGAAAACTGTTTATGATGGTAGAGAACTACCTAAAATATGTGATGTGATAGTAGATAATGAAAAGGTAAATTAAGTTTTTTTTAAACACAAATGTATAGTTAACTACATACAGTTACAATGCCATCACATAGTCAGAGAAGAAAGAAAAACAGGCAAAGATACTATCTCAACACAACTGAGAAACAAAAGGAGAAACATATGTAAAAAGTGGTGAAAGAGAAAAGAGCTCGCTGTAAGGGGACAAAAACATTTCTTATAATTGTATGCACCCAACTGGAAACAGTGCAAAATCAAGTAAATAAAAAAAATTGACAATTGAAGAGAGGACTAAAAGTACATGACATGAAGAGTAAAAATTCTACCAAAAAGACAACGTTAACCAGAAGGCAGACTCCATTTTAGGAAATCAGAGTTAGAATGTTCTGAGGTAGAGTAATTTGCAATCTAATGACAAATATAAAGACATATACAAGAAGAAGAGAAGTTGTAATACAAACTGGCAATGCCGGGTATAGATGAAGAGGTTTTGACTCTCCTTAACACATCTCTACAACTAGGACAAGTTCCGTTGGCCTTTAAGGAGCGCCGGTTGATCCCACTGCTAAAAAAAAACGGCGGCTGATGTGAAATGCTTGAAAAACTTCAGGCCAATTTCCCAAATACCATTCCTGGCCAAAGTAGTAGAGCAACATGTACTCTCTGATCTTGCTGACCATCTGGAGAGGAATGCGTTGTTGGAACCGAATCAGGCTGGGTTTCGTGCTAATCATAGCACAGAGCTAGTGATGCTGTCCATTCTGGATGAGCTGAGGAACAGGGCAGATAGAAAAATTCCAGGTGCCCTGGTGCTGTTAGACCTCTCCGCGGCATTTGATGCCGTTTGTCATAAACAACTTTTGTCGTGGTTGAGGGAATTCGGCATTCAGGGCACAGCACATGCCTGGTTCGCTTCCTTTTTGCAAGGGAGGACGCAGAGAGTACAGCTCTGAGACTTGTTCTCCACTACAACATCGATTACCTGTGGAGTGCCGCAGGGGTCCGCCCTTTCACCCCTTTTATTCAATATTTATTTACAGCCTCTGATCTCACTGCTTAATCAGATGGATTGCCAGGTTTACAATTACGCTGACAACACCCAAATTGTCATCCAAATGGAGGACGAGCCTGGGGCGTTTGCGAGATTACAAAATATTCTTAAGCACACAGCCAATTGGATGTCCATGAATTCGCTATAAATCAATCCTGACAAGACCGAGGTGTTGCCAATCACTATTGCGGGCAACCCTTGGAATGATGGCTTCTGGCCAAGAGAACTAGGGACACCCCCAGAACCAGCAGCGGCATTAAAAAGCCTGGGTATCCATGTGGATGGCAAGCTATCCATGCAGAAACAAGTCACGGTGGTGGTGGGAACCTGTGTTGGCCTTCTCCGACAACTAAGAAAAATCTCTTCACTATTGTCCTTCTCAACTTTGAGGCGTGCGGTCTCTGCTATGATCTTAGCGAGGCTGGATTATGGAAATTCGCTATATATAGGCCTGCCTCAAAAACTTCTGGACAAGTTGCAAGTTGTCATGAATGACGCTGCAAGGCTCATCTTTAAGAAACCGAGGAATACGCATGCATCCCCCCTCATGCGTGAGCTGCACTGTCTGCCAGTGAGGCAGAGGGTATTGTTTAAAGGGCTCTGCATTGTACACAAATCCTTATAGGGAAAGGCGCCAGGGTATCTGAAGGCCCGCCTGACTTCCTATAGGCCTGGTAGGATGTTAAGATCGTCGAAAGCTACTCTCCTCACCCAACCACGTTTTAGGCTGGCCACAGTTGGTGTCCGGGCTATCTCTATTACCCTTCCAGCAGCCTGGAACAAGCTACCAGTGGAATTACGGAAAGAAACCAACCTGCTGTGCTTTCGGAAGAAGTTAAAAACTGTGCTCTTCCAACAAGCCTGGATGGGGCTGTAAACTCTCGAATGGCCCTCTGAACGTCTGCTGTGTGTACCTGACAAAGCGCTTAGAGACCCCCGGGTTATAACGCGCTATATAAATCGAAATAAATAAATAAATAAATACAAAAGGAACATGTTGAGGGTGTAGTTGATAAAACATTTGCTCTCAAGAAGATGTTATTTATTTTGATTCTAAACAAAGTAAAGAACTGGATAAAATAGTTTTGAGTATGAGGAGAAGAAGTCAAAAGAAAAGACGTGTCAATAGAACTAACTTTGGCAAGGTTTTCAGTGGTGAATGGAGGCATATTACTAGTACTGAGCCTTTCTTTAATGAAGAAAGCTACTTCCAATAGAATACATTAATGCATTTAGTTGAAAAATCTGGATGATGTTATGAGACGAAGGATGGTTACACTAGTCCAAAAAAGGTATTGGTAGCTAGACATGTAGAGGAAGTAATAGATGAGGAAGTACAGGGAAGGCGTAGACAGGCCCCTGTATGCAAATCTGGATGTAGCAACATTTTCAGTGTTCTTTAGGAATCTATTGATATATTGAGAAGTTTCCAACGTATTGTTCCGTGTAAAACTCTTTAAAAAAATGGACATTTTGCAAGGATTAGATCTATGCAAAGTAAGAAAGTATACTAATTTACAAGGTCACTCACTAGCATGTCTATCAAAGAAAGTATGCAAAAACACCAGTTGATGGACAGAATGCATAACAATGTCATACATTCACCCCAGTACAGAGATCTGGACCTAAATCCATCGTTTTTTGCTCACCATGCCATTCCAGTTGGAACCCAGCCATATGCAAATCAGTCTTGACCCTGTGCCCCATGGGAACAGTCCGGGCCGAATTGCCAAGCCAGGTCCTCCCTGGACTGGAAACAAGCATCCTAGGACCGGTTTCTGGCTTTCAGCCTTCATCAGCTAGGATAGCTTGATTCCAGTGGCATGGAGAGCACGGGACTCACGTCTGAGCAAACTCGTCCCACTCGGGGTGATAAATGCAAAAACAACAGTTGATGGACAGAATGCAGAACAACGTCATACATTCACCCCAGTACAGAGATCTGGGCCTAAATCCATCTTTTTTTTGCTCTTGATACAACGCCGCATACCAGCGGGGGACCGAGGCTGCCACACTCACCTTGACTACCGGACACTCCTGGGGCCCTGACGCTGTTGGTTTCCCCTGCCGCCGCAAGCACCATCGTGCGGCCACCGAGGGGGGAGACTACAGCTCCCAGGCTCCTTTGCACGCCCCGACCACTTCCGCCGGTCAGCGCGCCCGGAGGCGCATAAAGGCCAGGAGCTCCCACTGAGGAGCGGGGGATACAACGCCGCATACCAGCGGGGGACCGAGGCTGCCACACTCACCTTGACCACCGGACACTCCTGGGGCCCTGACGCTGTTGGTTTCCCCTGCCGCCGCAAGCACCATCGTGCGGCCGCCGAGGGGGGAGACTACAGCTCCCAGGCTCCTTTGCACGCCCCGACCACTTCCGCCGGTCAGCGCGCCCGGAGGCGCATAAAGGCCAGGAGCTCCCACTGAGGAGCGGGAGATACAACGCCGCATACCAACGGGGGACCGAGGCTGCCACACTCACCTTGACCACCGGACACTCCTGGGGCCCTGACGCTGTTGGTTTCCCCTGCCGCCGCAAGCACCATTGTGCGGCCGCCGAGGGGGGAGACTACAGCTCCCAGGCTCCTTTGCACGCCCCGACCACTTCCGCCGGTCAGCGCGCCCGGAGGCGCATAAAGGCCAGGAGCTCCCACTGAGGAGCGGGGGATACAACGCTGCATACCAGCGGGGGACCGAGGCTGCCACACTCACCTTGACCACCGGACACTCCTGGGGCCCTGACGCTGTTGGTTTCCCCTGCCGCCACAAGCACCATCGTGCGGCCGCCGAGGGGGGAGACTACAGCTCCCAGGCTCCTTTGCACGCCCCGACCACTTCCGCCGGTCAGCGCGCCCGGAGGCGCATAAAGGCCAGGAGCTCCCACTGAGGAGCGGGGGATACAACGCCGCATACCAGCAGGGGGACCGAGGCTGCCACACTCACCTTGACCACCGGACACTCCTGGGTCCCTGACGCTGTTGGTTTCCCCTGCCGCCGCAAGCACCATCGTGCGGCCGCCGAGGGGGGAGACTACAGCTCCCAGGCTCCTTTGCACGCCCGACCACTTCCGCCGGTCAGCGCGCCCGGAGGCGCATAAAGGCCAGGAGCTCCCACTGAGGAGCGGGGGATACAACGCCGCATACCAGCGGGGGACCGAGGCTGCCACACTCACCTTGACCACCAGACACTCCTGGGGCCCTGACGCTGTTGGTTTCCCCTGCCGCCGCAAGCACCATCGTGCGGCCGCCGAGGGGGGAGACTACAGCTCCCAGGCTCCTTTGCACGCCCCGACCACTTCCGCCGGTCAGCTCCCCCGGAGGCGCATAAAGGCCAGGAGCTCCCTCAGCGTCGCGGACGCGCGCGGGCGACGCCGGGCCAAGCCCGGGCAAAGGGCGGGCCCTCTGTGGCCCTCGGAGGCCGGAGAAGGACGGGACGGGTGCAGCCCCCTAACGTTTATATCATAAGGTATTTGACTATTCTGACTCTGTGTTGGGTAACTGCATCAAGGACTAAGATTTGTGGAGTACATCTTATAATATCTGGATTGGGAGACAAAAACACACCATCTATTAGCAACCTGTTGTGACTGATTTACAGACTGCGTGACCATGTACTAAATGCCCTAGGTACCCGGGTATTTGTTAACTGATTTCTGTAGTGTCTAACAAGTTCTTATTTTTTGATCCCACTGCGTGATAACATCAGTTCATTACTACATATTGTCAATATGTCCCCAAGGGGGAGTCGTAGTAGAACAGCAGCTGCTGGGGGCAGTAGCAAATCTGGCCCTATCGATAACTTTATAATTAAGGCCAATGATGCTATAAATCAGGGTATATCCCTTTTGGAACGTAGGGTCTCACAAGATCTTGCCCATGCCAAACGTTCCTCCCTGGGACCTATTGCTTCTGCAACCACTCCCATCCAGGCTCTGCCCACTAATATCAGACCTTTATTAAATGCGTGTGCTGATATTCATACTATTCCAAACGAAGTAAATCTATCTGCCTCTATTCCCCTGATAGACTCCGATACAGACATTAGTATGGATTTAGAGAAGACTCCTGACCTACATATTACCCCTTCCCCTGAAATTATATCAATAGAAAATACCAGGGAATTAAGGGGAAGACGTGAGGGTGCTATCCAGAAATTACAACATAACCAAACTGCATCTAAGTCTAAGTCTAAGCCGCTAAAGGTCAGTAAACATGCCCTACCCCAAAACCAAGGGGAAGATGCAAACTCTAATCCAAACTCAAACACAAGTAGGATTAAGGAGACTACTAGGGATTATGAGGATGAAGAAAATGAAAAGGAGGAGCTGGATGGGATAGCAGCAAAGGAGGGTAAAACCAATGACCAAACTGAAATAGTAAATGATTTCATGCTGGCAAAACTGGGTGAACTCCTTAGCATTTACCTATCTCCCATTGAAAGCAGGCTCACCCGGATAGAAAAGCAACTAGCTGAATTAATTACCCCCATTAAGAGTTTATCTAAAATAACCGCTGCAAATGATGTAATTAAACCTACCTCTACCAAAACAGTAGGTCCCGATCCTAATATCTCCCAAGTATCATCCATAAATGCAGTTATTTTACCCAAACCAGCCCTAGTACCACTGAAGGGGATAAGTGTTAGCCAACCAGTAACTAATTGTAATAATGTAGCCTCAGTTATAAGGAAGGATCAGAATACAAAACAGATAAGTGTGCCTATGGTGGGCCAGCCTCCGAAACCCGGAGGTGCCCCCACCCTGGTCCAACCGTCACAAAAAACATCTAGACAGGCCCCTTCCCGCATTAACTTACCACCAGAATGCGGGGCTTATGTCCTTGTTCTAGTTAATGTTTCAAAATTAAGGAAGGACCAAGAAGAAACCCCCTCATCTCTCAAAAACAAAACCTTACACTGGTTAATTGCAAATTGCAATTTCCCAATAGAAGGTGCAAGGGAGATTATTAATACTCAGAGGGTGGGTTGGATAGGCCCACTTAGAAAAAAGTTTGAGGGAGATTGTGTTACAATCAATTTTAAGAACCCACAATGGGCAGAGAAAACATTAGCAAGTCCCCCATTACCCTCAACTCGGGAATTCAACACTACACTCCTTCCATTAGGCTATTTTTATAGACACTTGATACCCCAGAAACAAGTTATGGAGAGCCACCCTACTACCTCTTATCAAGATTTGAATTTTGGTGCAAGACTCAAATCACCGCTCTTCTTACAAAATCAGGATTTTGGCCACTTGAATGGTCATAACAATTGGCGGAACCAGATCCCAATGTTAGTACCCCCTTCTCATTCTCCGCACCATTTTCATCTCTCAAACATGCACCAATACAATTACAGAGATAGGTCTTATCCTGCTTTTGACCATCATCAGTTTCAACCGACAACTGAAGTAAGGCCAACATTCAACATTCCCACCTATAATCGTTTTGAATATTTTTCCAACCTAGACGACCAGGATTGACTGGATATAATGCCTAAAACAGATATCGACAGCCAAGTCACAGTCAGTATACAAGAGGGATATTCAGCTTTAGCTGAAGACTGTCAGGTTTTGAATGGCACTTTGGAGACCATGGAATTGATGCCCGTTTATTGCAATCACCCTGCTGTTGCTAACACCACTTTTGAAAAAACAGGGGGCACTAGCATCAGGACTAGGCCAGGCAATCATTGCAAAATCCATGGGTTATCAATCCTAAATTGGAATGTTGCAGGATTGGAATCTAAACTATCGGATCCTGCATGGACTGAGATAATTAATGATGCAGATATTCTTATGTTCCAGGAAACATGGGCTGTTGGTAATTTGTATATAGAGGGCTATCACTGTTTCAGCCTAACATCGCCCAAACCGAGTTTTGGCCGAGCAGTGGGTGGCCTCTTTGTTGGGATCAAGATTCTTGCAGGCGGCACAATTAGAAACCTGCAGAACGATGGTCCTGATACCTCCAACATTCAGATCCTTGAATATAAGTTGAAGTCAAAGACCACAGTTTATTTAATTAATTTTTACAATAATGATTTTTACCATGTACCGAACAAGAACTTTTTGGCATTATCAAAGGTTTTAAGCAAATTGGAATGTTCCCTTTCAGTAGACAATAAGTCAGGTATTTTAATAGGGGGTGATTTCAACGCAAAACTAGCAGTGAGTGCTGGATCTGTTAATCAGATCTATTCTGATCCAGCAGAGCGTAGGGGTTCTGAATTGTCCAAATTACTCACAGAATTTGATTTAGATGATGCTATGAGAATAGGACATAAATCTGATTCCCCTTATGCCCCAACGTATATTGGCGCACACAGTAGCTCTACCATTGACTATGTATTTACGTCACCACTGTTAACAGATTGTATAGTAAAAACTTCTGTGGTACAAACCCCCCTTAGCGACCACAATCCATTGGTTGTAATTTTGGATCTTGCTCCAAGTTCGATTTTTGAGAATTTAAATGGCGCAAGGGACATTACTCCATCGATTGATGGCCTCCGGTTAAAATGGAGGGTAGTGGATTGTGAGGCTATTTTAGCAAATGTACAATTGCTATATCCACATCTGATTGACTCTTGTAAATCTCCAAGCGATAATCATGATCAATTAATTGCTGATTTTGAAGTTTTGTGTTCAACTTTCAAAACCCTTTTGTCTGTTCCATTACCCAAGGAAGGTAAAGAGCCAAGGTGGTTTGATTCATCATGTTCCTTGGCAAATAGAGAACTAAGAAAGGCTCTCTCTATCAAACCAAGGTGTACAGTAACCGTTCAACTAGCCAGGAAAAACTATAAAACTAAAATATCAGAACGGAAGGCTAACTTACTTTCCGATCAATGGGACTCTTTGTTAATCAGTGCAAACTTGGGCGGTAGCGGCCCATTTTGGTCAGCTGTCAGAAAAACAAGGGAAATGGGAAAGAAACTTACCCAAATTAGCTGTAATATAACAAGCGCAGCATGGGAGACCCATTTTTCTAGTATTTATGCAGCCCCCTTAGAGGAGTATCCTCCTCCTACTCTTGGTCAATCAGGTGGTCTACTAATCTTAGATCATGAAGTCAAAACGGCTATAAAAGAGAGTCTGGGAAATAAGGCACCTGGACCGGACGGTCTTCCCATTGATATCATTAAATATGATGTCGACCTGTGGACACCTATACTTCTCAATATTTTTAATAGTCTCCCAAAAACAGCTATGCCGACTACTTGGGCAACTAGCATTATTGTCCCTATCTACAAAAAGGGAGATAAATCTGACCCTGCGAATTATCGCCCTATCTCCCTTTTGGACAATACTTTAAAAATATTGGGTCGTATAATCTTTCACAGAATACTGGAATGGGCAACCGACACTGACTTTTTAGATCCGTGTCAGATGGGGTTCCGCAGTGGGGTAGGAACAGTGGAGCAATGCTTAAACTTAAAGCTGATAATTGATAAATATAGTGTTGCCCGCTCCTCCCCCACCTATCTCGCATTTATGGATCTCTCATCCGCTTTCGATCTTGTCAATAGATCGAAGCTCTGGTCCATTCTTTCAATCAACGGCCTTGATAACACTCTTGTACATTTTTTAGCCTATCTCCATACTGACCTGAAAGCACGGGTACGTATCGGGATGGGCGGTGAGGTATCAGGAGCCATTGACATAGGGAGGGGGGTGAGACAGGGGTGCGTTTTAGCACCCCTGTTGTTCATCATCTACATTAACGGTTTATCCACCTGCCTGAAAAAAGTTACTACAGATGTCCCAGTCATTTTAGGGAAACCACTTCCAGTGCTTTTATATGCAGACGATGCGGTGCTTATGGCCCGCACTCCTAACGCCCTTCGTCTGCTTGTACATAGCTTTTTTAAGTTTATGGAGGATCTGGATTTGAAGGTAAATTTAAAAAAATCTTTTATCATGTCCTGTGGCCCTGGCAAAAGGAAACTCAATACTCTACAGTTAGGCACAGACAAATTGGGATCTGTCCCTAAGTTTCCATATTTAGGGTTGGTTTTCGCTGCGAACGGCTCGTGGAGTGGGCATTTGGCCCACGCCACGAGCAAGTTCTCGAAAGCCAACAACTCTGTTTTGAGTCTCCCACTCCCAAAGAAAATAGGTGCCACTAGGGCTATTTTAAAGATTTTTAAACTACAGTGCGCACCTGTTGCCACGTATGGAGCAGAGGTATGGGGATCGAAAAATAGCCTCTGCATCCAAAGGGAGGAAAATCGCTTCTGTAGGAAAGTGCTGGGAGCACCGATCTCCTCATCCAATTTCGTCTGTCACAGCGAATTAAATCTTCCACATATAAGTGATTTCATTAGAGCAAGACCTGCACTTTTCTGGATTAGAATCTGGAGGAACGATGCTGCTGCTCTTACTCAAAATATTATAAAGGACTGTTTAGGCAGCGACCACGGAATGAGGATTCCATGGTTGTCCGAAGTTTCTAAATCACTAAATGAAGTTGACAGAGGCACTTTGTTTACTGATCCTATGACTATAGAATTAAAGGATAAAGTCGAGGTCAAGAATGCACTATATGCACTTTACAACAGTGAAAGGCTTAGAAGCGAATCGCAAAAAACAACTGTAATGAAATACATAGGCAATGGATTGTGTGGACAGACTCTGCCGCCCTATCTCTCCCTGCCCATGACCAGCTGGGAGAGATCATTGTTGTTTCGTTTAAGGGCAGGCACTGTAAAATTTATGCTGTCCTTTCCACTAGGGTATTGTCAAAGAGCCGATTCTATTTTATGTCCCTGTGATGGCGTGAGTATTCAGGATGATTTGCACTTTTTATTTTTCTGTAAATTTTATCTTAAATTCATCAAATGGTTTTTAACTCCGTATTTTAAAAAATCCAGACCACTGACTCTTAAAGACTTGTACAGTATGTTGATCGCTCTGGATAGTGATGAATTAACTTTCCGTGTCAGTTCCTTTTTAAGATTGGCCATACGAGCACGCAAGTCCATGGAAAACCCCTGAGTATTGCAATTAGTTTTATTTGTGTCTTCATGGAAATGTAGCATATTGTTCTGAAATATATTGTATTGTCACTGTTTGGAATGAAATGTCATATGTCTTATTTTTACCTGTATGTATATATATCATTAAGGTTTGTTGAAGTCATGATCGGTACTTTTATGAATTTGAAAGAAATTCGAATAAAGGTCTTTTGAACTTGAACTGAACTGCTCACCATGCCATTCCAGTTTGAACCCAGCCATATGCAAATCAGTCTTGACCCTCTGCCCCATGGGAACAGTCCAGCCCGAATTGCCAAGCCAGGTCCTCCCTGGACTGGAAACAAGCATCATAGGACCGGTTTCGGGCTTTCAGTCCTCATCAGCCAGGATAGCTTGATTCCAGTGGCATGGAGAGCACTGGACTCACGTCTGAGCATAACCGTCCTACTCAGGGTGATAAATGCAAAAATAACAGTTGATGGACAGAATGCAGAATAATGTCATACATTCACCCCAGTACAGAGATCTGGGCCTAAATCCATCGTTTCTTTGCTCACCATACCATTCCAGTTTGAACCCAGCCATATGCAAATCAGTCTTGACCCTGTGTCCCATGGGAATGGTCCAGCCTGAATTTCCAAGCAAGGTCCTCCCTGGACTGGAAACAAGCATCCTAGGACCGGTTTCGGGCTTTCAGCCCTCATCAGCCAGGATAGCTTGACTCCAGTGGCATGGAGAGCAGAGGACTCACGTCTGAGTATACCCGTCGCACTCGGGGTGATAAATGCAAAAACAATAGAAAGTGTGCCAAAGCACCTTTCATCATTTCAGAGTGTTAGCTGTACACCACTCAAAATGCGGACTTTAGTTAGGAGGCTTCACTATGTGAAAACTCCAAAATTAATAGAGCTCTTTTGCCAGGTACAGTGCCAGAGGTATTTATTTATTTATGAGTTTTATGCAGAACAAACTTGACCTGAAGATATCAGAGGGCTTTACAGAGTAAGCAGCACAACAAAGAAATGTATACTTGAACCGAACGTATTATAGCGCCTCACAAAGTATTTATAGAATCGATAAAACATAAAGTTATGGTAAAAAGAGTGAACGGTATACAGGGGTATAAGTAGCCAAAAAGCAGAAACTACCAAGTCATATAAAGCGCAAATAAAAACACAAGGCATGTGTAGGTGTAAAGAAATGAGGTAGTTACGGTGGGAAGTTGCCAGGGAGGGGAGAGTAGGTGCATAGGTTTACCCGATGTGGTGAACGAACATGGCAGCTTAGCACTCATGCTTAAGACAACTTAGCACTTTATAAAATAAGCGCAACTGCAATAACAGGAGGTGCATAGAGAGTAAATAAAAATATATACTAATGGAAAAAAGAGTAGGTAGGAAAGGTTTGTGATGATGTACAGTTTTGTTTCTCTGGTCCTGAAAAGCAGTGTAGGGAAAATGAAGACTTGGTATCTGCAGGTGTAGCGGAACAAGAGACAGGTATTAGTTTTGATTACTTTCAAGAAGAGATTAGAAAGTTTAACACAGTGTCTTCAGAGAAACCAGACTGTGATTGTATATGTTGTCAATGCACTCACTACAAAAGCCAAACCCATTTTGTTACAGTGTCAATAAAAACTGAACAAGACAACAAAGATAAGTGGTGAGAATTTGCATCGTATTTATTTGCAGAGGAACTCTTTGATTGTTCGACAAAACATTATATTTAGATTTTGTTATAATAAGTTTGAGGATAATACAATGCCAGCTAGAGCAGTCCACAACAAGATAGCATTAATTCCAATCTCTCAAGAACTACTAGATTGAAATGCTTATGAATCAATTCGTATACAGTCTATACCTCTATTCCAAACTATAGTCCATATGGAACCAAAGATAGGTAAGTTACCTCTGACAAAGTTACAGAAATATCTTAAAGGTAGAGTTGTGTACTTGTCATTATTTTTCATGATGAATATTGAATTTGTAGGGATACAGAAATATTTAGAAGCATTTATTATTCTAGTCAATGGTGTCCCCTACGAAGAGTAAAGAAATATGGCAAGAGCTCGTAGATGTTGGTAAAGTAAAACAAGCAACATTATATCTGGTAAAAAATAATATTTATTATAAAGATGTAGATGTTCTTCAAAATGTAGCACATATGGAGGATGATGCATCAACATCAAGAGGTCAGATTGAAAAGGTGAATCGATTCCTATCAGAAGAAATTTATGAACACTCAGTAGCCACCCTCTGCCTTCTAAAGAAATGATTGGTAATGCATTTGATCTCGTTCAAATGAAAGAAGCAAGCAGAGCTTCCTTGAGCAAGTGGCAGAAAGGTTTAGAAGCTCAATGTTTTCCCTATCTCTTCCCTACAAGAATGGGTTTTAGGTATGATGAGAGGCCTGTACAAATACCAGCAACTGAGTACAGATCACCTGGACTATACTCGGAGGATCCTCGATTTCCCCAGTGCATTCCCTATCAATTTCACCTTTTATTTAAGAGCGACTTGTCAGGCTTGTCTTATGCAGTAAACCACATTCTCAAGATAGGAGTGAACCTGCAAAATATCACTGCAAGGGAATTTGTGAACAAAGTTGCAGGAAAAGATGAGAACCTGAAATATAACTTGATAGCATGCCAACGTGGCACCAACAATTATTGGTTTCGTCATCATGGTGAGCTCAAACGCATGTTTAAAAACCTAGGAGCACCCTCTTGGTTCCTAACACTCAGTTGTGCTGAGTATGCATGGGATGAATTCATTGAATTCCTACAACAAGCAAACTCAAGCATAAAAGACATAAACCTGAAGACACCAGGAGCGGTTTGCTCACTGAATCCTACAAACATTTGCAGATATTTAAACCACAGGTTTCAAGCGATGATAGCTTTCATCTGCAACTAAACAAATCCTCCTTGCAAGTAACTGATTTCTTTTGGACCAAAGAGTACCAAGCTAAAGGTGCTCTACTGATTCACATGCTATTATGAGTTAAAGAGGCCCTGCAATTTGGCACCAACACTGATGAGTCTGTATTTTCTTTCATACAACAGTATGTGACATGTGCCATTCCTAAAGAATTTGGTGGGGGGTGTAGATAGTGGCTGCGAAAGATTGCTGCCTTCTAAGTACGCTGCACTAGCTGACAGCGTATAAGCCCCAAAATCCGGCATTATCCGTTGCACTGAGGGCCCCCCAGAGAGGGCATCTGTGCGGGAAAGCGGTGGTGTCCTGGCGGTGCCTCTGGACTCGGTTGCCGCAGACCATCGAGCGAGAGAGAGGAGGTTCGGGCGACGGGCCCATGAAGACAAGATGTGGGTGCAGGAGGCAGAAAGGAGATATGTGCTCGGATGTATGACGTTTCAACGCATGCTTTTACCACGCATGCTGTTACAACGCAGTTTTAACAACGCAAACCTTTACAACGCATAGCGCTTTGGGGTGCTGGATAGTGAATAGTTTAATTTACTATTCCAATTACAGTCCCCGTGGACACTAGGGAAGGTGTTGGATAGTAAATTAAATCTATTCCATATCCTAGAGCGCCCCCCAGCGCAATGCGTTGTAATGGTTTTCGTTGTAAAACCTGCATTGTAAAAGCACTGCGTTGTAAAAGTTTCGTTGTAAAGGATGTTTCCCATGTGCTCTGGCCTTGAGCGCAGTGCATACAAACGGACTGTCGGGAAGCTGGCGGTGGCACTCCCCTCCCCCACCTGGGTGCATATCGGCTGGGTCTCCTGGGGTTGAGTGGCAGAGCCCATCTGCTCTCCAGTATAAAAGGCACCTTAGTGGATGAAGCCAGTGGTTGAGCTGTACAGAGCAGCCATATAGTGGAGGATGCCCTGAAGATTGCTGAATGAGTACTCCATCAGTACCCGCAAGAAGTGTGAGAGGTGGGTACCAAAGAGTGCTGGCCACAGCGGCAATATCCAGGACTGTTTTGACCTATTGCTGACAGACTGCAGGATAAGCTATGGGTCTAAACAGAGCACTGGAGCCTGGACAGGCTTAACCACATCAACAAATACACGGCGGCCATGAGTCACAATGAGGGTGTGACAGGAGGGGGTCTGCTGGAGGAACCAAACGATCTGACCCCGGACCCCTCCCTGAAAGACATTATGAAGGTGATCAGAGACCTGAAGTTCACCCTGGAACCGAAGCTCGACTCCATCACTGAGGAGGTGAATCTCCTGCACGCGGACCGGCGTAAAATTTCATAGCAGGTGTCCATGGCGGTGGAGGGAATTAGAGGCCTACAGTCCAAAACCAAGTGTCTCGAAGAACAGGTTGCTATTCTCACCAAGAACCAGACATACATCTACGCCCGGCTCAAAGACCAGGAAAGTAGAGGCCGGCGCAACAACATTTGCATCGTAGGAGCTATAGGAACTATAGGAAAATGTTCAATGATACCCTGGCCCCTCTTATGGCCAATACCAGGACTGCACCCTTGGGAGAGGTCAATGCCGCTGCGTTAGATCTCTCTAACGCCATTACAAGAGCGGTGGATCTCCTGGCCCCTGCCTCTTACGGCTATTCTGCCAGAAAGACACCCCCGGCACGTTGGTTCTCAGAGACACTTAGGCTTTTAAGGCAGGACTGTAGGAAACAGGAGAGGCTCTGGTGAACAACCTGGGATTACAGAGAAAGAGAAAAGCACAAAATCGTGCTTAGAGAGTACAAAATGAAGATAATTGAAAAAAAGCAGGCCCACTTTTCGAATTTGACGGCCTCCCTTACTTCCACAAGGGAATTGTTTAAGATTGTTGATTCCCTTGCAAACACCTGACCCTGTAATAGAATTGTGCGATAAGATCTCGCTGTTTTTTCATTCAAAAATAGCTGACATTTATACCTCTCTGGAATCACAAAGGGACCTATTGGGTTCCCCTCTTCCCCTGCCTTTATCTTCCATTGACTGCTGGCCAAAGGTTTCCCTTAATAGTTTGTCCAATTTACATCTTCTTAGTTTCCAGCAGCTAGACCAGCTTCTGAACAGAATTAAATCGGGATCTCCTTTGGATCCCTGCCCCCTCAGGATTGTGAAGGACTGTAGGGAAGTTTTGTTGCCCTATCACCTTGAAGTGATGAACCACGCTATAATGGAAGGCATCTTCCCAGCTTCTTGGAAAATGGCAGTGGTCAAGCCTCTGCTGAAAAAGCCGACATTAGACCCGGAGACATGAAAAAAAATTCGGCCAATATCACTGCTGCCGGCCCCAGCAAAGATGCTTGAGACACATCTTAATCAACATCTAACGGCCTTTCTTGATTCCTCCGGACTTCTTGATCCGTCACAACATGGTTTCCGGAAGCACCATAGTACTGAGTCGGCTCTTACTGTGGTCGTCAATAACATCCGCCCAAAGGTCGATCGGGGCCAGTCTACTGGTCCTGCTAACCCTGACAGCAGCTTTCGATACCCTGTCTCCCTCCATCTTAACAGCTCGTCTTAAGGAGATGGGGTGGGGGGCCCAGCGCTGAGCCTGCTGACCTCTTTTCTCAATCAGAGGGAGGAGAGTTCCTGTCCCTCGCTAAACCAGTGCAGTGTGGGGTCCCACAGGGGTCGGCGTTAAGCCCCACTCTTTTTAACATATATGTGACCCCTCTTGCCAGATTAGTAAGGTCTTTTGGGATGGAGGTGGTATCATACGCCGATGATACCCAAATTATTGTTTCTCTCTCCCATTCGGTGAGTACCTCCGCTTTCAGCTTTAGGAACTGCATGGAGGCAGTTTCACAGTGGATGATTCTCAATTCACTAAAGCTGAATGGAGAGAAAACCGTAGTCTTGATCTTCGGTGGAGACCAGGATGTCTGGTCAAGCGACTGGTGGCCCCCATCCCTTGGAGTTTGTCCAAGGCCCACGAATTCCGCTCGGAACTTGGGAGTGATGATAGACACCTCGCTTGCTATGGCTCAGCAGGTAAATAGAACGGTCTCCACTTGCTGGGGCGTTATTAGAACTTTGAGGAAAATTACGCACTATCTTTCCTTGAAAGCCCGTAAACAGACTGTGGTGGCCTTAGTTACATCCCGGTTAGATTACTGCAATGCGCTCTACTCGGGCATTAACATAGGCTTGGTACAACGTTTGCAGACTGTGCAAAACGCGGCAGCTAGGTTTATCCTAGATGTCCCCAGTCGCTCCTCTGCAACTTTAGCTAGGTAGAATTTGCACTGGCTCCCGATTCAGGCCAGGATCTCTTTTAAGATCATGTGCCTCGTATACGGGGCTTTATTCGGAGAAAGCTCTGAGGGTATACGTTCTCTGCTAGTTCCTTACACTCCCAGCAGAAACTTACGCTCCTCCATCAAAAATTTCCTGACTGTTCCTTGAGTTCGTAGAGTCAGATGGGGAGGAAGGGCCTTCTCAGTCTTGGCCCCTAAATTGTGGAATACCCTCCTCATTCCGGAATTAAAAACTCAACCCTCTATCGGACCTTTCAGGAAGGCATTAAAAACCTGGCTTTTCGCAGAGGCGTATTTGTAACCTGGTTCTCGGGCCTCCATACTATGTTTTCACTTTTGTTAGGCGCCTTGATGCCCTCGGGCTCAGTTTGCGCAATATAAGACTGCTTTCATTTCATTTCATTCAGGAGTGCCGGAGGTTATGGAGGGACAGTCCATGGACCTGTTCTTGTAAAACCTGATTTTAAATCACCTGAAGCCCAAACGTTTGTCAAACTTTTTCTCTGTAGAACATGCGCATAGGGCCCTGGGGGCAGGTCTCGCCCTGTAGCACCCCCGAGCACGATTATAGCCCGCATCCTGAACTTCAGGGATAGGGATGCTATTCTACATGCAGCACATATGCATGGTGACCACCGACACGAGAATGCCACCATCCGTTTTTTCCAGGACTTCAGCTTTACGTCCAGCGGCATTCCTTTGATGCAGTTAAGAGAGCTCTTCAGGTCCAGAATGTAAGGTACATGATGCTTTTTCCGGCCAGACTCAAAAATAGGAACGAAGGAAAAATGTATATCTTCAACTCTCCAGCAGATGCCAGCGACTGGCTGGAGGGATGGCGCACTTTTTGCTGCAAAGGTGGAAGCAACCGATCGGCGGCAGAGGTTGGCCCTGGTGGGACTGTGGCCAGTTGCATCGGCCGCGGACAGATAACTGACGTGTGGGGCACACATCGAACCACTACATACATTGGGACCTGGAGCAGCTGCTGTGAGAGAGGGGCCCACTCGCATCTGTGACCAGTGAGGCTTCGCACATTTTCGCAACCTATGACTCACTCACTTTTTCCATATAGGTTGACAGATTGCCCCAGTGGATTGTTGAGTAGGGGGGCCTCACTACCACTTTGTATGGGCTTGACATGATTCATCAGCAGACAGATAGTACTACCAGCTGGAGGCTAGCTCAAGGCTCCCCGCGATTGTTTCTTTCTATACTGTTTGGGCAACAGGCACTCTGCATGTTTGGGAGGTGGGAGGTTGGGGGTTCACCTAGCAGGGTTGCAGGGAGGGGGGAGTTGGGTTGTTTATTTGAATTGTTGGGGTGGGTGGGAGACCATTCTCAAGACCTTGAGATCCAGAAGACACAGGAGGTTGGCACAAAACGAACTCTGGGGATGATTAGGCACTCAAACATTCTTCACCCCGCTTGACGCCATGGGCGGCCTAGCTAAAATGCAGAAATGGACCTGGAACGTGAATGGTCTGGGGAACAAGATTAAGCCCACATTAGTCATGCACCACATTAAGAGGCATTCCCCAGACATGGTTCTGATTCAGGAATCACACTTTCAAGGGTGTAAATGCAAGGCATTAGATCGTTTTGCGTTTAGGATGGTCGCCCACTCTGGGGATCCTAACATGTAATGCATTGCCCCTAGTCATCTCAGGCACCTAGACTGATGAGGCCGGCTGCTTTGTTGGGGCCGCAGGTAAATGGAAGGGGCAACTGTGCTCTTGCTATATACTCTCGGTCTTCATGCAGTGATTTTCCCGAAGCTTGGCTCATTCCTTACTGATCTCCCCCTAGGCACTCTCCGATGGGTGGGGACATGAACGCAGCCATGAACCCTGAGTTAGACCGGTCTGGCTCCAATGTGGACCGACAAGGAGAACGCGGCCTGGAGGACTTTGACATGGCCATGGGCATGGTGGATTTGTGGCGGGCACATAACCCTCTCTCACGGCACTACACATACTATTCAGCACACCATGGTGAATAGACCACTTTTACACACTCAACGACAGAGTGGGAAACTTCCTTAACTCTGCACACATGGCGAGGGGTATTTCGGACCACTCTCCGGTCTGTGTCACTCTTAAAGGCCAGTCCCTTCATAAGGCTACTTTCTCAAGAATAGTTCCCTGGTGCCAGCGAGATCCAACGCTTAGAGACAAACTCCGAGAGGGCTCAGAGCTCTATTTTAAAGAAAATATGGGGTCTGTATTCTCCTGCACTTCTTTATGGGAGGCTTACAAGGCGGTGCTCCAGGGGCAGGCGCAGGTGCTGATCGGAGCTTAAAAAAAGAGGAGTCCCTGCAGATTCGGTCACTTGAGCAAGAAATTGGTTAGATGGAGGTCAACGGGGCAATGTTTTCGAGTGCTAACCAGAGACACGAACTGGCGCTGAGGCAACGGGACCTGAGGGCCCTAGCGGATGACGGAGCACGGGCATACCCGTTAGCGACACAGCACCATTTATACAATGTGGGGGATAATGCTCTGAAGCTCCTAGCGTGGTTGGAAAGGTGGGATAGGGAGAGATCATGCATGATGGGGGTGCATGATATAAATGGGTCACTGCAGGCTGCAAGTAACGACATAGCAGAAGCGTTCACCAAGCATTTCGAGAGTGTCTATGCACCGGTGTGCACTATGTCAGAGAGTGTCTGTGCAAAATTCCTAAGGGACTTTGCCTTGCCTGCATTTGCTGGGGAAGCGCGTGAGGTGCTTGAGGCCGACCTCATGAGGAGGAACTGGGTAATGCCCTGGGTTCCCTGAAATCTGGGAAAGCACCGGGTCCAAACGGGCTCTCAGTCAAGATTTATAAATGGCAGGCCTCTGTTATAATACCCCTACTCCGAAACATGTTGATTGAGGCGCGAGAGCAGGGACAACACCCATTGGATGAGAGAGCGGCCACGATACTGGTAATCTATAAAGCCGGAAAGCCGCCAGAGGAGTGTAGTTCCTATTGTCCTATCTCCCTTATCAATGAGGAAGCCAAGGTTCTAGCTAAAGATCTGGTGGACAGGCTGGCGTCTGTAATAGCGGAACTGGTCCATGTAGAACAATCAGGGTTTATGCCCTGTAGAAGCACCCAGCATAATCTTCGGAGACTATATGGCATTCTGCACATGACTAGTATTCCTGCAGTCCAACAGACGGCATTAATGGCGCTGGACGTTCTCAATGGCGTTCAATAAATTGAGTGGCCCTACTTGTTCATAGTGCTCCAAAGGCTAGGCTTCGGTCCCAAATTTTGTGGTTGGATGAGATTACTATACAAGGCACCCAAGGCTAGGGTGCGCGTGAATGGGGCGATATCGAGATCCTTTCAATTGCAAAGGGGCACCAGGCAGGGCTGCCCCTTGTCCCCGCTCTTGTTTGCCCTTGCGCTGAAACCGTTGGTGCATTGGATCTGGAGGGACCCAATGATATGGGGTGTAGTTGCACCGGGGGGTGGGAAAAGCAAATCTCGCTCTATGCCGATGATATCGTCTTGTATCTTGTACAACCATACCACTCAATGGCATGTGTGGTACATATCTTCGAACTATTTAGTAGCTACTCGGTCTACAATATCAACTGGTCCAACTTGGTGATCTTTCCACTGTCGGCACCCCCAGGGTCCCAGTGCGGTGTGCGGCGCCGGTGGTGTTGGAGGGATTTAAATATATGGGTATCCATGTTACGTGGGACCTGGAGTCATTCCTGGAAAGGAATCTTGGACCCAAGTGGGACAGCTCGGGCGGATGTCACCCACTAGCGTACCCTTACACTTTCTCTTATGGGCATTGCGGCTTTGTTCAAAAGGATGACACTACCGCACCTCCTGTATAAGAATACCCCATACCCGGCCCCTTTGACATTCTTCAAACGGGTAGCGCAGAAAGTCAGAACATTGTTTTTAGGTACTGGCAAAAAGTCATGGATACTATCTCTAGAATAGTGGGAGTGACAGTCCCTCTGGATGCGAAGTAGCTGCTACTTATGATTAAAGGCGACTCTGACTGGCCCTGGTACAAGGAAATATGGTTTGCTCTAGCAGCAGGGATTGCGAATCGTAACGTCGCCAGAGGGTTGGGTGCGCCTCTGCCTCCGATGCTGGAGGAGTAGAAACGAGCCCTCGATTGGTGTCAGCGTGCTGATGAAACGGTCTACAAAAGTAGGGTATGTGTAAAGAAATGGGAAAGACTATGGGCACCCTGGTGTAAGTAGAGAGCGATGAATGTGGGAAACTGAATCTCATTGGGGGTTTGCTTTGCCTTCTATCCTCACATGAATGTAATATTATCATAAAACTGTGTCCACCTCACTGTGTATGACTGAACCTGTCCATTCTATTGGACGTTCTCTTGAGCAATGTTAATAAAAAGATTTATAAAAAAAAAAAAAAAAAAATTGGGTGAGAAGGGTTCGAGACAACAATTTCTATGGTTTCAAACTCACAGATGTGAGAAGTACTGTCATTGAAAATAAAGGTGCAAATGTACATTTTAAACTAGATGCTGTTTTGGATTTCCATGAACTATCCTCTCAGATGGAAGAGTCAATAGCTTTTTGTCTGCAGTCAGATATGCCCTGACACAGAAATCACCCAAAAATACACACAACCTGAAAAGAACAGAGGCTTCCAAGTATATCAATGACTACAACCCAGTGATTCTGAAGATGTGGAATGCAAATATAGATCCCACATTGATTACAAACAACTCTATTACTGTTGCTCGCTGTGTGACTTAATATATAACAAAGTCAGAGGCAAAAAAGAGTCTTACCAATTGTACAGTTTCAGCTTGAAAATACTTTCCCACAGAGAAATAGGATCCTATGAATGATCGGACAATTTGAGCTCCGCTAGTTTGTTCCCCAAGTCAAGAGAAATTCTGTGGGTAAGCCTAGGCCTTGCAAGCAGTCAAAATAGAGTACTAAAGTATTTCCCAAAAATACAGTATCTTGCAGAATTCGATCCAGAAAGTAGAGATATTCTGAAAAGTAATATGCTGGATGCATAATACCCAACAAGGAGTCCTCATCTTCAAAACATGTGTCTCTAGAAGTACTTCAGAACTACACATTTAGAAGTATTTTAACTGAAAACATAGAAGAAGAAAGATATGGAGTACTTGAATTTGACAGTTGTTTGGCCAGACACAAAAAAGGGAATTCTTAATTAGCCACTGAAAGCTTAGTTGCCAAACCACAGAGAGAAGAGAGTTTTTCTACTTGCTGCTTTTGCAGTTGTTTAAGCCATGGTATACAGAATCAGAATTACTTGGGCGCTATGACTATTAAAAAGACTTTTTCAACAGTGTGAAAAACACCATTGTGTGTTCAGTCTTTCAAACCTACCTGCGAATGTTGAAAGATGAGATTGGACAGGAAGAAACCATCACTGCTGAAATAGCGAAAAAGATTTCAGAAAGCAGCCAAGGTTCTGCACCAACGAGTCAAGATCCTCTTGGAGAACCAATTATTTAAAATGAAGCAGCTATAATTATGAATGAGTTGGAGACTGCACTGTAGAGGAAACTGTGGATTTTCGTGCACTTGAACAATGAACAAAAATACATTTACAGGGAAGTTAAATATAAAATAAGGCATGGATTAGTGTGATTGCTCTTCATACAATCCAATATTACTATACATCAGTGGATAAGTTGGCACGTTGACAATAAACTGGAATGCCCGAAACAATGTGGTGAAGCTTGCCATGAGGTATCACGAGTATTGAAGAAACTGAAGCTTTTAATCATTGATGAGGTCAACATGGTAACCAAATTAATGCTAGCTTTCATACACTTAAGAATTCAGCGGATTTTAAGAACAAACTACATTGTACTCTTTTGAGGAAAGCACTTCATTGTATTTCGTGGCCCACTGCAGGTCATCCCCATAAAATTACAACCTGTTTTCAAAACACTTGTGCATAATGAAACAATGGGCAATGTCAATATTTGGTTAAACTTTCAATACAAGGTACTAGTGAAAAGTATGCATCAAGAATCTGATGTAAATTATGCAGATATACTGAAGGACATTACAATAAGAGTTCTAACAAAAGAGGGTAAACGTGCTGTGGAAACTCATCTTATGAAGAAACTATTTCCATCTAATATTACAGCAGCTGAACTAATGCACAATTTTATTGAAGAACAGAAGTCTACAGTTTGGTTAAAATGCCAACACTTCAAAAGTGCTCCAACTTTAATGAAGAATTACTACAACTGGAGAAAGAAGATATTTTGGAAATTACTGCTATTTTTAGAACACCAGGGAAGCACAATACTACTCACAGATAAACTACACCCAAAATTGGAGGCTTTAGAGTGGTTTGTCTCAAAAACCGCAGGATTAGAAAAGATTTTAAGTGGCAGCAAAAACTGTCAAGTAAGTTTGAGCAGTAATTTAAATGTAGAGGAAAGGTTAGTAAACACTGCAATGGGTAAAGTCTTTGTTTTATTAATTTTCCAAATAGAGATGAATTTGAATACTTGGCCATAAAATTTGATAGGATTGATGGCGTGAAGCAGATTGGACATTGTGTTGTACGTTTCTTGCTAGTGAAAGACTTATATATGCCCCACCAGCAGTTCCCACTGTCTCTAGCATATACTGTAACTCTCCATAAATCACAAGGTTTAAATGTAGATGCGCCATTTGGTAATATGAGAAGCACTGTATTTAAAGAAAGAATATCATATGTACGATTGTTGTGAGTTAGTATATAAGTTAGTTCTTATGCAAGATGTGTAAGGGAGTACAATCGGTTAATAGGTGCGTACCCTCCTCATTTAGGCTATACCATATTTATCAGAAATGGAAAATCTGTTCAAAACTAAAAAATACAAAAGAGTGTACAGATACTGAAAAAAGAACACAAGGACAATTTAGAAGCTGTTATGAAAAGTAAACTAGAAAATATCTGAGCTACTGTAGTTTACCATTTGTAAAACAGTCCAGGCGTCAACTGCTATGCAAATGTTGTCCTCAGTTTACTGTTTCATTTACAACATCTAGTCATTGAAATTCAACAAAAAAAACAGATAAGAGATTGTGTTCTGCACTGTGTAACTTGCACCAGCATTTACTGACTGACAGAACTTTGACAATGTCTGCTTCGGGTATTCAAGATCTTTTAGATATACACAGTGGATCAGTAGTGCTTACTCTCAACAGTCAACAAGATGCACAATATTGTATTATGGTTCTGTTTGGAGGTTTAGAAGAAGATGTAAATACTGATGATTTATTTGGAGTTAGTAATTCTTGGAACCATGATTGTGAAGATTGCGATTATTCATCTATCACAAAAATAAATTCTGAGCGTTTTCTCTATTTAACATTACCAGATTCAAAGAGTGTGACTTTTGACAAAATGCTGACAAATGCTAACAAAAATATGACCCACCCAACCTGCAGATCAGATATTGTCTCTATCTTAATCCTAACAAGAACTGGGAAATACCTGACAGTAATGCTACAATGGTGTAGAGAAGATGGTTCCAAATTGGAAACTCAAATTACAAACTTCAAAGCTGGACAAGTATCAATTTGGGGAAGAACATTTACTGCTTCAGCTATCAACTTTCATGAAAGGAATTAATACTACCTCTGGACGCTATACTGTGTATTTAAAAAGTAAAATTGGACTGGCAGAATGTAATGGCATCAACCTAAAATTCAAAGCAAAAAGGCCTTTCAAATTACCAAACTCTTACCTTCTCTTTCTTCAACCAAAGGAATTATGGACCAAAAAAGTGGTGTACATGTTTCATCTACGTGGTTCTTCAGTCTTTTAGACTTTTTTCGGCCTATTGAGGGTAATGTCTTTATAGTCTTCTTAAAAATTCAACAGTTCTTTTATGTTCCAGAAAGGAGTTAATACCACATCTAAATAATGCACTGTGCAATTCATGTCAGAAACTGAATGGACATAGTCCAATTACAGCAGCTTTAAATTGAAAGTGAAAACTGCCTTTGTAAGTAACTAAAAAATGACCCCATTTGTTTCATCAACCAAACTTCTCCATACTATTGGTGGAATTAAAACTATACTATGGGATTTTGTCTATATGGATCACCATTTTTAAACATCATTTGGCCTACCGAGGTGATGTTTTCAGGAAGATCTCTAAAATTGAACAGTACTTTGTATTTAATTGTAATTTTGTACCAGATACACTAATTTAAGAGATATTTTTAACTTAGGTGTGTTTATATTACAGAAGCAGGTCCGGAAAAAGCAATTAATTAAAGAATTGTAGTGAGTGCAATGCAAAGCTTCACTTAATTACAGTGTTGTACTGTGCATGTATGTTTTACTTTTGCAATCCATTGATTGTTTCTTCCGCGTTGTTCGAAGATGATGCTTCATACAGACCACTGTTTATGGTGGAGAACTATGAAAGTTGAAAACTGCAAAAAAGGGGAAATTATATTTTCACTACATTTTAATATAATGTTATAGTATAAGTAATGTATGTTGGCGTGATTATGTAATTATGAATATCAAATACATATATTCATGTTTCTTTTTATTTTTCCATACCAGGTGCTGTCCTACCACAGACAGTTTGCTTATACATAACCATGGAAAGTGTTTTAAATATAAAGTGCTTTTGCGCTAATTTCCTATTCGTTCGTTTAGCCTATTTTATATTAAAAATGTACCCACACAGCCACTTGCTCACCCATATAGTCACTTAGATAGCCACTCACTCACCCATACAACTACTTACACATCCACTTATTTACTCATACATCTACTCACACTCCCATTCAGTCATCCATATAAGTACCAACAATAACACTCACTTATCCATACAGCTGCTCACATACCCTCTAACTCAGACAGCCACTCACACTAGAAGTCACTGACCCATTGAGCCAATCATAATAGTGGTCAGTCACCTGTATGGCCACTTACACAGCTACTCACTGACCCATACAGCCACGGACACTAGCACATACTCATCCATGCAGACACTAATACACACACTCAATCACTTATACGGCCACTTACACACCTATTCACTCAGTCATACAGTCACCAGTACTAGCAGTCACTCACCCATACAGCTACTCACATAAACAAATGTATTCACCCATTCAGCCACTTTCACACCAACTCACTCCCCCAGACAGTCACCTACACCCACAGTCTACCTCATCCACCTTTTCAGTCATTCAGAGAACCACTGACATGCCCATTCACTCATCCATAGAGCTAGTTATATACCCACTCACTAACCCATACAGACACTGACAAATGAACACATTAACCCATATAGCACTCATATACCCACTATCTCACCCATACAGCCACTGATACACCCACACACTCACCTATACAGTCACTCTCACAGTCATTCCCTCACCAATACATATACCTATAAATCTATGTATTCAGTTATACAACCACTTAGACACTCACCTACTAACCAGTGCAACCTATGAACAGAGACATTCACTCACCCATTCAACCACTCACAAAACCACTAACACCCCCACACAACCACTTATATGCTCATTCACTCATCCATAGAAGCACTCACATATTTACTCACTCACCAATAGAGCCTCTCAACACAGCCACTTACTTATGCACATAAGCACTCACACATTAATTTACATACCCACACAACAGCTTACATACCCATTCACACATCCATACAATCACTCCACATCTGCTCACTCACCCATACAGCTATTCACACAGACACTCACTCTCCAATACAACCATTCATACCCCAATTCACTCAACCAAACACCCACTCAAAACACCCAGTCACTCACCCATGCACCCACTTGGACACCCAGCCACTCATTCATACAGCCATTCACACAGCCAGTCATCCACTCATACAAGCCTGCACACATTTTATCACTCACACATACAGCCACCCACACAGTCACTCACTCACCCACGAAGTCAATCATGCATTCATACACTAACGCACCAATACATCCTCTCACTCACTCATACACTCAGTATCTCATTCATACAGCTGCTCATACACCCACTTATACACTCACTATCTCACTCATGCAGCTGCTCATACACCCAAGTGTTTACTCCTAAATCACTCATACACTTACTTCCTCACTCACATAGTAACTTACACACTAATCTAGGTATTCGTCCACCCAGCCACTCACTGATAGAGCCAGTGACTCACCTTTAGAGACAATTATACACCCAATCAGTCACCCATGCAGCCACTTACACACTAAGTCAGATACTTATACAAGCACTCCTCCTGATATACACACACAGGCATACAATTTATCCTTTTTTAAGCATGGAAGGCAGTTCTGAGAAGAACTAATGTTTTTCTTATTTTTTGGTAACTGTGCTTTGTATTTTTTTCTAACATTTTGTTTTTCTTTTTTATTTTTCTTCTAACAAACTTGCAAGTAAGGCAGAAAAAGTCTTGCCACAAACAGAAAACTGCCCACATACTGAAGTAAAGTAAGAAAAAAAATTACCAAGTGGGTTACCTTGCTGTCTCCAGAATAACATCAATAGACAGCTCACCAGCTGTTAGAGTAGTACTACAGTCTGGACAATATGTGCCAACATGCCTTAATTTGGAATACATTTCTGGGTGTGTTTCTCCACTTTTGTTGGCACTCTCTCCCTGGGAGCAGGTGGTGCAGGCCTAGAGGTAGATGGTCCCTCTCCGTTCTTTGGTGCCCCCTTCAGATCCGTATGGTGGTATATTTTGAGATGGCATAACATACTTGCTAGTCTGCATAAATTCTTTTTAGCAGTGCACCTTGAAAGGGTCTCATCATAGAGGCTGCTTTTGACGAATGTTGCCACTGTCTTCAATTCCCTCTATGGAATGGTAAAGAAATCCCATACAATACTTTGGTGCCGATTACAATCTCGATTGGAAAGGCTCGGACTTTAGGTTGGGGGCTTTCCTACTGAGATCGTCGGTTTCACTTCCGACCGCCTAATTACAATTTAGGCAGTCGGAAGTGAAACCGTCCGGTCATTCCAGCTGACTTCCATGGGCTCAAGGAGCCCGTCGGCCAGATGGAGGCTAGCTCGTAATTTATATGAATGGTGTTTTATGCCATCCAGATTACAATGCACGGTTTCCTGCAGGTCCATGCTGGGCTTTCCGACATGGAAAGCCTGACAGAAAGTGAGTTTGGAGGCCTCTAGCGGGATCCCCTTCAGTTTGCGACCTCCGGTTTGGGCCCCATGCGGAGAAGGGCTGAACACAGCCTCCCATTTCCCTATGGGAGCTTGTGGTACAGCCTGTTTACAGCCGTTAACACATGCTTTCATAGGGAAATGTGAGTATGCGACAGCACATGGTGCGGGTGCATTGTAATTAGGTGGTTAGGACTGCCAACCGGAGGTTGGTCGGTACCGTTTCCGCAACAGTGTCACCCGGATACAACTCTGCCCGACATCGTAATAAACCTCTTAGTTTTTCTGCGGGTGCTCCTTCATCTTCATATCTTCTTCATGATTTTCTCCTTCATGCTCTTATGGTTCACTGTGGCACATAGTCTTGCTCATTTCTACATGTTGCCATTTTGTTTTGAGGAAATTACAAAAACAATGTCCAGAGGAAAGGTCTGCAATAGCAATACAGAACACCTCTAAGAAGTAAGTAAAACCCACTGGAACCTTCAAGAAATAAGAAACAGGTGGGGACTTCCTATGCAGGTAATGAAAATTGTTTCCTCCAATCATATCTCTTTGTTTCCAGGTCACATGATCTTCTTAATTACCGGCATCATCGTGAATACTGGTGTGAAGTACAATTCAAAAGTGCTTTCCTTTGATATTAATAACAGAACTACAAGTTCAAACACTGCATTATTACAAAAGGTGTATATATGTGTTTTACATTTTATTTAAAACACTTGTATTTCGCAACTTTCCCTGCAAAACCAAAACATATGTATCACGATTATTCACAACAATGTTGTGATGAATGCGCAACATCGCAACAAATCCACAATGAAAAAAACATTTAGAAAAAAACCCTTATATTAACCCCTTAAAAAAATGGCATAGAGAGACAGAGAAATACATAAACAAGTGGTCCATTACAGAGCCGTAATCTACAATAAAAATTAAGCATTTACACAATGAGAATGCATTTATTAATTTAGCTGTAGAAAGTATTCCAGTTCAGTAGACATCTTTTTCCAAAAGTGCGCTCTTGTTCTAAAAAATAACAGTCCATTATAACACTGTTACTTATTTCAGATCAATTAAACATGAACGTAAAGCATTTACAAATATGAACATAACAGGAACCCGAGGTGAAACTCCACTTCAGTGTAATGCAAATGATCATAAGTTCTTGGGTTTGACGATTGCAAACCAAATATGTTTCCTCAACTATTCTACATTGAGAAAGAATCTGTAAACTTTAAGATAATTGATTGCATTATTAATCTATTGGAGTACAATCGCAACTTGGATGACTGCGATGAGTGGTTTCTTTATTGATATGCTCTTGCAAGATAGAAGTGCATAATACTCTATTTTAAATATTCTGAGTATGCAAATGTCCACAAACCATTCGACCACTCAAACACACACACACATAGACCCATGGCAGCATCTACACACCTACCCATAGACCTAAAGTAGTACTCAAGCACCCACTCATAGACATGCATAGGCACTGACACAGCCACTAACAGACACACACACACACCTACTCATGCATTCACTCACAGATCTATAGAAGCATTCAGTCCTAGTCATAGGCCCACAAAAACACTTACACACTCACTCACACACTCATTGAGACACTCACACATATCTCAGGTGGCACAAAAACAAATACTGAAAAAATCAAGAGAAAACAGAGGCGGAGATTAGAAAGGAAGAGGCAGCTTCAGAGATTAAGAGATAACAAGAGAATTCAACAAATTGGCATATAGGGTTAGACATGCATGTGCAAAGAGTGACAGGGGGAAAAAGAAAGAAATTGGAAGTGTGTCGACACAAATAGGGAACAGGTGTGGATGAGGAAGTAGGAAAGAAAAGACTAGAGGGATTATGAGAAAGAGGCAAGTCGGTGAAGGAAAGTATTGTGGATGCTTGCTGATTACCACATGGAAAATGTAACGGGCACACATTAAGGCATCGTTAGTCGCTACCCATCAATTGACTCACTTGTTGACGTGTGCCGCTTTCCTGAAACGCTCAGGGCAGTGCAAGATTGATTTTCAGTTTGTTGTCACTTCCTGTGAGCTGTACGTATGCTGTGGTTGGTTACCACCAGGAGGAACCCACAGAAGATGAGAAACCCGGAAGTGTAGGAGAGTCCAACAGTAGAGATTCGAATCAGCCGTCCAGCAATGAATTACAATGCTAAGGAGGAAGTCGGCAGCTGACACCATATCAGGAAGCGTAAGGTACCGACAACACCTTCCTAATCCTACCCACAAACAACTCATGAGTCATCATGTCACGGTTAATCCCTGTATGCATCCCCCTACACCACACAACACTGTCATTACGCTATGCTTTAATGTAATATATCAGTCGACACCACCCGCATGGGCACAATGATACCGAGCCTGTGCACTCCTAATGCTGTGTATACTAATAGAATTGAATTAGCGGGGTCCTGGGGAGGGTTTAAGAGCAGGAGGGATGATTGATTCCAGTGCTCATGTACAGCAGACTGGAATTCCACTGCTTGTGGAAATCTGCGCAATGACATGGAGTTCTTCGGTAACTCCGTGTAATTCCGCAGAGTAGAACTCCGTGAGCTCCGCCCACCCCTAAAAAAAAAACAAAGGGTACAGGGACATTATATTTAGGAAATAGAATGTAAAAGCAATTAGAAATTCTCTGATAAAACCTAAGGTTATAGGGACGTTATAGTTAGGATCACATTTCAGTCGTACAAAAGCAGTGACATTCAGCAGTTATAGGTACCTAATATTAGACCCAGCACTTTCTGGATGGCTGGGAGGCAACTGCACCAGTGCAGGATCACAATCCCCACAGTAGACAAAAGGTTATGACCCAGGAAGCTGGCACACTTCCATGTCTGGATCAATGGTTCCGCTCATGCGGTCGTGTGAGCTGCCGTAGCTATCAGCAGCTCACACCACCCACAGGGCATAAAGAAACCCCTTGGGCCCCGTCACACTGTTCTCCACAACAAAGTACCTTGTGGCGTGGGTCCAGGGAGAGGGAGCCAGCGACCTCGGATGTAGGCAATAATGACAGGCGCTGTGGAGAGCAAGCTAGCATAAATCCTCTGGTTGCAAGCAAGGGTCCTTTGGAATCAGCAAGCTTTCCCCGTACTCCTCGAACTCCTCGCGTCCCGGCACCTCAGATGGGCTGCAGATCTTTATGAGCATACTCCTCTGCATAGTGTGATGACGGTGTATGTCAGGATGGTCCTTGTCCCAGCCGACATTCATTTCCATTTGTTTCCACCACACCCTATGAAGTCCTTACAATCTCTTGGAAACAGGAATATCCTTTGTGCTCCTAGGATCTCGTGGACAGGAGGCCAACCAACCGCCCCTTGAAGAGTACATAGGGACACAAGAGTTGCCATTTAGCTGCAGGATAGCAACTTCCTGTCAAAATCCACCAAGTGATTGTCCCATTCCTGAAGCACGACAAGCTCCAGGTCACCACAAGTCTGCAGATAATCCAGTTCAAGTCCCTCCTGTCCTAATGATTCCTCTTGTTGATTTTCCATTGTCGAGCCAGCGTAGTATGATTCCATACCCAAAAGCGCTCTTAACTTCAGAGACCCGAGCCCTAGAAGTTATCCCCACAATGGCCTTTGAAGATACGACCAGTTCAAAAGGCCACCTTTGCAATGCACATGCCCTGTTTAAATTGTGTCCTGCCGGTCATCCTACCCTGGTAGGTTTGATAACTATCTTCATCAGGGCCAAGACTCTGCCACTTGGAATGAAGGTGCCAGTTCCACCCCCGTGTAGCCATCCCAGAAATGGCCCTCAGAGTCAGAGGTCTGCAGCTTCCCTTATGGACTACTATCAGGAATACACATATGTAGCTGTCCTCCCAGCACCCAGATGTGAATTGGGGACAACCTGACAGGCACACAGGGCCATGATCATTGAAATGCCCACTTCAACAAAGTGACATTTCCACACCAGTAATGCAAAATCCACAAGCACTATCGGAGAGGATTCGCCTTTATGAACTCATCAATGTCAAACACTATACTGCTACTATTCTGCACATAGGAACTACTGCTCAAAAGCCTTTCCTTACATTACCCCATGCTAATCCAAAGTGAGAGACAGGCTCTGTCATACTGAACACACCATCCGGTGCCTGTAATGCATGAGCAGACATGCCCTACCTCTTCCCTACACTGCACTCTGACCCCAGGGAGAATTCCGATATTGCAAGAGTCATGCAGAACCCTCACACCTAGCTTTTTAAATGCCAACCTGAGTAGCAGTAACCTGATCACACAGGCCCCACGAGTGCAAACATGTGACACAATCAATGAGCTACCTCCATGGATGGCACAACCAGTGCTGCAGGCCCATTGTGGAGCACTTGAGGTACATGCCCTGGGTATACCCCTACATAAGGGACTTACAGCTAACTTGAATCAGTCAATTATGTATACACCAATCCCCAGTATGTATATGACAAGCACAGCGCTTTGGCACTGAATGGCAGTGTCAAACGCACTCAAAGTCCTAAGACTAGCACTTAGATCAGCAGTAACTGGGAAGGAGAAAATCAAAAAGTCAAGAGAAAGCACCCAAGAAAGTGCTATTTCCAACATCTGAGCTAACTATACCTTATGCTCCCGCAATGCACTGCTTATGATCTCACATATCACATCACTCATGACACTTGTGACATCACTGATGACATCTCTGATGACATCTTGAATGACTTCACTGATGACAAAACTGATGACATCATCCACAGAACCTCTCATACCCCTATACGACCTCTCATACACCCCTCCCACTCCCACACAACCTATCACATACACAATCACAAACCCATACAAATACTCATGCACCCACTCACTCATGAATAGTTACTCACACACCTACTCACTCACTCAAACAGGCACTCATATAACCAGTAATTCAGCCATACAGATACTCACCCACTCACTCACTTACTCATACGGACACTAACACATGAAATTAGTCACCTAAACAGTCACTGAGACAATCACATACTTTCCAATAGAGCCTCTCCATCATACACCTGCTCACTCACCCATACCGCCACTCACACACCCACTTACCCATACACCTACATATACTCATTAAGCCACTCATGTACCCTGACACTCACCCATACAGACACTCATGTACCTGCTCCCATACTCACACAACCACATACATACACATTCACACATCCATACGACCACTCGCACAACAACTCACTCTAACGCCCACTCACAGACATTCACTCACTCAATCAATCAATCAATTAACCAATGGCCATTTATAGAGCGCACAGCTACCTTGACAGAGGTGCCCTTGTGCTGATAAAACAGACTAGAGAGACTGAGAAGCTCCAGTTACTACTCCCCCTGCCTAAAGAGGCAGGTTTTTAAAGCCTTTCTGAACTCATGTTCCGTTTCTAACATGCACAGGTGGCTGGGCAAGTCGTTCCAAAGTTTGGCTGTCCTTACTGTGAAGGACCTACCTCCTCGTCACATTTTTGCAAAACAAGGGACAGTGAGGAGACACTGGAAATTAGACCTCAAGGTCCGAGCCTGACAATATAGGATAAGCCTCGACCAGAGGTATCCTGGGCCCTTGCCATGGATTACTCGAAAAGCGAGGGTGAGTGCTTAAACTTAACAGAGAGCCAGTGAACTGTCTCAAATGAGGAGAAATGTGCTGGCGAAAAAGAACCCTACGGATTAGCCTTGCAGCCGCATTTTGCACCATCTGTAACCTGTGAATCAGGTAGCCAGACAAACCCAGGTAGAGAAAATTGGCATAATCTAGCTGGGAGGTTACCAATGCATGGACCGTGATCCTACAGCTCTCTTCTGGCAGGAAACGTAAACATTTCTTGATAGATCTAATTTTCCCAAAGCAGGCAGCAGAAATATGCTAGACTCCAAGATTTCTAACCGAGTCATTAGGAGTGGGCTGGTGGCCCAGCTCCCACGGCCACCAAAGGCACGACAAAGGAAGAAATGCTTGATTGAAAAAGAAGCACTCCATCTTGTCTGCATTAAGCTTCAAGCAATTTTCACTCATCCAGCCAGCAATGTCCTTCAGGTATTCCTTAAATGTGTTAAAAGCTGCTGTGGAATGACCTTTAAAAGAGAACACCACCTGAGTGTCGTCTGCATAGAAAACTACCTTCATTTCCATGTAGGGTGGCTACATGGAAATGAGAGGCGCCAGCGGGGCTAAGTAGATATTAAGGAGCAGCAGGCTAAAGGCAGAACCCTGGGCACTTGCCATACAAGTTGTTTGACTGGTGAAGGGCGAAGGAAAACCTGTTGACCATATTCTTCAAGATCGGACCGGATCACATCAAGTGCCACCACCTGCAATGCCAATTTGATTAGATATTTCCATCAGAATTGAATGAGACACTGTATCAAAAGCCACAGAGAGGTCCAATAGCACCAGCATGGCAGAAAAACCACCATCCACTGACATTCTCCCTGAATCACTCACCAATACAGGCACTCACACCCAGTCTCTTACCTATATACACGCACTCAAACACCTTATCACTAAACCATACAACCACTCACAAACCAACTCCCTCACCCATACAGCCACTCACCCAGCCACTAAGATCCCCATACAGATACTCACACACTGACTCACACACCTATGCATCCACTCACATAGCCACTGACTCACCTATGCAGTCACTCACACAGCTGCTCACTCCTCTCCACACAGCCATCCACTCACCCATATAGCTACTCAAATAGCCACTGAAATATCCATATAGCCACAAACATCCATTACCACACCCATACAGCACTCATATATCCACTCACACATTGATACTGACTGTCACACAGCCACCCAGGTGAAATATGTTAGAAACAGTATGACTAATTACTAGTACAGAAAAAATAGTAATTTAACGTATGCTGTAGCTTAGAATATATCATGAAGCCTCAGAAGCATTTATGAAACTCATGGGATGATGTAATCAGTGATGTAATTTGAAATGTCATAAGTGATGTCATCAGTGATATCACTGACTGTTAGAAATGGGGTTTCTGGTTTGGCTAGGGTACACATCCAAGCCAGGCAGTACCCACCACTCTAGTCATGGCTAGTAAGTTACACACCAAAGATAATGTGCTCACCCCCGGTAACTTGGCACAGAGCAGCCAGTTTTACCCCAGACTCAATTTGTAAAGCATTTGCGAAACCCACTCACACCAGTAACACAACAAATGCAGCACAAAAGAGACTCCACACAGGATTATATAAAAATATAGATTGTATACTGTACATAAATCATAGACCATGAATCATAAATGTAGTGCATATTATGCACCAGATACTCATTATCCTGACAACGCAACACTCAAACTGATATGCATTATACATCAAGGCATGAACTGTAATGGGTTATAACAATAAGCCACATGAATCGTTACTGTGGTGCATACTATGCATATCCTGGCAATGTTAGGCAATACAACATACATCAGGAAGCATCAGGAAGCATCAGGGCATGAAATGCAGCAGTTTCATTAGGAGCCAAACACATATGTTACCATATATCACCAGCAGTACCTAACTCATAAAAGTAAGAGCACATGGATCCTGGGACACCAGCCCTTCTATTACCAGTTTTATGGTACTCACTCTGGTATTACTAAATAAATGCTCTGATACAACAGAGTAGGGCTCTAGGGCATCTGTTAATGACAATACGGTAATCTCCCAGTAGTGAAGAGAACAGAAGACGGTGGCGTCCGTCAAGGCATTCCCCGTAATGCCACCACAGTGCACCATCATGAGGTAAGGAGCTTGGAAATCTACAATTGACTTAACAAAAGACAGCAACTGATAACATTTTAACCTTGTTAAACCAAGTAATCTGCATATTTGGCAAACCCAAGTCCCTGTCAACAACTCTATTTTTTGCAGTCTTTTTAGCCCAATAGATATAACTGTGGCCTATAATCCATTATCTATGCATTTTGAGGTGAAGGAGCAATAGTAGTCAGGAGAAGGCTGGAGCTGAATGAGGGAGTTTTCCAAAGGAAAAACAGTTAAAATTGTTGTTTTTTTAATTTAAAAAAAGATATATTTCATTGGATGCTGGCAGCATAAAAGTGAATAAAATTAGGTAGTGTGTTGGATGCCTTAGCAAGAAGCCTTAATATTGGCTGTTGTTTAAAAAAAGATATATAATACAGACATGGATATACTTTTGAATCTGTGGAGTAAAGCACACCTGCTGTATCTTATTTGGAAATAGCATGTTCCTTCTAGAAGGTGCTGTGAACTTGTGACCTACTGGTTCCACTGGGTTGCTATGTCCAGGATAAGAGATTAGTTCATGCTATTTATTACAAAGGACAATGTTATGAAATGAAGAATGATACACACAAAAGAGGCCCTGAAGAGGTTTAAAGTCCGGCAGGGGGCGACTCCCCTCGTGTCAAATATGGCAACACAAACAAGCAACCCTGGGTCTGAATTGAAAAGGCGGAGTGCAGGGGAGCCCCTTTTTAAAGGACGGTTTCAATCACCCACCTGTGGGTGGCATGTTTCATCATTGGGAACCTACTCACACTGCGAACCTAGTTGCAGTGTGGGCTACAACACCCTCACGATGATGGTGGAGCTCAGGGATGATTTTTTGAGGTACTTAAGAGGTATTCTGAAACCTTCAGATGAGCCGGGCGTGGAGGGAGTGTGTAAGGATAGTGAGGGTGAAGGTAAAACTAACTGCCTGGTTTGTTGAAGACAAACTTTAATGAGACATCCAGTGGTCAGGATTTAAAAAGTGTGGGCTGTGGCAGGAATACTCAACCTGTCATGGCCTCTTGGTGGTCGACAGTTTCAGCCTAAATGCAGAGGTGACGTGGCTTTCCTCAGGACCAAGTGAAGTGTGAAAAAGAATGTAAAATAATGAATTTTGCCACAATACCAAATCTGGTAGGTGGACTAAAAGGATACAGCCAGCTAGTTTGTTGTTCAACCAATTATGAGGATCTGCAGGTCAGCGTTGTCTCTGTAGAGAGACAAGTGTTTAAAACAGAAAGTGTCTACACATTTTCACACGGACTCCTTAATTCACGTGCCACATGTATACAATCTTAGTTTAAAATGTGGATACGCAATTATTGCAAAATAGCAATATTGTGATGCCTACCCGTGTTGTTGGGGGAGCAACTGGCATCTCATCCTCTGCGCACTCGAGGAGGCTTTCAAACTCTATATTAGGAGGGGGCAAAAAGGGTTGACTGTAGTGTACAGTCATACCTATACATAAAATACAATTGACTATACATGCTAAGGGTAGGGAGCAAGTGACTGTTTAATGCTCTAATTGCAAACCGAATCAACACAGTTATACAAGGAGATAAGGTGGAGCAATTAGCAACATTTCAAAAATAAACCTAAAAAGGCCCAAAGGACAGTATGTTTATGCCTTAATATAGAAATGTGGATACCGTATGTTTGAAGTCAATGGAAAAACATATATTGAGACAGTCCTGATTAGTAATGGACACAGAATCAGTACCCTAGAAAAGATTACACTAGAAAGTATTAAACAGACATATCCTGGTAGGTGCAGTCTGGCAATGAACATATAGCTTAGTGGGGTTGTTCCCAGAAAAAAGTGAGATGCCCAATATATGGTGATCACTCGGGGTTAGTGAAATGGTGAAAGGTGAAATGGAGCTATAATCGCAACCCATCAACTCTTAGCTCTAATGCAGGTCTATGTGGGGGCAGTATAGTGGAACCTAGCTCAAGAGGCAACGAGCTCCTAACCAGTCTGTACAACCGGAAAGGAGATATAATTATTATGGCTTGCCTTCATTATGTATACATCCCCGGTTATTCCCAGGACGGAGAGAGACGCCAAAATACTGTTGATCTCGGAAAAATAGTGAAAGGGGCGGTAGTTGGAATCTGCACCCTCTCCGATATAATTGGGAGACTAGGTTTGCCAAATGGTCATGGGAAAAAGTTTAAATGATACCTACCTCGGGGGCAAGATGCTCCTGACAGGTTTGTGCGACCGGGACGGGAATGGAGCTAAGTCCGGCGTGTCTGATATAACACGTATGGCTGAACCTAAGCTCTGCCTTTAAGAGACTCAAACTGATGCTGCTAAGGTGAGCTGCTGCTGGACGCGGGGATTAAAGCATGAGCCCCAAACTGTGTCTTATGCTGTGAAGTCATGTGCCCTGGCCGCTGTAACACACCTGTGGAAGTAGAGTCAGCATGTGTTTATACCTACTAGGATGAAGAACTGACCCCTACTGGTCTGAAAGTCCTGGGGTACGGAAAATATGTGAGGTATTGTCTAGAGTCTCATGCTGCTAAGCAGAGCTGCTGCCGGACTCGGGGATGAAAGTGTGAGTCCAAACTGTATGTCATATGCTGTGAAGTCATGTTCTCTGGCCGCTGTGCCACATCTGTCCAAGTAGTGTCAGCATGTACTCGGAGGAACTTTTGTTTCGAACATTGGAACTTGTGTATGGTGCTTAAGGGTTGTTATACAGGGAGTGCGAAGGTAAATTTGCCGTTTCAAATCAATTCAGTATTTGAGAAGTGCAAACTATTCACTCCTACGGGTCTGATGGCGCTGCGGGCGTAAGCTGAGCTGCTGCCGGACTCGTGGATAAAGCCGCTGAACTACTGACCCCTACTGGTCTGAAAGTGCGGGGTACGGACATTAAGTGAGGTATTGTCTAGAGTGTCATGCTGCTAAATTGAGCTGCTGCTGGACTCGGGGATGAAACTGTGAGCACAAACTGTGCGTCCTATGCTGTGAAGTCATGTGCTGTGGGTGCTGTGCCACACCTGTCCAAGTAGTGTGAGCAATATTTTATACGTAGTAGGAGGAAGTTTTGTTTGGAACACGTTAACTTGTATATGGTGCGTAGGTGGTGTTATATCGAGAGTGCGAAGGTAAATTAATACTTTATTTGTAAAGGGCAAACTACTCACCTCTATGGGTCTGAAGGCCCTGGAGGCCGGCGTGGAAATTATGTGAGCTATTAAGTGAGCTATTGCCCAGAGTTAATCACAAGGTGGTGACACGAACTTCTCGTGTCACGAAAGGGTAGCACAGCCTGATTCACGTTTGTGATAGATTATCCACGTACTCAATACTGTTTGTCACAATTCGTCCAGTTTATTTGACAATTTTCTCCATCCTAATAAGTCACGCTAAAGAAACAGAGTTACATCTTTTCTCGCATCTTCAATTGCTCAAGAATTGCCCATCCGGGCTTATTCACTGGCACGTAAACACACTCCGTTGCTCCACCACAATAAATTCACCCAATGCATTTCGGTCTTTAAATGACCTTCTTCAGGGGTATCTACAATAATTTCAACAAATATATATTAGTCCCATGAGATTAACATTCACTAATCATTCTTAATATCAAGTACATTATACGTGCCCATTCTGAACTCAAACAAAATGCATAATCCTCATTGTAAACAAATGAAAAATAAACACAAATCCCTTGTGCCCAAGCTCACCCCACTGAACAGTCACGTACACCCTCCTAACTACAGATACCATAAACCTCGTGATTAACAAAAAATGAAATTTCACTAACTCATGTGCTTTCTAATAAAAACCTCCAAAAGTACTAACGTTTGCCCCGTTCCCTAATCTGCCCCCTTGAACTTATACTGAAACATTTCATTCCCCGATAACTACTAGTGCCCAGAGTCACATGGTGCTGCTGTCGGAGTAGGGGATTAAACCGTGAGCCCTGTGCTTTGAACTCATGTTTTCTGGCCGCTGCAGCACTCCTGTCCAAGTAGTGTCAGCATGTTTGCATGTGTACTAGGAGAAACTTTTGTTTTAAACAGTGTGACATCTGTAGGGAGATTGGGTGGTGCTGCAAATGGAGTGTGAAGTTCAATTCTGCTGTTTCGAATCAATCCGGTAATTGTAAAGTGCAAACTACTCACTCGTACGGGACTGCAGGCGCTGGGGGCTGGCGTGGAAATTAAGTGAGCTATTGCCCAGAGTCACATGGTGCTATCCTGATTTGTCGCTAGAGCCGGTGATCAAAGCAAGAGCTCTGTGCTGCAAAGTCAGATGGTCTGGCCGCTGCGCTACAGCTGTGTGGAGAATACATTTTGGCGAGGGTCCGGGAGTTGCCATTACCTGGCCCTAAAATAGCGGGATTAAGTTGTCAGTTATAGGGTGGCTCTAAAAAAAGACCTTGTGTTCATTAGTTGGAGCTACATGTAGGTGCAGATGCACAACTTAAGGTTAGTCAGAAAAACTCAGTTTCCTTGATCTGTGAAGTGTACTCCATCACTTCTGTAGATATCATTCATATCAAAACGTATGTTGTTGTTGTAGATCGACCCCATTGTATGGTCTCTGAGCTATGCAGACACAGCTTTGTTGACATTCTTCCTAGATTTTTCAATCTGAGGACAAAATTTGTTTGACCATTTCCACTTCTGTCTTTGGCATATATTGGAATATATAAAGACAGTTTGAGGTAAAAGTAACATCAATTGTCCAAAGGTGTCCTTCATAAGCATTTCCAAACCTAACCCAGTCAATGTGCCTAGGTCATTTCCACCACAATGCACAATCATGAGGTCAGGGTGTGAAAGATGCAGAGAGGTTTTAACCAAAGGTACCAATTGGTGCCACTTCAATCCTCTCTGTGCAAACCATTTAATGTCCACATTTTGAAAACCTGGGTCTAAGTCAATACGTCTCTGTTCTGCATACCTCTTGCACCAGAAAATATAGCAATGTCCTACGATCCACACTAGCATTTTGAAGGTATGGCTGGAAGGTATCGAAAGATGTCTGTAGAGATATGTTTAAAGATGGGGAACTACTTTTTTTTGCCATACAAAACGATACCTGATTGGGAGATGAAAAGCATTGGTTTTTAAAAGTAGGGTGCACATTCGTTCTGTGGAAAAGCATCTTTGTGATTGGTTAAGAAAAAGCAGTTTTAACGTGGAGTACATATCATAGGATAACATTTGGTCAACTCAACCACACCTGCTACTTGCATTTGGAACGCACTGTTCAAACTTAAAACAATTGTGAACGTTTAACCTACACGTGCCATTAAATGTTCAAGAAAATGTTGTAAAAAATATCGTTAGGTTTAAAAATTATTGATGAACTTTTAACATGCACGTGTTGTAGAATGTTCTAGAAAGTGTGTTGATAGAATATGTTGCACTTCTGACTTCTTTGTGGAGAAGTGGAAAAGTGTGGCTCAATGATTAGAGCAGCAAACCCTGATGCAGAGGTCTAGCCCGGGACCAGGGTTCAATTCCCCACCTCGGCGGGTCTCGGGCTCAAAAAAATTCCATGGACCTGATAATTCTCGCCTCTGTACCTATTCCAATCATGGAGTCCCACTCTGCAACTCTGGGCAATAACTTGCTTAATCTCCACAACGGCCCCCACAACGCTAAGGATGCCTGGCCTCCACCTTGGGGGTGCCCAGGAGTGGACACCTCACAGGGAAAGCCAGGATGGGTTCCACAGCGGTATTCATACAAGCATCTGGAGTCCCTTGCGGGTGAGTAGTGTGCGATACAAGTATCAATTTAAAATTTACATTTGTGTCCTTGAACATTTAAAAAAACTGTTAATATGGAAAATTAAAAAGAAACTAATATAAGTTTTGAAACCTAAAAAAATCAAAGAACTATTCTAATTCGTTCATTACATGTATTTATGTGTTGAGCAACAAAAAATTACAGACTCAACCGCACCAAGAAGAGGAAGAAGCAGGGAGTGGAGGGATGAAGGGAGATGGGCACGATGGCACATATGCATAATTAAGTACAGCACAAGTATAGGCAAACAATGGCCAAAATGAAACACACCAACAAGGAGCGCACGTCACACAACCCGCCAACATCACACTACTGAACGAGCATAGAAGTGAAAACCACACTGCTTGAAAGGGAGCAACGTGAACAAAAACTCACATGAAGGGACATCTCACACATAATGCAGCACACACACATACGAAGCAGAGTACATCAACATCCAAAACAATGTTGTCCCAATACAAACATTCGCGCAATCGAACACAGGACACAAATACACTCACATGTGGTGGATAAGCGTCCAAAAGCATCAGTACGAAAGAGGCACATGAGAACGCATAGGTACAAACCCAAAGTCCGGATAGGGTAGCAATTCATGTATGGGGCGCCGTGTGCTAGTCTTGTGGATGAAATAGCACAGCTTGGTGCAATGAGCTGGGTCTGTGTGCAATGGGTGCAGGGCAGGGGTGTTGTGGGAGTACGTGTGAAGGCCATTTCACGCACACTAACTAAGACAAAGGACTTTTGAGTGTGTGATCTGTACTCGTTGTTCCCAAATCGGGAAGGCGTTGTGTGGAAGACAGATGCAAATATAATCGTATCTGTCAAGGAGGGCTGGCCACTTGCAAGTTCCTTCTCGGAGCAGCAGATGTGCTAGCGCAAGATAGCTCAGAAAAAGAACCTTTAATCCCTACAGTAACTTCTCCAGCTGCATTCATACAGGATGTGTACAAAGGCCGGTCGTGGGTGTTGTGGTATGTCTGCGACCCTGGTCATCATGGATGAAATGCCCAGCACATGGCACATGGGTGGGTTCACTGTGTGTTACATTGCCAAACAGCTGCCTCTCCCTCCCACGAGCCCCTACACCTTTGTACGGTGTGCTGTTTTATCCTGTGCACTCGTATGGCAGACCATTGTAATGCCTATTTGCGCATGTCCTGCGGCATTCCAACTACACCATGACAGTGCCATTTGGAGGTGGTGCATGCCACTTTACAACATTGACTGCTGCGGCCCTTGTGGCAGGCCACACCAGAAGACAGAGACACAGTTACTGCACTTCCTGCACACGGACATGTCCGAGACACCCCGTTCCCTTTGCCGGATAGGCACACCCCTGCACAGACCTGTGTACGCCGGACCAGCAAACGCTGGTTGTGCATGCAGGAGGAAGCGTGCGTAGCTAGATGTCCAGGGTCACTGCCAATGCTGAGGTGACATGGTAACGTCTGCTGAAGACAGCACGCTGTGATGTTGCAGGGCCCGTGCCTATCATGCTAACACAATGACCACACGGACACAGATGCGGGTTTGGGGGGCGTTGGCGGTCCTGGGGTTGTTGCAATGAGTCTTGTGGCCCTTATGGGTATCTCTGTATTATGCTCATTGACTCTATGGCACCTGTGGGTGTTCTGGTGTGGCACTTGGCTGTGTTCCCTTTCATGCTGCAGGTAGTCATCCTGCTTAACACCAGCAGAAAGCAGGTATAAAATCCCTGGTGCTAACATGCCTTATCACCGGAATTTGTTTCGCATTGCAGTTGTTGTGAAAGTTGTGATATGATTTATTTGTGTGCAGAACAATAAACAAACTGGGCAGTGTATCCCGTCAAGATCCAGCACATGACACACTATTCCCAATCAATATCAATACAATGAGATTTCTTAATTGATTGTGTATGTACACTGTAAGTGCACCTACTACCGCAGTGCAATTCAATACAGGATTTTAGTATTTAGAATAAATCGCAAAGGTGCACCTCGTGTCTTTTTGCACAGGAACGGATACTCTGCATTTCATTTTCAGCACTTCAATGCAACTAAATTTGAGCTAAATCGAACACACTATTCAGAATTTGGTGCAAACTGCAGACATCACCAGTATTCCCGCGATAACGGCCCCAAAATTTAACACCATGGTTGACACCACCAAATAACAGTAATAAGAACAAGAAAGAGTCACACAGCAGTTAAGAAAACAACCAAAAACTTTATTTTTTTTTCAAACTTTATTTTTTAATAAACATATATATATACACGATAAACCATTTTCGAAATTTCTTTTTTTATGAGCATATATATATATATATATATATATGAACGATAAACTAATAAACAAAATTTAACAAAAATAATACAAGACAACAATGCGGAACACTCCTGTGGGGACCATGGATGTTGACGACAGAGCCTGGAAAATAAAGCATAAATAAGGACATGTGTAATGTGCATATCAAAGGAGTGAGACACAGAGAAACAGAGAAGGAATAAAAGCCAGAGAGAAAAAGAGAGGGGAAGAAAGAAAGGAAGTGAGGAAGGGAGAAGAGAGAGAAAGAAGGTAAGGAATGAAGAGAGTGAGAGAGAGTGAAGAGAGGGAAGTGAGAGAGAGAGAGAGAGAGAGAGAGAGAGACACTGCCGCCCCTGCGCATCCATGAGCAAATAATGACATGGTGCCACCGGAGTGTGCAGCAGTGGGCACTCCACGTGCCTGTCAAAACTCCGCGCATCCCAGAGATGTCGCTGAGTCCTGAGTCATGAATGGCGGAGACCACATCAGCTTCTCCGCGGATCTCACAGATGTCGCTGAGTCCTGAGTCATGAATGGCAGAGACCACATCATCTTCTCCACGACCAGGCAGATCTAACACATGTCGCTGAGTCCTGAGTCATCAATAGTGGAGACCACATCAGGTTCTCTGCGGCCCGGCAGATCTCACACATGTCGCTGAGTCCTGAGTCATAAATGACGGAGACCACATCAGGTTCTCCACGGCCTGGCAGATCTCACACATGTCGCTGAGTCCTGAGTCATCAATGGCAGAGACCACATCAGCTTTTGGTGCCGCTTAGCCTGTGGAACTCAAGTGTGTGCCATGTGGTGGTAGGCCCTTGACGGCCACATGAGCTTCGGGTGGCACTAACTCTGCATCTCAAGTCCGCGCCACATGATGGTAAGCCCCTGATGGCCACATGAGCTTTGGGTGGCACTAACCCTGTGCATCTGAAATGCACGCCAAGGGGATGGTAGGCCCCTGACGGCCATACAGCTCATGGTGTGACTAACCTTCTGCGCTACTTTTCATGGTCTCTTTATGATTGAAACTCGTGGAGCTTCTGCCATCCAGTCAGCACCGGCAATAAAGGACGTGACGTTGTCGATCCATTATATTTGCATGGTCACATGGCCTGTGACGCATGTGCAGGATGGGTGTAGTGTGTGTGCAAACCTGCCCACTGTGAGTTGGCCTATGACAGGTAGCTATGTGTGGCCAACGTTGGAACGTAATCGGAGTGACGTGGTTTACGACAGAACAGGGCACGGAGAGCCACAATGACGCGGATGGCTCATAGTACTGCATCTGTGAGTCGAGCGGATGGGCCGCAGCTATCCCTCTGCGAGCCTGGGTGGGAACTGTTCATAACTCACACTACATAAGTATTGAAGAATCATTGTGTGATTCAGTCCATCAGCTGGCATCTGTCCGAGGCATTTGTGAAATTATATCGGAGTTCTTTCTGTGAGAGATACCCCTTTGACCGCTGCCTCTCCCCACACTGTGTTTTTTGCAATTTTTTCCCCACATCAGCGGGTAACGCACCCTATTCCCACATTACCAAGATACCCCCAACAACGTTCTTGGGCCCGGAAGTGTCCCTGTGCGGGACAACAAAGAAGAATCTTAGTCATGTATAGATTTACATATAAAAAAAAATATTTAAAGAAAAGAACAACAAATAAGACTGGAGGGAGTCTGGTGCTGTGATCGCTGCCATGAAGTCGAGGTCATTGCCATTCAGGACTCAGGACACAGTTACACATGTGGGATCAGCTTGTATTAAGTAGGGAAAGTGGCACCAGAAGCATTGAGACTGTATGAGCCTGTGATGGTGCTTGGTGTGGATGGCATCACTGGGAGCAATGTGTGTTGCCTACTGGACTGCGTCATGTGGAATCAGGACTCTATCCGAATTGTGAGGCCTGCTGACCATAGTGTAGGCCAGAGGTAGCGGTGAGGAAGGGCCCACAGCCACGTGCATACATTGGTGGCCCCACTGGCCTGCGTAGTGCAGGTTCAGTGGCACCGCGTGCCGTCGGCCTTCCATATGCAAATACCCCTCACTGATCGAAGGGAGTCTGGTGCTATGGTCGCTGTCACGAAGTTCGGGCCACTGTCATTCAGGACTCAGGACACAGTTACACATGTGGGATCGGCTTGTGTTAAAGAGGGTTAGTGGGATTATGTGTCGCCGGCCTTGCATATGACTCACTGATCAGAGGGAGTCTGGTGCTGTGGTCGCTGCCACGGACTTGGTGTGACTGCCATTCAGGACTCAGGGCACAGTTACACATGTGGGATCGGCTTGTGTTAAAGAGGGTTAGTGGGACTACGTGTCGCCGGCCTTGCATATGGAAATATGCCTCACTGATCAGAGGGCGTGGGGTGCTGTTGTCGCTGCCACGGACTTGGGGTCACTGCCATTCAGGACTCAGGACCCAGTTACACATGTAGGATCGGCTGTGTTGAACAGAGTTAGTTGGCACCACATGTCCAAAATTCATATTGCGAGCTCTGCTGCCCGCAGTGTAGACTGCTAAAGAGTGTTTGTTTGTACTTGAAGATCGGATTGTATTAAAGAGGGTTAGTGGGACTACGTGTCCACGGCCTTGCATATCGAAATATGCCTCACTGATCGAAGGGAGTGTGGTACTGTGGTTGCTGCCACAGACTTGGGGTCACTGCCATTCAGGACTCAGGACACAGTTAGACATGTGGGATCGGATTGTATTAAAGAGGGTTAATGGGAGTACGTGTCGCCAGCCTTGCATATCAAAATATGCCTCACTGATCGAAGGGAGTGTGGTGCTGTGGTCGCTGCCACGGACTTGGGGTCACTGCCATTCAGGACTCAGGACACAGTTACACATGTGGGATCGGCTTGTGTTGAACAGAGTTAGTGGCAGCATGTGTCGCCGGCCTTCCATATGGAAATATGCCTCACTGATCGAAGGGAGTCTGCTGCTGTGGTTGTCTCATGGAGTTGGGGTCACTGCCATTCAGGACTCAGGACACAGTTACACATGTGGGATCGGCTTGTGTTGAACAGAGTTAGTGGCAGCATGTGTCGCCGGCCTTCCATATGGAAATATGCCTCACTGATCGAAGGGAGTCTGCTGCTGTGGTTGTCTCATGGAGTTGGGGTCACTGCCATTCAGGACTCAGAACACAGTTACATATGTGGGATCGGCTGGTGTTGAACAGGGTTAGTTGGCACCACGTGTCACCGGTCTTCCACAGTGTAGGCCAGAGGCAGTGGTCAGCAAAGTCCCACAGGCATCTGACGTTGACTTGAGCTGCACAGATTGCGAGCATTTCGTCTTCTTAACCCATTATAGGCTCTTACACAATTTGCGTCGCTACTAATCTTGAATTGTGAACCGTGCTAATCCCAGTGTAGAGCGGAGGCAGCGGTCAGGATGGGCACACAGCCACATGGCGTTGAGTTGAGCTGCACAGTTAGTGGCACCTGGAGCACTCAGCTTGTGCGTACCCTGCGATGATACGTTGTCCCGGCGGGCTGCACTGGGAGCAATGTCTTTTGTCTAATGAATTCTGTCTTGATAAGGCTATGTGGCGACGACAAATGGTGCCGGGAGTTAGTAGCACCTGAAGCAGACAGTGTGCGTGCACCCTGCGATGATACGTGGTCCAGACGGGTCGCACTGGGAGCAATGTATTTTGTCTGATGAATTCTGCCTTGATAAGGCCACGTGGCGATGACTTATGGTGCAGGGAGTTAGTAGCACCTGAAGCACACAGCGTGTGCACAGCCTGCGATCATGCATGGTCTGTGTTGGCTGCACTGGGAGCAACGTGTCTTGCATACTGGAATGTGTCATCTGCAATCACCACTGCATCGGAATTGTGAGCCCTGCTGTCCACAGTGTAGATCGAAGGCAGTAGTCGGTACAGACATAAGTCTGCGAGCTGTGCCACTGGGTTCGCAGGGGGCTTGTGTGGAGGAGGCCCGGGTTCATGGAGGCAGCCACGTGCCAGGGTGAGGGCCGCCACTCTGGCAGACTCGTTGGTCTTCCCACAAGTGAACCACGTCCAGGGTCTAGCCTATTTATTCATACTACTACGCTAGAGTTGCGAACTTTGGACCAGCCCACTCCGCTTCCGCTTCCAGGGGGGACAACACCGCTACATGACCGAGATCTTCCCCACTGCCTGAGGTAACATGGTTGCGTCCACTGTGCACTACGCTACAAGTATCAATAGTATATCTCCACATGGAGAGGTTTGTGCTTCGCATAGTCAGGTCTGTGCAGCATATCGCGTTACACTTGGCATTGTGTGCCTTATTATTGATGGGTGACTTGCCTCCTTCACACATACTTAGTTCCCATATCTCCCAACATTCAGCTATCGTGCGGCTGAGGGGTCATGGTGTTTTGGGAAGGTCCGTTGTCCTGTTTTGAGCTGACTTGGTGGTAGTAGGGCGGGTGGTCCAGGGGGAAGGTTCTGGTGGTGGTAGTGCTGGATGTTGTGACCTTGTTGGGTGTCAGAGCTGGATGATCAGTATCTCTATCACGTGTTGGTCGTTAGATGTGGCTGTGAGTTGAGTCCAATTCACGCAGTAGATAATCGACCTCCTTACCCCGGTTGATATTAATTTGTTACTGCTAACTCAGCTTATCGCCTTCTTTTTGGATCGCATTGCAGATATGGCTGGTTGTTAAAAATATGGAGAAGTGGTGTTTTCGTGTTTTTTATGCATGGGAATGCCTACTTTGCATACCATTAGCGTTAGTTGTGGCTCTCGTTTGTGGCGATTTTATTGGCGGAAGGTATCAATGGAAAAGTGGTGAGATTTGTAGTTTTGACCAGGTTGAGAATGGGATGATAATTAAAAAACACAGAAAAAAAGATAGGTTTAATGAACATTATAATTAGAAATTAGTATTTAAAAAACCTTTAAAATTCACTGAAAAAACCATAGGTTTCAGGCACGTTATAGTTAGAAATTAGCATTTAAAAAACCTTAGAGATTTATTGAAAAAAACCATAGGTTTCAGGGACGTTATAGTTAGTTGGACATTTCACTCATAGAAAACCATAGAAATTCCCCTGTTATAGTTAGTTGAGCTAACTATGACTCGCGCCCCGCAATGCACTGCTGATGACATCACATATTACATCATTCATATTGGTGGCTCATCTGAATGTCTGAACCGCACTGCTATTGTATTCTAAGTAAGACCTCATGTGTAGACCTTATTTCATAAATTAATGCTTGATGCGCCCTGGCTGGATAATGCTGTGTTATTAGTTTCTTTAAAACATTTATTTTGCAGTCTGGATTCGGCATCTGGTATGTGTGATTTGAGGAGTGATTTCACCGCAGCCCGATATTACCTTGGAGGATTTAAGAATGTGTGTAGTTAAGCGTTTAAATGATGCTAATGAAAAACAGCACTGCATCTGAATTTAAAGCCATGTATTTAAAATGCCATGTTTCAAACTCGCTGGCTGTTGCTCTCCGCGCCACGTTTTCATTCAATACAATACAGAACCTCCATACGTAGCACGTTATTATTATTATTATTATTATTATTAAAAATATTTATAACGCGCACTATCACCATCGGTTTCTTGGCGCTGAATGACGTTAGCGGGTTGTGTCATTCGTGCTGAGGTTTGCTGCGCTGCACAGGCTCCGAGAGTAATATGGATTTTTCATAGTAGCACGTTTTTCAGTTTGTAAGCGCTATATAAGTACCCAAAGACATACATTCAGTTACGATTTATGCATTGACGATGTACATACATGCATCACAAATGACACTAATTGCTGACGAGGAGCACTTCTTTTGCACCATTATTATAGATCACAACCTACCGCTTAACATGATGGATTTCTGTTCAGAATAATGGCCCTTGTTCCATTTCGTGTCGTGAGGCAGCCCGTCAGTCAGCAGCCACAAATATATAATGCATTTTTATTGTATGGAAATAGAATACTAATATTTGTGAATAATAAACGCGAGGAGGTGACTTATATTCAGAGTTTGTCAACAGTAGACTGCCCTCTCTGCTGTGTGAGAGACACATTCAGATTGAATCGGGTTATGTAGTTCTGGTCGAACTCTTACCCTAAAACTGTTATCCCTAACCTGAAAATCCGCATGATCATTTCACTGACAGTTTTTATGTAGATTTTTTTATATTTGTGGGGACTAATTATGGAAAGTGAGTTGGGTGTTTCACAGAGGTAACTGCTAATTACCATCAACAGTAAACATTGCCTATGAGATGGTAATCCTGATGGAGTATACACACTGGCATAGCTGTTATGTAGCGCCACGAGTATATTATAAGCTTAAGAGGTTTACTCCTATATGTCTTTGGCGGTACCTTAAGTAGTGCTTTGAGTAATAACTTTGGCCGGTGTGTTTTGAAAGCATATTGTGAAAGTGGTAGTGGGCGACAAGAATATTTGTGTATATTTATTGTGCTGCATGTTGTTGTGGTGTTGATGTGTAGTCTTGTTTTGCATGCTGTTGTGCTTTGTGTTGCATAAGTGGGTTGTGTTGCGTTGCACTGTGGTTGCTATGCTCCTTTCAGTTTTGGCTGTTTTGGCTGTTTTGTTGTCTTATGGTTTTCCTTGATTTGTTTACAATTATTTTGCCTGTTCCATGTTATTGTGTTGAAGTTTGTTGTGCTCTGTAACAACAATAGAGATATCAAGGAATGCTTCTACATTTCTAGCCAAAATCAGCACATTCCTTTAAAGTTGTGACAACAGTCTAAGGTGATGAGAAACCATTTCCCACCTCTTCAAATAAATAAGATGCCATTTAACCTAAAACTCTGGCAGAGACGCTGAGTCGTATCACATAAAGTGAGCAATAGAATTGCTAATTTAAGACAGTCTCTGCCAGAATTTTTGGCTGACTGTTGTCTTAAATAGTTTAAGAGCGAAAGCAATACTACTTTTCTACCTTAGAAAGTGATAAACGTTTGCTTGTCAAGGAAACTTTAAAGGCATAAGCTGCTTTTGGCTGCCACATCTAAAGTAAACAACAGAACATACCTCAAAATTTGACACAAAGCAATATAACAATGTAATAACGGGGCAAACATAACAATACTGTTGCTTTACAACAATGACAATACAACAAAATAACATAACATTGCAATAATTTAGCACAAAAGCGCAGTAGCACAAAAAAACAACGTAATACATCACCACGACAATGCTGCACAAGAAATGTGCATAATATTCTTGGCACGCACTTCCTGCTCCAGAAACCTGTGTTGTGTTCTTCCCAATATTCAGAGAAAAGGAGAACTGGAATGTGTGTCATCCCTCTTCTAATGAGTTATGCTCTATTAGAGGGGAAGTGTTAGGAGTTAATACATCGGTTAGAGAATTACCTATCTGCAGGAAATAACAAATAGACCCCCTCCCCCCATGCCCCACAATTCTGTAGGCACACACCATGACAGCCATTTTACTATCAAATAGTTTATTTATTTAATTTATTTCTAGAGTTCATGGCTACCCCTTGCGCTAGCAGAGAAGGGAAATGTGGGAGCCAAAAGCTAAAAAGCCAGGTCTTAAACATCTTCCTGAATGTCCCATAATATTTGCCGGAATGAAGTTGAAGGGGCAGAGAATTCCATAGCTCAGATACTAGAAACCTAAAGGAGTGTCTGCCCTGACTAGTTAATCTATCTTTGGGGGCAGTGACAATATTCAGTTCACTTGACCAAAGCAAATGCTTTGGGGTGTAAAGGCAGATCAGAGAGTGATTGCATGGGGGACCAGTTTGGTGCAGGGCATTGTAAAAACAGCAAGGAGACGTACATTTGATTAAATGCATGATAGAGAGCCAGTGCAAACTATGAAGATATTGTCAAACCAAAGTGCAGCAAGGAATGTGGTGGGGCAACCATGCTGCAGCATTTTGAAAGTTTGCAATTGCCTTATATGGGTCTTGGTAGCCTCACATAGAGAACATTTCCATAATCCAACTTTGAGATCACAAGGGCCTGTATGATAGTTTTTTGGGACATGGAGGCTTAGAGCCACTGTATCTATCTCAAACATCTTAACAGGCCAAAACAGCACCCAGCAACATTAGTTACATGCTCTTCCATGGTTTACTTATCATGGTTATTTATTTTGCATTTTTTTTCTACAACTCATGTGTGACAGAATGATTATTATTAGTATTAGAAACAACTCTGCACAGAGCTTGCAGAAGTCTGCAGATCAGGTCAAATCTTAGATTAGCCCCAATCATACTTCATCGCTCATTCCTAACCTGTAAGTTTATTACCTACCCATCGTGGCTAAATGTTGTCTGCTAAGTAACATGTATGACTGTGTTGATTAACTAAGCCTAGATTATGGAAAGCTGCAAAGCTTAAGTTGTCATCTGGTTAGCAGTTGGAAGTCAGCTCCTTAACTCATCCCTTAGGAACCAGTTAATATCTCCTACCCTCCCTGCAGCACTGGTAACATACAAACATAAATCTTTACCACCGGTGATGTCTTACAGAGCCAGGATTGGTTAATTGTGCTCAACTCCTATTTGCTTTAAATATGTGCACATAATGTCCCTTTGTGAAAATATACAGAAATTATGAAACCCAGGGAAACAGGTACAAACCTTTTTGCCAGTCGCAAACGGGCTGATTCGCAAACAAAAACCTTTATAAAATGATAAGGGGACAGGGTAAGAATAACCTGACCCCCTAGCCTGGTGCCCCCAGGGATCCACACCAAGGCCAAAAACCCATCAAAAATGTTTTCAGTGAAAATTGCGAAGATTTTTGAATCCCCATGAAATGTTTTTTTTAAAAACAAACTCAGTCTCCTGCGCTTGTTTGTATTTCAGCCCCTGAGTGAGCCAGTTCATGGGGACATTGTTAATGAATATATGTGGGGCTCCTAAGAACCCTGGGTACCACCACCTCCCTGGGGATTGATTTTTAAATTGAGGGACAATGTGGACCCCCTGTTGAGGCTGTAAAGAGCCTGAGGGATCACCACTTCCCGGGGTTAATTATTATATGGGATGGGTCTTGCGGGCCCCCCTCATAGTGCTCTTCAGCACCCTCGGGACCACCACCTTCCCTGGGCTTCTATAGTAAATTGAAGGGGAGATGCATGAACCCCCCACCTGAGACCTGTATGGACCTGGGGACCACCAACTCCTGAGGCCAGAAATACAAAGTAAAGGGGGGTTGTGCACACCACCTCCCATGCTGTATTCTGCCCCAGGAACCATCACTTCCCTGGGGAAGTTAGCACAAATTGAAAGGAGAGGGGCAACATGGTCCCGCTCCTGGGGCCATTAATGGCCTTAGGGACAACCACCCACAGGCCCAGCTTCATATGTCCAGAGGTACCCACCCTCAGGACTTCTCTTGCCAAGTAAGAGGAATCTGTAAGTCCACCCCCAGTGGCGGGAGCAAGAAAAACACTCCAGCTTGCCGCGCAGTCCCCCTCTCCCCATGAAATCTATACAGGAGGTGAATGCATCGGTGATGAATTAGAGCCCAATCTGATCTGCAGTGACTGTGATAAGTGGTTTACTCCTTGTCATCTCCTGGTGAGAGCAGAGTCCATGGTCCTCCTTTTTAATTACCCTGAGTATGCAAATGCCCAAAACCTTCTGCAAGGTCTGGCAATTTGGCCCGCCCCATTTTCCTCAGTAGTAAGCAATGGTCTTCCTTCCTTTTCTCATGTTAATGGACAGCTTACCAAAAGGCCCCCGAGCGCGTTTCTCACTGATTTTGGTGATGCATTCTTCATATAGAGGAATGCAAGGACATCTTCCCCAATCAAAGAAGCATTTACTTTATATAGTTAAGAGTAAATATCCTTGATTGGTGGAGATTCACCTCTGTGTAGTCTCGTCCATTTCTCTGGATGGAGATTCATGTCATCACAGATTTGCGAATGAAGATGCTCGAGGAACAATGACATTGCCGAAATTGCATCCACACAAGGTCACTGCAGACATTAGCTTGTGCTCCTTTATGCAACTCTAGGGTAGAATATGCACTAGACATGTACCCAACAACCTATCACTTACTGATTAACCATTGCAAAGTACTCCAGTTGGGAAGACATTTTCAGAAAAACTGTGGACTCATTTTGGAAAAAATAAGGTTCCATTCTGGTGCTGATGCTCATTTCACAGAAATTAAACCTCAACGGGAAGCACTTACAAATATAAACATAGCAGGTGTCCCAAATAAAGCTCCATTTCTGTGAAGCACTAATGATTCTAACTGGTTGGGCTTGGGGAAGGCAAAGCCTTAATGGAGATGAAACCATTGTTTATGTATTAGCACGAAGCCTGATCTGTAGTGACTGTGATGAGTGGTTTCTTCCTTACCATATCCAGGTGAGAGCAGAGTCCATGGTTCTCCCTTTTATGCACATTCCCAAAATCTAGGGCAAGGTATGGCCGTTTGGCCCCCTATTTTTCCTAGCAGTATGCAAAGATCTTCTCGTCTTTTCACACGTTGGTGGCAGCCTACCAAAAGGCCTCCGAGCATGTTTCCTAACATTTTGGAGCCACGTTCTTGATGCAGAGGAATATGAGGACATCTCCACCAAACAAAGAAGCATTTACTTCATAAAGTTAAGAGATAGAACCCTTGCTTGGTGAAAATGTCCCCACTTACACACCCACACAGACACTCAGACACCTACTCACCCACCCATTTAGACACTCTCACATAACCTCAGACTCACACATCCCCTCGCACAGCCACTCACGGACCCATACAGTCACTCACAGAATCATACGGCCACTCACATACCCATGCAGTCACTGATACATCCACTCAGAGACACCGAGAACCACTCACACACCCACACAACTACTTACACACCCACATAGGTTGACCAGCCGTCCTAGTTTTCCCCAGACAGTACGGGTTTTTCATGAAGTGTCCCCGTGTTCCCGACACTTTCCTGCACACTGAATAAATGTCTCGGTTTTTAGATAGCGGCTGAGATGAGCACAGAAATGTCCCGGTTTTGAGTAGTAGCTGAGTGGGCACTGGTGTTAAAAAGATGTGCGCATCTGGATGTCACTCCAGATGAAGGTGTTGTGGGCAGGGAAATCCTTTAAAAAGAGACATTTTCTCTTGGGATTTCCCTTCTGTTTCTAAAACGCAGCATGAATGTCATTATGCCAGCGAATGTGGCAACAGCGTGTCCAAACCGCCAGCATAACCATGTTCACTGGAATCAGAGGTTGCACCAAGATCCAGTGACCTGCCAGTGTAAACTGTAGTCCTACTTCTATGTTTATGGCCTGTCCCAGGTTTTTGTTTTGGGAATCTGGTCAATCTACACCCACATAACAACTCACACACCCATACAGCCACTCACACACTCTCGCAACCACTCACACACCCATTCACATGAAGTTATTTTTGTCAGAGTTTTTTGCGATTATTTGTACAACCTTTTGGGGTTTACTTTTGTGGGTTTCTCTTGAAAGTATTGGATTATGAAGTCGCCCTACTGCTATTGAATTGAGAGTATTTTTTATAATTCTTTTATTTTGTGGGTCGGAATGTATTATATCTGTATGTGATGGTTTTGGAATTCTATGTGAAAATACTTTTCTAATTAAAATACTTTTCTAATACAATGTTTTTAGCTATTTCTCCTTATTATTTGCCTTGTGTTTTATCAGTAGTGTTCAACAAATGATTAATAACAAAGCCATAGAAATAAAAGTGGCATATATCAGGCGCCTTTTAGATGGGAATGTTATTTATCATGATGATTTGTCGGGAGGGAAAAAACCAGATGGTTGTGAAACTATATTTCTTATTCCTAGATTAAGCTCATTGTGTAAGAAAGCGATGATTAGGGGAGTTAATGGCACAGAATCTATGGCAAGAGATGTATTACCTAGTGCTATGAGTCCCAACCACAATTTTGACCTAAAAATGATATCTTGGAACATAGCGGGTTTGGGCAGAAACGTCAGTGACCCTGAATGGAATAATTACATTAATAAGAGTGACTTTTGTACCCTTCAGGAAACTTGGGCTATAAAGACCATACATAGAGTAGGGTATAAAACCTTTCAAACAAATGCAGTTCCATCAGTGAGAGGAAGGCCTTCTGGTGGCCTCATAACTTGGGTGAAAGTGACCTTAAACATTTGTGTCACCCAATTATGTATTGATTCACCAGATATACTTGGGATCAAAATAGTCACTGAAGATAAAAGGGTTTTACACCTATATAATCTTTATAATAGACCATGTCCATCATATAGGGAGTCATCAATAATAGAAAAACTGGACTCACTCCTAAATGCATTAGATCCGTAAATAAGCATAGTAGTAGATGGGGACCTGAATTGTAATTATGAACCCATTGCAGGGTTTGAGAACCTGCTAGAGGACGAAGATTGCGCTAATAAGATACAAGCATTGACTAGCAGTGGGACGGTTCCAGGTACTACTTTAGCTCTCCAAATTACGAGGGTAATGACTGGCCACGGTATGAGGGCATGTAATGGACATCTACCATCGGATAGTCCTAAAGCCCCAGAAATAAGGGCCAGAGTAAAATTGACTACCTCATTTTATCATCGGACACTTGCATGTTTGTCATAGAAATGGAGATTAGACCAAGAACCGAAAGTGACCATCGCCCGCTCGAATTGGGTTTTTGTAGGAGTTTAGTGCAGAGCCTGAGTGAGAATGGAAGAACATCCCATACTACCCCAGATGACATTATAGTCAGTAATAATAGTCGCACAGTTAAATGGGCGTATATGCTGGAAAATGGAGCTCTGTTGGAAAATATCTACAGTACTTTAGCTAACAGTTTCGATTCATATGACACGTCCCAAGACGGGAAAAGTACATTCCTAGATTTACACACGAGGTTTTTCAAAGAACTTATCCAATTAATGACAAAAAAAACAAAAAAGACGGGGGAGCTGGTAACTCTCAGTTAGTAGGGAAATCTTGGTTTAATAGGGAATGTCGTAGTGCAAAGTCAGTCCTAGTCCATGCCATAAAGAATAACAATACGTTAGTAGTTAAAGAGGCCATGGCTAAATATAGGAGAACTCAAGAGAAGGCAAAAGCTTCTTGGGATGAAGAAATCTGGTCCAGCATGTTAACTGCTGCTAAAAAGAGGGATCAAAAGTTGTTCTGGGAAATAGTGGCCAAGGGAAACAAAAAAGAAAAGGGATCTCGGGAGGTCTTTCTTGATGAGACTACCTGGATCAATCATTTTACCAAGTTATACAATGTCCCCGAGGGGGATCAGGCACTTCCTGATGTTAGCATATTGCCGAATTCGAGTGAGGAGAGATTAGTTTTACATTTTGACATACAGGAAACAGAATTAGCAATTAATTCAGTTAAAAACGGGAAGGCCTCGGGACTTGATAAAATACCAGGTGATTTATATAAACATGAAATTAACATCTGGGGCCCCTATATTAATTGTTTATGTAATGTCGTAGCTGCGGGGGCGAATCTCCCGGAAACATGGAGAGGTGCGGAAATAATTACCATTTCTAAAAAGGGCAATAGGAATGATCCCGCAAACTATCGCCCTATCAGTTTAATTGATATCTTACAGAAAATGTATGCAAGGCATGTTTTAAATCGTATAAATATTTGGATGGACGAAGAATCAGGGCTTACCAAGTTTCAAGCGGGTTCCGAGCGAAAATAAGTACTATCAAACAGGTATTAAGGTTTTGTTGCCTGTGTTGGAAGTACGTCACTTTGAGAAGAGGTCACTTGTATGTAGCCTTTGTAGACCTTTGCGCGGCATTTGATTTAATCCCCCGGAAATTGTTATGGGAGAAACTTAGACAACAAGGGTTACCGGCTACCCTTTTAGAGCAGGTTATAAAACTACATGGAAATAACTTTGCAAAGATTAGGTGGGGCCCAGGAGGGGAGAGAACAAGACAAATACCGATAAAGAGGGGAGTCCGCCAAGGATGTGTGTTGGCCCCTACATTGTTCTCCCTATTCGTCAACGATATTCCATCTTGTATGGAGGATTATAGCAATGACTCTCCAAAATTGGGGAGTTAGAGGGTTTCATCCCTCCTTTTCTCTGACGACACTATACTTATATCCCAAACACCCCGGGGCCTACAGAACTTATTGAATAAGTTTGATTTGATTTCACTGCCACCCTCATGGAAGCCATAACCCACCTAGCACTAAGGAAATCTCGCTTATTAGTGCTAGGAGATCTCAATGCACATTTTGAAGACCCCTTAGATACTAACGCGACTGATATTCAAGCTGAGCTAATTTCGGTACAGCTAGAATTAAAAAATAAGGAACCGTCACATCAACGTGGACACCTATTAGACCCGGTTTTCGGCAACTGGAAGGGAGTTCATACCTCAGATCCTAAACCTATACCTTGGTCGGATCATTACATCGTCCCCATAACAATTCAACTAGACAGAACCGAACACTATCGTCAACAATCTCTGCGTTATAAACGCAGAAAATGGAAGAACTTCTCAATAGAATCTTTCACTAAAATTATCCAGGATGAAGGTCCTCCTAGAGGGGATGATTGCGAGACAGCTAACAAGCATATACATACCTTTGTCACCAAGGCCCTTGACATCACTGCCCCAATTCGCACCACGACCAACGCCAGGAGAACAAAAAAAGCTGCTCCCTGGTTCAGTCAAGAACTTCAAACCATGAAGACGGCCTGTAAAAAGCTTGAAAGAGCATGGCGCCAAAAATTCTGCCCAGAAATTAAGGCCCAGTACAAAATTGCGCAAAGAGTATATAACAAAACCATACGCCTGGCTAAGGCAGCACACTACCACACCCGCATTATGGAAGCAGGAAACTCCTCTAAGGAACTCTACCTAATATACAAAGAAATATCCATAGTGGATGCGAATCCCTCCCCCCAAAGCGATTCTGTGGAAACTTGTAACAAAATTGCCCAGTATTTTTCTGGAAAGATCGCTAATATATATGCCTGCTTTTCCACTAATATAAAGCCGGCTACTGAATTTACTGAAAATGACAATCTCATAAGTACTTCAGAGTGCCTAGGATCATTCCACGTTCCTCCCCTTGAAGCATTTGGCTAAAATGTGCAAGAGCATCAAATCAGGATCTCCTCGAGACCCTGCGCCCCCTAAAATCCTAGCTGAAGCCTTCCCTGCACTAGAACCTCATTTTAGGCACTTGCTCCAAGTCTCCTTCTCCACGGCTTGCTTGCCTATGGAGTGGAAACAGGCTGTGGTGCTACCGATAAAAAAAAAGCCGAACATGTGCCAAGACACATTGGAAAATCTTCGCCCAATATCTTTGCTACCTTATCTTGCTAAGCTAGCTGAGAAAATTGCAAATTCCCAACTCATGGGTCATCTAGAAACCCACCATATTTTTCATAGATCTCAATCAGGTTTCAGATCCAATTTTTCCACAGAGACAGCTCTCCTGAGGGCTACTGAAACCCTTCGGGAAGGAGCAGATGAGGGCAAGACCATGGCTCTCATCATGCTGGATCTCAGTGCCGCATTTGACACTGTAGCGCATTCCATCCTGCTACAGTGTCTAAACAGAGCGGGAGTCATCAATAAGGCACTGGGATGGCTGAAGGCCTTTCTGATCAACAGGAGCTTTCAAGTCCAAAGAGGGACCTTTATCTCAGACAGTGTGATGCTAGAACAGGGGGTACCTCAGGGCTCTGCCCTGAGTCCCACCCTGTTCAATTTGTACATGGCTCCCCTGGCAGAAGTGGTGCAATCGTTCAGCGTAGAGCTTGTCTCTTACGCCGACGACACGCAACTCCTTATATCACTGTCACAAGCCCCTTCTCTGGAAGCAGATAACTTCAATGCTTGCATGAGTAAGCTTGCCACTTGGATGACAGAGCACTGTCTAAAACTAAATGGCACTAAAACGGAGGTTATTATAATCGGGGGCAATGAGGCAAAATGGACAAAAGAATGGTGGCCCAACTGTTTGGGTCCTCTGCCTACTCCTAACCGGGAAGCAAAAAATCTAGGTGTCTGGGTAGACAACAAGCTGTCTTTTGATAGCCACATTAAGAAAACAGTAGGCAAATGTTTTGGAGTAATGAAAACGCTCAACCGCACCCTTGACCTGCTACCTCTGAACTCCAGACGCACCATGACGCAGGCACTGATCACATCCCGTATTGATTACGGGAATGTGCTGCTCCTGGGTACATCTGCGAAAAACATCAAGAGATTACAGGTTCTACAAAACTCTGCAGCACGCCTGGTGTTAAGGCTGCCTCGTAGAGCCCCCTCGAGACCCTCCTTAGCATCCCTCCATTGGCTACCTATTAGCAAGAGGATTGTTTTCAAAGCTCTCCTATGGTGCCATAGGATAATCCACCAACAAGCGCCGGCCTATATGTCGGATCTGGCATCCCTGTATGAACCGAACAGATCCCTCAGATCTAAAGGAATGGGCCTGCTTAGAACATCTCGCCCCAAAAAAGCCAGAATGGGAGGCAGATCCTTCCGCTCTCTTGCAGCCAAGCACTGGAACCTCCTTCCTACGGACATCAGGCTAGAGACTAATGAGGCCTCTTTTAGAAAGCTGCTGAAGACCTTTCTATTTACTTCATAATGGTACTCCTCTTCTCTCCACATAATATGCTCTCTACACAGCGCGGGGACACGCCGGGAGGCGTCACCAGGCGCTTTATAAACCCCTTTAAACTAAACTTAAACTAAACTAAGTTCCAGATATATTGTAACAAAAGGGCCTCGAAATTAATGTAAAGAAAACACAATATATGGCTATAAACCCTCATAAATATTTTAAGGAAAAATTGATGTTAAACAGACATAAATTAGAACACGTCCAGAACTTTAGCTATTTGGGTGTTCCCTGGATTCCAATTTAACATGGAAAACCCAGATAGAAAAAGGTAAAAACAAATTTAAGCAAAACCTGCTACCCATAATGAAAAGACATGGTAATAGCCTAAACAAAGCAGTTTCACCAGCCTTAGAGATTTTTAACTTTAAAGTACAATCAGCTGCACTATATGGGGCAGAATTATGGGGTCCCATGTGTAAGAAATCTTTTGAAACTAGTGAAAACAAATTTTATAGGGCATTGTTAAGACTACAGATCAGTACGCCATTAGTACCACTTTTTTTAGATCTTAACATGAAACGCATTGACCATCATGCTATCTTGAGACCCCTGATGCTCTGGGCCCGACTTTGGTTGACCCCTGAGCTGATAGATTATAAGGATGGTCTAAAAGAAATTATGGAACTATGTGTTTTATGGCTTAAACACGTAAGATCCTGGCTAACAAAAATTGGTTTAGCACATTTTTGGGATGATCCATCCTCATTAAATCGAACATCAAAGAAAATTTTACAGTCATCATTTTGGGCATATGTGAACTATGATGTGTTAAATGGAAGAGTTTACGGATCATTAACAAATAGTTTTCTATTGTTTAAAGATATAGCACTCTATGAATGCCTCCTTGATGAGGTTTACCCACCACTTGCCAAGACACTTTATATGAAATATAGATATGGCATCTTGAGGACAAATGCTTGCGCATCAAGGTGGTCTCACAATAGCAATGATCAATGCACCCTATGCCCGAGTCAGGTAAAGGAAGATGATCTACATATTTTGTTTTTTGCCTGACCTACGCAGTACCTAGAAAAAGATGGATCAGACCTCTTTGCCTAAATATAGGTATAAGATCAGATAAAGAGGCTGGAAGAATTTTAAAAACTGATACCAGCCAGGTTATTGTTTTTGGCATTAGTTGATTTTTGTTAGCTACAAACTTTATACGAATCAAAATGGGTCTAAAATTATAGTAGAACCTCCTTCTTTAAAAAAAACTTGGAAATTACTTTATGCCATACTGTTACAATGAATGGGTGGAAAATCTTTGATAACACTTTCTATTACTGTTGGGGTCGGTTAGCTGCGTATATATTCATGAATTTTATATATGTATATTTTATATATATGCCTTTTTATATTTTTAATTATTTATTGATGTTTTAAATGTAATGATACCCGCCCTCGAAATCGTCATCCGGGATCCCATTGGAACGCACTTTACCTTGTTGTCACTCCCCACCATGTTAACTATGTTTAAATGAATTGTGTTTTCAATTCAATTGTATTTGTATTTTTTATGTATCTTTTATGGTACTAAATGTACCGAAATAAAGACTATGAATGAATGAATTGAGAGTATTTTTTATAATTCTTTTATTTTGTGGGTCGGAATCTATTATATCTGTATGTGATGGTTTTGGAATTCTATGTTAAAATACTTTTCTAATTAAAATACTTTTCTAATACAATGTTTTTAGCTATTTATCCTTATTATTTGCCTGGTGTTTTATCAGTAGTTTTTATTTATTTAGTACAATGAATATTCACTTATTTACTGGACTAAAAATGTATAGTTTTGTTGGAGTGCTTTCATTCTTTAGAGTAGTATGTATGCTATAGAGTACAAGCATTATAGGGTAGTAGTTCTTTGTATAGGTGTACCTTTTATAGAAGATTTCATGTATATGTAAGATTTGTAAGGTAGTATTGGTTAAGTGTTCCTGATTGTTTGGATTCGTAAGTTTTGGTAGCTATGCACTTATTGGAGTGATTTAATAAATTGGTACATGGCTGGATGGTGTCTGCCAATTGTGACTAGAAATGAGCTGTTCCATTCCTTCTCCTTCAATGTTTGTTTTGCATTTTTTTGTTAAGGGTGCTTTTATATAGATTTCACAAGTTAATGCGGAGCCTGGCTTGGCATCTGTTTCCATAGCAGTGTAGGTGACCAACTCAAGTGTCCTCAAAGTAATCTAAAAGTGGGGTGTGTTTTTATCTATTTTCTATGTAAAATTTAGACTCTAATAGTAGGTCATAATATTTTGTAACTTCTGTGGGTGTTACAAATGCAAATGCAAAGAGTGTTTTCATTCGAATCGAAATGTGCTATTTGTCTTGTATTGTATGCTTAAAGTAGATTTTTAAGGTGTTGTCATAAGGCTCTGTTATAATGAAAATAGCACCCCTCTATTTGTGTGTTTGGATATAGTTTTGATATTATGTGTATCATAGGGAATTCAAAATCTATGAGCATTTTAGCTGGTGCATAGTCATCACATTTTTCTTTTAATATGTTAAAGATTTTAGAATAGGTGTTTGAATGTTTGTTGAGTAGTAAAGTAAATATTGATAATACATTGTTGTCATGCAGTTATCCGGATGTTACATCATTATTAGATAGATTATGGATGATGGATTTAGGCCCAGATCTCTGTACTGGGGTGAATGTATGATCTGCATTCTGTCCATCAACTGTTGTTTTGCATTTGTCACCCCGAGTGGGACGGGTATGCTCAGACGTGAGTCCCATGCTCTCCACACCACTGGAGTCAAGCTATCCTGGCTGAAGACGGCTGATAGCCAGAAACCGGTCCTAGGATGCTTGATTCCGGTCCAGGAAAGACATGGCTTGGCAGTTCGGGCTGGACTGTTCCCATGAGGCACAGGGTCAAGGCTGATTTGCATAGGGCCATGTCTGAACTGGGGTGGTGTGGAGTGCAAAAAAATGATGGATTTAGGCCCAGATCTCTGTACTGGGGTGAATGTATGCCATTGTTCTGCATTCTGTCCATCAACTGTTATTTTGCAAATGTTGTAGAAGGTGCCATCTATTAACCAAGTGGGGCATTGCATTCATGTTGGCATGTTTTGTTCTGTTACAAATATTAAAATGTGCTTTTCATTATTTTCATTGTCATATAGGATCAACATATTCTTTTGTGTGGGTTAATTGTAGTGTGTCAGGGATGTGTATGTCAGCAGAGGTTTTAGGTTTGTTACATTTATTGGCACACCTCATTCGAGATATACTTTTGTTACATTGAGGCACAATTTGAAGTTGTGCTGTTCAGTGGTTTGGGATTTTATGGGTATAATCTTTTAGTGTTGATCCACTTGGAGCACTAGAGCTTGTGAAATCCTCTTCGAGGTACTATGTTTCTGACCTCCATTTCAGCCATATCTTGTTGGTGATTATACTCAGTAGCACTTGCTACTCTTTATTTACAATTGCCCCCCTTTAGCAACCATTTGAACAGTATTTTGTGCATTTCCAATGGCAACATGTTTTACTGCTATGTACTTGGTAGCAGGTGTGGTCTATGTAAGTTAGCAGCGGTTTTCCTTTCTGGGAAACAGTGCACGTTGCTTCTATGGACTTTGTGCACTCTGTATAAGATTAAAAAAATGATTTCGCATATTTTGTTTGTTAAATACATTTTTTACACAATATAATTACAGCTCTTTGTGTTTTTTAATACTTACATGTAGCATCAATTTTCTTTTCATCTGGTTGGTTGCTTTTTTTCTCCGCTTTTATGCTTTGATTTGGATTTTCTTAACCTTTATGCAGCCTTTAAGGTAGGTGTTTGCTGGTAATAAAAGTAAAAATATTAGAATTTTTGTTACATTTTTAAAGTCTTAAGTGATTTGAGAGAAGGGAGATGGATGTTCGGCAGATAGGTGATTAAGTTACTTGCTATTTACTTTGTTTTGTGGTAGTCTTTACAATTTGGACAGTGTGGCTGGCTTCTTTCTTCTTCTTTGAGTGCAGGTACAAGGGTAGTGCAACATGTTTTATTCTTTTTGAGTGTTAATTTTGCTAATTCTTTGTGGGTACCTGTTGGTTGTATTTATTTTTAATGTTTATTTCATGTAGCTGTTGAAAATTAGTTTGTATTTGTTCATTATTACATTTTAAGTGTGTTTGTAATAGGTGTCAATATTATTGTAAGTGTTGATGGGCTTGGCCCTCTCTGCAGGGTAACACCAATACATTTTGCCTTCACCCCTCCTGCTTTCCTATATTTATTTTTCTTGGCATTAGGACTTTCTGCACTTTATCAAAGCTAACCAGTGCTAAAGTGTTTGTGCTCGCCCCTTAAAACCTAAAATTTGTTTGCACCTGTTTGCCATATTTAATTTACTTCTAAATCTCTGGTAAAGTGGCCCTGCATGTGCCCAAGGCCTGTACATTAATTGCTACTAGTGGGCCTGCAGCACTCATTGTGCCGCCCACTTGAGTAAGTATAACTTTAAAACATGTCTCACATCTGCCATTGTGCCGTGTAGTGTACATTTAAATGGCAATCCGACCTGGCAAAATAAGTCTTTTGCCAAGCCGAAACCTTCCTTTTTAATATATATGAGTTATCTCTAAGGTAGACACTAAAAAGCCCATAGGGCAGAGCGCATTGTATTTAAAAAGTAGGACATGTTTTAAGCCTTACATGTCCTGGGAGTGAAATCCCAAAATGTGTTCTTCACTATTGTAAGGCCCTCCTCTCCCATCGAATAACATTGGATTACCATATTACATTTAATAAATGGTATCTTTTTATTGGGAACAGGTAAAAATGGTCTGTTTAGAATCAAATAAAGTATAATTTAAAATCCTCTTTAAGAGTAAAGCTGGATTTTAAGTCACAATTCTGAAAATGCCACTTTTAGAAAGTTTGCTGTTTCCTTCCCTAACCATGCTTCTACCAGTATCCTGGGTCACATGACTGTGAATGGCTCTGTTGTTTGGGTTATCTGCCAGACAATGAGACAAAGGGGACTGGCTATAGTCCGGATGGGCCATCCTGCATATGTTGCTGGGGTGGAGCTGCTCCCCTCCCACTTGAATTTCAAAGGGCTTGCCCCAGCACACACAAACGAACCGGACACTAGTCTTTTGTCACCCCAGAATTCTTGAAGCCTTGACAATGTAAGGGAAGAACTTTCCAGACGCAGATGTGAGGGTAGTATAGGGCATTCAACCACTTCAATGGATGGCGTCAGGTATAAATATTGGGCCTCCAGGGTCACTCTTCAGTACACTCCAGGCCCTGTGGGCATTACAGAAGAAGTGCTGTCTTGCTCCCCAGAGGACTGTGCTCCCATTTGAGGCCTGCCTTTTTCCACAGAGGACTGCCTTACTGCTTGAGCCTGCCTCTTTCCCCAGAGGACTGCCCTGCTGCTTGAGTCCGTCCATGTTCCCAACAGGATTGTCTTACTGCTTGAGGCTAGTCCCGCTCACTGAAAGCAAAGGCTGGACTTGCTCCCTTCATCCCAGGGTAACCGAGTGACTCCAAGGGTCAGCTGGCTGACCTCTTGTCTGCGCTACAGGGACACAACAACCTCCAGAGGCCTCCCTGCAACTGCACAACTGCACAACTGACCTGCTGCATCAAGATCTGCCTAGTTCTGCCTAGACCAGCAATTGGACCTACCTGGGCCCGGGTGGCCTTTCTAGGGAGAGGTACTGATCCTAAAAAGTTGTCCCCACAGGTCCTGGTGAAGTAAGTTGAAATCCTGAAGATTTGGGCTCTTCATGACTGGGAACGGGCCTGTTCGCACCAAGACTCTGCCATCTGGGACGACTGCCAATGCAAAGCTCAAGTGAACCTGACTCTTCACGCTACAGCGACGACTGTAAATATGAGTTCTGCCCTTCGTGCTACAGCATGACTGTGAGTGGCGCTTTGTGCTTTTAGCATATATACCTTCCTAAATCCTTGAGTTTGGATATCTCCTGTTCTTTTGATTGGAATTTATTTTGAAGTTCTAGTATTATTTTATTTAATAAAATGTTCTCTATTTTTCTAAATTGGTTTGGGATTTTCCTAATGTTGTGTTTTCACTTTATAACTGTTTGTGTGCTGCATAAATACTTTGCACATTGCTTCTAGGTTAAACCTGATTGCTTGGTGCCAAACTACAAGAGGATTAAGCACAGGTTAATCTGGTGACTTTAGTGGTTCACCCTGACAAGTATTGTGGTTGCTGCTTGAGTCAGGCTTCCACTCCCTCAACCAATAACCCAGTTGTCAATATTATTCTGGTGCTTAATAATATATATTGGAATGTCAATATTGTGTCCTGCGATATTTTCACTCTCAATATTTAGATTTTTCAATAATGTTTTTTTGATATTTTGGCTCTCAATATTGTGATGTTGTTATTTGCATAAAGTGATAGTTGAATAATCGATATTGGGCAGTAAAATCATATGTGAAGGCTCCCATGAACATCATTACCACATCAAAATTCAACTTTGACAAAATTGTAAAAGTTCTGCACAGTTTAATTCATGTAAAGTTTGTAAAAAATTCCGCACATTACACAAAATAGTCTTGGGCAGTCGGTGTGAAAATTGCATGTGAGAAAAAATCATGCTAGGTAATGGCTTCATGTATTTTACATAGACTGTACTACTGAATATTAACACTGTGAACCTTGTGACTCAAGAATATTGTGGACCAAAAAACGGAATACCAAAATATTGAAAAATGAGTACTTATAAAGGAAGGACAGATCTGCCATTCCTAACTCCCCATCTACCCACGTACCTTGAAGATACATATTTTTTAAACGGTACATATATGTGGAGTTAGGTATAGAAAATCTATACTTACTTACCTTTTGGATTTTGGATTCCATATTTTGTCCTTAATATTTGCCTACCTCGATATTCTGGCTTCTGTATTCAAGAAGCACACATTTTCCATGCAGTTTCTTAAGTCATGTTGGTATCATTGCTAGGACATTGCCAGTGTTCAAAGCATACATCTAGTTTTGATGTTCTCTAAAATATTTTCCGCCAATCCAGACTTTTTTTGTAAAAAAGGGAGTTAGAAGAAGTTAGTTCAAATTCCTAAATTAATTCCTAAATTAATTTTGCCAAACATAAAAATATATAATTATCAAAGAGCCACAAAAAAAGAAAGGAATCTAATGAAGGAATCAATAGTTAAAAAATGGAGTGCTTTATATAAAGAACAAACGTGCACTATGAACAGACTAGATTACCTCGCCTTTGCTGCAACTTCCAGGAAAAAGGTTCACAACAAAGCAAGAAGCCCTCTATGGTCCTCTACCACTTAGTAGGATTTATTGCTTTTGCTTCCCAAACACTAGTGCCAAAAATGTTAAGTTTTAACCTGACCTGTTTATGAATAATGTCTCTGTCTTTTTCATATCTTCTCATAGACTTTTCAGTATTGCCATTGACGGCTCATGTAATGTTTCAGATTTTTAGGCACCTGCTGCCATCAACAAGTCTTCTGCTCGGTCTTTCCTGCAGCCTTTGGGAACTCAAGATTTTCACTCATTTGGAAGCCAGCACAGCCCCTTCCAACTTAACCTCCTCATGGCTTTCATACTACTGACTAATATGTCCTGTCTGATCTATATCGGTGTGTATATAAAGAACTACTTTCTGATTTCTGACCTTGGGATTTGTTGTTTTTGGCTTGCATGTGAATTCTCATTTAAGGTTAGCCATTTTTGCATCTTTTGACCCCTGACCCTGCTTCCAGGCAGGTCGCTCCCCACGCCGTGTAGCTCCACCGGATTGCACCCATGCTCCAGACCAGCTGCTGAGTAGTTCGAGGCCCACCTCCACCCGAAGAATTAGGACTCCTGTTCACCAACAACCCCAACATCTCACTGTCTACAGTTCTTCCCGTAGTATGGTCAGACCACTTTGCAGTTATTTTCACCATCCTGGCTCATAACCCCAACCCTCCTCAATCCACATCTCGTACCCCCATTAGTACCAGAGCCTGGAAAAACCTGGACTACCCTCTACTGTCCAATATCTTGGCTGGATCCTCTTATGAGGCATCACCGCATCCCAGTCTACTGTCCAGCAGATACCAGGAATGGATTCTGGATGCAATTAATCAAGTAGTCCCGGCTAAATCTATTATTTCCAACCAGGTCACGCCATCTGCCCAATGGTTCACAGAGGATCTTTGGCTACAACAGCAGTATTGTAGGAATTTAGAAAGGCGCTGGCGCAAGCACTACAGTCTTTCGGACATGCAAACCTACAATGATGCGCTAGCGTTATATAAGAAAGCTATCATTAAGCATAAAAGCGATTTTTTTCTTGCCCAGATTGAGTCTGCCCAGAACTCTGCTAGAAAGCTATTTCAAGTAGTCAACTCTCTCTCCAATCCTCCGACAGGGCCTTCCATTGAGCCATCCCAAGACCTGTTTGAATGCAGTAGCAACTTTCTTCTCCACCAAGGTCATGAATATCTACTCATCTTTCTCCTCCCCTAAATGCTCGGACTGTCCTGACCCTCTTCCTTTGTCCCCCTCACTCACACCTACCTTTTCCATCTTTCACATGGTCTCGACGGACCAGATCAGTAAGCTAATCACTTCCATTAAATCTGGGTCTCCGTTAGACCCTTGCCCCCCTTCTATACTGAGCGCCCTAACTGAGGTCATTACTTCCCCGCTCACGGACTTATGTAATTCCATCTTCCAGACAGGTATTTATCCTGAAATTTGGAAAAAGGCAGTCATCAAGCCCCTGTTAAAAAAAAACGTCCCTGGACCCCGCTGACTCAGTTAATTATAGACCCATTGCCTGCCTCCCATTCCCGGCGAAAATATTTGAAGCAATCATGAATAAACAGCTTTCGGGGTTCATCGATTGTCACCAACTTTTAGATGATACCCAGTTCGGGTTTAGGAAGGGCCACAGCACAGAAACAGGTTTGATAAAGGCCTCAGACGAGATCAGGACTATAATGGACCAGGGCGGGGCAGCGGTCCTCGTACTCCTAGATCTGTCCGCTGCCTTTGACACGGTCGATCATGCCATCTTGATCGACCGTGTCACATCCCTGGGGGTGACCCATCTTGCCAGGGACCCCATTGCTTTGTTTCTGGCTAACCGCACGCAGGCGGTGAAACTGGGCACTTTCTATTCACCTACCTTCACCCTTCCGTGCGGGGTGCCCCAGGGCTCCTCGCTAAGCCCAACATTATTTAATATATATGTGGCAGATCTGGTGAGGGTCATAAAAGCACACGGGTTGCGCTTAACCACCGATGCGGATGACACCCAACTGGTCTTGGCGGTGCATAAAGATGGACCAGCCGTTGCTGCAAGATTCCAGGAGGGGATGTTGGCCATTAGCTCATGGATGTCAAGCAACTGCTTGAAATTAAATTCGGACAAGACCGAGGTGATGACCTTTGGCAACCTTTCACCAGAATGGTCCCCCATCTGGTGGCCCAGTGAAATGGGTCCACCCGCCACTCCGGTTGCCAAGGTCAGAAACTTCGGTGTCATGTTCGATGACAAGCTGTTATTTAAGCACCATGTTAATGCAGTGGTCTCATCCTCCTTCTATACTCTGAGGAAGATCAAGAAGCTGTTGCCATAACTCCCCCCAGCTGCAGGGAAAATATTGATCACCACTCTCGTTTTCTCTAAAATGGATTATGGCAACGCTCTCTTCCTCAGCACGCAAGAACAGATCTTAACTAAATTACAATCGGTGCAAAATGCTGCAGCCAGAATCCTACTCGGCATCCCCAGTCGCCGCCCCACCTCTTTGGCCATACGTTACCTGCATTGGCTAAGAGTCAAGAGTCGGATAAAGTTTAAGGCACTCTTTATCGCCTACAAGGCCATCCATGACTCAGGACCCAGGTTCCTTAAGGATGCTTTTCGGATCTATGTTCCTCAAAGATCACTTCGCTCATCTTGCACCCACCTCCTCTCTGTCCCACGTACCAGAACCACTAGCTGGGGAGACAGACGTTTTACAGTAGCAACCCCCAGGCTGTGGAATTCTCTCCCTTTGACCATCAAAACCAGTCCCACTCTTATCATCTTCCGTAAACTCCGGAAAACCTGGTTATTTAATCAATGATTCATCTGGCAGCTCTCTGTCCCAGGTAGTCCGATATGCGCCGAGACACCCCTGGGTATTTGTGCGCAATAAAAATCCCCAAAACATAAACATAAACATAAACCCGCAAGCTACCACCTGCACCTCATCCCTGGTGGCAAGTGATAGGGCTTATGTTTGCTTTTTTCCGCTTCTGTACTTGCTCTGTCCGTTTTTATTGTGCTTGTTTTGTGCCCTCTTAGTTGCCTAAATATTGTATTATATTGTGCTTGTTGTCTTGCATTGCCCTCGTTATCCTTTGTGCCCATTGCCGTCTGTTTCCCTCGCCTGTCCCGCTTCCCACCGCTGGGTCCCCTGCGGCCACGCACCCCGCCTCGCTGTACTTGCTTTTGCATGTTTTTATTGTGCTTGCTTTGTGCCTTCTTAGTTGCCTAAATATTGTATTTTATTGAACACACCTGCTACCGGGCCACCCCGAAGCGCACCCAAGGACCCTTCACCTGCCGGAACTGCAGCTTCACCAACATCCACCCCACCACACCTCCACCCAGGAAAGAACCCAACTACCTCAGATGGATCCTCCTCAACACCTGCTCCGCCCGCAAACATGCCGTTGAACTGTGGGACCTTCTCCACTCAATCTCCCCGGACATTGCCTTCCTGACGGAGACCTGGCTGAACCCCGCCTCAGCACTCGACAGCGCCATAGCCATCCCGGAAGGCTGCAAGATCACCCGCCATCATCCACAAGAATACCCTCAAAGTCTCCACCAATACCGTCGACACCCTCAGCACCGCCAAACACATGTACTTCCAGTTCTACACCAATCACAACATCCCCCTCAGAGGAACCCTTGTCTACAGACCCCCCAAACCCTGACCACAGTTAAGTGACTCCATCGCCGACTTCGTCAGCACACAAGCCCTCGCCTCCACGGACTACATCCTCCTCGGAGACCTGAACTTCCACATTGAGAACAACAACGACACAAACTCCAACACCCTGATCGCCAACCTTGCAAACCTCGGACTCAGACAGCTCATGACAACACCCACTCACGCCGCCGGCCATAAGCTTGACCCCATCTTCTCCGCAAGCCCCCACATCTCCTTCAACCACACCACCAAACCTCACTGGACCGACCATCACTGCATCCACTTCACCTTCAGGAAGCCCACCACGCACAACCGCACCCAACAGATGCCTCAGCGCTGCTGGAGCAAAGTCACCGCAGCCCAGATAACCACTACCCTCTTCCAGAGCCCACCTGCCGACCCCACCGACCCCAACACCGCCGCCCGCAACATCAGACAGTGGATCGACAACTGCACCAACACTCTCACCCCGGGCAGGACACCCTCCAACATCCACACCAGCAAGAAAGCCACCTGGTTCACCGAAGACCTCCAGGCCTCCAAACGAACATGCCAAAAACTGGAGAACAACAGGCTCTGCGATCGAACACCGGACAGCTACGCTGCCTACAAGAACGCCACCCGCAGACACCATCACCTCATCATATCCGCCAAAAGGGCCTCATTCAAAGATCGCCTAGATAACAATGCACACAACAGCAAAGAGCTCTTCAACATCGTGAAGGAACTCTCCAACCCCAGCTCCAACACCAATGACATCCCACCTTCACAAGACCTGTGCGACTCGCTGGCCACCTTCTTCCACTGCAAGATAGCCGACATCCCCGACAACTTCAACGCCACGACCGACCCGACAACCACTGAGACCTCCGCCCCCATGACCACCACCTGCACCAACCGCCTGCTCTCCTGGACCAGCATCAACGACGAGGACACCAGCAAGATCATGAACACCATCCACTCCAGATCACCGTTAGACCCATGCCCCCACCGCATCTTCAACAAAGCCAGCACAGCCATCGCACCCCATCTCCGGAAAGCAATCAACATCTCCTTCAAGACAGCAAACTTCCTGGAAAGCTGGAAGCACGCCGAGATCAACGCCTTACTAAAAAAGCCCAAGGCAGACCCCAAGGACCTCAGGAACTTCCGACCCATCTCCCTGCTCCCGTTCCCGGCAAAGGTCATTGAAAAAAACCATCAACAAACAACTGACCCGCTACCTCGAGGAGAACAGCATTCTGGACCCGTCCCAGTCCGGGTTCCGCAGCAACCATAGCACCGAAACCGCCCTCATCGCCGCCACCGATGACATCAGGACCCTGCTAGACAATGGAGAAACAGCAGCTCTCATCCTCCTCGACCTGTCAGCCGCCTTCGACATGGTCTGCCACCGCACACTACAACCATGCCTACAATACGCTGGGATTCAAGAGAAGGCCCTGGACTGGACCACATCCTTCCTCTACGGCAGAACTCAGAGTGTCCGCCTCCCCCCTTCCGCTCCAATGCCACCAAGATCATCTGCGGCGTACCCCAGGGCTGATCCATCAGCCCGACACAGTTCAACATCTACATGACCCCTCGCCCACATCGCCCGACTGCACGACCTCAACATCATCTCCTACGCCGACGATACCCAGCTGATCCTCTCCCTCACCAAAGACCCTCACACCGCCAGAACCAACCTCCACAAAGGAATGAAGGCCGTCACCAAATGGATGAGGAACAGCCGACTGAAGCTCGGACAGGACGGAGGTCCTAATCCTCGGTTCCACCCCTTCAGCTGGGGACGACTCCTTGTGGTAGACAACACTGGGAACAGCCCCGACACCCACCAACCACGCACGCAACCTCGGGGTCATCCTCGACTCCACCCTCTCCATGACTAAGCAGGTCAACGCCATCTCCTCCTCCTGCTTCAGCACCCTCCGAATGCTCTGCAGGATCTTCAAGTGGATCCCCACCGAAATGAGAAGAACAGTCACCCAGGCCCTCGTCACCAGCAGATTAGACTACGGAAACACCCTCTACGCAGGAACTTTGGCCAAACTCCTGAGACGGCTGCAACGCATCCAGAACGCCTCTGCACATCTGATCCTCGACACTCCTTGCCACAGCCATATCACACACAACCTGAGAGACCTGCACTGGCTCCCCATCAACAAGAGGATAACCTTCAAGCTCCTCATCCATGCACACAAAGCACTCCACAACAGCGGACCAGCATACTTCAACAAACAAATCAGCTTTTACACCCCCTCCGCCAGCTCCGCTCCACCGGCCACGTCCTCGCCACAGTCTCCTGCATCCTGAGGTTCCGTGACGATTTTAACCCGTGTTTTTAACATTGTCGCAAATACATAATTTTGGTATCAGTGAACCGCAAATGATCCATTTAGTATATCCTGGTGTTTTCGCTATGCTACGAGCAAGAGCACTCCTGTTACAAACACATTTCTGTTCTACCCATGGCATCCATCTTAGATTACGGCAGCCATTTTGTATTCCTTGCCCTCACATAGTCAATGGACACGCAATGACCTCTTTCAATTAAGGACATGTAGGCTTTAACAGGCAATTCACCTTGCTAGTGACACATGCACCTTAGGCAAGCAACGCTGTGGCAGCATGACTCAGCAAGAGCTGCCTCCCCAGCCTGAGGCCAGTCCTGCTATACTGGTTCTTGTGTCCGTTAGCCTGATCATGATTAGGCGGCCGAAGCTGGTAACCTTGCCCATTTACGACCCACAAACATCTCTTATCCTGCTTTTCTATCTTCTGCACCTGGCTCTGCTCCTTTCCTTCTGGGCCTTTATTAGGGGGAGGTAACGAAATTTACGATGAGGCGGTCCGGGTCTTGAATGGAAAGTTGACATGGGATTATGATGGAATAGTGGGAACCCCTCGTTCGTAATGCTTTGACATCAGATATTGTTGACGATTCCTGTGCAACGCCAAATATTTATTGTTTAAGATACAAAGGTTTTGGAATGTTCTAACATATAAAGAATTTGCCTGAAGCCCAATATTCAGTATATAAGGAGCAACCCTCTTTGTACAAATTGAACAGGCTCCTAGATACTGCCCATGTGTAGTTTCTGTGACTTCTGTGTCCCTGCAGTAATAAACCTTTGGTCTTTGACGCCACCATCGAGAAGCCCGTGTTTCTGTTTGTTTGTGCACCGAGGCAGGTTGAACTCCGGGGTCTTCGGGTGTTATCCCTGACACCTCTGGACGGAACCAAAAAGTCCAGAACTCCAATTGGCGCCCAACGTGGGGCGACGTCATTCGGTACCGGTCCAAAAGCCTGAAGAGTTCGAGAAGCTTCGTGTGAAGATTTCAGAGGGAGGCGCCCCACTTCATCGATCCCGGCATATCGCAAAAGTGGCCCGACGTTCTCTTCCACGAGGGTTCCCGTTCAGACGGCTGCAGTGGTTCATTGCCTTGACCGTCGCCCTGTCTTGGACCCGAGGTGCAGTCCTTAGTACGGCGAGACGTGACGGGTTTCTCCTTGGTGACGTCTTCAGTGCCTCAGTTAAGTATTAAGTGGTTGCTAGTTGGTTACTTCGTAAGGGTTGCTCCTGTTTGGATAATCCTTTTAGTTTTTGGTTTGGTTTGGTTTCGTAAGATTATCACTGGTTGTTCTGGTTAAGATAATCATTTGGTTTAGTTTGGGTATCGATACATTTGTTCGCTTTGGTAGGCCTAAGTTCTTGGTTCGAGTGCGCACCTTTTGTTTGTGTTTTGTCTGTTCTGTGTTCCGGATTATAAAATGGTAAGTCGGAAAAATTGTATGTTGTCTTGTTTTAGTTGCAACAGTGATTCCCAGTTGGAGGACTCGTGTTCGGTTCCTCCGATTGGAACTCCCCTTTATGATCTATATTGCAAATTTGGTGTGGGCCCTATCTCTTATAACGAGGTATGGATCCACTATACAGAGAAAGATGGTGTCCTTAGTTGGCCACTGCATGGTAGTTTCGAACCTCAAGTTCTTGATAACTTAGAAACGAAATTGTTCAAGAAGAAAGCCCGGCCGGCAATGTTTGATTCTTTCCGTTATTGGCGAAAAGAATCTAAACAGAGAGAAATTAAAAAGTTGAAGAAAGAACAGAAAGAGCAAGAGTTGACTTTAGAACAGTCTGCTAAGCAGCTGCAACTCAACGAGTCTGAGAAGGCAATGGAGGTGGCCAATAGAGAGCGTAATTTAGCGATAGATAAGTGCTATCCTGCTTTGCCATCGAGTACAGCTAAGATAGTAGAGGACCCTGAAAAGGATCCCCTGTTGTCTTACTTGTTACGATCACCCCCACCGTATGCACAGGGTGCTACGGCTCCACCTATACCGAATGTTCAATTACCGGTTGCTGGACAACCTGGTGTTCCTGCTCCTCTGAATCAAGTTCCTGTACCTCCTGTGGTCAATATTAATGTTCCTTCGGCACCCCCTCTTTCAGGGTTGCCGGCTTCTTTACCTATACCTGTATCGCTCACACCTGCTAGTTCACAGGCTATTTTGGCCACTACTCCTACTGCTCCTGATCTATCTGTTCCAACTGCTACTCTATTTACTGCTTCTGCTAATATTATGACTCCGCTTTCTGTTCGTCGGAGAATCACTGATTCTGTCTCTAATATTCTATCTCCCTTCTATAAAACTCTGATTAAGACTCCTACCTCTGACTCTGTGCAGAGACGTAGTCAGCTTCCCAGTACTGAAGAGCGAGGAATATTAGATTCCACTGCTCTTAGATGGGTTTCGAAAGTTGGAAGATATAATGTACAAGATGTATTAGATACATTTATGCAATGGAACGAACCGACACAACGATATGTGTTCGATGAAATGTGCTTCCTTCTACGTGAGGAATTGGAAGAGGATGACCCTGAATCAAATCTAGAAGAATTAATTAATGTTCAGAAAGAGTTTGCTGCATGTATGATAGTTGGTCAAAATATAAAAGAAGCGATGGAACTGATTTTAAGTTATAGGAATGACCCATCCCTTCGTTCACCGAGGGAGTTAGAGAAACGTAGTACGAAACAAAATCGTCAATACCCAATGAGGGAGGTTCCACCAATTTGGCGTGAAGCTGTGCAAGCTAATGTAAACCTTGGTATTGCAGCCGCTCCAGCCCAATTCCAGAGAGTATGGATACATATTCCATGGAAGCGAGCTGAAGTATTAGCAGTGAAACAGGCCTTGCCAGATCCGCGTAAAAATCCTGCAGGATACTACAAAGAGTTGGCTCAGACAGTTGACGCTTGTGTATTAAATCTAGCTGACATAGATCTGCTATTTGGTAATGTAGTACCGCAACCAATTTGGGCTAAAATTCGTAAAGAAAATCATCCAGTTGCCCTAGGTGGTGATTGGGCAGCTATAATTGCAGCGGATGGTCAACAAATAGGTGGTTCTAAACCTGAACCCTTAATTGCTAATTTGCCTGGTAGAATAATCGATTTAATGAAAACCCTGATGCCTGCATTACGCGTTAACTGGGACAAATTGTCCGCGTGCAAACAGAAGAAAGACGAAAGCGTCTCCGACTTTTTCACAAGATTCGAGGAGACTTTCGTGGATCATAGTGGTCAGGATATGAGCACAGAAGGAGGCCAGAGATTATTTGTTGATACATTTGTGCACAATTTGTTGCCAGAACTTAGTGGTAAATTAAAGAATTCTGAAAGTGCGTGGGCTGTCTCTACGACTGCGCAAATACTTGCGACTGCCCAGTACTATGAAAATAGGGATAAAGAGGAGAAAGAAAAATCAGATAAAAAGACGAAAGATTTAAAAACTAAAGTTCTTTTACAGCAAGCATATCCGCCTCGCACGAATAATTCTCATACACAGCAAGGGTCATATCAAAGGACGGAGTATAATTCTCAGAGGCCACAGTACCAATGGAATCAGTGTGCTTATTGCAAAATGGAAGGCCATTATAAGACTGAGTGTCCAGTCTTAGCGCAAAATAATGCTGCGACAGCTCAGAGAGGTCGTGGTAGTTCTATACAAAACTCTAGAGGTCGAGGACGAGGTGCTATGCCTCCACAGACAAATGACCGCCCCTCTAATCATTTCGATCAGCGAAATGGACAATCTGCCCAACAAAATAGGTCTCAACAATATCATGTTGAAGATTACTATGAAGCTAGTGAGGAAGTTCAGCCAAGGGAGTACTAGGACAGCCATGGACAAAGAGAGGGAGTAGTATCAGTTCCAGTAGATCAGAGTGGGCCTTATGTCGCAGTAGCAACATCAGGTATAGTCGAACCGTTTCTGTTGGATACTGGTGCAGCAAAAAGTTCTATCATACATGCGAAACTCCCTGGCGCACCTTTGTCTGGCTCAACAAACGTTTCAGTAGGTTTTTCAGGCGCCCCTGTTCACAACCCTGTTTCTGGTCCTTTGTCTATTTCTGTTGGACCCTGCCACTTGAAAGCTCCTGTGGTAAATAAATAAATAATACCCTATTTTTGACTAGACTTATAGCATAACAGATAGCTCAATAAAATAAGAGTCAAGATTCGAGGTAGTAGGAGTTTCTGCAGGTTTATTACAGCATAAGGACAGGATCAGGACAACCTGCATGGGAATAGGACAATAAGGCCCGGCAGCTGCCGGGGCTGGGTCTGGGATGAGCGCGCTAACATTCAATAACAAAACATTGATTTATATACATAGCGCAAACACATAGCATTACATTGCAGTAGGCGTAGCAGTGGGTGGAGCAGAAGGCGTGACGCGTAGCAGTCGCGAGAGATAACAGTAAAAAGAGGTGTAACTGGGAGTATACATAGACATGTGATGCAAACGTAACAGAATATGTCATGAATGGGCGGAAACTTTGGAGGGGGCTACCTAAGGAGCCGGGACCTCTAACCTAATGGTGCGCGAAAACTGGCAATGACGTGTTACTAGGAGAAGCTGGGGGCTATGAACTCTGTGCTAGGAGCAGAGACTAGAGTCTGAAGGGTCGGAGCGACATGTACCTAAACCCTATCTGGTATCTGATGTTTAGGGAACATGTTGATATAAACTAGAAGTCATGAGGGGAAAAGCTAACTTGATTCTAAGACTGGACCATGCATTATTCTACATGTAGTGCGTGATGAAGAATACTAAATGACCATTAATACAGTATTTCTCTAACATGGAGACGAGAAGGCTAGACAATGACGGAAACTATTGATGCAGTTCAGTAGCTTAGGAATGCAGAGGAGGAGGACTGAACTGATAACTGGAACTATAACATACTTTTGGCAGACTCAGAGGCGGGGCCAAGCTGCACCGGGTACTGCGAGGCAGGAAGTAAGTGAAGGGTCGAGGATACAGGTGGGGGCTGTATCGCTCCTCAGCGAGGCTTTCAGGAGACAGGAGCTGAATCTGTGGTCCGGGCCCTTTTGAGGCCTGGAAACGGGGATTTTATAATGGAATAACGTGCACACTGAGAAACGTGGCAACATTACTTTACATAGGCCTAATATTCGTAGTATTCACGAGGACTGGAAAATAGCATACTAGAGGTGGACACAACTGGAATTGCGTCATTAATCAGGCATGGGGAATAACATATGCATATTGGTCATGCACACATAACATATGATGGATGAAGCGTAGGGACACAGAACATGGCAAAATTTACTTTTCCACATTCCCTCCTTGTCACTACGTTTCCATCAGGAAACATCAATTTTCATGATACCATCTATCATTTCATACAGTATCATTTGCTCGTCTCGAATTGTCTTGGAACGGGATTTAGAACGGGGCTTGGGACTAGGAATACAAGAGGTAGCACACATGCTGCAAATCGCAGGGCCACATTGTATACAGAGGCAGCAGCTGAATATAATCGCTACTGCAATACCTAAAAAGGACAGGACTTTCCATCCCCATGCGGAAATTATATTCCAGAACCAACCGGACCATGTCCAGGTGCCTGGATCTTGGTGTAACAGATGGGCAATTTTATGGAGTCTGGTTATAGCTGAATAAACAGACGGCGCGTTATTTGGAATAAAAATGCAGCAACTGGATCCGAGGACTCTACAGGCCCCGCCCCTATCGGCCAGTATGACGTCAAGGACGAGACGATTTTGCAAAACGACAAATCGCATAGCAGATTGCTCTTCGGTTAGGTTACCTAGAGCAGAGGCAGTCTCATCTACTACTGCTTCAAGGGTTCTTGTTAACCTACGGATTAGCTTACTGTTTACAACTGTGCCTAAATAAGGGAACACACCTTTATCAATATCAATGAATTGCTCTGCAGCAGTTTCAGTATAATCGACAATCGGGAGATTTCTCTTGTGTCTGGTATGTACTAGGAAGGAATTCCTATGATAGTCAGGTGGGGCTAGGAAAACAGGTGGCAGTAGGAAGGCAATGTAACAGGTTCCCTCCCAATCGAGGGGCAGACGGACATATGCAGTTTGACCACAAATAAAATAAGAATGACGTGAAGCTTTGAAAATAGATTTCCCACTGTCACTATACTTGATAACAGTAGTACATTCACTATGACCTATGTGTACAGAACCATAACTACGGACACATAATTCGCCTTTGACTGGTAGTACTGAAATAGCAGGTAAGTCTGGAGTAGTATCAGACTGAACATTCAGGACCATGAAATTCGACGAATAATTACCTAAATTATAAACTTCATTTTCTAGATCTAAACCTGTTCTGTGGGGGAGACCTTGCTTGTCTGGAAAACATGTACTGTTAAGAAAAGACATATCTGTTGAGGATGACATTAACGTGGACCATGCTCCACACGAACCATTGTGTGAGAATGGATAAGGAAAAAGTGGCAGAACTCCCTTCGGTGTCTGGAAAGGGGGGAGTCGACCACACACCCAACAATTAGTGGCATTGCTGGTCTGGTGTGAATAATGTATCATACGGATAAATGTGTTGTTGCGCATAGCGAGGCGGTAAGAATATTCGTGAGGAGGCAGATCACTAAACGTGTGCTCTACTGTAGCATTAGTAGACATATTTACATGAGGAACTGGAAAACACAGGAAAAGTGCGTAGCTGGTGCAGGAAATCATTATGCTGAGAAATAATATGAAACTCAGAAAAACGATACATTTGATTGAACGTTGACTGACTCTCTCACTATGGGGGTCTATTTTATACATGTCAGAAACAATCTAACCGTTTCACCTAGGGGAGGACTTATACAATCAAACTGACTGACTTATTTTACTAGACCTGAGCTTCAACTTATACTCCTGTTGCGGAGTTTTCTCTAACAAGGGAGGGGTTGTAATAATGTCTTGTGCGGGACAGTCCTTAAGAGCAATATTTTGGCAGTCTTTCGAATCCTGGAAAATGTTTTTGGACGTTGGTTTCAATCCTTTGAAAAGTTTTACATGAGAAAGGTGGACCCACCCCTTCCTGCCTTCCAACTTGACGGCAGTTCGGGTGGTCAAGAGGACCTGACGTGGCTCCTTCCAACATGGTTCCAGCGGACTTGATCTGTCGAAATTTCTGATCATCACAAGGGAGCCTGGAACGATCTCGTGCGGTGCCACCTCGGTATTGTCTGGAAATGCGGCGGCAACCTGTGAACGACATGAGTTGAGGGCAGACATCAAGGAAGCTAGGTAATCTGTCAGCATATTACATGAAACATCGGTAATACTTCGGGGTCTAGGAGTACCCCACATGTTAGGGGGGCGGCCGAATACGACCTCATACGGGGACAGACCTGATCTGGAATGTGCGACCATGCGCATATAAAACAAAGCGACTGGCAGAGCTATTAACCAGTCCACACCTTTGTCCTTACAGACTTTTGCAATGCGGATTTTCAGAGTCTGATTATGCCTTTCGACTAGTCCAGCTGCTTCTGGATGGCGTACACAATGAAACTTCCACTGGTACCCTAACAACAGGGAAACGTGCTTCATTAACTCTGAGGAGAATGGCTGACCGTTATCAGAATATACGACTCTAGGGAGTCCGTATCTAGGGAAAAATTCACGAACCAACTGCTTGGCAGTGGTCGCGGCTGTGTAATCTGGGACTGGATATGCTTCTGTCCACCTGGACAAAGCGCATACTACTACAAGGACATACTTGAAACCTCGACATCGCTCCATCTGAATATAATCCATCTGGAGGACCTCAAAAGGGTGGTCAGGGGGCTGGAAACCACCTTGTTCCACCGGGACACTTTTACCTGGATTAAACTGACAACATATCATACAGGTACGGACTTTCTGCTTGGCTGCAGCTCGTAAATGCTTGTTGAACCAAATGTTCTGGATACTGTCTAACATAGCTTTTTCTCCTAAATGTGCTGGACTATGTGCGGTATTGATAATGACTTGAACCATAGAATCGGGGAGAAACCATGTGGCTCTACCCTTCGTTAACCATCCTTGATCTGTCTGGACCCCTCCTTGTTCGGACCATTTCTTGATTTCATCGGGGGTAGCATGTAACTGAATATCTATGACATCTTGTGTAGGGTCCTTAACTGTCATGCATGTAATCGGATCTGGAGTATGTGTCATATTAACTGGAATGTCTGGAGTCTGTGCTGTAAGCTTGGCTGTGCGGTCTGCTAGATCATTACCTTGGGAAATAATGTCAGTGACTTTCGTATGTGCTTTGCATTTCATGATAGCAATAGATGTCGGTAAATGTATGGCATCTAACAGGGCTTGAATAAGGAGACCATGCTGAATCTTGGTTCCATGAGAAGTCATGAAACCTCTCTCCTGCCAGAGCACTCCGAAGTCGTGTACAACTCCGAATGCGTAACGTGAATCTGTGTAAACATTAACTTTCTGGTTCTTGGCGTGTATACAGGCTTGTGTCAGAGCGACTAGCTCTGCTGCTTGAGCGGACAGGGTGTCAATACGGTGTGTCTTGATAACTTCAGTGTCGGTAGTCACTGCATACGCGGCGACTAGTTCTCCTGTACTAGTTCTCATACATGAACCATCTACATAAAGTGTCAGGTCAGGATCTGGTAACGGAATGTCTGTCAGGTCTTGTCTTGGCTTCGTCGTAATGTTAACTACTTCCACACAATCATGTGGGTCTGGATTTGAATTAACTGATGGTAACAGTGTAGCGGGATTCAGGACGTTGCAGCGTCTGATTTCTATGTGTGGCTGGAACAGTGTCAATTCATAACCTGTTAAACGTGCAATTGTCAAGTGCTGAGTTTGTGTTCGGTTTAAAAGAACTTCTACTGAATGTGGGACTTGTACTGTCAGGGAGTGTCCTAAAACTATGGAATCACTTTGTCTGATAGCTAGTGCTGTGGCTGCAACTGACTTGAGGCACGCAGGCAACGCCTGGGCGACTGGATCTAATGTGCTAGAAAAATAAGCACAGGGCTTGTATTGTCCTGCTTGATCTTGTGTGAGAACAGATAATGCTGTACCTTCCCGTTCAGTAACGAAAAGTGTAAAAGGCTTACTGTAGTTTGGTGTAGCTAGAACTGGAGCTTGACATAGGGCTTTCTTTAACTCGTTAAAACTAAGTGTATGTTCAGATGTCCAAGGGAGGACAGTCGATACGGCTGCCTCCTGTGTCGTTAACTGTATCAGTGGCTTGGCTAGAAATGCATACTGGGGAATCCATTGTCTACAATAAGAAGTAAGGCCGATGAAAGCACGTACCTCCTTCTGGGTTCTGGGCTGGGGAAGACTCGCTATTAACTGGATACGGTCGGGTGTCAACTGCCTACCCCTCTTGGACAGCAAGTGTCCTAAGTATACCACTTGCTGGACACAGAATTGAAGCTTCGAAGGTGACACCTTGTGCCCCATCTCGGCTAGAAAATACAGAACTGTAAGGGATGCTCGCTCGCAAGCACGTTCAGAACGGGCTGTGATCAGTAGATCATCGACATACTGGAGCAGGGCAGTGTCAGTTGGCATGTGAATATTGTCTAGTTGTCTCTTGAGTGCCTGACTGTAAATACTAGGACTTTCTGTGAAACCTTGAGGAGCGCGTGTAAACATATAGCTCCTTCCATTTAAACAGAATCCGAAAAGAAACTGGCTGTCTGGATGAATTGGAACACTAAAAAATGCATTCTTGAGGTCTATGACAGTGAAAAACATGGCTTCGGAATCAATAGCAGTTAACAGGGAAGAAATATCTGGGACAACTGGGTACTGAGGAATAATACATTTATTAAGCTCTCGTAAATCAATCACTAATCGATATACTGGGGGTGCATTCGGATCAGAACGTTTCATGACTGGAATGATCGGAGAATTACATACATTGGAGTCAGTTTCTACAACTACTCCTTGAGCCATGAGCTCGTCAATAATTTTGGATAAGGCTGCTACAGCCTCGGGTGGCAATCTGTACTGTCTGATTCGGGGTAACACTACACCTGGTTTGAGAGTCACACGATGGGGTGTGATTTGCATGTAACCTACATCAGTTGGACCTTGCGCCCATAAATGCTGTGGAACATTAGACAATCTTGAATCAAAATCTCGTAACACATAGTGACCCTTAAAGTCACGTAGGAACAGACGTATTCCCTCTGGGGAACAGCAAATAACTGCACCTAACTCTTTCAGTGTCTTAATACCTAATAGATTTTCTGGACATGACTTAGTAAGTAACAGATCAGTAGTACGGGACAATGGACCTACTTCTAGAGTAACTGGCTTAGATATTTCATTAACTATTGGCTTTCCTGAAAATCCAAGGGAAACATTTCTTGAGCCTGAGAGCGGAGCCCCTGGAACTTCGGCATGACTAATTGTGGTCCTACTTGCCCCTGTATCGATCAAAAACTTTCTGTCTTTCCCTAATACTTGACTGTGAACATAGGGACCTTCTTGATCTACTGGTATCTCGATGAGAGGCAAGCCTACCTCCCTCTCTAGGCTGTTTCATGAATATGACTGGTACTCTGGATACTCGGGCTGTGCATACTGGTACATCTGTGACGTAACGTGCTGTGTTGCAGCAATGGGCTGCGGTACTGTAACTGTCTGCGGTGCATTCTGTGACTGAGGAATCTGTGAAACTTGTTCTTGTCTAGGCGGACGTGGTCTTTCTTTAGTCTTACCAGTAGCGATGTTATGTTTCAGAACTGCACACTCGTTTATAAAATGACCTGGCTGTTTACAATAATTGCAGTTCCCTTTAACGGAAGCTGCAGGATGACTGGCTTGATTCGGACCCCTCTTCTGACTGTCTTGAGGAATAGATTGTGCAACTAGCACTTTCATTTTCGTGTCTTTCATACGTTTTCTCTCGTGTTCTTGCTCTTCTCTGATTCTATTCTGGTGGTACTGGAGCATCTGAAGCATCTGGGACGGAGTATTTGCTTGCCAGGTGCTCTCGACTTTCAAAACTCGGTTTTTAATTTGCGGACTTGAATTCTCGACTAATTTGGTGACGAAAAGATGAGGGTATGACTCACTACTTGTCTTGAGACCACTGTTGATACTGAAACATTTTTCAAATCTAGAATAAAAATCACTAATGTCTTCATCTTGTTTCTGTTTACAGGCTGAGATTGCATCCCAGTCTTCTTTCCTAGTTGTCAATAATCTGGGTAAAACTTGAATCAATAATTCTGGTAAATCTTTACATTTATCTCCGAGACCAGTACCTGGTACTCGTGCCTTGTCTTCAGCTTCTAGAGCTGTCCAATCGATCTTTTTCTCTCCCACCTCCCATTCTTTTTCCTTTAACTTTTCATACACCCCTGCGGGTAACAGGACCTTTAACATTTTAATGATATCTGGGTAAGTGTATTCTCCCATACGGAGCATGTCTTTTAATTCTCTATGGAACCCTGCTGGATCTTTGTCATGACAGGGAATTAATTTCTTCATTTCAAGAAGTTCCATCTTTGAAATCGGAGTGTATACAAACACTCGTTGCATTACGCCACCCGCCCCTTGGACTGGGTGGACTTCTCGTAACGGATTCTGTCTGTCTATGTAGAATGATTTACTTTCTGGGGGTGAGACATGAACAAAATGCGGGTTCAAAAACGTTCTATACTTGTGACGCTGTTCTAGAATGACACTAACTAAATCGGTACCTAGACCTCTCCATCTATACTGGAGTAACTCGTTCAGGATATCGTGCAACGGGCCTGGATCAGAATGTTGACCCTCATACAGAGTAATGAGGTACTGGATCATATACATTCCCACCAGTCGTTGCTCGGCTGGGGGCAGTTTCAGAAACATTTGTGCCACTATTTCGTCTGGAAAAGTGGTAGAATCAGTAATCCATCGGACTGCTGATCGGGCTAGTTCTTGTTCATGCATAGTACTTAGTTCACTGTAACCGACTCGTGATTTCAGAATGTGATCGGTAGCTTGAAATACTTGTTCTAGGGAACCTTGTTCTGGTGCTAGATGTTGAAAAATAGACTTGGGTTCTAGACGTAAATGGCGATCTGGAAATCTAGATTTTCCTACATACGCTATTCTGGCGGGATTCTCGTTCTCTTCCTCTTCAGGATCAGAGATACTTTCTTTCTCGCTTACTTGTGCTGCTTTACGCTGGTCGTGTAACCTTATTATTTCTTTACGAATTTTCTTGTACATACTCTCCATGGCACTGACGGTCTTGTGCTTACCCTCGGCTATATTATCACTCCACCTTGTCAGGATTCTCATTTCGGCGGGATCTTTAGACGGGTAATCTTGTTCTCTTATTAAACAATTGATCAGGAACTTTAATATCATGAGCTGAATCTCGGCTTTCCTTTGAGACATAATTTCGCCAATACTTTCTGGATCATCCCCTGTACGGATGAAACGATATATTCTGTCTAGATCTTCTTTCATATTCGGCAAGGTGACTAGATACTCGGTCACTCTCCTTACACGTAAGGAATATAAAACCATAGTATATTCGCCTGGGACTGGATCATAGACACATTCGTTAAGGGCTTGCCTGATTTCTGTAACAGACTTATTACTTTTAGGAGTACGCTGTGATGCTTGAGCATGTAATTCGAGTGCTGATAAACGCTTGTGTGGCGGCGGGGTTTGAGGAGTAGCTCCTCCTGCGGCCCCTAGACTGGAGTCGTCGACTGAGGCTCTACGTCCTGGCAGAGTGGGAAATGGAACTGTAGGCTGGACCGGGGGCACCGTAACAGGTACTCCGGTGTCTGGAGGAACATGAATTACCTGGTTTACAGGGACTGGCGGAGCGCGGACAGGATTTGCATATTCGGGGACTGTGTCGTCCAAATAGGACGAAATAAAAATATCAGCTGCGGTCGGTTTGTGACGTAGCTTGGTCGGAACTAATGGCGGCGGGAAATTACTGGATGCCTCTGGGGTCGCTTTTGGCAGGCCCTCGGCAAGAAGAGGATACATACCCTTAATGAGGGCATGCCTCTGTCTGTCTGACTGTTCGGCTTTGACTTGTTCACCTATCTCGATTAATTCTCTTTCTTGGGCTCGTTCTTGGGATTCTCTACTTAACTCTGACTTTCTGACTTCCTTTTCCGTTCTTTTATGAGCTTCCTTGCGCCATAACTCGATGGCATCTTTCTGTGACTGTCTGGCTTTCTTTTTCCATAATGCTTCTTCTACTCGCATGATACATTCGGCATCCCATGTACCCGATACGGGCCATCTATACTTTTCTTCTAACTGTTTGGTATACTCTACCCATAAATCTAGATACATTATGGCGCTTATGCCATGTTTCTGATACATAAAATGACCTGGACTGTCCCTAGGCGGGACAGGAACCGCTTCCTCTAATAGACCTTTTCTAGTTTTTAACTGACGTAACTTGGAAAATATAGGCATGACTGAACTGTAATCTGGACACAATACAATACACAATAAAAACACGAAATCACATCGCACTCATACCACAACAGTAAAATACATGAAGAACATTATAAATAACAGTTCGAACAGAATATTACCTGGAATACTGAGAACAGAAATAGAACAGATTTTCTCGAGAACGGAACAGACTAGAGTTACTGGATGCACTGCTGTAACAGTACGGAACATACCGGTCCCAAAAAGGAACGCATCAAGACCCGTATCCACCTAGGTGAACACTTCGTTTGTGGGCTTGGATACCACCAACCCACGGACCAGGAGTCAATTTAGATTGGTCCTGTCTAGATACTACCCCAGCAATGGTACTCACCGGGCAGCACGGAACGGAAGGCCTCGGACTGGACTGGACGACGACGGACTTCGGACTTCGGACTTTAGTTACGGGTGGGCCTCCGGATACCTCGGACCTTGGACTCTCGGCTTGGGCTCTGGTCGGGACTCGCCGCGTTCCTCCACCGTCTCGTTTGGATGCTGGACCGCCTCCTCCGTCTCCTCCGTGGGCCTGAGGGATACTTGGAGCAGAAATATCTGCCAGTGCACGGTATGGTTCCGTCACGACTGCAGAGGGTCAGGGGGTCGGCGTGGCTTCACCGACGCGTGGGGAAAGGGCAAGTCCCTATTCGGGCGCCATTATGTGGTAAATAAATAAATAATACCCTATTTTTGACTAGACTTATAGCATAACAGATAGCTCAATAAAATAAGAGTCAAGATTCGAGGTAGTAGGAGTTTCTGCAGGTTTATTACAGCATAAGGACAGGATCAGGACAACCTGCATGGGAATAGGACAATAAGGCCCGGCAGCTGCCGGGGCTGGGTCTGGGATGAGCGCGCTAACATTCAATAACAAAACATTGATTTATATACATAGCGCAAACACATAGCATTACATTGCAGTAGGCGTAGCAGTGGGTGGAGCAGAAGGCGTGACGCGTAGCAGTCGCGAGAGATAACAGTAAAAAGAGGTGTAACTGGGAGTATACATAGACATGTGATGCAAACGTAACAGAATATGTCATGAATGGGCGGAAACTTTGGAGGGGGCTACCTAAGGAGCCGGGACCTCTAACCTAATGGTGCGCGAAAACTGGCAATGACGTGTTACTAGGAGAAGCTGGGGGCTATGAACTCTGTGCTAGGAGCAGAGACTAGAGTCTGAAGGGTCGGAGCGACATGTACCTAAACCCTATCTGGTATCTGATGTTTAGGGAACATGTTGATATAAACTAGAAGTCATGAGGGGAAAAGCTAACTTGATTCTAAGACTGGACCATGCATTATTCTACATGTAGTGCGTGATGAAGAATACTAAATGACCATTAATACAGTATTTCTCTAACATGGAGACGAGAAGGCTAGACAATGACGGAAACTATTGATGCAGTTCAGTAGCTTAGGAATGCAGAGGAGGAGGACTGAACTGATAACTGGAACTATAACATACTTTTGGCAGACTCAGAGGCGGGGCCAAGCTGCACCGGGTACTGCGAGGCAGAAAGTAAGTGAAGGGTCGAGGATACAGGTGGGGGCTGTATCGCTCCTCAGCGAGGCTTTCAGGAGACAGGAGCTGAATCTGTGGTCCGGGCCCTTTTGAGGCCTGGAAACGGGGATTTTATAATGGAATAACGTGCACACTGAGAAACGTGGCAACATTACTTTACATAGGCCTAATATTCGTAGTATTCACGAGGACTGGAAAATAGCATACTAGAGGTGGACACAACTGGAATTGCGTCATTAATCAGGCATGGGGAATAACATATGCATATTGGTCATGCACACATAACATATGATGGATGAAGCGTAGGGACACAGAACATGGCAAAATTTACTTTTCCACACTCCCCTGATTTTGACGACAGGATGTAATGAAAATCTGCTTGGTTTAGACTTATTAAAACGCCTGTACGCGACATTGTACTGTTCTCCGGCAGGAGTACAGCTTACGTTGGGTAAAAGAATAATTTCTCCGATGTACTTGTCGATGGATGCGCTCCCACCAGAGCTGCGTTCTCTCCCTGATACTCTTTGGGCGACTGGTCCTAATGATGTAGGTCTTTTAGAAATTCCACCCTATGTAGTAACTTTGAAAGCAAATGCCAAACTTCCACGAATACCACAATACAAGATCTCGAGTGAAGGTGAGCGTGCGCTCCTACTGATAGTACAAGATCTGATCAAGAAAGACGTTGTAGAAGAAACTAGAGGTAATGTCTGTAATAGTCCTGTACTGCCCATTCTGAAACGAACTGACCCAACAAAACCTCCAGTATATAGGTTTGTAATTGATCTTAGAGAGGTTAATAAAATTGTGATTCCGCAGTTTCCTGTGGTTCCAGACATTACTGCATTGTTAACGTTGATTCCTGCTACAGCAACATGGTTTTCGGTTATCGACCTGAAAAATGCCTTTTTCAGCATTCCGATAGCCGAGGAAAGCAGAGATATCTTCGGAAGGACGAAGCTTCAGGTTTAAACGTGCTGCACAAGGTTATTGTGAAAGCCCATCCATTTACAGTCAAGCATTAAAAAGCCAGTTAGATTCCTTTGTACTTCCTCTTGGTTCGGCTTTAGTACAATATGTCGATGATCTTCTAGTGGCTGCCGATGACAAGGAAACTTGCAAAACAGCTACAATTTCTTTATTGCATCATTTGTCAAATTTGAATCACAAGGTGTCACCTTCAAAAATGCAATACTGTTGCCAAGAAGTGACCTACCTAGGTCATCTCTTGTCAAAGGAGGGAAGGAAGTTGACCCCAGAGAGAATAAAAGCAATTACACAGATGAATGTTCCTAGCACGCAGAGAGAAGTACGTGCCTTTTTAGGTATTACCTCATATTGTAGGCAATGGATCCCAAATTTTTCTCTTTTGGCAAAACCATTGGTAGCTTTGACTGGGAAAAATGTTCCGAGTCCAGTGCCATGGTCTGCCGAATGTCAGGAGAGTTTTTCTGAGTTACGAAATGCACTGTGTTCAGCTCCTGTATTGGGTACACCCGATTACAGTAAGCCATTCACGCTCTATGTCCATGAGAGAGAAGGTTGTGCGTTGAGTGTTTTGACACAGAAATTTGGTGATAAACAACGCCCTTGTGCGTATTTTTCATCAACGTTAGATCCGGTAGCTAGAGCGTTGCCTAGTTGCTTGAGAGCTACAGCCGCAGCTGCAGCCTCCATTCGACAATCTGCTGGTTTAGTAATGAACAACATGCTAGTGGTTATGGTTCCTCATGCTGTGGATACACTCATGAACCGAACCAAGACGCAGCACCTTACCAGTGCTAGATTATAAGGTTACGAACTGACACTGCTAGCAAGTCATATTCAGATCAAAAGATGCAATGTATTGAATCCAGCAACATTGTTGCCGACTAGTCAAGAGTCCAGTGATTCCGAACCACACGACTGTTGTTTCAGAACTGAGGAAGAAACAAAAGGACAAATTGATTTAAAAGACACTCCGTTATCAGATCCAGATGGCACGTTGTATGTTGATGGGTCTTGCTTCAAATTGGAGAATGGTGATGTGACTGCTGCCTATGCAGTAACGACTTTGAGTACGATTGTGGAGACTGCAAGAGTGAGTCAGAATTCTGCCCAGGCTGCAGAATTGATCGCGCTAACAAGAGCGTGCGTTTTAGCTAAGGGAAAGAGAGTGAATGTGTTCACAGATAGCCAGTACGCGTTCGGCGTGGCCCATAGTTTTGGCCGTTTGTGGAAAGAGAGAGGTTTCATTACGTCCCATGGGACTAAGATCCAACATGGTCAGCTAGTTAATGACTTGTTGGAATCTCTAACCTTGCCGACTGAAGTTGCGATTGTGAAATGCAGTGCTCATAAAGCAATCACGGATGATGTTGGTCGTGGGAATGCTTTTGCCGATGAGACTGCAAAACAGACAGCTAGAAATATGATGAGTAGAATGTATGTTGCAACGTCTGCAAGATGGATTTCTGAGTCTGGAATGTGTGAGGACACAGTGGAAAGCGTGAAAGAAATTCAGAAAGAGGCGACTGAGGAGGAAAAGCTTGCATGGAAAGAGAGCACGGGTAAACTGGACTCGAGTGGGTGTTGGATTGACTTGTCGGAACAACAGCGTTGGATGTTGCCTGATGCGTATGTGCTTGCAGTAGTAACGATGGCACATGGAGCAGCGCACATCAGCTCTAAAGGGATTTGTAAGATGTTGGCTCCGGTTTGGAAGAATGATGGGATTGGTAAGTGTGCAGAGAGAGTGGTGAGAAATTGTATGGTATGCTTGATGCATAATCCTGGCAAGGGAATCCCCACACCTGCAGGTCACTTCGCTCCTCCTTCCTGCCCCTTTGAAGTGATTCAGTTAGACTTCATTCATATGGACCGTTGCAACAATCTAAAGTACGTCCTAGTGGTAGTTTGTGCGTTCTCCAGATGGATCGAAGCATACCCACTGAAGGACAATACTGCTTTGTCCACTGCCAAAATCCTTCTTAAAGAATACTTCCCCAGATTCGGAATGCCACGGATTGTATGGTCAGATAACGAAAGTGAGTTCGTAGGGAAAGTTATGCAGAGTGTGTGTGCCGGCCTAGGGATTAGACAAAAGTTTCACAGTGCGAATCATCCCCAGTCCGCGGGTTTAGTTGAGGGTTACAATGGCACCCTTAAACTGAAACTTGCTAAGATACAAGCATCCACGGGTTTGCCCTGGCCAGATGCACTGCCTTTGGCTTTGTTATCAACAAGAGCAACTGTACATTCTAGAGTAGGGCTTAGTCCATATGAAATAATTTTTGGTCGTCCTGCAAATGTTTGGGGGGTACCTAGACCGAAAGAATTTAAGCAGCTGGAATACCCAATGTTAATTGATTACCTTTTCGACTTGACTGCTAAATTGAGCCTTATTCACCAACAGGTTTTCGATGCATTGCCAAAGCCACCGGAGAGTCCAGGTCATCAGCTGAAACCTGGGGATCAAGTAGTCATTAGAAATTTTGCAAGAACGAAAAATCTTCAGCCCAGATTCGTTGGCCCCTTCCAAGTCTTATTGGCGACGAGAACTGCTATTCGTGTGGCCGGACGGAAGAATTGGATCCACACGACACACGTCAAACGTGTGCCTCTGCCACTTCCTTACGACAACTGGGTAAAGAAAGGAATCAGTGCCTCTGAAGCAGAACAAATACCCAGGTTCATCCCTTTCAGTGATGCAGAACTGATCACTGATACATCAAACTCTGACTCTCCTCCTGAAACTGCTCTTTTGAACCCTGAACATTTGCCATCTGCACCAAAAGAACATTTGTCATCTACAAACGTGAACATTGCAACGTCGACTGAAAATACATTGTTTCCAGATCAGACAGCTCCTGCAAAACTGAGATACAATCTGCGATCTCGCAATATGGACAAATAAAGCAGGAAACTGCCCATTTTCACATTTGAATTTTTGGTACCTTGCCTCCAGCCAGGAAGTTTGCTATTATTTTGTTGTTTTAAATTTTGCCTTGCCGTCTGGGTAGCCGTAGGGTCGTGGCTGTGTGCTTAGTTGAATCTGCGGGGGTCAGACACAAGGTCGATCTTTCTGTTAGTTCTGGGAACTCCCAGGGCTGATAGAGGCATTTTCATCTACGTACACATCATCAGTGGTCACGAGCGGATTGTAGAAGATGGAGCTTCCTGAGTTGCAACGAAAGAATGTAATTTATGTTCGCAGAAATAGACTGTACAGAATACTTCACAGCAAATGCTTTCTAATGCAATGTGCAGTTACATTTTTAATTGTTTTGATAACGTTGGTGGGTGGAATCATCTTTGGTGTGCATTTGATTTTTATGCCGGTAACTATAGTACCTCCCCTTGATCCTACTACTTCTACGGTATCTCCTATGCATTCTTTTCACTCATTTCCTGAACACGAACAAGCTCGACGCTCAGAATTTATTAACAATACATTTGTACAGCTCTTGCATCAACACCAACTGGTAGTTAATACTACAGACTGCTGGGTGTGTGGCTTGATACCTCACACTATGGATAAAGGCATTCCCTATCTAGTCTTGCCTTTTAGCTATAATGGATCATTTCAGGCCTTTCAGACCATTTTTTCCTATGCCCTTGAGACCTATCCTCCGCGTCCACCACGGTCCACTAAATACAACTCAGCCAACAAAGCTTTAGTCCAGGGAATTATTGACATGATTAAAGACGTCAATAATACTCCATCTTACCCTAGAGATGAATTACGGGTGTATTTGAGTTGGAACTCTACCGAGTATCGCCTTAGTTTGGGAGAAAGCAAGCGTAAAAGCTCCACTTCAGTTTGGGTCGTGCCTCACCGAGGTCAGGTCTGTTTGCAAGGAAATGGGAGAAATCTGAGAGCTCAGCTAGGGAGGAGTGAGTGCGTTGAGACTTACGTATTTCCGTCTAACTCCTCCCCTGCCTTCCTTACTGCTAGGGGTACTTACTTCATCTATCAAGACAGAGCGTATACATGGCTGCCTGCTGACTTTTCAGGTTCATGTTATATTGCTCGATTGTTACCTCCGACATACACTGCTTCTTCAGATTATCACAAGACCAGAGTAGCAAGAGGTGTCTTCAGCAAGGAAGATACCGCTGGTCAGGAAGCTGGAGACTTCTTCAAAGGTTTCCTTCCGTTTTGGGGGCCTATGGCCAATAGTAGAAATCTACGTCAACTAACACGGGTAGTTGAATCTACTATTACAGAAACTGCTGGTGCCCTTAGTAACTTAACAGCTGAGCTTCAGGCGGATCGTCTCATGACGTTACAGAACCGAATGGTTCTAGACGTAATACTTGCAGATCGAGGTGGGGTATGCAGAATGATCCAATCGAGCTGCTGTGTTTTTATTCCCAATAATGCTCCAACCGTCTATGAAGCGATCTCTAAACTACACAAGATTTCCGACTCTATACACGTAGACAAGGGAAACTGGTCCTTCATGGAGTGGTTTTGGACTCTGGTATCAGCGTGGGGATGGAAGGTTCTGATGGTCATTGGTGTCATCCTAGTATTTCTGTTCTCATGCTGCCTTATTATCCAATGTGGTCCCGCTTTGTGTAGTCTCTGTGCTGCAACCTGTTTCAGAAAACCACCTGCATTTGGAGAGAAGGTACGAGACAAGATAATGATGCAGCAACATGTCACTGACCTAATGAGCATAGAGTTAGACTCTGACATAGACTGAGTAATTGCCTATGTAAGGGCAAAAGGAGGGTCTGAGGTTCCGTGACGATTTTAACCCGTGTTTTTAACATTGTCGCAAATACATAATTTTGGTATCAGTGAACCGCAAATGATCCATTTAGTATATCCTGGTGTTTTCGCTATGCTACGAGCAAGAGCACTCCTGTTACAAACACATTTCTGTTCTACCCATGGCATCCATCTTAGATTACGGCAGCCATTTTGTATTCCTTGCCCTCACATAGTCAATGGACACGCAATGACCTCTTTCAATTAAGGACACGTAGGCTTTAACAGGCAATTCACCTTGCTAGTGACACATGCACCTTAGGCAAGCAACGCTGTGGCAGCATGACTCAGCAAGAGCTGCCTCCCCAGCCTGAGGCCAGTCCTGCTATACTGGTTCTTGTGTCCGTTAGCCTGATCATGATTAGGCGGCCGAAGCTGGTAACCTTGCCCATTTACGACCCACAAACATCTCTTATCCTGCTTTTCTATCTTCTGCACCTGGCTCTGCTCCTTTCCTTCTGGGCCTTTATTAGGGGGAGGTAACGAAATTTACGATGAGGCGGTCCGGGTCTTGAATGGAAAGTTGACATGGGATTATGATGGAATAGTGGGAACCCCTCGTTCGTAATGTTTTGACATCAGATATTGTTGACGATTCCTGTGCAACTCCAAATATTTATTGTTTAAGATACAAAGGTTTTGGAATGTTCTAACATATAAAGAATTTGCCTGAAGCCCAATATTCAGTATATAAGGAGCAACCCTCTTTGTACAAATTGAACAGGCTCCTAGATACTGCCCATGTGTAGTTTCTGTGACTTCTGTGTCCCTGCAGTAATAAACCTTTGGTCTTTGACGCCACCATCGAGAAGCCCGTGTTTCTGTTTGTTTGTGCACCGAGGCAGGTTGAACTCCGGGGTCTTCGGGTGTTATCCCTGACACCTCTGGACGGAACCAAAAAGTCCAGAACTCCAATCCAAAGAACGACCGCTGGCGGCAGATCTTTCTCCCACCTCGCCGCCAAGACCTGGAACACCCACCCCATCCAACTACGGCAGACGCAAAACCTACTGGCCTTCAGAAGACTCCTCAAGACCTGGTCTTCGAACAGCAGCAGACCCCCATGCCCCAGCACCTTGAGACCCTCACGGGTAAGTAGTGTGCTTTACAAATGATATGATTGATTGATTGATTGATTGATCTTTGTGACGTTTGACACCTGTTACATTCTTTGAAGGCACTTTATTAAGAAGCTGGCAGAACTTCTGCTTCAAAGTGCGTGATCACTTTATAAGAAATAATGGGCCCTGTAAAAATGTCAAGATAACATATATTTTTACGGGTTACCAAATTGGAAGCGATACACCAGTGCAGTGCCATATCTCACCAGGAACAGGGACATTCATTTTGGCAACAACAGTTAACCGCTAAAAATGCCAGCACACATGAACTGATTTGGGATCCCACATTAGCATATCCAACCTTCACAACAATAACTTGACTGAATTCAGCCACTAGTGTGAACTCTGGTATAGCCTTATGGAACTTAGCACACAACCCCATTATCACAAAGTGTTTTACGTGCTTCAATCAATGTTACTTCGAAATATGCCTCTAGTGTGCATAAAACCTACTGTGGTTCCCCCTTGTAGACACATTTAAAAGGTTGCTTCTTATAAACATTGCGCATGTGAAGCCCCACTCTCTTCACTTTCCTCTCTTTCCCCACAAATGCAAACTGGAGAAGTGCATGTGGTGCGAGGAGAACTGTTGGTATTGCATTGTGTCTGTAAAGCTGTTATGGCTGTCCAGCTGTTAGGAAAGTCAATGGGCAGGCAGGTGATAGCAGGTCCAGCAAGCCAAAATGGCTGTCCAATTAAGACATCTACATGGCTATCCTACTAAGACACTGATAAACTACTCCTTATATGAAAGAAGTGAATTTCCCACTTAGTGCTTGTGTATTGATAGGCGGGAATTGCCGGATGAGTGCCTGTGTCTTTCAGCAAACAGCATCACATGTCCCTTGTCCCTCCAGGAGTGAGCATGTGTGTATGACTATTTTCACTACATCTTCCAGCAACTACTGAGCAAACAGGAGTTCACTGGCTCTTTGACCAAATATATAAATTATGTAGTATTTAGAACATTGGAATGGTGGTAGCTCCATTGAAAACAATGGAGTGCTCCGGGCTTTTCATGGCTGGTATAAGTCTGGAGCTCCAACATTCCAATGTTTCTTTATTCACCGCTCTGGCTGTGAACAAAGGCTTCAGGGAGCCTGAGGGGATACCAATCCCCTCACGCTCCCATAAAGCTTTGTTAATTTTGTTAGAACATTCTGCCCTCTAGTGGCAGAATGTTCTAATAGCCTTATAGCCCTTCGTAGCTGGGCTATACTGGCTATTAAAGTCCCTCTCCCTTTTTAAAGGCCCTCGGCTTCGGCTCGGGCCTTTAACGCTGGAGAGGGCCTTTAATAGCCGGTATAGCCCTCTACGGCGGGCTATAAGGCTATAATATATTCTCTGTTTATAATGAGAAATGTAGCAAATAGATCTTGCCCCAAATTACATTTCATCGTTTGCAATTAAAATAGGAGAAGGAATAGGTAGCTGAAGCACATGGTGCAAAAGATTTTCTGACATCATAATCACAAATCATTGTTGGGTTTCCCCCAGTCCAGTTTTTGGGGAAGGACGCTTCTGATCAAAAATTATCTGTTGGTATTCACCTTAATCATTTAGCAGAAACCGCTCCCTCGCCTCCTTGTCAGACATATATTAGTGCTGTGAAAAATATTACATTTGTCAGACACTGTCAAAATAGATACTGTAGAGAGGGCAAATTTAAACTCTTGAAAGGACTTCTGAATTTCCCATGTCTGGTTACATACTTCTGGGTCGCTTTTTTAGTGCCCACTCAGTGGCGGGATTTAAGGTGGCACCAATTGCAACCACACATTCCTTAATAACCAGCCATTAACAAGGATACACGATCATGGGCTTGAGAGTTTGTTCCCTGATAAACTAGGGTGGTCTGAATATGTCTCCTTATGTTTGGATTTTCCTTTGGCCTACTTTTTAGCTAAGGTGGAAAATTGTATATAATACAGCCTTGCCATTCCTGCCAAGACTAATAAGTTAGCTTCTATAAGTGCCTTGAACCCTTTTCTTAAGTGAAGCCAGTGAACCTCTGAGAGGCTAGCATTTAAAAGATGGCAGCTACACTCCAAAGACCAAGGGGCATATTTTTCAACAGAAGGCATAATTGATCTGTGTATTGCTGACCACTCTGTATTTCGACATATTGAGTCAATCAGCATATTCCCATTTCACAGTATCTCCTGGGGACACAAACAAAGCAGCTTGCAAGCATGGCGCCTAGCCATCTCGCCTAGTTTCAGCGAAGCTTTGTCAGGATCACCTTAACCAAGGCACCAATTTTGCTGTTGTGTCTGCGTTTTAAGAAATTTGGAATGGCAGATTTTGATCCTGCTGTTCCTGCTCCACAGTGCAACATTGGGTAATTTTGGGAGAAGGAAATAATGAGACAGGGCATTGGTTGTCACTGCGCCCGTTATTCCCTTCCAGCGCCCTACACCATATTAGCACGCACAAGAGGAGCACCATTGTAGGAGGGACTACATGCATCCACTTCAGAGTGCCTCTGAATTCATTAGTATGTTTATGGTCCCATAGATATTGATGCACTGTCACTATGTGTTCGTAATGTATGGAAATTGCAATTCCACTTAACAGTCTTAAGTGGAACATAATTTCTGAGCATATGTTATAAATATGCTATACATGCACCAAAGAAATGTAAATGTGTGCTGAATGGGGTATGCTTACCTGGTCTTAATTGTGACAATAAAAGTATAAGCATGGCACCTACAAAATTCCCCAATTTTTACATGCTCTCTAGCGCCGCCCCGCAGTCGGAGTTCAGCAATTGAAAGACGCAGTCATTACAGAGTCATGGTTAATTATTATGATGCAATGTGGCATTCTTATTCAATTGTAATGCTAGAGCATGTTGGGAGATATGAACTGAACTCTGGTCACTGAATTTATCTGAACATAACAGTGGGAGACTTTGTCAATTGTGAATCCGCCATGCTACCCTCCACTCAGTGTATGAGGTTTCCATGCTCTTAACTGGGAAACTCTCTGAGTTAGTAGAGTAACTATAGGCAGCACAGCTCAGAAACTGTGAATTATAGTTGCCTCTCTCAGTTTCCGGGCTGCACTTCCTGCAGCTCGTGTAACAATCCAGAAAATGTCCGAGTTTTGTGTATGCACTTTAGAAAATGCCACGTCTTTAAAAGCACTGGCAACACCAATAGATGTAGCTCTCGTTTTGAGCCCTGACGAATACGTTTAAACACAGCCTGCACCAGTAAAACAAAACGAAAAACGATTATGGCTACATTCAATTCATCTATAAGATAAAGAATCTAACGTGCTATTCCTCATTTTACTTAGGAGATATAAATAATCCCTCACGCATTACAATGCAAGCACTCCCTAGGAGGTGGAATGGCACACTTAGCAGACAATAGCATTAGCTGAGAGAGAATCAGCAATCTGAGTGAAGCCAAAACCACTCTATGGAAGTTGTAGAGTATTGGTAACAATAGGTAATGCAGATGGATGAGCTCTGAAGCTAGATCAAAGCTCAAGCATACAGCTGAGCTCTATGCAGAGCACAAGTTCATGAGTCATGATTTTCTAAAATGTTAAAACATCTAAGGCCATATCACATAAAGGGAGCACTGTGAGCACTCAGTTAAGACACAGTTTCAGCCACAGTTTTGGCCTGACTGGTGTCTTAAGTAGCTAAAGAACCGGAGCAGTGCTATTCTATCACCTTAGAACATGGATACTCACAAACATTTTCCCAGAGGCCAAACATTTGGGCTATGGCGAGGCCGAGGGCCACATTTATGCCAGCAAGGTGGTGATCAGTAGGGGGGGTTTTAAGGTGAGCATATTGGAAGCGAAGCATGTACATCCAGTTGCTGAATTGCACAATGTGAAAGCACAAATCCTTGGATCAATCCTGGCCTCCCCACTTGAACAAATTGTGTAAACCTAGGCAACTGTTTTATTTCACATTGCCTCCTTTCTTTTCATTATCGCATATCAGATGACCTCGAAATACATCCCATCAAGATGTGTGCTGTGTAAAACCTTGTCTTGTGTTTCATTTGATAAACTATGATGTTCTCTATATATAATAGCAACCCAGGCCTATTAGGGCCAGATGTAGGTAGCCCAATACCGGTCGGTAACGGCCGAAAATACCGATTTTCGGCCGTTTCCGACCGGTATTGAGCATTTGGGATGTAGGAGACAGAAAATCGTCCGAATCAGTAAATTTACCGAATCGGTAAAGTTACCGATTCGGTAAACATTCCCAATCGGATAATTTACCGAATCGGTAAATTTACCGAATCGCAACGGTTTGAGAATCGGTAAATTTACCAAATCGGTAAATTTACTGATTCGGTAAAATACCGAATCGGTAAATAAGAAGCGGTAAAATTGAATATTGAGATGTAGGTAAGCTCTTAAATACCGAATTTGCTTGAAATTCGGTATTTAAGAGTCGGTATTTACCATGGATTGAAATCAGGTGGTAACCAGGTGCAGCCTATAAAAAAGGACCAAAAATGCAATACTTTTTTCACAATGGCGGCATTCTATGTCATTGCGAGATGGCTACGGCTACAGGAGGAAGGAGAGAGGGAATGGCAGAGACAGGAGCAGGTCTACAGACAGAGGATCACCTTGTTCATGCTCACAGAGGCAGAGATACTCCAGAGGTACAGGTTGGCCCCAGACACCATCTTGGACCTCATCAGGGACCTCCAACCACTGTTGGAGCACACTACCCCAAGGGCACACGCTATTCCACCCCCCGTGCAGGTGCTGTGCAGCCTACACCTGCTTGTGTCTGGGAGCTACCAGAGTGTGGTTGCTGCGGTAGGTGGGGTGACCCAGAGCAGCCTGTCACGCTTTTCCCACAAATTCCTTGACGCCATGTTACAGAGGATGGACCATTATATATCTTTTCCTGCAACCCATGCTGAACTGGTCCAAACAAAATCTGACTTTTACCAGATGGCGCGTTTCCCCTATATCATTGGCTGCATTGATGGCACCCACATTCCCATTTGTCCCCCTGCTGCCACCGAATACATATATAGGAATAGGAAGTCCACCCACACCATCAATGTGCAGGTGATCTGCAATGCCAAGTGCGCCATCACTGACCTTGTGTCAAAATTTCCTGGGAGTACCCACGACTCCTTCATATTTCAAAACAGCGGTATCTATGCACGGCTGACAGCAGGGGAATTTGGTGAAGGATACCTCCTAGGTAAGACACAGTGTGCGACCCCATTAACACCTATTGCAGTAAGAAGTACATGTATGCATGTGAGTAATGTATTCCCATTTCCTTTTAGGAGACAGTGCATATGCCCTCCGCTCCTTCATACTCACCCCCTACCTCAACCCCTCAACACCCAGCCAAAGGAGATATAACAGGGCCCACAAGAGCACAAGAAATGTTGTGGAGCGTACCTTTGGTATATGGAAGAGCAGGTTCAGGTGCCTGCACAAGAGTGGAGGTGCCCGGCAGTATACCCCCATCACCTGCTGTAAAATCATTGCTGCCTGTGCTATGTTGCACAACCTTGCTGTGAAGAAGGGCACTGAGGTGGAGTTGTCAGACTTTGAGGATCATGACGACGAGATTGCTATGCCTGAACCACAACCTGCTGGAGTGTCAACACCAAGTGATGGCAGATACAGACGGGAGGAGATTACACGCAACTATTTCTGAGTAAGTTATGAGACACAGACAGGTTGTGTATGGGACCAACGTATTTTAATGGTGTCACAACGTTCAAGCACTTAAGTGCAACAAAATGAACATGATACACGTTGGGACTGTATGTTCCGGGTTACTTCACCCATGACCGGTAATGTCACTTGCGCCCGCGCTTCCCTGAGCCACTAGGATGTTGTTCGACTTGTTCAGCATGCCCTGCAGCCTCAGCTTGGCGCCTGGTACTCCTCCGTTTCTCCACATTAGTGCTTGCTATGCTGCTCCGGCTACTAGTGTCATCAGCCTCTGCCACGTCCAGGGCAGGATTCTGTGCTGTGTGGGAAATCAACATTGCCTCTAGTGCACTCGACATTCTGGCCATGCCCCTGGTGACCTCAGCTGTATTCTGTATCAAAGCCTCCTGCATATTTATGCCCCTCCTGCATAGCAGGGATGTGGCAGTGGCCAAGCGATTGATGGCCGTATTGTGGGCATGGGCATGCCTGTGCCTTGTGTGTGACAGACTGTCAAGTTTGGAGCATAGCTGCGTAATTGAGTTGCTCATCTGCTGCATCCCTGCTGCAATGTCCGTATTTGTTTTGGCAACCTCTTTATTTGCCTCCACAATGTCTCTCATGCCCTTGCCCATGTCTCTTATCTGCACATTCAGGGCTCTGAGTTGGCGTTGGCAGGCTTAGATGGATTTGCCCTGCATCCTTTGAATGCGCACCATGCTCCCCTCCAGCCCACGGAACACAGCGCCATCACTACGTCCACCTGCACTGCTGGGTCTGCGTTGTCTTTTGCGAGCTGTGACTGTCTCATTTGTGGACTGCAGTGCTGCTGAACTCACATCTACGGTGACTTGAGCCTCCCCCTCACCCTCTGCTGCCTCCATTACTGGTAGTGTGGCCACAACACCCCTCCTGGCTGGTGGGGTTGCAGGAGTGGACTGGAGCAGTGATGGTGAAGTTTCTGGTGAGAATACCAAGGGAGGGGATTGGGAAAGCTGTGGGGAGTGCAGCAACTCTGAGGTCTGTACAGTGTCATCTTCAAGGGAGATGCCAGTCGTGTCACCTTCCTCCTGTGAGGCTTGCACTTGGCTTGGACCTGCTTCCTCACTCTCCTCCCTCGCTGGTGCAGTCCCTTCTGTGTCAGTGGGTCGACTGCCTGATTTAGCCCCTAGGTATTAATAAGCGTATATCAACTGAGTGCTACTGTGTCACAGTCACTACAATAAATGCTTTACACATTTTACTTTCATTTATCTGCATACTTTCACTAACTTGCTGATGTCTGCGCTGTTACACATGGTCTTACATTTGCTGACTACATTTCCCATAATGCATTGCTCCTGTGTAGTGATAGCAGTACTGGACTGGGGTTTGCTTGTCCACAAAGGGTAAAGGGAAGCAGGTTGGTATGGGGTGTAATGCAGCGCATGCGTCTTACCTTTTTTTGTTACAGCTCTGGCTGAGCTGTCCACATCTCCCAGTCCGCAGACACTGTCTGCCTCAATGGTTGAGGCCACCAACTCCTCCAGGTCAGTCAGGGGGGGCGCTGGGTTCCTGCCTCCACCGGTTACGCCAGCCTGCTTGTGGATTTCAGCCATTTTTTTCTTGGTGAGGCTCCTGAGGTCATAGAATCTTTTTTTGAGATCCTCAGTATTCCTGGGTGTGACTCCCACAGCATTCACTTTTTCAACAATTGCCAGCCAGATTTTTCTTTTGGCAGACTCGGGAACAGTGAGGGAGTGCCTGCCAAAATGTTTGTTGTGCACCCTCACTATCTCCTCCACGAGTACCTGCAGCTCCATGCTGCTGAACTTTATTTTCCTCTTTTTTCTGCCTTCTGGCTTTCACTGCTGCTTTGTTACTATTGCCCCGCGCCTGTTTCTCACTGATAAGACTTTCCTAATAGATTGGTCCCTGATTGCATGGCGATGCACCAGGGACTGGTTGATCTTGATAATCAGTACCGCGAAAAAGACAGCAGATGCCATTCTGATTGAAATCCAACTTCTAGAAGGGCAAATCAAAGCTACAATCACTCCTGCTTTAGACAAGAAACAACATGATGAGTCGGATAAAAGCAATAAAGAGTTTCACGACTCTATTTTGCAGTCAAAAATAGGTAAAGTTCAAGAAGGACGTGGCTAAGTTCCAACTTGAGAGGGTGTATCCGTACACTAGCAATACATATACTCCACCTGAGTTTAGAAAAAATGGGAGGGCTTTTGGCTCTAATTACTCAGGCTCCAGTACTGACTCAGGCAGTGATTCTGATCTAGCTGGCCCGTCATCGCATATGGGTAGAGGACAAGTGCGTCCCAACCGGTATCAGAGCTATATAGGCCAACAGAATCCCTAGTCACAACCTTGGTCGCCACCCGCCCCGTGGGGACATCCTGGAAATTTCCAATATCCTTTCCAACCACCAATGGGCCCTTTCTCTGGTTACCCAAATGACAACAATCAACCTTTTTTAGGGTTTGGTCAGCGGCGAACCAGAGGCAAACGAAGAAACACACAGCCGCAGGTCCATTGGGAGGAGTCAACAGGTCCACACACAGGGACGCGGAGCCGGACGAGAGGGAACCCCCGGTAGAAAAGGCACACACCGAACCTAGTTTGGTAGTGAATCTTAGTAGCAAAATTCTCTCTACCTTAGAAGAGGTGGTTCTCAATAAAGGTCTAGGCTTTGTCATCACTGACAATGGCGATCCTTTCAAACTCCATGTAGAACTTGCCCAGTTCTTTCGCAAACTACGTCTACATTACTTTTTTAGAGACAAAGTGAGCGATGAGAACCTCATGACTGATACGAATACGGGACTTAGGACCAAATCTTCCTTCCTCCCTCCAGCACACTCTGTACCACCTCAAGTGGCGACCTTTGAAAAGGCCGTGAAGGACGATGTGGAGAAACTCTGGCACACGAGAAGTAACACCTTCAAAAATCTTTCAAGACTTGAAGAAGAAGCTTTACAACAACTAGCGAGAGATCCCCTTATTACTATCAAACCCGCTGACAAAGGGGGCTCGATTGTTATTCAAGATACTGAGGTTTATAGGAATGAATGCTTGCGACAGCTGAGCAACACCAACTGTTACATTCCTTTAAAGGAGGATCCTACAGACAGATTGACAACTGAAATTAAATACATGATTGATGAAGCTTTGAGTGAAGGCTGGATCACCAATCAAGAGGCTCTGTTCTTACAAGCACAGAATCCCACTGTGCCTTCCTTCTACACTTTACCCAAGGTCCATAAAGTCCAGAGACCACCACCTGGCAGACCTATAATATTCGGGCAAGGTTCCCTTCTGGAGCCTTTGTCGGCATTCGTGGACTTTTTCCTGAGACCCTTGGTTCAGACAATGCCCACATACCTCAAGGATACGAAGGATGTGTTACGAGTAATCCCTGAGATCGACTTTGATGAAGCAACAGACCATCTTGTTTCATTCGATGTCGAATCTCTTTACACCTCCATCCCTCAGGATGAAACCCTCGATACCATCACATCCATCCTAGAAGGTACAAATTTGGAATAAATCACGCCTATCTCATTTAGCATGGCATTAGCTATATTGCCATGAAAGAAAACTTCTTCATGTTTGAAAACACCATCTATTTACAGACATCAGGTACCAGCATGGGAAGCATTTTTGCACCCCGTCTGGCGAACCTATATGTTCATTCTTTTGAACAAGAGCATGTCCTGACTTCCACCAACCCATTTTTTCCTCACATCCGTTGGTGGAAGCGGTATATAGATGATATTCTCGTGGTATGGCGAGGCGACACGGGATCTATTCTGGCTTTCCATCAGTGGTTGAATTCCAGAAATGAGTTCCTTAAATTTACTGTGGAGAGTAGTAAAGAAAGAATCTCTTTTCTGGATTTATCGATTTATGTAACCCCGTCAGGTTTACAAACTGAATTGTTTAGGAAATCCATGGCAAGGAACTCTCTGCTATTGTATGATAGTCAACATCCCAAAGCCTTGAAGGATAATTTGCCCTATGGGCAATTCCTCCGGGTTCGGCGGAATTGCTCCACACTGGAAACCTTCAATAAACATGCTGAGGGTCTATCCTACCAATTAAGAGCCAGACATTATCCGAAACGTTGATCAAACGCTCATTAAAATGGGCGGCCAACAATCACTGTGAGGCTCTTTTGGAGATAGCCCCACCGAAGGCTCCCCTTGAAGGACTCACTTTTGTAGGTACGTTTAATACTAAATCTAACCAAGTGCAACGGATCGTAAGACATCATTGGCGAGTGCTCAACTGTTCCAATGACAAAATAGATCCACCTCTGTTCGCCTTCAAAAGGTCGAGTAACCTACGGGACCGGCTGATACATACCCGTCCACAAGAGAAACCAAGGCGGGTTGTAGGTACTCTATGGGATCTAGCGGCAGTGACTGGCCATCATCCGTGTGGTAACTGCTCTATGTGTCCCCAGACTTCGAAATCCACACAGATAGACATAGGGACGGACCGCCCATGGATTCAGAAAAATTTCTCGAACTGCAATAGCTCGCAGGTTATCTACCTACTGACATACCCTTGTGCTAAGAAATACATAGGCATGACAACTAAGAAGGTCCGCACCAGAATGCTGGAGCACAAAAGTGCTTTCAGGTGCAAGAGAAGTGTTTCGAAATTAACCAAACATTTCATAGAACTAAACCATTGCGAAACTGATTTCACATGGACGGTTCTAGAAAAACCCTTTATACCCTCATATATTGGGGATGTTACCAGATATCTCTTTACCAAAGAGCAGAGATGGATTTATAAACTATCGACAGACACCTGGGGGCTGAATGATGAAATTCCGTGGACGACGCTCTGAGACTATTACTTACTGTGAATGTAAGGTCCTGAGCCTTTGGTTAGGCATTGAACACCAACTTTGACTCGACGAGGTCTATGACTGACGAGAGTTCTCTTGATAAGTTCCCAATTCACTGACAAGACAATATACTAATACCAGTGTTGGGTGGTACACTACACCATAGCAGTCCTATAGCTTATCTGGGGGACTCTGCTGTGATGTGGGAGAGCTTTTGTGGAAGGCCATAGCCCTATGAACCAGAATCGGTTTAGGGTGTTATCTATACCTTTCCGAATGACTCTCATACCCATTCAGTATATACATTATCTTATCATTACCACAGCAGAATACACTACTTAGGTCTGTATTTCGAACGATACAACACTACAGCATCGCGTTCTGGAACTCTGGGGATGTAATCTCGTTTTAATAAGTGTGGTTACACACGATGATTAGTTTTTCTTTAGCAGCTCTACAAGTGAGGGATTTGCACTTTTTGGAGCATATACGGTACAAGAGTTTACATTAACCTACATGTCATGCGGTAGGTGTGAATGATATCCTATCGTTACTAAACCTTATCACGATGGTATCCTAGCGCTAATTCGTGCCACATTACCAGACTTTATCCCACTACATTACCGCTCGATATCTATTCCATTTCCTTTGTTGTGATTACACGCGATGATTAGTTGTTTGCAATGCTTCTGAGAGTGAGAGACTTGTCCCTCCCCTGTACTTTGAGAAATAGAGGACATTATGTGTTATATATCATTTCACTCTCAGTGGTTGGTATTAGTTTAAGATTCTGAATAGCAAAGACTACTGTGAAGTCTCGGATGACGTCACTTTGTAGTTTTACTACAGGCTGTGTCGAAGTCTCGCCGTCTATCGCGAGACCTCGCGAGTGCAGGGAACTGGGTTGAACTGAGCAATGGACGACTCCGGTTACCACATCTTTACTCTGAGTAAGTTTATTGCTCGAGTTAACCGATTTTTGGTTTGTTTGAACTACTAACATGGCGTTTTTTTGCGTGGGTACTGCCCCGATTGGCTAGGGGCTCGGCCCTCACATTTATAAAATAGTTCTGCTTTCCTCTCCGCGTTGCCTCCCCCAGACTTAGGATCAGTCTGAGGCAACGACGGAGAGGTAGGGAGCTTATTGTTTGCCATCTCTGATAGGCACGAGTGAATAGCTGGAGTAATTATACTTGAGTGCCTGCCTCTGAGTGAGGGGTGGGTGAGCTCTTTGCTAGTGAGCTGTTAGGAGATATGGGAAGTTCAGCAAAGGGAGAGGTGGCAGAGATTTGTTTGAACTAAGAAGGTCAATCTTCTGGTTTTTGGATCTAGCACCCTCTTTTTTCCTTGCCTTTTTAGCGCGTGGCCTCCTCTACCCTGAGCTTGGTCCAGGTGAGGTGAGGTCCGATCCCCTGTTACTATGGGTGAGTTGAATACATTTTAAATTCTTTTTCATGTTAATATGTTCAACGCTTTGACGTCACTGTTTGCTTTTGTAGGTGAACATCACACCAAGTGACATGGAGGAATAGTCATGTATATCCTTTATGGTTTTTCATTTATTGCTTTTGGTTTATTGATTTATATGTACTATACATTTGCAGTTGCAACAACTATTTAGAACAGAGGCCCTGAAGAAAGCCTTAGGAGTTTTTCCCCGTTTGGCAGAAACATGTCGGCCCCGCAGCAGCTATTTGTTTGAACTGCTATGATTGCGCTGTTCTTGGTTTTAATCTGAAAGAGACTGATAGCCATTAAAGTTTACCTCGCTGTCTTTCTCTATTCATTTTTACTCTCACATATTTCTTTTTGCACTGCACTAGTTCCCACTTAATGATCAAACATATGGTCTACGAGCAACTCGGGGGCTACAACCCTGTCTCTTATGGAGGGTATGGATCCTGTCTCAATGATCTAGAGACTTACCAGCCCTACCTTTGGATGACCAAATGATAGTATTGATCATTAACAAGACTTTGATGGGAATCCATCTCTGGACATTGGGTTACACCTACGGTTGCTAGTGGCTATGTGCGTTGGTACATGAACATCTTGCTAATGTTTGTAAGGATTTTTCCTCTGCACCTAAGCACCGGGCATTGGTTTTATCACTTGGTAGGATTAATAATTTTTGTTCCTATTAGACTCCCAGGTTTTCTTAGTTATTCATGTTAGTTGGTAGGGGACATAGCCTGGCTGGGTCTTTAAACTTCCCTGAGACCCTCTTACCCTGGATGTTATATGATGTTTCACTGCTGCTTGCCATTTTTCAGTTGGTAAAGTTTCAAAAAAACTCTCCCTGCTGCTCCGTGTTTCTGCTCAGCTCTGACTGCCTCTCCAGAACCTTCTAATTAGTTGCAGCTGCCTGGGTAGCCACTTCCTGGTAGGGAGGGGGAGGGTGGTAGCACCTGATTGGCTGTTTTCTTAAGTTTCACTTTTGCTTGCTTTCCGGTCGGAATTTACTGAATCGGTATTTACCGGTTCGGTATTTACCGATTTGGTATTTCCTATTCATTCCTATGGGCCTTTTGGCCCATAGGAATGAATAGGAAATACCGATTCGGTAAATAACGAATCGGTAAATACCGATTCGGTAAATTCCGAAAGTCCGATTCCGAATTTTACCGAATCTGTAAAAAATAACGATTTTTAATCTACATCTCATTTACCGATTCATGAATACCGAATCGGTAAAATTCGGTATTTAAGAATCGGTAAATGATATTTACCTACATCTGGCCCAAAGTTCCCTATTGACATTGTTTTCAGGCTGGAGGGAAGCATGAATGTTTCTAAATTCATGCTTGAAAAGTGTCACGATAAAAAAATACTTCTAAATGTACTGATGTAATCTGATGTACTACAATCAAGTCTTACATTTTGAACACACTTTATCATACTTGTACATGCTTGGTGCAAGATGTTTTTTATAAATAAAAGTGTTCCTAAAGTCAAGTGGTGCAGGACAGCTTAGTTACATCATTCCTTTAACTTCAGTTAACCTGTAAATAAGTGCGTGTCCATTTATTTAACATTTTACTGAATGCTAGCTAGTGTCAGGTAAGCAGCAGCCTGTTGCGGCTCTTGACCCGGGGCCACATGTAAAGGTCAGGAGGGCTGCAAGCCACCCCAGATGTACTTTGAGTATCACTGCCTTACACAACATTGTTAAATTGTTCCGTGTCACAGGAATGTACACGACATTTGCTGCCTTTGGCTGGAAATTCTGCAATTTTTTTTGACATATCTAAAGAAAATAAATGGCCATAACACAATACCATACACAGAGCAACATTAAAACATAAAAGGATGGCACAACAAATAGTCAAAACCACGCAAGACACCATACAACACAAAATCATATTGCAATATTATACTGTGAATAACAAAGCAGCACAAACAATGTACACATCACTGCTGCAACAATATTCCACACAGCACATTTGCAGCATGTTTTGTATCACATACTACCACTTTCAGAATACTGTTTTTATAGTGCCACTGTTAGAAATTGGGTTCTTGGTTGACTGGGGTGTGAGCCATGGTCAAGTAGCAACCATGATCATAGTCAACGTAAGGCACAAGCTAACCCTAAATTAACCTGTACTCACCCTCTGGTAGCTTAACACAGAGCAGTCAGGCTTACCTTGAAGGCAATGGGTAAAGTAGTTGTGCAACAGTAAAACAGTAAAAACACCACACAAAAATATCCCAGACCAGGTTTGAGAAAATAGAGTAAGTTGAGGCCGACAGCGATGGAGTGTGGTCAATAGGGACAAGCTTAAGCCCGCTGAACAATGTACCGTAAATACTGGTTGTGTGGATCCAAGGTGAGGAAACGGCATGCAGCCGAAGCAATGAGTCATTTCTGAAATGCAGCAGGAGCTTGTGATACAAATTCAGGGCATCAAGGATGCAGCATGCAACTGAGGCTTTGTGTCCTTTCCGATGAGCCGTTAGGCTGCAATGCAGAGTGCGTCATCATCATAGAGCTGTTATTGAGGAGGGATGAAAGGACCTGGGTCAGAGGCATGCTGTGCCAGCAGCAATTCCAAAGATGCGAGGGTGATGCAGGCCTAGTACCCTGGATCCAGTCCATGCAACAGCAGCGATTTGTCGGTTCTGCTTGAGGATGCTCTGCTCAGCAGAGAAGATGCATCAGTTCTGCTGGTAATCAGCTTAGGCCAACCTCCAAGGGTCCAGGCCTAGGATGGCACCACTTGGCAGGGTAACCTCACAGCTGGCAGAGTCCAGGAGCAGATGCATGGTGATTGGAAGCTTGTTATGCCCCAGATACTTCAGATCAGGCCAGTCAACTAGTCTTTGGAGTCTCTCTGCGTTCAAGTGATGCAGCTCCAGTCCGTCTCATCCAGGAAATAGGGCAGCAGGTAAAAGGTGAGCAAAGTAGGTGTCCAGCAGAGTAGCAGTCCAGCAGAGAGGCACTCCTTTCAGAAGCACGTCAGTCCTTCTTCCTGGTGCAACATCCATGGGTCCAGAAGTGTACTGAAGTGGTCGTGTCTGAGGTCCCGTACTTATGCCCTGTGGTGCTTTTAAAGTGGGCGAGACATCAAAGCCAATCCTTTGAAGTTCACAGATACCCTGTCCTGCCAGCCTGGCTCCACACTAACCACAGGGGGAAGGCAGTCCTTTGTGTGGGGACTAGACACAGCCTATTCAGGTGTAAGTGAGGTTGGGTCCAGCTCCTCCTTCCCTTCCTGGCAGGATAGCCCACTCAGTCACACCTAAGCTCCCATTGTGTGTTGCTGTCTAGGTGTAATACACAAAGCCCAACTGCCAACTACACCCAGTCATGTGACCAGAGACAAGCTGTAGGCACCAAATGACTAAAGCAAAAAAAAAAATGCCAACTTTCTAAAAGTTAACACACCAAACATGGGCTCTAGCTACCTGATTATAGTGATTATAATTTAACAAGCAGGGCTAATAATTACATTTTTGTGGTCCTTGTGTGCTCTTCACATTTTCTTCTTCAATCTGTTCAATAAGTGTTACAGGATTTTTCTGTCATTAAAAAAACACCTTCTTTGAATTGTACACCAACAGTTTGATCCGTCGACACTGAACGCGAAGCAAGCTTCCTGTCGAAGGAAACAACGAATAGGTCAAGCAGTGATTAAAATCATAAATCGAAATCCAAAACACGAGATTAACGAAGTAACCACTTGGGCGCAAGGAAGTCATTTTGAAGTGAAATGAAGATACATTGAACAACAGAAATATTAAGAACTGATCCAGTCTTTGTCCTGAGGAGAACCCCAGAATAGTAAAGGGGGTACGAATCGCATAGGCATGGGCTATTGGGAAATAAGCCAGCAGAAAATCTACTAGCTAGTGAAAGCATCGATAGATTGTCTATTCCACTACATATAAACAACAGGGGGGAGGAGGGCCAAAGGGGATGTTTAAAGACCCATCACTGCTACGACCCCTTAATTTAAACAGTAAACAAACATAGAGTAGCAATGGGTCATAAACTAACCATCTCTAAAATATGTGTCTGGAGAACGTAGCACTCACCTAATGAGACCTATCCTCAGAACTATGTGAAAATACGCTGTCTGAGTATGGGGTATCTTTCTAGTGTGGAAAAATACCCTTCAGTTGCCGATCCTTGACGCCCTGTTCATCATCTGGGTTCTTCCATGCCAGGAAGATAGGTTTTTTATATAACCACTGGAGACAAAACCGTTGTCAATGCAGTGGAACCCTAAAGATATCAACTGGTATCAGGGTGTAAATGGACAACTGTAGAGCAGTGCATGTGAAAAGTGAAAAAGAAAAAGTGAACTGTGAATAGGACGGATAAAATTGGGTCGTAGAAAGGATAGAAGCTTTATTAACACCTTAATACTCCCAAATAATTAAAATGCGTGCAATAATAGTGGTTTCAGCAAATAGCCACTAATGCAAATGAGTGGTCGACATGTTTCTGCAGACTTAGTTGGAGCCTAGAAGGTATCCTGCTGCTTTCTTCAGGACCATAATCGCGACTGCTCAGAAAAAGGTGTAAAAAAAGGAAAACTATCACCTGGGAATATGGAGCCCCGCGCTTCCGGTCGGTACTCCGGACGTCCTTCTGGGCTCCCCGAGACAGCCCAGAAGGACGTCCGGAGTACCGACCGGAAGTGCGGGGCTCCATATACCTGCGCTGTGGCCAGGTGGGGTGGAGCATTGCTCTCCCCTGAATGAGAGGAGAATGAAGATCTACTGAAATACCCAGGTGATAGTTTTCCTTTTTTTACACCTTTTTCTGAGCAGTCACGATTATGGTCCTGAAGAAAGCAGCAGGATACCTTCTAGGCTCCAACTAAGTCTGCAGAAACATGTTGACCACTCATTTGCATTAGTGGCCATTTGCTGAAACCACTATTATCGCACGCATTTTAATTATTTGGGAGTATTAAGGTGTTAATAAAGCTTCTATCCTTTCTACGACCCAATTTTATCCGTCCTATTCACAGTTCACTTTTTCTTTTTCACTTTTCACATGCACTGCTCTACAGTTGTCCATTTACACCCTGATACCAGTTGATATCTTTAGGGTTCCACTGTAATGACAATGGTTTTGTCTCCAGTGGTTATATAAAAAACCTATCTTCCTGGCATGGAAGAACCCAGATGATTTACAGGGCGTCAAGGATCGGCAACTGATGGGTATTTTTCCACACTAGAAAGATACCCCATACTCAGACAGCGTATTTTCACATAGTTCTGAGGATAGGTCTCATCAGGTGAGTGCTACGTTCTCCAGACACATATTTTAGAGATGGTTAGTTTATGACCCATTGCTACTCTATGTTTGTTTACTATTCCACTACATTTTATTAATAATCAGTGGCCCCAAAGAGCAATCATCAGCAGGAGGCAACATTTTGAACAAATTATTAAACCTCTACTGAGGTACTTTATAAACAAAATACTGATGTGAAGAGTTCTCAAGATCAGTATTTAAGTTTGAGCACTAATCTTTTTTCTTCTTTGTGGTACTTCATTTTTTAATTGGTCGCGGTATAAAATGTTTTATGGTTATAACAGTTCTGTTAAGTATGAACACATCAAAGAAGGTGGTCCTTTAATGACAGAAATTAAACCAGTAACGTTTATTGAAAAGATTGAAGAAGAATATGTGAATAAGATACAAGGACCAAACAATTAAATTCTTGGCCCTGCTTGTTTAATTATCATCACTATAATCAGGGGGCGGAGCCCATGGTTGGTTTACAAATTTGAGAGGACCACTATAGTTGTCTAGAAGGGCCCAACCCCTTTAAATACTTCAACTTTCTAAAAGTGGCATTTTCATAATTGTAATTTAAAATCTAACTCCACCATAGGATTTTAAATTAGGACTCCAGAGACACCAAATATAAACCAGTTATAACTTTCATTTAAAATTACGCCTATAAAAAGTAATAAGGTAATCCCAAAGTTATCCTATGGGAGATATATGTCTTGCAGTAGCAAAAAACAAATGTAAGAGTTTTTGACTACCACAATAGGTAAAACTTAAAAGCACCTGTACAGCTTCTTAAGTACACTGCACCCTTCCTGTGGGCTCTCTGAGACCTACCTTAGGGTGACTTAGGTGTATTAAAAAGGAAGGTTTGGGCCTGGGAAAAGGTTTATCTTGCCAGGTCAACATGGCAGTTTAAGCAGCACACACATGCTCTGCAATGGCAGGCCTGAGACATGTTTAAAGTGCTACTTAAGTGGGTAGAACAATCAGTGTGACAGGCTCGCTAGTAGAAATTATTTACAAGCCCTGGGTACATATAGTGCACTTTACTAGGGACTTATAAGTGAATTAAATATGCCAATTGGGGGATATGCCAAGTCTACCATGTTGTAAGGAGAGAGTACTTTAGCACTGGTGAGCAGTGGTAAAGTACACAGACTCCTAAAGCCAGCAAAAATGATTTCAGCAAAAAGGAGAGGAGGAAGGCAAATCGTCTGCGGATGTCTCTGCAGAAAGAGCCATTTCTAACAGCCGCATTATAGACTGTCTGTAGCAAACACTGCCTCAACTTACCAGTAAGGACATGAAATTACTCCAGTCAAATTTAGTATGTTTTCTGGCCCCATGTATAATAACAGCACACGCTGAACTTAATTTTTAACTATTTTTCTTGTACAGCACAGTTCATATTGATAAAGTATTTTATGTCAACATTTTGGTGAGCTTCACACTAGAGTGCATATGTGTTACCATCTTAAACTGATCTGCATGAAAACATAACATAAAAATGCCATTTGTGTATGCTTTTTCCGATTACAAAATCAAATATTTTCTTGTTTTATAATTCCCTTTACAGACTTTAAGTGGGATCATATTTATTTAATTTTTTAGAACTCTTGCAGTCAGGTTATAGTGTATTTTGCATGTTTTGTCATTTGTATGCAATTTGTGTTCAGCTCCTTGCTCATAATCTAGGTTATAAATAGTGTGTCTGTGATTTGCCATTTGCATACAGGCATGCCCTTTTCAAGTTCACCTTTTAATATGCTAATATGTTTGTTTCAGAGAACGAGTGAAATGAAGAGAATCTTTTGCTGCTTGGTCGGGTAACAGGTCGACATCTTGTGTAGGACTCCTGATTTCTGTACTCGAAATTGCAAATTAAGTGTGACAAAATGTCAGTGAAATTATAAATAGCAATGAGGGTCATGTGATGTTTGCTTTGAGCTTTTTTTCTGTGTTGACAAACGCATTGAAGTAAAATGGGTACAACCTCTGATTTTTCCCACAACATGGGAGTATATTATGCTGTTTATGGCTATTTTTATCTTTGATGATCCGAGCTGAGCAACTGGCAGTACATTTATATAGTATATACCTATAGCTTTGACTGCACTCACTTAAAATCTTGGCAAATACCGGATCCAGTTTCCAGGGATGTTCATGCATGTTTAACTTTATCAGAGGAATAACTAACTAGCATTTGCAATGCAATAGGCCTCGCAATTGCTAAATTTGGACCTTTTGGCATTGTGAATGACAATGCCATTTATTTATGTGTTTAAAAAACACTGGCAAAAATAAGAAGGTGTTGTTATTTACAATATAAATAGGTCAAAGTTTCTAAAATGCGAGACCTATTGCATTGCAAACGCTTGTTATTGTTAAGGTTCTCTCACGCATGCAGGCAGTGTGGGCAAAGGGGTGCCAGCCCACCTGCACAAGATGATGCATCACAGCAAGGTAAACATTGATAGGCTAACATGGGGGGCACCACGAGGAAATATATGCAAGGCGTAATTGAACCCTTTATATATGCCACTTACTCTCTGAGCTTTGAAAGCACTGATAAACGCTCTGATACACACACACAAATACACAAAAACACACACATAGGTTTACTATACTAAATTCCGCATATAAATATAATATGACGATGTATAAATCATCTAGTATACATCTTCAATGTACACAGATGTGGAGATAAGAATAGTAACTCTGTGCTTATCCTTATATATTTATTTTTGCGGCATTTCTGTTGCCAAGATTCTGGCTACTATATTTTTGTAGCAGGGCAATTTTGTGCTCGATATGTTGCTGTGGCAAGATGCCAGCTCCTTGAAGTACTCTGGGAGGCACTAAGGTCTGGTGTTGACCTCCCACTAGGTAGAGGAGCCTTACACAAGAGAGGGTGCCTGACCGAGAATGGCCGCGGATTCAGCAGATATGATTGAAAGTCAAATAATACTGGATCGGAATTAAACCTCATTGTTTTAAAACAGCTGAATACATACTCTCCCGTGCTTTTCTAAAGCCGACATCGGCACGATGCCAGTATCGACGCAGCGGCATTAGCATGTGTGCCTGCCTAGTGTCCTGAATTTAAAGACAAGCAGCATTAGCGTAAGTGCCTTCCCGAAGTTGAAGATGGTGCCATCGCCGTGTATCTCTGCCTGTGGCTCAATTGGAAAATAACCGCCATTGAAGTGTGTGCCTGTCTGTGGCATCAGTGCGTCTACCCGCAATCACAAGGACTTATATCCGATTTATATCCACCTTAATGCATCAAAGTGGAGATAGATTTAACACCCCATTCACAAGCTGGTGCAAACTGCAGACGTTGACAATATTCCCGCGATAACTGTCCCAAAATGTATCTCCACAGTGGACACCACCAACTAATCTTAATGAGATGCAGAGTAGGCGTTCCTGTGCAAAAGCAGAAGAAAAAACCACAACACCACTTTCACAACGAACTCCCAGATCTGCGATGCGAACCAAAAACAGGCGATAAGCTGCTGTAGCAGCAGGGAATTAACACCTGCTTTTTGCTGATGTTAAGCAGGATGACTACCTGCAGCATAAAAAGGAGCCCAGACAAGAGCCACACCTGAAGACACACAGATGCCATGGAGACAATGGTCATGCAACGCTGATGCCCATGAGGGCCACAACACTCACAGCAACCACCCCAGGCTCGCCACCAACACCAGAAACACCAGAGGCAGCATACACAAAGACAGCACATTGGCCTGGACTCATGATCCAGGCACGGACAACCAACATGGGTTGGCACTGACTTGTTGGTGATGGACTCCCCCGAGGTGGACATGGGCGCTTTCCTATGTTCCTCATTCAGGCATGCTGCTGCATTGGTTTGCATATAGTGGCTCTTCTCTTGGATGTACTGACACGCACTTGTTGATAAAGTTTCCGCACTTTTACTTCTCTCCAACTGTGTTGTGCCTTGATTTGTATGCCAATGTGTGTGTCACAGACTCTCTGGCTCCCTGCCATACGTGCATTGCTACCCCATCAGGACTGTGGGTTAGTACTTGTGCATTATCATGTCCCTGTTTCGTGCTTTGCCTGATGTGTATGGCCGTTTACGGGCCACAGGCGGTGCATTTATGTCCTGTGCTTAGTTGTGCAAATGTTGATGTTTGTACCAAATTGTGTTCGTTTTAGGGGTGCTCTGTTTCCTATGTGTGTGTGCTGCATTGTGTGTGAGATGTCCCTTCAGCTCTGATATGGCTCACCCTTCTCCCTTCAGGCAGTGTGGTTTTCACTTCTGTGCTTGTTCAGTGTGATATCGCCGGGTTATGTGACTTGTGCTCTTGGTTGGTGTTGTTACTCTTGGGCATGGTTTGTCTGCAGTTGTGCTGTGCCTAATTGTGCAATTGTGCCATTCTGCCCATCTCCCCCGTGCCCCAAGTCCCTGCTGGTTCCTCTCCCTGTTTCTGTTTTGTTTGTTGTTTTGGGCAGTTTCCAGTCCCCGAGTCCTGCCCCATCTCCAGAGTGATGTGGTGGACATCATTTCCTCCATGTCATCCAGCACCTGGTGTGGCACTGAACTCACACCTTCGGTGTGCATTGCTGCCTTCATGTTGTTGGCGTGTTTTTGCTTGTTTGTGCGTTTTGCATCATTACGGATGTTCTGTTTTTCTTCCATTATCATCCTCCGCTCTCAGGCTGCATTCACCTTGTCCAAGATGGCCTGCCATGCACAATGTGTTGTTGCCAATAGGGCTAGTGGGGTTGTACACTGGCTCAGGTTGCCTCCGTTGTGCTTGGCTGTTGTTTTCTGTTTGGGTTGTCTTTCTTTTTCAGGCTTTTGTTGTGATTATTCCTGCCTGTCATGTGTGACGCGGGCCTGGCGGTGCTTATCCCTGCTTTCCTCATCGCGCATTGGCTCATCGCACTTTTTTTGTGTTGTGGTTTGTGTTTTTATCTCCGTCGAGGTGGTTGTATCGCAGACACTGGATGCGGTTTCGGCAGACTATCGCATGGTACCGCCGTGTTGTGAATTCCAATTTGACACAGGGTTATTTTTCCGCGATAGGCTGCAATGTGTAAAGTTGCATTAACATTTTTGGGAGATGTTTAGCATACGTTTTTGTGAATATAACCCTCAGTCCCTGTATTATGATGATTTTTTAATCTAATACACAGTCCTACTAAATTCGTAGGAACCGTATAACAAGAGTAATCCATGTGTCAAGCTCTAAATCAATCAGGCTTTAGTTTTATCTAAAGCTTTATAAAGCACTTCTTCCATGAATGACCATCACAAATAATAAAGTGTTGCTATTGGCTACTTTACCGAACTTAAACAATAAAATGGCACATGTAAAGCGCTCTGATATCCTTCGGGATCAAGTTTGCGCTATATAAAACTTTACAAATAAAATAAATATAGTGATCTGCAGATAAAAATATACTTCAGTGCAAGCAGTTAACTCATTAAGCCTTCCAGACAACAACACTGTGTAAAGGTTATTTTGCTGGCATTGTGCAGTGATTCAGCATAACCATAAAGTAGTGGCTTCAGGCAGCATATCACCCCTTATGTTTAGGTAAGTGCAGTTTATTAAATTGATTTTGATATCTGCTAGAGATGAACAAATAAATTCACAATGTCAATCATCTCATCCTGTTACATCAAATATTCAACTCATATATCTAAAACAAATTTGAAGTAGTTGTAATTCATAGGAGGGAAAGTGATCCCTTATAACCGATAAAGCTTGTTTAAAAATTTCAAAGTTATATCTGAGAAACATAGGCCGCTGAAACTGGATTAACATCACGTACGCATGCAAAGATGTTGAGGTAACTATTGCATTTATCTTGATGAATGTTATAGAGTGTGTTCCCTGTTCTAATCAATTCTTCCTTAAGTAGATCGACGATATTCACGTTTCTGCTTACTGTATGCAAGAGCCTTTCGGATCAAGCATTATGCAGTGAATTATTATAAATTGGCTCTTTTTATAATGCAATGAATGCTGTGATATTTTGGATCTGTGCAATCTATCACGTCCCAAAGAATTCCACCCGCTTCGAGACAAAAAAAGAACTACATCTATGGTTTCGATTGGCATTTATAAATATTAACACATTTTAGTACGGCTTCAAAACTTTTAGAATTACCAATAGAGTATTTATACAGACATAATTGGTACTAAGATTAAAGTAATAATAAAAAAAAAAACAGTAGTAACTACTGACTTTAAAGAAGTTAGATTTGGAATACATGTGTAAAGGAATGGAAATTGCAGAATTATTTATTAATATTACATGACCATTCTATTTGTTGATTTTCCACTCATTTTAGGACCTAGGGCTTTCTGTTACAGTGTAATATTGGAACAGAGGGCACATCTTTAGATGTTTCTTTGTGTCATTTATGGATGTCTGGGCAACAAAATGTAATACATGTTATGTTATGATAACAGCTATACGATTTGACTCTGTGGATGTGGTGTTTGGAGACGAATTGTGAATTTTTGGTTAGACCACTTTTTGGATTCATTTTTATTCACACATCTACGAAACTTTCAAAGATACGAAATGTACATTGATAGCGATCGTTGGCCCGAACTTCGAAAGAACTTTTTGAACGTTATATTATCATAATGGTTAAGCTTCTGAATTGCTGCAACAGAGAAGTGGATCTCAAAGTTTGGGGGCCTCATTTATGAGGCCGTGCGTCACTTTTACGCCGCCGGCGCGTCACTTTTTGTGACGCACCATCAGCGTAAAAAATGTGCCTTGTTGCACCATATTTACAAAGTGACGCATCGAGGTAGATGCGTCACTTTGTAAACCCCTGCGCTACATTATACCTACGCCAGGTATAATGCATGCAGCGGGGGGCGTTCTGACGCAAGAAAGGGTCATAGAAGTGACGCAGTGAAATCTATAAGATTTCACTGCGCCACTTCTAGGACACAAATGCGTCAATCTCTTACGCCTGCCTCACAGCAGGCGTAAGACTGACGCAGGCCCTTTCACATGGGGCTTGCCCCATGTGAAAGGACACATTGCTGGAGTTGCGTCACTTTTGCTCCATACAGATACGTTAGAAATACTGACGTATCTGTAACTCCTTGCGCCATGATACGTCATACTGTAAATATGACGCATCATTGGTGTCACAAGGAGGGCGCAGTGAAAAGTGACGCATCGCTATTTTCGCGCAGCGATGCATCACTTTTCACAAATGAGGCCCTGGATCTTTCTTGATACTTATAGCATGTGGGCTCAATACAGTGAAGGATTATGTTATTCGGGATGCTAGCGAGTTAAATTGTTTTCTAGCGTGCTTTCCCCTTTACCACGGCTTTCACTGGCACTGTTTTTATTTCACTGGAAAGTGTGGAAGGCAGCATAGTGTAAGTCAGCGTAGACGAATGAGGTGTGCTGGCTCTGGGAATGTTCCTTCTAGACAATCATCGAGGTGGTCTAATGTTATTTGGAGTTTACTCCTCAAAGAGATACACCTAAACCACACAACTCATAATGTAATTGTGCATCCTTTGCGTGAGCAATTATCCAGTGTTTCAAGTAAACATAGTCACATGGCTCAGTTGTTTTTTCTGGCATGCACAGCTCTTGTGTTGACAATTTTGAAGCCTCTCCTAAAGTGTACCTGTGCAGAAAGCAGCACTTGTCAATGTTCCAGTATTAATGCCCCACGTGATGTATTTAGGAATTGTCTAGGTCATTCTCTGTCTCCTAGAATGTCACATATTATGCTCCTGCACATTAGGTCCCCAAAAGGACCCTTTACGTCCATCCCCAGCCTTTGTATAATTTGGCACTCGTCAACTCAGCCCTGCATCTAAAGCCAACCTCTTCTTCTCAGGCCCACTCCTGACATTCCCAGATGGTTAACCTTTTCTTCCTTGGCTAAAGACATAGAATCAATAATATATTTCAGTAGGTGTTCTACTCCTGCCATACGGAATTGTACTGGGGCAAGTATTGACAAATGGTTTGAATTTCAAGTGATATAATCAATCAATCAATCAATCATTGCATTTCTAAAGCACGCTACATACCCGTGAGGGTCTCAAGGCGCTGGGGGCGGGGGGGGGTGCTACTGATCGAAGAGCCAGGTCTTGAGGAGTCTTCTGAAGGCCAGCAGGTCCTGGGTCTGTCGTAGGCTGTTTGGTAGAGTGTTCCAGGTCTTGGTGGCGAGGTAGTAGAAGGATCTTCCGCCGGCTGTGGTTTTCTGGATACGAGGGACTGTGGCGAGGGCGAGGTTGGCTGAGCGGAGGTGGGGGTTTGGAAGCTGAGTCGGTTGTTGAGGTAGGTAGGTCCGGTGTTGTGTAGTGCTTTGTGTGCGTGGAGGAGGAGTTTGAAGGTGATCCTCTTGTTGACGGGGAGCCAGTGCAGGCCTCTCAGGTGGGGTGTGATGTTGCTGCGGCGGGGGACGTCGAGGATCAGACGGGCTGAGGCGTTCTGGATTCGTTGTGGTCGTCTCAGGAGCTTGTTTGTTGTTCCTGAGTAGAGGGCGTTCCCGTAGTCGAGTCTGCTGTTGATGAGGGCCTGGGTGACGGTTTTTCTATTGTCGGTAGGGATCCATTTGAAGATTCTGCGGAGCATACGGAGGGTGTTGAAGCAGGATGTGGAGATGGCGTTGACTTGCCTGGTCATGGAGAGGGTGGAGTCGAGGATGAGCCCCAGGTTGCGTGCGTGGTCCGTGGGTTCCGGGGCTGTGCCTAGCGATGTGGGCCACCAGGAGTCGTCCCAGGCTGATGGGGTGGGTCCGAGAATGAGGACTTCTGTCTTGTCTGAGTTCAGATTCAGTCTGCTGTCCTTCATCCAGTCGGCTACGGCCCTCATTCCTCTGTGGAGGTTGGCTTTGGCGGTGTGGGGTTCTTCGGTGAGGGATATGATCAACTGGGTGTCGTCGGCATAGGAGATGATGTTGAGGTTATGTTGTTGTGCGACGTGGGCGAGAGGTGCCATGTAGATATTGAACAGCGTCGGGCTGAGGGAGGATCCCTGTGGGACGCCGCAGATGATCTCAGTGGTTTTTGAATGAAAGGGTGGGAGGCAGACGCTCTGAGTTCTGCCGGAAAGGAAGGATGAGGTCCAGGCCAGGGCCTTCTCTTGAATACCGGCGTCATGGAGGCGTGCTGATAGGGTGCGGTGGCAGACTGTGTCAAAGGCTGCTGATAGGTCCAGGAGGATGAGGGCGGCTGTTTCTCCTCTGTCCATCAGGGCCCTGATGTTGCCAGTGGCGGCGATGAGGGCGGTCTCGGTGCTGTGGTTGCTGCGAAAGCAGGATTGGGAAGGGTCCAGGATATTGTTGTCTTCGAGGTAGCGGGTTAGCTGTTTGTTGACAATCTTCTCAAGTTACTTTTGCTGGGAATGGGGGTAGGGAGATGGGTCAGAAGTTCTTGAGGTCCTTGGGGTCCGCCTTGGGCTTCTTCAGAAAGGTGTTGATCTTGGCGTGCTTCCAGCTTTCCGGGAAGTTGGCTGTCTCGAAGGAGCAGTTGATAGCTTTCCGGAGGTGGGGCGCGATGGTTGTGCTGGCTTTGTTGAAGACGTGGTGAGTGCAGGGGTCCGATGGGGATCTGGAGTGGATGGAGTTCATGGTTTTAATGGTGTCTTCGTCGCTGACGCTGGACCAGGTGGTCAGGCGACTGGTGCGGGTCGTAGTCTCAGGGGTGGTGGACTCGGTGGTGGGTGCGGGGGGTCGGAGTTGAAGCTGTCGTGGATGTCGGTGATCTTGCGGTGAAAGAAGGTATCCAGGGAGTCGCACAGGTCTTGTGATGGTGGGATGTCGTTGGTGTTGGAGCTGGGGTTGGAGAGTTCTTTCACAATGCTGAAGAGCTCTTTGGAGTTGTGTGCGTTGTTGTCTAGGCGTTCCTTGTAGGCGGTCCTCTTGGTGGTCCTGATGAGTTGGTGGTGTCTGCGGGTGGCGCTCTTGAGGTCTGTGTGGCTGTCTGGTGTTCAGCCGTGGAGCCATTTCTTCTCCAGCTTCCGACAGGTGTGCTTGGAGATCCGGAGGTGTTCGGTGAACCAGGCGGCTTTCTTGTTGGTGTGGTTGGTTGTGGAGGTCTTGAGAGGGGCGAGGGTGTTGGCGCAGTCGTTGATCCACTGTTTGAGGTTGGTTGCGGCGGTGTCTGGGTTGGTGGGGTCGGTGGGTGGTCTCAGGGCGAGGGTGGTAGTCAGTTGGTCCTCGGTGACCTTGCCCCAGCAGCAGCGTGGCAGCTGTTGGGTGCGGTGGTGTGTGGTGGGTTTCCTGAAGGTCAAGTGGACGCATCTGTGGTCAGTCCAGTGGGGTTCGGTGGTGTGGTTGAAGGAGACGTAGGGGCTTGCGGAGAAGTGGGGTCAAGGATGTAATCCGTGGAGGCGAGGGCCTGGGTGCTGATGAGGTCGGCGATGGTGTCGCTGAACTGTGGTCGGGGTCCCTGAGGTCTGTAGATGAGTGTTCCTCTGAGGGCCATGCTGGGGTCGGTGTGGATATGGAAGTGCATGTGCTCGGCGGTGGTGAGGGTGTCGTCAGTGTTCGTTGAGATTCTAATGGAGTCTTTGTAGATGATGGCGATTCCACCTCCCACTCCGTTGGTGCGGTCTCTACGTGTAATCTTGTAGCTATGGCGATGTCTGGTGCTGAGGTGGCAGTCAGCCATGTCTCCGTCAAGAAGGCGACGTCAGGGGCGGTGGAGTCTAGGAGGTCCCAGAGTTCGATGGCGTGCTTGCGAGCGGAGCGGGTGTTGAGGAGGATGCAGCGGAGGTGGTTGGGTTCTTTGGCTGGTGGTTTGGTGGGCTAGATGCTGGTGTATCTGCAGTTCCGGCAGGCGAAGGGTCCTTGGGTGCACTTCGGGGTGGCCCGGTAGCAGGGGTGGGCTCGTCCGGTGTTGAGTGCGCGGAGGGTGCTGGAGTCGTAATGCAGTCTGGCGTGGCAGAGGGTGCGGGGTCCAAGGGTTCTGGCGCTGAGCGCGGTCCAGAAGCGGACGGGCGCAGACGGGCTTGCGTGGCTCCCGCGGTGCGCGTCCGCTGCAGGGCCGCCGTGCGTCCTCCATATGAAGCGAAGTGGAGGAGGAGCATCTGGGAGGCGGGAGGGGGGTGGCCAATGGGCGAGGGCAGGGTAACCTGAAGGGAAAGGGGGTGGGGCCACGGGGGACCAGCAGTGGACCAGCGGCGGGAAGCGGGGAGCAGGGGGGGACAGAGGGCACAGAGGGCTGCAGGGAGCGCCTAAAAATACAATACAAAGCAATACAAGGGTAGAAAGGAACCACAAAAACACGGGAACCACAAAAACATGGGAACCACAAAACCACGGATACCGGATACCAGGGGCGAGCCATCGGCAGCGGCGGAGCAGAGGTCAGAGACTCGGACACGAGGAGCCGTGCGGCGTGGGGGTGACCTGGGGTTAGGTCACACTCACCTATGCCGCGCGTCCTCCATATGAGGCCAAGTGGGAGGGAGGAGCAGCTGGGAGGTGGGAGCGGGATGGCCAATGGGCGATGGCAGGGGAACCTGAAGGGAAAGGGTAGTGGGGCTGCGGGGGACCAGCAGTGGTAAGCGGGGAGCGGGGGGGCACAGAGGGCACAGAGGGCACAGAGGGCTGCAGGGAGCGCCTAAAAATACAATACAAGGCAATACAAGGGTAGAAAGGAACCACAAAAACACGGGAACCACAAAAACACAGGAACCACAAATCCACAGATACCGGATACCAGGGGCGAGCCCTCGGCAGCGGTGGAGCTGAGGTCAGAGACTCGGTCACGAGGAGCCGTGCGGCGTGGGGGGTGACCTGGGGTCATGGGAAATAGGGGTGAATTTTGAGTTGAATGTCACTCAGACCCCAAGCATCGACCTCAAGTCTTGTTGACAATTACTCATGTACAATTTTATGTTGTATTTAGATCCCTAACAGAGCTGTTATAATGTAAAGTAAGAGATGAAAGCAGGTACTGTTCGCAGCCCAAAAAAAGTAACTTCTTATATCACAACCCAACAAATAATGCCCTCTTTTCTCCACCACTTGCAGGGTCGCCCTTCCCCTGGGCCGACGCCCGGCATGGGCAGTGTGAGCAGCGGCCAAGGGCCTTGCGCTCAGCCCACCAGCATGGGACCCACACCAATGGTGTGTCCTGTTGTTTCCCTGGCAATCCATTTGAAAGAAAGTTGTCTCCTTGCAATTAGGGTTCATAGGAGAAGGGCCCCTCCCCGGGCCTCTCAGGGATGATGTCAGGAGGCCTAGGGGAGGGAGACACTTCCTTTTGTCCCAATTGCAAGGAGACCATTCATAGACACTGCAGGACACACATTTTTCAGCATTTTAGGGCCCCCACAGTTTTAACTTGCAGCCCACATGCAATTCTCACACCTTCAGCCTGATAGGAGCTGTAAAAGAGGTGCTTGTAGGAGGCTTGAGAAGAGGAGCTGCGGCCCAGGAGGAGTCTGCACAGAGCAGATTCCTGAGCTGTGTCACTTATGTAAATTAGACGGAACTCGCTCATTCCCTTTTAGCCCAGGACCCCGCAAATTCTAGAACCGGCCCTGCCCTTCCCCAGTATAAAACAAATGTTAGCTGACATCCTGAAAACCTCCTCCCCATCCTTCAGTATCCCTATACCTATTCTCAATATATAATGAATTTACTTCATCTCCAGCCACCCTTACCCACTTCCTTCTGAACTGACTCTCATCTTCTCTCCCTCAGCACTGCCAGTTCCCACTATCAAGGAGAGTAGGAAATTCTGCAGTCTAGCAGCAGCAGTATCAGTGTTAGAGCCACTGGTGAGTACAGACACCCCTTTCTTCCTTCTTTAGATCCCTAGGGACCAGTTGGAGTCAGATGCAATACACAAGAGGTGATGGGAAATTCTCTGCCTCTCTTTCGCTCATGTTTGTCGACATCTGAGGGAGGACAGGGAAGGAGGACGATGCACAGCAGCACCGTCTTTCTCCAAATTCTCTTCCATCTGCTGAAACCAAAGTGGGATGTGGAAAATGGTGAGAGCCAACCCTTCAGCACTCACCCATCCTCTGCTTCACACTGTTCTGTAAAGTCCTTGCGAAAGTGGGAGGAATGTTGGCAAGAGCACGCTCTTTCTCATTTCATTCACTTGAGTGGGGGTGCAGCAGAGGCAGTGGAAAGTAGCTGCAGCCTCTGTCAGGTCATAATAGTTAACAATCACCTTGATCATCCACTGGTCTGATATTACAGTAGATGCCAATAGGTAACAAAGACTTTATTGTGCATGATGGCTTCTTATTGAATTAATATGCAGAGAACATTTGCATTAATCCATACCATATGAACGAACATCAACGGGAGCATGCTTTATTATTTTAAGTGGTTTCCCGTTGCTGCTCCTATTACTACTAGAGCTGGACTTCCCTCAAAGTAAATAACCTGGGAGTCATTTTCGATTACGGACTCTCTTGTAAGCCCCTTGGTAATGCACTGGTAACAGGAGTCAACTTGTAGCTCTCTATTCTGTCCCCTGACTGTAAATCAATAACCAAATAGGTCTAAGGAGAGCATTGGTCCTGGCACTTGTGGATTATTAGGAAGTCATCTGCTCAAGACTACCCAAAGAAAACTCGCTGAAAGAATTAAAAGGCTCTAAAACCAGGAAACAAGGATAGTCCTGAACCTTCTCAAAAGCGACCATGTCCAACAGGATGTATGATGACACAACTAGGGCACTTACCACGAATGCCTTTACAATGATGCTAGAACCACAACTGTGTCTTTATTGCAACTTTTTTTTACCACAAGTATGCCATTACCACAAAAATGTACTATTTTACACATATATATATATATATATATATATCCAAACACAAAGTTTGCCTGCAAAGTAGAGGAGCCCACGAGCAAGGTAAGGAATTCAGCTTTTATTCATTGTAGAAAGCATCCTGCGAAATGGATGCAAATACAGCAGCAGCTTCAAAAAGTCAGCCTGACGCGTTTCGTTTTCCAACTTCTTCAGAGGCACTGACTCAAATACTCCCAGGCAAATATTTTCCAGGCAGCTACACAGTAATTTAACTCCCGCCTCAGTGGGCGTGTCCCACCACATGGCCTCATGGTATATGTAGTGTCCTGTCTTTCTCTAGTGAGTCGCCTGCCTCGGAGTCCTAATATTGTTCAATTAAACCACAGTGGGGTGTGCTTCATCACATCTCGACTTCGCAGCTGTCATCACCTTCCCACAATAGCTCCTTGCTCCCATACCGGTGGCATTGTAAAGCGTCTCCATGGTGGGCTGAGACAGCCCCAGGGCTACCTCCGCGGCTCAGGCACGCTGCTCCAATCCAAACACAAAGTTTGCCTGCAAAGTAGAGGAGCCCATGGAATTTGGATCCTTCCGTGATCAGCCCCGTAGTCATGTGTTGCGTCGGCCGTGATGTCATCAGTGATGTCACAGACCATGTCATGAATGATGTAATATGTGACATCATCAGCAGTGGATTGCGGGTGCGCGAAATATAGTTAGTCCAATTAACTATATAGGAGCAATTTCAATGGTTTTGTATGAGTTAAATGTCCAGCTAACTATAACACCCCTAAAACTTATAGTTTATTGAGTGAATTTCAAAGGTTTTTTAAATGCTAATTCTTAACTATATAAGGCCGGAAACCTATGGTTTTTTCATTGAATTCGCAAGGTTTTTTTAATGCTAATTCCTAACTATATAAGGCCTGAAACCTATGGTTTTTTCATTGAATTCGCAAGGTTTTTTAAATGCTAATTCTATTAGCGGATAACGTTTATATATTCAAAGGTTTTTTAAATGCTAATTCTAACTATATAAGGCCTGAAACCTATGGTTTTATCATTGAATTTCAAAGGTTTTTTATATCCTATTCCTAACTATATAAGACCTGAAACCTATGGTTTTTTCAGTGAATTCGCAAGGTTTTTTAAATGCTAATTCTATTAGCGGATAACGTTTAAATATGTTAATATCCTAGTGGGACCACCTGAGCAGCCCTAGGGGGTCAGGTTGTTTCTTCCCTGCCCCCTTTTTGCATTGTACACGTTTGCTTTTCTGCTTCTTTTATGCCTCGGTCTACCTATCACAAGATGAATGTCAACACTTCCTGGTTAGAAGTGTTGACAGCCAATGAGCATGCTGCTTTCCTGTGAAAGGCATGCTGATTGGCTTCCACTGTCTGTCAACACTCCAAACCAGGAAGTGTTGGCAGCCATCTTGTGCCTCGGTAGAACCAAGGCACAAGAAAGCAGTGAAACAAAGGTGCAAAACGTGCAAATGGGGCAGGGTAGAAGCACCCTGACCCCCTAGGCCCAGGCCCAAAAATATATATATTTTTTTGGTTTTCCCCGTGGTGCGCTCAGGGTGTGCGTACGGGGAAGCGTACATGGGAACGCACCCAGCGCTTACCCCGCGAAAATTTCAACAACAAAAAATTTTTTTTTTTGCCCTTCAGGGTCCTTCTAGGCCCCCCTCAGAAAACCTAGGGGGTCAGGGGGTGTCTACCCTGCCCCCTTTCAATAATTTCCCCTTTTTATTTTCACCTCTTGTGTCTCGGTTCTACCAAGACTCAAGATGGCGGACTCTCTGAATGTTGACAGACATCCGAGAGCCAATCAGCTTTCCGCTCGCGCACTCCCGTAGCGCGCCGGGTGCGCTCCCCGGTACGCTTACCGGTAAGCGCTGGTAGCGCGCCTATAGATATATGTATTTTTGAAGTTAATTTTCTAAACAACCACTGGAGCAATTTTCACCAAATATAGAAAAGGCACTTCTGCGTACCAGTCTCTACAATTTTGCAAACTTTGGTGTAATTCCGTTCAGCGGTTCGGGCTGTAGCCTTGTCTATTCGTCCTATGGAAATTAACATGGGGAAAAAACGTTTTGGGACCCACCTTTTTTCTCTGCCCCCACTTCACGAATCCCCCAGAAACTTTCAGGGAAGGAGCGGAGCGGAGCTGGCCTAAATTTTGGAAAATTACACGCAAATTCCTCAACCGGCGCCAAAGTTATTCCCAATAGAATGTTGCAGATTTCCTATGGTAGCTAGGTCCTAACTATATATACCTACTGGCTATCGCCAGTAGGTAATATATATATATACATATATACACACTAAGACGTGGAGAACGAACTTTGCCGGCACTTAATGTCATGTTTACCGATGCCGAACGCCACACAGCGGCACAAGGGATGTTTAAACGGCGAGAACAGCCGCTGCCTACAGCAGCAGCCACATCAGCAGAACCAGCTTGTGACAAATTAACAGCGGTCATGGCGAAACTTGAGAGGCTCTACGAGGGCGAGATTCGCAAATGGTGGGAGGCGACCAGCCTCACCAACTATGTAGAAGAAGGAAGGGTACCCAGGGGTTTGAGGGTGCACACAGTCCCATCTTATGAGCACCCGGATCCACAATTGCTCACTGACTGGTTTGAGCACACAGCCACGTACTGTGAAGGGACTCTGAAAATCCTGATTAAATATGCGTGGAGCGACCGCGATAAAGTACTGGCTGAGATTTCATTGATCAATGATGATTTAGACAAAGAAAAGGACTCGAGCATCATACTGGCAATTTCACAAAAGAGGGAACAAATGAAAGCTCGTCTGGTGAAATATGAGACCAAAATAAGAAATCGGAAACAGGAAAAGTACGAGCGAGATGCGAATGACTATGCAACAGGACGTGTCCTTACTTACGCCAAGAAATTTGACGCCCCACGCAAAGCCCTATTGAAAAGCTCAGGTGCAACCACTGGAACACCCACAACATCAGACATCGCCACCTCGGAATCCGAGGTAACTGAAAACGAGTCAGGCGATGAGCAAGCCGAGCAATTACAACAACGTGGGCAGAACCGCGTAACGCAACAGGGCAGGAGCAAGAAAACCCCTTTTCAAGTAGAGTACAAAGTAATCAAGAGCTCATGGCTCCGGGGAGGAAAGAACAAACCTCCGGATACGGAGGAGATGGGACTAGGAGCACCAGGAGGACGAGGAGGTCAGGGGGAGGAAAAAGGAGGAAGAGGAGGAACAAGGAACTCCCGCTGGGTCAATCGCAACCAAACCAAGAAATAATGATATCAGATGCGACTGGCTCACAAGAACAGGCCAACCTAACAGTTGTTAACTTGACATCTAAACAACTGACTGACCAGGAAACTGAAGTTCTCAGTCTAGGATTAACCTTTTGCCCCAATAAAGAACTGGAATATACCCAAACCAGGATTGATCTGTTTCGCTTCACGCGTAAACTCAAACTCCATAAGTATTTCAAACTACGATCCCATACCCAAGACCTTAATAAGAAGGGGGCGAGAATAACAGCAACAGATGCCCTGAGCAGTAGATATCTAGCAACAGCAGAAGCTCTGGAAGATCTTGAAAGAGAAGAAACACATGATGTGCAACATTTGGACACTGCTCAAAGGGCAGAGATGCAAGGGATCGACCAAGAGAGGGAGGAGAGTAACTTTAAACCTCCATCCGTATTTGTTCCACAGTCCCCGTGGGACGCAGTTGATGCGTTTAGCGAAGCAATGACAAATGACCTCATGAGATATCGCAAGTCTAACCATACCAGTCACAACTTCAACATCACTGAACAACAATATGAGGCACTGATGAACCTAAAGAAAGACAATAACATCGTGGTGAAACCATCCGATAAAGGTGGGAACGTTGTTTTAATGAGTAGGAACTACTACAAAACCGAGGCATTGAGACAGCTCTCTGATTACAATTTCTACACTAAGTGCACTATGAACACGTACCAACAGAGCATCAAAGAGTACGATACCCTCATTAAGAAATGGTACGATTTACAGATGCTGGGTAAAGATGAACACTTATTCCTACGTAACAACTGCCCTATGATTCCAACCTTTTATCATTTACCCAAGCTGCACAAGAGCAAAGAGAGTCCACCTGGACGCCCCATCATCTCTTCAATTGGCAGCTTAACAGAGAACATGTCATGCTTCATAGACAATATTCTTTTCCCTTTGGTGTCAAATTTACAATCATACGTAAGGGATACAAAGGACTTCCTGGTGAAAATTCAAGATCTACAGTGGAACCCGGGATACCTACTTGTGGTGCTTGACATCACAAGCCTGTACACAATCATTGAGCACCAACAGGGCCTGAATGCAATAAGACATGCTCTAGAACAGCGCCAGATGCGCTTCGCCAGACACAATCTCATGATACTCGAATTCATCGAATTCTGCCTAACCCATAATGTATTCCTGTTTGAAGAACAACTGTATCTACAGAAGTCAGGGACGGCGATGGGTACTTGCTTCGCTCCCAGCTACGCGAATCTTTTCGTGGGCTGGTGGGAGGAGCAAGTACCCAGGAGCTGCAAGGTTGGGCAGGAGGTGGGCAATACCGTGTGCTGGCATCGTTACATCGATGACCTCTTCATCGTGTGGAATGGTAGTGTTACAACAGCCACTGAGTACATCAAGTTGCTCAATAACAACAACCTCAACCTACACTTCTCAGGTTCTATTTCTCCTGTGGCAGCGGAGTATTTGGACCTGAGGGTGTTTGTTGAGGATGGGCAACTACACACGAGCCTATTTAGGAAGAAGACTGCTGGCAATTCTACACTCTTTGCCAGCAGCAGCCACCCACCACAACTAATCAACAGCATCCCCTACGGAGAGCTGTTGAGAATTCGCAGAAACTGTTCTAGAGATTTGGATTTCGAGGCGGCTGCCTCGGAATGTATATCCCGCTTTAAGGTAAGGGGATATGGTGAAGATTTACTACAGGATACGCTGAGGAGGGTAAAAAAGATACCGAGAGGGAGTCTACTCACTGCCAGACCAGATGGATCAGGCCGTGACAAAAACAGAACCACCACCATTAATAAATTTCGGTTGATCACTCCCTATTCTACTGGAGCCAATGACCTGAAAAAAATGCTAAGAAAGAACTGGCATATTCTGCAAACGGACAGTGTATTAAAGGATGACCTTCCTCCTAATCCGTTAGTTACATTCAGTAAAGCAAGGTCTGTGGGTGATATGCTCGTTAGGAGTCATCTGGAAAAACCTCCCCCAAAGGCGAACACCTTGAAAGATCAAAAAGGGTTCTTCCCTTGCGGGAGATGTTAAACGTGTGCGAGTAGCAGAAGAGTCTTGTCGTACACTATTCCAGATACAGGAATCACCATACCAATCAAAAAGTTCATCACCTGCAGTACACAATATGCTGTTTACTGTTTGCACTGCCCATGTGGCCTTCGCTACATAGGCAGCACTATCAAAGAACTAAAGCTAAGGGTTTTGGAACATTTGAGAGCCATCGACAAGGCAGACCCCAGCTACCCAGTGGCCCGCCACTTTGCGGAGGTCCATGGGCGAGACCGAAAACTACTGCAATATTTCGGCCTTGACACTGTACCACCCAATGTTAGGGGCGGAGATCGCCTCAGACGACTCCGTAGACTTGAATCTAGGTTCATTATAGACCTTTCTACGAAGTTCCCGAGGGGCTTGAACGCTGGGGAGGAGATGGCTTTTCATCTGGGGAAATAAAACAAAAAACAAACAAGACAAAATAGGATTTTGTAGTCCCGTGAAGGCCGTGTAACATCTAAAACACATCTAAAATACATCTATAATACATCTAACATATCTCTAGCTTTGCTGGAACTGACAGGATAGCACAGGTGATTGTGGTCTTAATATTGCTGCGATGTGATGTAGAATCTGAGGTTCAGTTGAGTGGCTGCGAGCTTGCCTTGTGAAGGTAATGATAACGGTTTATTGAGCATTTACCTTCCAGGGGCTATTGTCGCATAATATGCACGACACTCACTAGATGGATACACATCATCATGTCTAATGTATTTGATTATTTTATTAGAGTTCCCCTCCCTGTCCAGAACCTTCATATGATTTGATATGTAATAATGTTGTGTTCTAAGGACTTAAGAACTCTTTCTTTCTTTCTTAAGAATGTTGATGTATTGAGATTCAAACAATGTGAGTTGTACTGTATTGCTTTGCGACTTATCTGGTAACAAGAAATGTTAAATGCCTGCAGGTAGTGGTGGACCATTATGCTACCCATTAGATAGAGGACCTTAGCCGATCCACGGCTTGATTCTGTTGTTTACCTCAGAAACTTATAATTTAACGTTTATACCCACTAATTGTATGGATTAGCCCATCTAGGGGCTTCATTGCATAACCTGTGATCACTACTAGGTTACCCATACTGACATTCTAAGATGGCGCCCAGAGCGACTACAGTGGGGTTGTCCTCTGTCTATTTCAATGCATGAAGAATAGAAAGTGAAAATGGTGTATTTAATCCACCCGATAGTAAAAATCACTGTTACCACACTGACGAAGGCGACACGCCGAAACGCGTTTGTGGAGAGTGCCTGCGAAAAATAAACCTGCAGTGTTGAAAAGTAGCCCCCGAGTGCTGTCGTCTTCTTTGTAAATCGAGAGGATTTGGAGCGTTATATATTTTTATATATATATATATTACCACACTCCTTCTCTTACAGAAAAGAATTCGGGCGCATTGGTGTTTGGGAAAGGCTGTCTGCATATCAAAGCCGGATGGCACAGTGTTGCTGTGTGACCTCTCATTTGCGAAGGGCAACTTTGATGGGAAAAATTACTTACGGCGGCCTGGCCGTCGAGAGGAGCACTGTCACCAGCTGAGATAGAAACCCTTGCCAGCTGGGAGAGCCGGTTCTGAACTACTCGGGACCCGAAGGGCGCAACATTCTAATGCGTAAGGAGCCAGCTTTTCAAAAACGTCGCCTACCAAAGGATTATAAATGCTTTAATTTTTCATCACATCGAAACTTACTAAAGTGAAAATTGCAAATTCGCACATATGACTCCATGCCCCATAATACACTATGGACTTAGCACTGAACTACGCCCATTGGGGGTCATGGAAATAAATGAAGTCAGTCAATGGAAAAATGCAACTTCAAATGTGTTGAATGGCAGCCCGAGAAGAAGAGGCTTTCTGCCTTGAAACGCGTCGGCGAGAAAATGGAAATTGGTGTTTGGGAAAGGCTGTCTGCATATCAAAGCCGGACGGCAGAGTGTTGTTGTGTCACCTCTCATTTGCGAAGGTCAAGTTTAAACATCTACGCGTTTCAGCAGACTCATGCTGCCTTGTTCACAATGTCAGAGCACCAGTTTTTTCTCAATAAAATACACCACCAATAGTGAATAACACATGTTCATTCTTTGCCAGAGAGCGTATTTTCTCAATTCTTCCATTTACTTATTTTGGAAACCACACTTCTAGGTTTCAATTAAAGTGACAATGCATATGTTTTAAAACCAAAGGTAATTCACAAATGTAAATTACATATATTTTGCGGGCGTGTTAATTCCTCGCTTTTTCTATTGCACAACATTTGTGAAATACAACACACTTAAGTTTTAATCAGTGCATGTCAGATATACTAAAGTGCAAGTGCAAAAAATTTTAATAGTTTGACTTCAACAAACTGTTATGGGAAGTGCCTTCTTGTATTGGGTGCAAATTTTGGCAAGTTAAGCTGCAAGTACATATGTGCAAATAACGCAACTTCTTACTTTCAAGTCAAACCATTGATTTCTGGACTCTAAATTGTTTCACTTTAAAGTTTAAGTGCATGATAAATATAATATATCATGGCCTATAAAAACAGGAAAGCGGGTCATTTCTTATATTCATTAAAAAGTAAGCACTCGAGAATGAGGAGAAATTAAAAATAAGGAAACAGAAATTTTGATAATATTCTCAGTGATTAATATCATCACACAGCCTTAAGATTTAAAGTGCTAGTGCTTATGTAAACCAGAAAAATTCTTCCATATAAGCCTTTTTATCTCCTCGTTATATACATCCTTCAATACAGTACAATGATTATTCTAGAGTGCAAATGCATAGCAGCCAAAAAAGAAAAAAGTTATTTTACCCAAACAACAAAGTAGAGCAAATCACAATGTTGTATATGCCTCATTAGATATTCACTACAGTTTAAAAATCAAAAGATAATTAAAAACATAGAATTCATGGTCTTACATGTGTGCAGATTCTCATTTTACAATTCTTCTTCCTATTACTCAAGACAGGCAAGTATATAAATCCTCATCCACGTTTAACCCATGTGGTTCCTTGCAGTTAAACTCTAGGATAAAATATGTTTCTAATTTCCTGAGTTCCTTTTCCCTGTCCCCCTTTCCTTTTTCTCTGGGCTTTAGCTATACATGTGTACTGCATGCTCACAGGGTTACTCTGGTGGTGGGTTTCAAAATGTCTTGCAATTGGATACGTTCTGTCTTGATTTACAATCGCTCACCTATGCTAAAGGACTCGTTTATATACAGGTAAGGTTGTACTTCTTATATAAATTTTAGGAAAGGAGCATTGTAACAAGTAAACCACGAAACTTGATCTACAAGTTAGAAAGCTTCTAATAGTAATGGTTTTAATAAAAAAAATTCTAAAATCAGTGCAATTCATGCCATGCTGGCACGCTTTGCATTTTTAACACTTTTTAAAACCTGGTTTCTGATGTAGCCATGTGGGGGCACCTCCCTTCCTTTCTTGAAATTCACTCTTGACAATTAAATCCTTCAGAGACTTTGATCTCTTCTATGTAATGTCAGGATTTCTTTTGACCTTAGAGGCGGGCCCAACACCTGATTGTTTCTTATCAAATGCCAGTGTTGGTTCAGGATAGACCAGATTTCTTTGTGTTTCACATTAAATGTTGTTACGAATCTAGAGTTTTCTTTATTCCTCAATTCCTTTCTCTGTTTTTGCCGTTGTTTAGTTCTAGATGGCTCAAACAGTATTTTATGTCTCTCTAGATTCCGCGCCTTGATTGATGCACCTTTTAAAATTTCAGACTAATATCCCCTTTGGGTGAACCTCTGTGTCATTTCCTGCTCTAATTTATCGTAGTGTTCCTGGTTGCTACATGCTCTCCTTGCTCTATAGTATTCCCCAAAGGGGATACTTCTGATTAATGCAGCAGGATGAGCACTTTCCGCTTGGAGAACTGAGTTCCAAGCAGTAGCTTTTGCGGAATACAGTTGTTTCCAGTTTCCCTCCTATAGGTTTAACCCATTTGTACAGAAAATCTATACTGGTCCTACTATAATGCCCCACAAATTCTAGATTCAGGGAATTATGGTTAAGGTCCTTGATGAACAATTTGATGTCTGTCTCCGTGCCCTGCCACAGCACGAAGACGTCATCAATAAATCGGACCCATAACAACACATGTTCAGACCAGTGTTCCAAGGGACTGCCACCGAGCACCAGTTCCTCCAACCAGCCAAGATGTAAATTCACATAACTGGGGGTGAAACAGGTGCCCATCCCTTTCCCCTGTTCCTGTAAATAAATATCATCACCAAAGAGAAAAATATTCTTCGTTAGGCACCATTCCATTAATTCTAAAATCATTTTGCTGTGATTCAGAAATTGTACTGGTCTCCTGTTCAAGAAATATTCAGTCGCTCTAAGACCATCTGCATGTCTTATGCTTGTGTAAAGAGTTGATATGTGAAGTGTTAGCAGTAACATGATTTCTTCGTTCCAACGGATATCAAAAATACATTTAAAAAAGTCAGTGGAGTCCTTGATATATGAGGATAGTGGTCTTACAATTGGGTTCAGAAAATATTCGATGTATCTTGATGCATTTTCAAACAGACTACCACAAGATGAAATATTCGGTCTCCCTGGTGGACTAGTGAGACTCTTATGCACTTTTGGGAGCATGTAAAATACTGGAATCGCTGGTTTCTCCCTTTTGATGTATTTGAACTCATCCCAGCTCAATAAATCTTCCTCTTTCCAGACATCCAACCTTGTAAAGAATTGTTCCTTTACTTTACCATACTCCTTTAGGCTGATCCGGCTGTAACAATTATGATTGTTCAATTGGCTGATGGCTTCCTTCTTATATAGCTCCCTGCCCCACAGCACGACATTCCCCCCTTGCCTGAGGGTTTGATCAGCACTCCATCTTCTTCTTGTAGTCTTTTGACTGTTTTATGGAAAAGTGCTTTTCTCGAATACATTCTATTTTTATTCTGATTCACCACAGAAAATAACTGTTTTAGATCCTTTGTTACATTTTCCCCAAAGATATCCAAGTTGTCCCTCACTGTTTGGGGCAAGAATCTAGATGTTGGTCTAAATGGGGTATGATCACCCCTTTCCATTCCTGTGGCTATAGGCACTTGTTCCTCACTTCCAAGTTGACTGTCGTCATTTAACAATGAATATATATATAACGATCCTGTAACGCCCTCACTTTGGATGAATGTAAAAGTATGATTGGTGATGAAATCAAATGTTAACGCTTAATCTCTGACCAGACAGAGGGCGACTATAAGGTTGCCTGCATTTCGCCGACGCGTTTCGGAGTTAACCTTGGTCACGGCTTGCATAGCGGTTTAGACCAGCAGTGAGCGGACTGATCCGTAAAATACTGGACCTAGCCCCACCTCTGCGAGGAAAAACGAGCGATGAACAGACTGTGGAGGCCATTATTGTGGTGCAGACGGACAGCGGTATCAGCGTGCCTATTTCAACTCATCCACTGGGGAATTGACACACTTTCAGAACGGCGGTATCCACTGGGATTAATATTTAACGGACTGCAAGGACCAACAGGCAATTGTGCTACGCCAAAAGAGGTGGGGCTAGGTCCAGTATTTTACGGATCAGTCCGCTCACTGCTGTTCTAAACCACTATGCAAGTCGTGATCAAGGTTAACTCCGAAACGCGTCGGAGAAATGCAAGCAACATTTTCTGAGCTGAGGTTACAAGTTGACTCTGCTGGGGACTACAATAAACGTGTGGTAACTCTGCTGGTCTGGTTACTTCACCGAGGGCAAACCTTGTTTTTGATGTTTAGCGGCATGCTCAGCCGCGAAGGAACCCCTCCGCCATAGATGGCGGATCTGCACGGCACGGAAAAACGAGCGATGAACAGACTGTGGAGGCCATTATTGTGGTGCAGACGGACAGCGGTATCAGCTTGCCTATTTCAACTCACCTACTGGAGAATTGACACACTTTCAGAACGGCAGTATCCACTGGGATTAATATTTAACGGACTGCAAGAACCAACAGGCAATTGTGCTACGCCCACAGAGGTGGAGCTAGGTCAAGTATTTTATGGATCAGTGCGCTCACTGCTGTTCTAAACCGCTACGCAAGCCGTGATCAAGGTTAACTCCGAAACAAGTCTGCGAAATGCAGGAAACATTGTCTGAGCTGAGGTGACAAGTTGACTCTGCTGGGGACTACAATAAACGTGTGTTAACTCTGCTGGTGTGGTTCCTTCACCGAGGGCAAACCTTGTTTTTGAGATATATATATATATATATATATAAAACACTTAGGGCCTTATTACAAGTACCGTGGCCCTGGGAACATTGTACTCGCAGTGGTGGTCTGACCACCACCACCTGTCCGCTATATTACGAGTGAGGCGGTGGGTCCACCACAAGACCGCTGCCTCTGCCAGGATCAAAGATCCAGCTGCAGCAACAGTCTGCATAGGGCTTGAATATGCTGCCAGTGCTGTAGCCGGCACCTCTGAGCATATTACGACCTGTATATCCACCACCCTTTTCATGGTGGGGACCCCACCATGAAAAGGGTCAGGGACTTGCAGATAAGGGGGCCCTAATAGGGCCCCTGGCCAAATCAGGGCCTGGGGTGCATTCAGGGGCACATGTTGTGACCCATGGAATTGTACCCTTGTTCCTGCATGGTGTGGCATGCACAACATGGTGTATATCACACCATGCATGAACATACTGCAGGCAGTCTCACAATGGCGGTATGCTGTTAATGCTCTCCTATGAGCCTAACACAAACGGCACAGTGAGACCACTGCTGCACCGCCCACCCACCCGCACTGGATTAAAGTAATAATTCGGCAGGTGGGCATACCATGGTCTTGGCGGCCTTACTGGGACCGCTGCAGTGGTGGTCTCATTAGAAAACCGCCAAACTCATAAGAAGGCCCTAATACTTACCTTAAATTCTTTAAAAAATACTTACATTTACTCATACTTGTTTTTTTCCTTGAGTATGCCTTTACCATTCATGCTTTTTCAATCCATGGTACAGGCACACTAGTGGTAAAAAAGTTAGTTGTAAAAACATTTATATTTAAGACATTTTCATTGTAATGCCTTCGTTGTAAAGGCATTCTTTGTTAAACCATCTTTGTAAATGATGTCTCCCTGCCCAACAAGCACTCAAAATGGTTCACGATCTCCTGGTAAATGTAGAGATCATGTTTATTACCCTCTATACTGCTTCAAAGTCTGCTCCTTCTCCGCCATTACATACCAGGGAGAAATCTTCGCTCTGGGACTGACTATTGTTTTATTGAAAGATATTGTAAATGATTTAATGATAGAGGCAGACCTCTCTGGAAGTTTAGCGTCATAGGCAATGGAATGCCTTCCACCTATCCTTTAGAGATGAGGTAAATTACTTGTGAATCAGAACACTACTAAAAACTGAAGTTTTGAAACTTGCCTACAACTCAGTCCAACTGAGTCCAAGCAACAAAAGTGTATCCACAGAATGACATCGGGAAACATGTTATCTCCTGATTCAGATTCAAAAAATCACCACCACTGAAAAAAGCTGGCTTCATCTCTTCAACAAAATCAGCTTTGTTAAATAATCAAAAGCAGTCATGGGGTATTCTACAAAATTTTATAACAAATCAAAGCATAAGTCAGCTTTTAGGTGAGGAAATCAAATAATTTGCAAGTGCAAATTGTTACGTAAATCTGTTTGCAGGTGAAGGTTTTGAGCATTCCATGGTGGAGGTACCACCTAGAAACAGTGAACACCCACAACCTTGCACGTTATGGGAATTGACAAAACTATGACTGGTAGCTACAAACTCTGTAATCAGTTTGAGTTATACCAGAGTAACTCTGTATATGGGGTGGAAATGGGAAGCGAGCACACCAAAATTGATGGGGTTAAGTGAAAGAAATTTCTCAACAGAGGAAAAAAAAACATAAAATGTCGAATATCCATATGCGAAAATGTTTACACATTTGAGTGCTCCTGGGAATCTGTCAGTCATCAGTTCCTAGACGTATATCTGGGATTCTTTTCAGATTTTCATTTCATTTAATTTCAAATAAGCTTTATTCGATAGCAAGTATCATAAAAGCATTTCACAGTCATATAAAAGATTATAAAATTAACAGTCCGTATAATAAAAACAAGTTTTAAAACCTTGCTATACCATCCACTCTAAAATTAGGTTTCATATCTTAATCGATATTCTACCATTGGATTTAAAATTACAGATTAGCAAAGACACATGACCCACACAAAACAGAAATTAATCTTCAGTGCTTCATAAAACATTCCTATGTATAACTTAGCTTTCAGATCCCCATAATAGAAGGTATTTATTTGGGCATTATTCCTTACTTGTGCTTTTATACGGATAATCCACGCACATCCCAGGTACTTGGCAACCCCACATACTAGCGAGGACCTAGTTGAGTCCGTTCTCAGGATTTGTAGAGCATCAAAGTGGTTTCTAGTGCCCAATAAAGTGCATATAGGCTTGAGCCATTTTTCCCTTGCTTGCTTGTAAGCTGGGCAAGCAAAGAATAAATGGGCTACAGTTTCTTGCTGTGCATCACAGCAAGGGCAGTTAGCTAGGATGGAGGTTGTTGGGTCCTATTTTGCAAATGTGGTGTTTAGCATTAGGGATCCAAATCTAAACTGCATATATATTGCTCGGTCTCTAGGTGTCCTGATAAGATCTAGATGAGGTTCCAGGAATCCAACTGGTTTATGCTGGAGAAACTCGTCAGTTAGTCTGCCAAACCTTGGGTTATGTAAGACCTGGTTGTTAACCCAGTTCCAATAGATCTTTTGTAACTTACTCTTAGTCAGAGGGACCTGCTTGGCCCAAGCTTTGGCTAAGCCCAGCCTGGTCAGTATTTTATTTATTTATTTATTTTTACCATTTATACAGCGCGAACAAATGCCCGTAGGCGTCTCAGCGCTAAAGGCTATGCGTTGAATTCCCACTGAGGCTAAGTCGACGGCTATTCTTGACCAAACAGCCAGGTCTTTATTTTTCTGCGAAATTGCATCAGGGACGGGCTTTCCCTAATGGCTACCGGCAGAGAGTTCCACAATCTGGGAGCAGCCACCAAGAAGCGCCTATCTCCCCAAGTGACTGTTTTGGTTCGCGGTACCAGCAAAAGATGGAGATTGTTAGATCTGAGCGATCTTGTGGATAGCTGGAACCTAAGCTGGGATTTCAAGAAATGCGGGCCATGATCATGCAGAGCTTTGTACACTATGCAAAGGGTTTTGAACTTGATCCTGTTACGGATCTTAAGCCAATGAAGCTCTTTTATGGTCTCCAAAATTGGCATAAACTTCGGGATTCCAGCCAGGATACGGGCTGCCGCATTCTGGATTGTTTGCAATTTGTTGGTTACTCTGGCCTGGGCATTAATAAATAAGCCGTTGCAGTAATCGAGGGCAGACAGCACCAGCGAGCTTACCAGAGTCTTTCCTGCTGCGACTGGCAAGAACGGTATGATTTTCTTGATCAACCTGAGTTTATGGTGAGGGATGGCAGCTGTTTTGTTTGCATGGGCCATGAAATTCAGGTTGTCGTCAAAAGTCACACCGAGATTTCTGACAGTGGGGACCGGTTTGGGGGGCTCCCATACGTGGGCGGCCACCAAGTGGTGAACCAGGTGGGGGAGAGATGTCCGAAAATGACCACCTCTGCTTTATCGGAGTTTAATTTTAGGCAATTGGAGGCCATCCACTCTCCAATCGCCTGCATACCCCCTTGGAAACTTTCAGCTACCCTATTTCCATCCACGTTAATGGCCAGCACAAGTTGCGTGTCATCTGCGTAGGAGGTGAGGCTCATCCCATGGGCCTTGATGACAGCAGCCAGGTCCGACACATAGATATTGAACAGTGTCGGACTTAGGGATGAGCCTTGAGGTACTCCACACGGCAGTGACAGCTTATCTGGGTGAAAATGCCCCAAAGTGACCACCTGCGTTCTTCCCGCCAAAAAAGATGAAAGCAAGTTCTTGGCCAGGTGACAAATACCCATCTTTCCGACACGGTCCACCAGAATCTTGTGGTCAACCGTGTCGAAAGCCGCGGATAAATCAAGCAATACCAGAATCGCTGTTCCTCCCTGATCACGGATTACTCGTATATCCTCAGTCGCTTTGATAAGGGCGGTCTCAGTACCATGGTACTTGTGAAAGCCGAATTGTGTGCTGTCCAACAGTTGGTGCTTCTCTACGAACTCTGAGAGTTGTGAATTCATAGCTTTCTCAACTACCTTGGCTAAAAAAGGTAGGCTTGCTATGGGGCGGTAGTTTTTCAATTGCTCCTTGTCCAGGTTGGCTTTTTTCAGAAGAGGCTTGACCAGTGTATTCTTCAGTGAGTCCGGGTATATCCCAGTTCTGAACATTGTGTTACAGATTGAGGCAATGTCAGGGGCCAAACAATCTATAACAGGGCGAATGACCTTGAGAGGACAGGGATCTAATGCTGATCCAGATTTAATAGTGGCGACAATGTCCTTAATTTGTGTCTCTGCGAGGTCTGTGAACTGGGACAATTCGGTATCCTGAGTCAGGCTATCAGACGTGGGTAAATGGATCACTGTTTTAGCAGAAAATGCTTGGTATATATTATTTACCTTGGTAAAAAAGAAGTTGGCCAGTGCATCGCAGAAACCTTGGGATAGTGGCGGAGTTAGGTCCGGGCTGTTTCCCGCTAAGATCTTGGTGATCTCGTACAGTTTTTTACTGGAGTTTTTGGCGTTGTCTATCTGTTCTGTAAAAAACTTTTTCTTGGTTTCGACTATGAGGGTTTTATACCATCCTAGTGCTTCCTTGTAGCTGGCCTTGATTTCTGGACTGTAAGATCTGCGCCAATGCCTTTCCCTATTTCTGCAAAATTGTTTCTGTTTGCGCAGTTCCTCTGTGAACCATGGGGCCGAAGGGGTAGTTCTATTTCCCGAATGCTGTTTGGTCGGGGCTAGTGTGTCTGTAGCAGTGCCCAGCCATTCCTGAAATTGAGGAGTGGCAATATTGGGGTCAGTTGACAGACAGGGCCGAGTCCTGTCCAGCAGGGCAGTTAGTTCCGTGTGATCTATATCTTTCCAAACCTTAAAGGCTTCTGGTCTCCGTATGGGTTCTCTTCTAGTCCTGTTCGCCTTGATTGATATTCTCATTAAGATGGCATAGTGAACAGTCCAGGGCATGGGCAAGATGTCTATTATTTTTAGACCTTCCATATTGGAGAAGATGCCATCCAGGGTATGGCCAGCCTTGTGGGTAGGGGTGGTGACCAATTGCTGAAGACTAAAGATATCCATATCTGATATCAGGGCACGGGTGTCATTATCAGATGACTTCTCCAGATGGAAATTCATATCGCCCATAACTGTGAATGAATCTTCCATCGCCACTGCTTCGAGTATCGAGCCTAAGTTGGCGAGGAAGCCAGTGCGGGCGCCTGGGGGTCGATATAAGAGGATTCCTTTAAAATGAGAAGACGGAGTGAGCTTAAGATCAAATTGGAGGGCTTCACAAGAGGTGGAGGGGAGTAAGTCCTTCAGATCTCTAAGCCACTTAACCCTTTTGTTGGTATCCAGGGTGATAAGCTCAGAGAGACCCGTCGCCTAACTATGAAGTTCTGGGGTGCGTCTTAGTCTTACCCAGTACAGAAGAGGGCGAAGTCTAGCCACCTCGCTCAAAGGCGTCTGCCCATGTCAGAGAATAGGGGTTTAAGCGGTGTGTTGGTGGGGACAGATATTTACTCTCTGATTGTCCGATCTCGTCTGTTTTTTCGAGACCCCAAAGTTCAGGGCCATACATTGCTGAGCTCACAGCTTTACCTTCATAGACTACTAGGGCTGGAGCTACCAGTCTAGGTGACGTTGACCGTTGGTCCCTGCCGATGGCACCCACCATCCGCTTATGGTTCAGTAACATTTTATTCAGGTGAGTCCCCCAATGCATTTTATCGGAAAACCTAATACCCAGATAATCAAAGGAATGGACTCTCTCTAAGGGGGAACCATTGAGAGTAAGATTGTTTCTGAAGTGTTTCCCCAAATTGAAAGCCATGAACTAGGTCTTTGTGATGTTTATCATTAGGCCCCTTTGTGTACAAAACAATTGAAAGCAGGTGAGGAGTTTCTGGAGGCCCATCGGGGTTTAGAGATCAAAAGAGTATCATCGGCAAACAGGAGGGTTGGGATTTTTTCCCCTGCCAGGGTCTGCTGGAAATTGGCTAAAAAATCTAACCACTCCATTCACATAAAGGGAAAAGAGGGTAGGAGCCATCACAGAACCCTGGCGCCCCCCCCCCCCCCCTGTTGACCTGTATTTTGTCTGTCGTTTGCCCCTGATCCCCCCATCTGACTCGGGCATAGGTTTCGTCGTGGAGGCGTATTAAAAGATTTAAAAGGTAGGGGGGTAAGCCCATTTCCTGGAGCACTGTCCATAGCTTCTCTCGTGGCACTAAATCAAATGCGGTTTTAAGATCAATAAACGCAAGGTGAAGACTCCCCTTTCCAATTATGACTACTTTCCAATAGAGAAGAAGTAATCTAAACACTTGGTCTACTATATTGGTAGCTTTCCTAAAACCTGCTTGGTAGATGGAAAGAACATCTTCCTCCTCCATCCAATTTTGGAACCTATTTAGAAGGGCTCTGCCAACCACTTTCTGCATGGTATCTATTAGGCTGATAGGCCTATAGTTGGCGGGGTCCTGGCGGTCTCCCTTTTTATATATAGGTATGACCTCTGCTTCTTTCCAGGATATAGGGACTTCTGCTCCTTTCAATATATTGTTAATTGAAAGCAGAATATATTGAGCCCACTTCTGTGGTTCTAAAAAGAGCAAATCGCCCGGGATACCATCTGGGCCTGCCGCCTTTGCAGGGATAATACAATTAATTTCATTCTCAATCTCTTTCATTTGGAAGAGATTGATATCTTCAAATGTAAGTGGAGCCTGAATTCTCTGCAAATGAGAGGTGGATAGGGCCTCCGGGTCCTCCGTATACAGTTGGGAAAAGTGATCCCTCCAGGCTTGGTTACGAATGTGGTTCGGGATTGGGATGTTATCCCTCCTATCTCTCCTCTTGATTAGAGCCCAAAAGGAGGCAGAATCACTCTTATTACAAGCAACTTTCAAGTCCTCCCAATGTGCCTCTTCCCAATCACGTTTTGCTTGCTTTAGTGATCGATTATACTCCATCCTCACTATTTTGACTATGGTGGGATTTTTCCCCTTTACCGCTGAGATTAGTACTTGCCTTTTCCCCCTGCAAGACTCAGTGTACCATGAATTGGAGCTTTTTGTCTGTCTCCTAGTATGGCCACTGGTCTTCTCACAAGGAACTGGGCACCAATCTGAGCAATTGTCTCGTGGAGTATTATGGGGATCATCACTCGCCCCTGCGCATTATCAGAAACTGCCCCTAGTATTGAGGAGATGTTCATTAATTTTTGGTCCTCCCCTGCAACCTTGGACCATCTTAGACGCCTACCACAGTTAGAGAGGATTAACTCCTTTGTGGAGACGAGGGAATTCCCAACTGTATTACATTTTTTATTAAGAGGGGCCCATTGATTCTTTAATTTTAACAGTAGAGGGTTGTGATCACTGTCAATAGTTTGGCCCACTTCCATGTCAATGACATCGGCCCAGAGGCGTAAGTCCACCAAGATATAATCAATGCGGGAAGGGCATGTAAGTTTGTTGTAGGTATTTTGCCCCCTGATGTCAGATAGGGTTCTGCCATTTGTAGCTCTTAGGCCATATTCTAGTATTATAGCATTAACTTGGATTACAATTTCAGACCATCTTTTTACTGGTGGCAAGGCTAGGGGGCTCTGCCCATTTGCTATCCTCTTCAGTTGTCCCTAGGAGATCTTCACTGCTTAATGGCTCGAATGTGCAGTTGAAGTCGACAGCCACAATGATTTTGGCAGAGGGGGGCACTTGTTTATTTGATTTTCTAGCTGTGTTAAGATCGCCGAGAACTTGCCATTTACTGTCCCTCTTATATAAACTTTAAAGAGCTCCAATTGATCTCCCTTCGGTCCTTTTATTGTTAACCACATAATGTCGGAACTTCCGGTGTCATGTAGGAGGTCTAAACAGCCCAGGTCAAATCATATCCAAGCTGTTAGTCCGCCTGAAGGCCTACCCTTTCCCATACACACTGCCGGGATAAGGAATGTACTGTAGCAAGATTTATACAATGCAGTTACACTCCAAGTCTCCTGGAATAAACAAATACCATGAGTTTCTACAAACTTATTCCACGAGGGAACTTACATATTTTTCTTTAACCCAGCTATGTTCCAGGAGAGGATATTTAAGTGGATTTGATCAACGGAAGTGAGCCTTGGGATTTCCTTATGTGTAACATTTGCTTGGGATATAAGGATGGGAGGCGCCAAGAGTAGTCCTTGGTTGGTCAGAAGAGGGGTGCTGTGACAGAAGGATTTGCGACTCCTCTCCCGTTCTTCAGATATATTGTGATAGAGTCAATTGTTCGCGTCCAGGTTTGACCTAGGACCTTCAATTCCTAGAGCATATTCTTTCACCCCACCACTTACAGTTGCAGTTGCAATGGGACGGCGCCTTAATTGTATTCAGGACGAATCAGGGGAGGAAGTTCTAAACTCTAATGCTACCAAGTTTTTGGCCAGGCTAGCATTTGCCAGTGTTAATTCAATGCTATCTAATGTCGTATTGGGAGTTATACATCTTCTTGCTTTGGTTATATCCTCCCTAATGATGGAACGACACCCTCGTACATGACAAATCCAATGGATTGATTTTTTAATCAGTGAATCGCCATTTTCAGGGCTTCTAGTCACATTGAGTTTGGGGACATTAACCATGTAAACTATATTCGTATGTATATTTTGATTCACAGAATTTCTTAGGCCTGAGTCTATTAGAGGGACTGGCAGAGTATGGGTTCTATTATGTTTGCCCAGTGGTGCTTGTTTGTTTGCTAGGAGACTAGATCTATCTGCACTCTCTTTGGTGTAAACGGGTCTATTGAGTATGTGCTGTGATGAGCCTCCATTCCCCCTGGGTGATTCGGACGTGTGGCTCGCAGTGTTTGGAGTGTTCTTGGATAGGCCCCCTTGACTGGATGTTGTTTCCTGAGCAGCATGGGGGACCAAATCCAACTTGGCTAGTGTTTGTTTTAAGGTTGAGTGTAGAGTTGACTGTTACACGAAGCTCTGTGAACATACTTTTCATCTGTTTAATCTCCCCTCTAAGTGCCATTATAACTGCTACTAGGTCTCCAATGGATTGATTACATGGGCAACTTTGCACCTTCTCGGGTGTATCAGTCAATAATGGTGTTATTGTCGAGTGGGAGTGTTCACTTATTGTATCAAGGGGGCAAATCTGTTAGAACATTGGACAATAAAGCCCACCTGAGTTGGCAGCCTATTCTCTTCTTTTTTTTTTTTTTTTTCCATTTTTTTTGAGCAGGTCAAAAGGTGCATACAAAAGTAAAGCGAAGTAATGAATAAATAACGTATTGTACATATAACATAAATTGTACAGTCCAAATACTTTCGAATATCAAAAAACTAAATAACAAGAAAAAAAAAAGAGAAATTTTCAATACATCGTTAGATCTATACAAACATATTAAACTGGATAATTAGTACTAAATTATATGATTCATTTAGTAATCTCGTCGTATGGATTCTCAAATATTTTCCAGATAATGGATGACGTTAGCAGTACACTGAGTTTTAGGGGAGGTAGGTCTGCCTAAGCTGTTTATATATAGTTTATTTCTAATTATGAGAGGTTATGTGTTTCTATGGTTTTCGAACCAGGTGGCAACCGGGCCCAGATCTGTTCGCCTAATGTTCTCGACTTTTTCCCTCTAGTTCTGTAAATTGCTACCTCCTGTTTGTATGTGCCCACTAATCTACTCAACCACCCCTGAAAAGTGGGAGCGTCTGGGTCCTTTCACCGCGCTGCCAAGATAATTCTATAGACAGCTGTGCCTACAAAAATAGTCGTGGTTTCCTTGTTAGTATGTCCTAGGGAGTCATCATAGCCTAGGACGAAGAGAGTTGTTGAAGTTCTTATTTTATGGCCGAAGATCTCGTCCCAGTACTTAGAAATGCCTTTTTTAATCTCGGCTAATTTTGGGCATTCGGCAAACATGTGAATAAGATTAGCTGGTCCTAGCGAACACCTTGGGAAATGATCATGTGCTCTTTTTCCCCAGGTGAATAATTTGGAGGGAGTAAAATATAGGTCATATATTGTTTTATAGGTTTGGGCCTTTAAGTTAGAAGCCAGCAATATTTTAGATGATAAGAGTAGGGACATGTCTATATCGATATTTACATTGTTCAATTTGTTGGCCCAGCTAGTTTCAATATGTTCAAGATCATCAAGGTGATTCCTTATAAATAACTCATAAATGTTGCCTATCTTAGTTGCTTGTTTACCTATGATATTTAGCAGCGGTATGGTTTTTAAGTCTATAGTTGATGCCATCTGTCTGAGGGAGCTAGATATTTGTATAAACTTTAAATAGTCCGTGCGGGGAATTTGATACTTTACACAAAGCTCTTCAAAAGGGGGTTTACGTTCTCCGCCTAGAAAATCCCCGACTGTTACTAGGCCTAATCTCTCCCACCTCCCAGATGTATTGTCGTTAAGATATAATGGGATTATTGAGCTCTGCCACAAGGGTGTGTATTTGGAATACCTGGGTATTGCTAGTAGTTTGGTAGTTCGTTTCCAAATTTTTACAGCATCAATAATGATCTTAAATTTAATCTTTTTAAAGTAAGATGGCTCGACTTGTTTTAATAGCAGACCCCTAGCCATGCTTCCTAGAGTTAGTTCGTAAATTGAGGGTATAACCTGGTCCAGAATGGTATCTAAAGGGGCTCGTGATGTAAATAAGATGGACATTTGTTGTAGGATGGTCGCCAGTAGATAATATGTTAGATTTGGGATTGCTAAACTGCCTCTACAGTAGGGTAGTGTTAATTTAGGGAGCGCACTCCTAACTTTGCCGTAATTCCAAATGAATCTTGAGATGGCTGAGTCTAGTATTTTGATTGTGTCGCTGTTTACTAAAAGGGGAATTGGTATAATATCTTTGGGAATACGCTCATTTTTATGTAGTTTCCTCTGCCTATTATAGAGAGATGGAGGTTATCAACTCTGTGCAGATCCTTTTTGATTTTTTTAATAAGCGGGTCATAGTTTAGTTGATTAATTTCACTAATTTTTGGCGAGATGTTCACACCCAAATACTTTGCATTATTAACTCTATATTGGCTGACATAAGGCGTATTCTCCATACAAATGACCATCGTTTTGTCCCTATTTAAGGAGTATCCTGAATGTAGACCATAAGACCGTGTGATTTCCTCGATCTCTCGGATTGCCTCAGTGGGGTTTGGTGTTAATACCACCACGTCATCAGCGTAAGCTAGTACTTTAGTACTATATAAGCCTACTTTAACTGGTTTAATTGCCGGTGAGTTTATGAGTGTAAGGATAAGTGGGTTAATATAGAGGGCGAAGAGCAGCGGGGAACACGGGCAGCCTTGTCGGGTGCCCCTCTGGATCTTTATGGGCTCTGATTCATTACTGCCTATCAGAATCTTGGCCATGGGGTCGACATACAGGGCCTTAATAGATTTTATAAATACCCGGCCTAGATTGTTTACCGCTAATACCTCCCAAAGAAACTGCCATGAGACCCGGTCAAAGGCCTTCTCCGTGTCTAGCAGGATCATCGACATCTGGCCTCCCTCTACTCCAATGATGTCAAAAAGGGAGATGGCTCTACGAGTATGGTCTGTCATACTCTTACCAGGTATAAAACCATGCTGCCAGGGGGAGACCAGATGTTCGACGATCCTGCTGAGACGTTTGGCAAAAATGTTGGCGTAAATCTTTGAGTCTGTGTTGATAAGCGATATTGGTCGGTATGAAGAGGTTTGTTCCGGTGGTTTGTCTTTTTTTGGGAAGATAGCTATATTAGTATGTTTCCAGGATTCAGGGGGTTTGCCATGCCATTGTACCCCTAGAAAAAGGTCATAAAGAAGTGGGGTAATTAAATTACCGAGTGCTTTATATAAATCTAGCGGTATTCTGTCAGGCCCGGCTGCTTTTCCTGTAGCTGATTCTGTTAGGGCTAGTTCTACCTCTGTTCTTGTAATTTCTTTTTCGAGGTCTTCTCTTGTTGTTCCATCTATGGTTTTACCTAGATTTGTCTCTGTCAGGAACTCTTTAGTGTCAGATATTAATTGTCGGTCTTCATTTTGATATAGCTTCAGATAGTAATCTTGAAATTATGCTGCTATACCTTCCGGGGAAGTATGTATCTGTCCCTCATATTCGATGGTTTGAATAGAGTTATATGATTGCTTCTGGCGAGTTCTAAGAGCCAGATGCTTCCCGACCTTTTCTCCAGTTTCGTATATTTTATTGCGATTAGCTTGGAGAGTTTCTGCGGCTTTTTGTGAGAGATCACTGTTAATCTCGGCTTTTAAAACTAGAATCTTGCGGAGAGTATCTTCCGCAGGCCGCCCTTGATGGATCTGAATGGCGTGTAGGTGTTCTAGGTTAATTAATTCGTTTTCTAGCTGCGCAGCTAACCTATCACGCTCCTTTTTCCTCGTACAGCAACACATCAAGATAAATGTACTATAGCGGAGCACAACAACTAAAAAAGTGTAAATTACAGTTTTTTATTAAAACCGATATGACGTCTATAGTTAGCCTTAGTGGGAGCAAAACATAATACTAAGCCTCTGTTTTATCTCCACTTGAATAAGGGCATTCATAGATGATTTTGTCTCGAGTCTGTAAAGGTTCATTCAGAAGTGCTACACTCAGATGACTTTTGGCTAAATTGTGTAAACTTTTCATAGCTAAATAGAGCACCATGAAAATGATTTTAATTTTGATTGGATGATAATGGCAGGATATCCGAAATGATGACATGCAATTTCGTTTTCTAAGTCAAATGAAGATTTCCTAAGGAGAACCTCTTTTGATATTCACTGTGCAAAAACAGAACTGCCTTGCACTTCCAAAAATAAAAATAAAATATTGAGAAATGGGCTTATGTTTCATAACCAATGCTGTTATTTGCTGACATGCAATTTTGTTTTCTAAGTCAAATGAAGATTTTCTAAGGAGAACCTCTTTTGATATCCACTGCGCAAAAACAGAACTGCCTTGCACTTCCAAAAATAAAAATAAAATTTTGAGAAATGTTGTCATTTGCTGAAAGTTGTTATTTTGTAATTTACTACATTTGTGACTCCTGTCAATTCAGACGTTTAGCACAGAGCACGAAGATGTCACCACAAAAAGCATAACAATCCTGAAGATATTGTACTCACACGCACCGGAAGTGAATTGCTGTTAAAACACAACAAGCCTCTCTTACAGGCCCAAACACCAATGTTTTATTTTGCTTGTACATTTTACTTCAAAATGCAAGTTTAACTGCCCCACTGGGCTTTAGAGACAGACAGAGGAAAATAAGTGATGACTAAGCACAGCATGGCAGAAAGCAGGAAGGGACACTACAGATTCATCAAGGAGGTGTCCAAAGAGTAAGAAAAATACATTTGTTAGGTATTTGTGAATGTGCAAAATGTGAAATGCCTTTTGTACAGTTGTGAAGATACCGCACATCTGCTCATGGAATCAAAATGGCTGTGACATTCTGAGTCACGTACAAACTAGAGACAGATGTATAACAGTTTCTTACCCTGAACAAAACAACTCTTGGCTAGGCTATTAATTTTGGGGGGTATTGTTTGATTGTTAAAATGAAGTAAATGACGAATTTGGATATTTATATTATATAGCAAATGAGAAAAACTGTGCTTATTTATTTTTGGATACTGTTTTTGTGACAGTATAAGTTAAAAGCGTTTATTAGATTTTTATTGATTATGTATGTTATTTTGTACCCTTATGGTGGGTCACTTCTGTAGTAATGGTTGAATGCATAATAATTTTATAGTTGCATGCTGAACTTTCTGTGATTACATACTAAGGTAGGGACGTGGGTTTCTGTTACATTATGTGTATGTTAATGCGTATTTCATGGCAGTAGCGCGTATAAATCCATTTATGTGTTCTTGCTTAGTGTAATACAACTGGCTATGTTTTTATTTGACTTCATTAGTTGATGATAACATTTATTATATTATTGAAATGTTGATATTGCATATCTGTGTTTCTAAATCATGGTGTTGTATTTTAATTGGTGTCTTTTCTGGTTCCATGTTTAAATATCGATGTAAAAAATATGGTTTACAAAAATATCAACGTAATAATATCTATTACAAAAATATTGACTCCCCATACTTAAACAGGTAAAAGTAAAAAATATAGATGTAAGAAATATCGACTTATAAAAGATATATAACAAACAAAATATATTAAATAATATTAATATTTTTAACAAAATAAATTACATTTAATATATATTTTAACTAAATATGACAAATAAACTTAATTTAAAAAATATAAACACACAAAAATGTGTACATATGCATATATTTAGTTAATTACATTTATTAACTATTATCTTTATTTCGTTTATAAATTTTTCAATGATATAAAAATAACATATAAACATATATCAATAATTTAAAATAAAATAAAACATCCTGTAATTAATTAACACACTGAACTATTAAAAAAATGTAAACACATTTCACAACACAATAATTATAATAGCAGAGAAAGTGTTAGATAGCAGAGGGGTAAAAATTACTATTCCCAATCCAGTGAGTGCAAAAGCAGGGAAAGTGTTGGATAGTGGAAGGGTAAAATTACTATTCCCACTCCAGTGAGTGCAACAGTAGGGAAAGTGTTGGATAGAGGAGGGGTAAAAATTACTATTCCCACTTGTCAGACTCTGCGCCGTCTCTTACCTTATCTTGCTTGTGTAGGCGCAGATGAGTTTCACAGAGACGCAAGGGACCAACTTCCCCAAACCACTAACAATGACTTGTGAATTTTAAAATACTACAAGTTAATTGTTAGGGACCTAAGGAGGAGGGCCGGATACGGACGCTGTAGGTTTCTTGCTGTCGACCTGTGAGGCAACAAGGAACCACGTAAAAGGTATGTTCTTTAAGCTATCTTTGGGTTGATTAGTAGAGGTGTTAGGCAGAATGGTTAAATACCCTAAATGTGTCTACCTGCGATCAGTGAATGAAAATCCTGCGCCCGTATTTGTAGAGATGGAAGATGAAGGAGTTGACTGTGACTTCTGGGTGAAGAGTTTTCCTTGATTTCCTTGAAAGTGTTGTGTAAAATATAATCTCTAGAATACAAACGAACAGCAGTTTTTCTCTACATTTTTTTAGTTAGACCTTCTTCAAAATAAGTACATTCTGATTTTCTTAAAGTACCTTTCCTTTTGAAGCTTCGTTCCTTCTGACTTCTTGTTCCTAAAAGATACAATAATCGAACACAAAACAATTGACCCAAAAGACTTTCTGCAATCTCTTGTAAGTCTAAATCATTGTCCTAACAGTTTAATAACATTAAAAGTTTCAGTTTCTTGTTTTGTCCTTTAAAGTTATTTTCTTTTCTTGTAACAGGGGATTCCTTGATGTTCCACTGCTGGTTTGTCAGATTACACTCCTAGTTCTTCTCTAGTAAGTACTTGCATAGTTTTTTTATTTAACAATAGCTAGCTTTTGCAAAAGACGTCTGGATTGTACTTATCTTTGTACCTTGTTTTCCTTTTCCGATCTGTAGGGAAGATTTCCAGGCCTCTAATCACGATGCAGAACTACGCGGCTGCCAACGATCTCCGCTTCCTCCAGAAGCTCGATCCACTCAGAAGGCAAAGCGCTTTCTAGAAGGTGAGGTGTGGCTTTTATACCTAGTCAACACCCCAGACGACGCCCCACGTCGCACACGTTAACGTGCGATGCGTCTTTCCTGCCGCATCCGATAATAAAGTATATCGCGTCTTTTTTCCTGACCGCGTTTACACTTGCATGAAGCGTTTACAGAAAGCATTACAGAGAAAAAGCGCTCTGACACTGATTCCAGAACTCTATTCTAATTTCCTGCAGACATACGTTAATTTCAGAAATGTTCTCCTTAAAGGCAGAAGCGCATGAGTTGTCCGCACAGATTACACTTGAATCAAACAACGTTATTTCTCAGACAATAATTACAAATCTACAGTGCACTAAAACATGATACATACATTACGTACAACACACTACACAAGGAGTGCTGGAGCACAGGAAAGGGGTGGGGTTTTCAATGAAGGGTATTTTAAGTTCTTCTGCGAATGCACTAAGGTGTGTTTGCTAAAAATACCAAGTACTTTAAGGTTTCTAGGGGGGCTAGGGCTATAATCATGACACCACTCTAGTGAGTGCAACAGTAGGGAAAGTAAGAACAGATATGAGTGTAGAGGAACCACCCAAATAGAAGAAATCACTGAGGTACAGGTTGAAACAGTGCTGCCTCTTACATCAAGGTCACAATGCACACCAGATAAGAAGTAAACATCACTAGCTCAGCAGGAAGAGAATCAAGGAAGCCTCAGGTGGGCTCAGGGAGGTAGGGAGGAAGCCAGAAGATGGACACATTCAGGCTCCGTATAGATTTGTCTAGCTCAAGAGGGACACTCACAGATCTGTGGTCCAACCAGGGTCCAGCATGCAATGTTAGATAGTAACCTCGGAATGAAAGTGGCATTTTTCAAAACGCTTCGGTTCGTCCAGTTCGAGCCAGTACCCCTAACCCTTTTAAAAAACATTTCAAGACTCAAGGACTTAAGCACTGTAATGGCAGCAGCAACAGATGTGTCTCCTTCCAGCCAGCCAATCAAATAGTGACAGGTCTATCAACGTAGCTGGAGCTTTTACTGAACCGCAATGGCTGTTGGGAGAAAAAGCTCCTTCATTCAATCAGGTTTTAATATTTTGCTTCAAGCAGCACCCGCCGCAAGGCTTAAGATATGGGATGAGACCGCCAGGGTGGCGGTTACATCCTAATTGCACTGGAGGGACCGCCGCTGCCCCTGCGGACGGTCCCTCCACCTCGGGGATGGCGTCCGCCATCCTAATAGGCCCCATAATTAGGCAACAGTTCAGTACGCTGAATTTTCTGTTCATATGTAGATTTTATACACATCAATCAAGGTGGAAACATCTAAATGGGCATCAAAAATCACTGCTATTATGATAACTGTGGTGTCTTTTCTCAGATTAGTATATGTAAGAAATGTGGTTATTAGTTGAGAAGGGTGGAAGTCCCACTCAAATAAGATAACCAATCCTTATCAGGATGAATTACAAAAAGTCAGCAAATTAATCTGTGCTTCATGGATGTATAATGGAACAATGCATGCCTTTACCAAGCAGTCTTTACAATGCATATACCACTACCATGAATGTCTTTACCAAGCATGTCATACATAAGGGTACCTCTTAAGTACCAATACCAACACCGTTACCAGGCATTCCATTACCAAACTGACATTTACCACACAATTTATTTTCCTATTGGAAAATGGAGTTAAATACTAAATAAATACATAAATAAATACTAATAAATGGTAGTTAATATAGATAGTAAAATGCTACACAAATACATAATTAGAACAAACAAATTGTAACAATACATACTATGATAGGAAAATATTTCTATTATAATTTTTTTTTAAGAGGTGTATCTGCAGGCTACATGACACAATACTATGCAATATTCCCAAAAAACGCGCAGTACATTGCTGCGTGATACTAAAGCTTTCCAACAAAAAAAGTTCCAATGCAATCCATGCTAAAACAATGCAACACTGCGCAAATCACTAAAGCATTACTGCCAAATGAGCAACACAAAGCAAACTAAGGCAACACTTGATAGCGACTGGGAGGCAAAAATTTCTATTCTATCTCCGCCAAGCACTTACGTACGGGAAAGTGCTGGACAACAGCTGGGAGGCAAAATTACTGCTCTAATTCCACCAAGTACCTGCCTCAGGGAAGGTGCTGGATAGTAACTGGAGAGCATAATTACTATTCTAAACCTGATGAGTACTTACCTCAGGGACGGTGCTGGACAGTGGCTGAGGGGGCAAAATTGCTATTCTATCTCTTTCAAGTGCTTATTTCAAGAAAGGTGCTAGACAATAACTGGGCGCAAAATTACTATTCAAACTCCACCAAGTACTTACCTCAGGGAAGGTCCTGAACTGTAACTGAGGGGTAAAATTACTATTGTAATTCCGCCGAGTGCTTACCTTAAGGTGGAAATTCTACCGAGCTGCAGCTCCCGCTCGCGTACTTACCCTTTGCAAGCGCGAGCATGGAAAAAACTCTGCTTCACTACGCGAAGCAGAGTTTTCTGCACTCCATGAGCTCCACAGAGTGCAGAGTGCAGAAAACACAGCAAATTCTAACTCCGCTGAGTATTTACCTCAGGGAAGATGCAGGACAGCGGCTCATGGGCAAAATTACTATTCTAACTCTGCTGTGTATTTACCACAAAGAAGTTGCTGGACAGCAGCTGGGAGGCAAATAAACGACTCTAACTCCGCCAAGTACTTACAGCTTTTTCTTTCTCATAGACTTCCAAACATTGAAATATAAGAAATTCCAGCCACTGGGCAGCAAATTTAGTGAAAAGTTACACACCATATTGCAAGGAATTCAGCATAGGTAAGCAATTCTAAAAAAAACATACTCAATGCAAAGAAAACAGAAATTCAATAAAACCAGCAAATAATACACCCTTTACTTTCTAATCTTGAATAGATATGCAACAAGTAAAGATCGCAGACACAACTCAAACCTCTATAATACACCTCTGGATATTCAGAACCACATCAGAAGAGGAAAAAAAATAACAGGCAATTGGTTTACTAACTATTCCCCCCCCCTACTAAATAGACTGCATCAATTAACAGCATATATTTTTTTCTTAGCCGACATAATTTTGGCAACAAAAATAAAGCACACTCTTAGTACATTGTACTTAAAAACAATTTCTCTCTTTTTATCCATCAGATCATTGTAAGATTAAGATAAGAAATCAAGCAATCTACAGCCCATCTAGAGAGGAACCATGTTGCTAAACATCGTGGCTACAGTTATTGTAAGGAGAGATAAGTTGAGCCCAGGAGTGATTGAAGGTGTGTTGAGTATTTTTCCCCCCATTGCAAAGGCAGAGTAGTTACTCTGGTGAACACTGTGGAAAAGACCATAAAGCATAACCACTTTGCTTCTGCAATGGAGATTGAAGAACGTGTTCAACAAATAAAGCCACTTGTAGCTACCTCCAATGAACCCTATGATTATGGCCCAGTTTTGAGGGAGGTAGCCCAAAACATCCCCATGTATGTTGCTAGTGGTATGCCCATAATGGCCAATTTAAGGTGAATTTGTCAGAAACAAAAAACAGGTCCATAATCCCCATAGAATAACACCTCAATCCTACTCTGATATTAACATCTCCCCTGAATTTACAAATACTTTTACTAATGAACCTTTCCTACCGCAAGGCAATGAAAACCCCCTCAAAACATTTCTAATCTTTAGTATAAAGCCTACCTTGGTAACCCTGAAGAATACTGAAATTTGGATGATGGATGGAACTTTTTAGTCAACTCCCCGTCCATTCACCCAAATGTACACTATTCATGGCAACATTACAATAATATTGTCCTATTAGTGTACAGATTACTCCCTGACAAGCAATCCTCAACTTTGCACTACATTTGTTTCAGTAATAAAATACAAAATAGTGAATAAAAGACCTAAGAAAATTATAATTGATTTTGAATTACAGATGATGAATACTAATACTAAAATATACCCTGACACACAAATTCAAGGATATTTCTTTCACATTTTCCAGGTATATTGGCAAAAGAATTAAAAAACATTCTTCGCTGAGGATTACATGTCAAACAGTGAACTACAATATGAGTTGAAAAGACTAACAGCTTTTCATGGAACGGAAGCCAGTACATGACGTGATTACTTTGTTGGACACGTCCGACTGGGGAGAAACTGATTGTGCGCAAGCACATAGGTACTGAACTAATTTGAACCCCTGTATGCTCTAATACAAATTGTCACCAGGGAGTGACTGGTGGGGTTATAACTCACACAAACTGACCTATCTGGATCATTATATACACAATTGCTAACCCTGATGAAGTCCTTGACAAGACAAAATGCGTTGGCTGGCTGATTGAAGTCTAGAGTATTGATAAAAATTAGTAAATATGCTATTTAAAACAAAATTGGCTCCCTCTTCATATTTGGAAGAGAAAATGGAAATTATGTATTGAACTTTCTTGAAACTGTACAGAAGGATACAATTACTCGATATTGAGTGTTCCCTCTGCAATTACGTTTTTAACATTTTGACAGTTAACGAACTGTAGGTAGTGGTGAACTGCTGTTTAACACTATTGAAATTGATGCCAACACTACTACTTTTTTGTTTGTGGTAGTTTTGTGTTTTGTACCTCCTGAGAGTGTAGATGAGCTCTACACATCAATTATACAATCATAATACTTCTCATAAAATGAGGAGAAATGTAATCCACCCCTAAATTACTTTGAGGACATGTGGGCTGGCCATCTATGCATTTCAGGTCACAAGAGGAAGCCAAGGTTTCCCATTGACTGGGGGAACTGTTACTCGTCCTGCTTAGAGAGAGGTGAAAAAGTGCATAGAGGGATGGCATCACTCATTTAACAGGTTTATTGGAAAATCTCACCCCAACTTTTATTGTTTCCTGGAAATTTTGAAGAAAGAACAACGTTTCCAGGAAATGAATAACGCACAATCATTGTCAGGTAGTCTGAACCCTCGTGTATCCAAAAAGAGCAAAGAAATGTCTGAGACTATTGGTAAAAATCTATGAATTTTCTTTGATTGGAGCTTCAGGTTACCTAGACAATATTGCACATATCTTACAGTACTAACATTAGCTAATACCTTCTACAATTACTCGCCTATTTTAACAACATTTTCAAATTGAATTGACATTTTAAAAAAATAAATTCAATAAAATGTAAAAATTGTTTGTGTTCCTACCAATAGCTGTCTTCTTTCCTCGACTCTTGGTGATATTCCATAAAACCTGTCATCAAGAATGTTGGGCAATCCAATAATCCAAAGAATTAATTCCAAATCTGCAAAAAGGCCTCGACTTCTTTTTTTTAGTTTTTTTTAACCTTCACCTCATTCCAAAATTTGAAAACTAAAAATAGTAATTGAAATTAATTCTTTTGAAAATTCAGTTATTAAACAAATATGAAAAAACATCCAATTTCCAAAACAAACTCCCAAAAACAAATTCTGCAGCAATCCATCCACAAATCCCCAGGTTTTCCATCAATACCTTGGTCTTTGTCTTCTAAAGTCATAAAACAATTAAAAACCAAGATGCAAAAAACTCAGGATGCCAGGGGGCATCCAGACAACCATAACCAGGCCCTGGGGTTGGGATCCCCAGGGCCAAAATCCCGGGAGGCAGCTGTGTGCCCCTTCCCCATTTTGTTATGGCTGGGTCCATGGGATGGGGTCCTTGGGCTAAAATCAGCCAGGGGTGTCCCCCCCTCCTGTACAACATTTGTTTTATAATATTTGGGCCTCAGAGGATGGGGACTCACCTGACCATTTGGTAATGGTCAGGCCACAGGGGATGACTTGTGAGACTTTGTAGGAGGCCCCCTCACTTTTGGCAACCACTCTGCACAGGGGCCTCCTGGAATACTACTAGTTGGGGGATGAGCTCCCCTTGGCGGCTGAGGGTCGTTGGGAGCCAAGTACCCCAATTGCTGTGACAAGTATGTCCCCCACAGCTACATTGCTGAGATATCATCAGAGGCACGTTCCCTTTCTCAGCAACTCTGCACAGGGGCCTCCTAGCATACTGCTGGTTGGAGGATGAACTCCCCTTGGCTGCCAAGCATCCTTTAGGGCCAGGGCAATCCCCATTGTTGCCACCAGTAAGTCCCCCACAGCAGGATTGCTGAGACCTCATCAGTGACCCCACCCCCTTTCTCAACCACTCTGCAGACGCACTACTGGTTGGGGGATAAAGTCCTATTGGCTGCTGTGGGTCCTTGGGGACCAAAACCCCTATTGTTGCCACCAGTAAGTCTGCCACAGTGGATTGCTGAGACCTTATCAGAGACCCCTCCCCCATTTCCAACCACTCTGCAAGAACGAACTACTGGCTGAGGGATGAAGTCCCCTTGGCTGCTGAGGGTATTTGTGGCCTCTTTCTGTGTGTTTCTGGTCTCTATTTTGCCTCTTTCTGTGTGTTTTTGATCTTTATTTAGCCTCTTACTGCTCATTTCTGATATCTATTGTGCCTTTTTTCTGGTCATTTCCGGTCCCTATTTTTCCCCTTTCTGCTTGTTTCTGACCTATACTTAGCCTCTTTCTGCTAATTTTTTATCTCTATTGTGCTTATTTCTGCTAGTTTCTGGTCTCTATTGTGCCTCTTTCTACTCATTTCTAACCTCTATTTTGACTCTTTGTGCTCATTGCTGACCAGTGATGTCACTGACCATGTCATGAATGATGTAATATGTGACAACATCAGCAGTGGATTTCGGGCGTGTGAGTTATAGTTAGTACAACTAACTATAACTGAGGATTTTCAATGGTTTTGTAGGAGGGAAATGTCTAACTATACCATCCCTAAAACCTATGTTTTTTTCAGTGAATTTCAAATGTTTTTTAAATGATAATTTCTTACTATAACATGTCTGAAACCTATGTTTTTTTCAATGAATTACAAAGGCTTTTCTAATAATAATTTTTTAATTTATTAATTGTAATTTTTTATATTGTTTTACTAAATGTTTTTAGTCTATTCTTTTTTTAGATATTTTATTTTTTAAATTACATTACACATATTTAATAAAAATATACATTTTCTTAAATTAAAAATATATTTTTTCTATAATTTTATGTTCTTTTATATTATTTTCTTTATTTTTTTTCTATTTTTTTGGGAGGCACGCACCCAAAGCGCACCCTTCTCGTTCACTGCGCGGAACGTGTCTGCCATTTTAGGATTGCTGTGTAGGATCCGCGTAGGGTGTGCGCCGAGTATGACTTTCCCAACGCGGACGCTATGCGACTGGTACGTGACTTATAGCGCATATGTGACATGTACGTATTATGCGACGCGGCGGTTGCGCGTGACATCATGCACGCATCCGACACGGTGGGTGTGCGACCCTGTGAAATTTTTTAATGTTCAAAAACAATAAATATTTAATATAAATATTAAGACAAGACATTATCTGAACTAATCATAAAAAAAATATTCTTTAACTTTCAAAAAAGGTACATTACTTTAAAATGCAATTTCGCGAAGTCGCACTGGGTGCGAGTTGGGTGCGAGTTGGGTGCGAGCTGCATACGCGCACCCTACGCGTACCCCATGTGACCAGAAAAAAAGGGATTTGAATGGTTCATTACACTTCCTATTGTAAGAATTGAAGGACCCCACTCATTTCAATCACTCTTCTAAGACCTATTCTTAGGAGAAGACCTGCTGAGAAGAACTGCTGTTTTTTGCTGATTGCAGACCTGGTTGCCCTGATAATTTTGAAAATGGTTATAAACCAACCTTCTTCTTCAGATTCAGAACATTCTACCACTGAGGAATTCGTTCCAGAACCTCCCCCTCCAGAGAGATATACATCTATTGTGTGGAAGTTTTTCACCTTCCCACCTGGACAAAAAAAGTTGAATGCGACAAAGGTTACATGTAAAATTTGCAAGGTGGTCCTCTCCAGAGGAGACCGAAACAAAAAATACTCATGTGGGACAGCTAGCTTGAGGAAGCACTTGCAGACACACCATCCTGTGACGATTGCACGAGAGGAGATGAGAAGGTTACATGAAAATTCTCCTGCACCACCAGCTGTTCCAACCACATCTGGGACAGCACCGTCTACTTCAAGTTCACCACCAGATAAATTTGCAAGAGTGAGGATCAATTGCGTACAATGCAATCATCTAATTGCTTATGGAGAACAATCAGTGGACCTTGTTTGTCTGGCTATCGACAAACACCGTTGTTAGTTTTTTTTTCTCCTCATAGTTTTTGGTTCTGTTCATCCTGTTACCCTGTTTAAAAAAAAAAATTTTTTTTTTAAATCGTTAAAAAAACAACAAAAAATGCAAAACTACAAAAAAAAGTTATTTTCAGAACTACCTACTCTGGTTAATGGTTAAAAAAAAGTGCTAAACTTGTATGCTAGTGTGTGAAAGTTTAAATGAATGTATGTGTAGTGCATAACTACAGTGCATTGACTGAAAAAATGCATTTGTGATGTGTGGCGAATGCATAAGTGCAGAACTATAAGGAAGTGCTGCAGCATGACACTGTAAACTGTTTAGCTACAGCATGCTGTTGTACTTCTGAAGCACAGGGATGCAACATATGTACATAAATATGTTGCAAGTATGTGCTTCCCTCTGCACAGCTGCTTAAACTGCAGCCATGTGGTGACACAGGCACCCTTGCACCATGGTGCAAGGATGTCGGTAAACATAAAACCCTTGAAACCAAAGGTCAAGAGCCTGGCTTGTCAGTGACTAGTATTCACAACACTCGCTGGAGTTGGAATCACTATGTTTTTTTTGTTTTTTTCCCCATTTATTTCCCTAGATTGGAAGGGATACGAGCAACACTCCGCATTCCATGGGGCTAAGTTAGGTACCTATAAATGTATGTAATAGCCTGTCTTTCAATGTGGTATGTGTGTGTTTAATCACTGAATGCTAATGAGAGTATTGAGTGATACACTATTTTAATCTCATGCCATTTGGCTTTTTATATTCAGGTATGGACAAAGGCGCAGTCAATCCCTGGATCTGGGTCTGGTGTATGTTAAAGATGCTAATACTTTGTAGGGGCACACCCCCTTAACCATTGAAGTGTTTTTCTTCTTTTTCTTACAGGTACTATGTGGCCATTATTTTGCGTATGTACTAATGCATGCTTTATTATTGCAGCATTTAATTTAATTTAATTTGTTTCTCACTTGAGCACCATTAGGAGTGGTGAACACAGGGATGGTCCCTGAGTAGTCCTGAAGAAGAGCTTGGGGAAGCTCGAAACATGTTGACAGAAGTTGCTAGGCACACCTAACTCATTGCCAGTAGGATCCCTAGTTCTCTACCCCGTTTTTAATATACCCCCCAGGAACAAGTATACATCATTTGTAGCTCACTAGGTAGGTAGTTTCAACTCACTTAGAGCATACCACTCCACTTCACAACACCTCTTGCACCACACAAAGGGACTGATTACAATGGAGGATTTTCCGCATCCTCCGGGCCGGCGGAAGCCACCGCCGGCCCGGAGGATGCGGAAAATCCTCTGCGGAACCACCCAAGATTTCAGTCCGCTGCTTTTACGCCGCGGTTGGCTTACAACCGTGGCGGGTAAAAGGCCTAATATGGTGGCGGTGTCTCTCAGACACCGCCAGACATATTAGGATGGTGTAGAATGTCATGGAAAAGCATACGGACCTTCACTTCGGGGGCCCGTTGCGGGTGAAGGTGCCTGCCGCTTTGTGCACGCAAATGCGATGCATGCTTTTTTAACGTTGCGGCGGGTGCAGCTTGAGGCTGCACCCGCCGCAATGTTAAAGATAGAGGATGTCCGTCCGCGATCCTAATCTACCCCATAGTCCATCACTTAAAGTGCTCCTATGTAGTTCGCAAGTCGCAGCACGCCCCAGTCCGTAGAGGGCTAGGATGGTCCCAATGATGAAGCATGTCACCGTGGGGAAACCCTGGTGAGTGAGGGGACACAAGAAAGAAATATCATTTTTTTTCTTCACAAAAAACATAGTGATTCCAACTCCAGCGAGTGCTGTGAATACTAGTCACTGACAAGCCAGGCTCTTTGGGTTCAAGGGTTTTATGTTTACTGTAAATTTAAGGCGGGTGAGCCTGGTTCCTACTTCCCCCTTTCTCCCCCTTTTGGAAAATGTGCAAAATGTGCAAGGATGTCGGTGTCATGCGGAGATTGTTTTTGTGCAGAAAGGACATCTTTCTGCACAAAAACAATCAGAAAAGGCATTTTTCTCCTTCAAGATATGCTGTGCATTGTACCATATATTGAAAGAGAAAAAATGATGAGATGTGAAAACAATTCTCCTTGTTGTGCTTTGCTACTCCAATTGGAGGATGGTGCAGCATTCACAAATATCAGGCAAGCGTCCCACAAGGAGAGGACAAGGGAAGAACATTACACAGTGGAAAAAATGTAGCTTGATTATCAATATCTCTTCAACGTCACTAACTAAGCAACAACTTATGACCTTAAATAAAGGTATGACCTTTGTGCCTACAAATGACACTACATTGTTGGAAACTAATGTGGCCTTGTACAAATTTATACGCAAATTGAGACTACGTCATTACTTTTCCAATGTGATGGAACGACCGCAAGATGAACCAAGTGACACTGCAGATACCATTTTTTGATCTAAAAGTAAATGTCAGGCACCAATTTCTCACAAGATAATTGATTTCTTTGAAGAGACAGTGAAACGTGATTTGATGAAGATCCAGTACAAATCAACTAAAAAAAAACATATTTCACAAAACACGATTACAGAACCATTCGTTCTATAATCCAGAATGAGAATTTAACTTTGAAACCAGCTGACAAGGGCGGAGCCCTAGTCATCATGGATACAGATTACTATACACGTAAAGTGAATGAACATGTTCATGATACAAACACATACATAATGCTTGATATTGACCCCTCGACGACTTTACAAGAAATTCTTCACGGATATTTACAGGAAGCTATGGCTGAGGGAATTATTTCTGATGATCAAAAGGCTTATCTCACAACGTATAACCCGAAAAGACCCAAACTGTATAGGACACCAAAAATACACAAGCATCCAACAGATCCTCCTTTCTGCCCCATAGTGGCAGGGTATGGGTCTATATTTGACCCTCTAGGGAAATATCTTGATTATTACTTGCAAACGTTTGTCCAATCGTGGTGTACTTACATACAGGATACAACTCATTTTCTCAATAAGATTGAGACCATTCAAGAGATGTATAGTCAAAACTGGGTGCTGTGCACCATTGACGTAACGGTGTTGTATACATCTATAAATCATGAACAGGGTTTGGAAGCCACGGAATGGGCATTACTTCAACTTGAACTAGAACAGGAAAAAAGTATATTCATCCTTAAATTACTGCATTTTTGCCTGAATAACAGTTATTTTAAATGGAAGGACAACTTTTATGGACAAATGACTGGAACAAGTAAGGGATTTTCTGGGGCACCAGCATATGCGAACATCTTTATGTCTAAATTTGAGCATGAATATATATTGACTGATGAGATGTGGAATACAGGTTTGGTACAATATTGTCGTTTCATAGACGACATATTTCTGATTTGGGCTAAGGAACAAAGTGACTTGGAAAACTTGATATCACAGTTAAATGAGAAGAATCCCAGAATCCAGTTCACGCATTCGATAAGTAACAGTGAAGTGACTTATCTTGATATTAAAATCACAAAAGACACCATGTGGAACAAATTAGTGACAGAAATCTATACCAAACCCACTGACCGTAACAGCACCCTTTCCATCCGAAAAGTCTCATTACCAAATTACTGTATTCACATTTTTTAAGGATTAAAAGGATTTGTACAAATGAGGAGATATTTGACAAACAGTTGCAGACACATTGCACAAGATTTGAGCAGAGAGGGCACCCCTAGGAGATTCTATATCAAAGCATTGACAGATTAGAAATTAGGGACAGGCAATCACTACTGACTCCAACTTCTAGGCGTCAGAAAAAAGGATTCACCTTTGTATCTAAGTAGTCTACAGCACCTAATAGGATTAAAAACATCATTTTGAATAGATGGGAATTACTTCAAAATGAAAAAGATTTTAGGGGTATATTCATGGATAGACCCATATTTGCATATACCAGAGGGAGAAACTTAATGGATATAGTTAGAACTCCCAGTAAATCTTTTGAACCACAACTACATAAGGGAACTATGAGATGTCAAAACTGTGTTCACTGTAACAATATAATAACGGGCAATACTCTTGTAAACCCGACTTCAGGTAAAAAAAATAGCATTGAAACATTCAGCTAATTGTAACACAGTCAACACAGTGTATTGTTTAAAATGCCCGTGTGGGAAGTTGTATATAGGGAAAACTGAACGCAAGCTTAAAACCAGGCTTACAGAACACAAAAGTAACTTTCGGTGCAAAAGCAGAACAACATCTATTGCGAATCACTGGTGAAATGAAAAACACAATATTGCACAATTGAGAGTACAAATTATAGAGGTAGTTGCAAGAAAAGAGGGACTAGACAACAGTGCTAAACTACTCCAAAGGGAAGCATTTTGGATAGAACATCTATGTACACTGGCACCACGAGGACTTAATGATAGATTAGATTTAAGTTGTTTTCTATAAGTGAGGATTGGCATATACTATATTATCCATTATCTACGCCAAATTAATATACACCATCAGAGAACCGTTGTCCTTTAAGTACATTTAAGATGGTACTACATGGAACCCCACTATTTAGCATGATGTACTGTATGTGATTGTATACCAATTTTGTTTCTATTTATTTTCTATTCCCAATATTACCATCTGAGAAATGGTATCAATGTTGGCCATATACATGTGCAAGATGAGCATTAACACAGGATCATGTGAATCTTTATATGATATACAGATTAATAACAACACTAGATATGTCCAGTCATGAATTATATATACATTCATTTTGTGAATGCACACATATGTTGTTCATTGTACTGTGTATGTGTTGATAACATCAGATATACCTGGTTATGAAATAGATATACATCTACTTTGTGTATGTGCAAATATGATTTTCATTGTATAATGTATATGCTATTGGATAGGGACAATCAAGGTTATGTACATTATGTGAGTATTGAATTACATTTATTATTAGATGTGATCTTTTGTAATGTGAGACATGTCATCAGTTGATATTATGTATTCTATCTATGTTTCTAGTCCATTCACGTATTGAGCAAAATATTCATTTAGTGACACTAACCGTTTTCGTTTTTATCAATGGACTCACCCTCCACTTTATATAAAAGTAAGGCTGATCAATGAGTATAGGATAGATAATAACTTTTATGCCTAAATGACGACAGTCATCGACTCTATTTCTAAGCCTTTGTTTGACCACATGCTTAGTGTGTTTAGGTTAGTGACCGAGGCAATGACAGGCACTGTCGGTGTATGATTCATTACGCAGCGTTTCTTTGATAAGGTTGCTGGTGAGGGAGATATCAGTACACTCATATGAGGAGTATCCGTAGAGATATATAGTTTCTTCATGATTCTTTGCTATAATATCACTTGATATTGTTATCAAGAAAGTACCATTATATGTCCGGGCAGGTCCCGACATACAAATGATGGATGTTCAGAACTTTTAGATTAGGAACTATAATCTTGGATATAGACATTCGGGGTTACAGTACTTATTTACACATTCTTGGTATTGTGGCTGAGAGATGACCATCAAATACCTACATGTCCCATAAGTCTGAGGGTAATCATGTGACCACACTGGACAGGAACTCTTTAAAACCTGTATGGTATCCTTCCGCTGCTCCTTTGGGAGAATCGCAGGATTAACACAGAAGGAGCAAGTTTATGACTTGATGGTAAGCGTTATAAACATTCTCTGGATTAAGTAGCATTATCAGCAGTAGGAACTCACCACTTAGGGTGAAAGCACATGGCATCTAATGAGATATATTTGTCCATTTCAGAAAAATAACTGGGCTTTCTAAATTTTCGAAACTGACATTCAGAGATGATCTCACAATTTCATTTGTGATAAAAGGTATGAGCAGGAGTATTTATTTATTTATATAGTAATTCAGGACAGGAAACACAGTATATTTACAATGACACATGTGTTTATTTCAGAAATTAACTTTCGTACCGAGAATAAACACACAGAGACCAAGAGACCGTTTTACGCTTAATTTTCGCTAATAGGTATGTGAACATATTTTTAAGTTTGATAGAAATAAGGCACCTCACTGTCGAGTTCAGGCGAAGTTAATAGGATCTCCTGTAATTGTTTATTTCATGCCGATACCTTCATTCGTTATTACGTAAACGGATCAGTACGTGTCATTGAGATTTATTGAGAGCTGCAGGTTAGTGTTATATCGCAGGGGACATGTTTTGTTTTAACTCCTCAACAGTATTTTGTAATGTTGGTATGTATATCCAGCAGATAACAATATTAATTGTAGTAAATACACAGTTCAAGGCATAGCGCTTTGACTTTTGGTTTGAGTCACAGGGATATATATATTGTGACTTTGTTGTGAGCTTATATTAACAGCTATTGAAACGTGTTATGTCAGTAAAAACTGACAAATGTAAAATCAATGAGAATGTTTATATATTTCAGTGAGTTACAGCCACGTACTTATTAATGGTCAATGAACATTGTTTCTTTGATGTAATTTTGATGCATTTTGATGGGTGTTGTATACCAAAGGATATTCTCATGTTCCATGATAATATACCATAATGATAGGTCTTATTTCTTCAGTTAGTAATGGATAAGATAGTCACCTCCTTTACTTCTAAAAACAGTATGTCATTTTGAACGTCATATAGGATATTACCCCCCTATGTCTACTTACCATGTCTATTTTGTATATTAAGTATACAGGCTAGTTGGTTATTTGATGTCATTTCTATATATTTTTTAGGTATTTTCCCCTGAAGAAGGGAATGTCGGTTCCCGAAATGCATTGGGCGGCGCTTCTCCAAAATTGATTTGATACATATACAAGACACATGGTGTGATACATATCATGTTGTGGATAATGTATAGAATATATTTCAATGCTGACAGTATTTTGTCATGATTCCTAATGTATAGTGATACACACATTTATTGATTGATTGAAGTGAACAATCATTATGGTGAATATAATGGAATTGTGATATTTAAATAATCATGTTCAGTACTAAAGAAGAGTTTGAATCTACAGAAGAATAGCTTGTTCGTTTGTTTTTTATTCATACAATAAGATTACAGTTGAAATTACTGAGAATGTATTCTCTTGGAACAGTGCACACTGCATGTAGGCCTCTGTCTACATTCTAGTTTAGTTTTCACACATTGTGTAGCCAATACAATCAGTAGTGTTGCACCCCTTAGTTAAGGGTGATTAACATAGTTATATTTGAGTGCTCCTCTACTCCCCTGAATTTAGCATTCACAAATATGGCCAGATTTATATTTTTTGATAAAACTGGATGTATGTCTTGTTCTATGACTGTTCTGTGCAAACACGCACAGCAAAACCTCTAGAACGCCTTTTCAATGCAAAGTGGTGTGTATGATGAGATTATATTTACATGGAAAACAAAAGGTATACAGAATGCCTTTTCCTCACCTTGTAAATAAGGAAGGGAATTAATGGCTAGGTCAATTCTTATTATAGGAGTACATTTCTGTACTGCTAACAGAGAACAAGATACATTTATAAGTACTTATGTTTTAGGAAACTTATAGCACATATTTATATATGAATGAAGAGAAGGGATGGGGCCTACTGTGACATGTCCAAAAACACTTAGTGGTGTGCTTTAAGTTAAATAGTTTCATTTCTTATAATTCTAAAATTACCATGACCTACAAGACCACCATATGACTCTATTGTGTATTATACCATGTATCTTGCAGACCGCTGCTCTGAAGCTGTCTCCTATTTGATACCTGTCTGCAATGGAATTCTCTGGCAAAATCTAGTCCATCCATCTTCCTTTTTTCAACTGTGTGGAAACACAGTCCATTGTGCATTTTAAGACTTACCTAAAGTTGCCTCAGCAATAATACATCTAAAAAACGCTACACATTTTATTCATTTGTTTTTTATAATGTAAAATATACTGATTTTCATATTTTAATATTAGGATCTGTAAAAGAAAAGAAAAAATAGTTATAACATGTAATAATACATTTTTAACAGCATAGCATCATTTTAACATTTTACAAAGTAATTTCTTTTGCTTTTTTGCTGTTCTCAGAATATATTGAATTTCAAAAGAAACAGTGATTTCAATCGTACTCATCACATAACAGCGGGCAAAAAAACAAACTATCAATTAGATTGTTTAAAAAAAAAAACAACAATCCATCCCCAGTAAAATACCGGATAATACAAATCACACATATATAAAATGGTTACTGCTAAGAAATGTTATAAGTTACATTTATAAACACTGTAAATGTTGTTAGTTAAAAATATACACCAAGACAATGTGTAAGAAAAAGTCCATAATTCAAACATATACCTTTCCTTGAGGCCAAATGGTATTTTTGCACTCCACTTTATGTAAATTGTCCAATGGTAATCCTATTAAATCATAATAATAAATTCCTCAGAGGCTGAATTATCTTCCTAAAAATTTGGCTTTAAAAATATAAGGTTGGAATTTGGTAATTCGTAAGGCAAACGTTGTTTGAAAACCAACTCAGCATCATTAACAAGAGTCCAGACTTTGATAGGCAGTGTAATGTCCAGATGTTGTGGAAGAACCATAATGGAAAATTATTGCTACTGCTACAAAAGTCCTTCCTGATATTGATAGTTGAGAAGCTACAAAATGTTTTATTAAAGTGTCCAATTTTCTTCCCTCAGCTGTACAACTTTGCACCATTAAAATTATATATTGTCCATATCTTTGTAAAAATAATGTTGATAACATTTCTGATTTGCTTTGGCTACACTCCATGTTTTGATTTGCAGCTTTAACTAATTTATTGAAAGACACTGATTTAAAGTCTGGTAATGTCTAATATAGAAATCTTTCAGTGTCTACATTAGTGCTACATGTATACATACAATTTTCACACTAATGATCCCATTTATAACAAAGGCCAAAAATATTTTCTATTTCTACACCTTCATTTTCTAATATGGTAAGCATATACATTAGCATCTTGTTGGATATTTTGCGTAACTTGTGTAGAACCAGAACATACATCCAAAAGATTACAAACATCAGAAAAGGTTTGTATTTTACTTGTATCAGGTCTCAATTTTTCATAAATAGAATGCAACAAGGAACAAAATCTTGTTTCCCCATTCTCCATAATTTGCTGTTGCAAACCTTGAAAAAAAACAATATTGACCAATACATTAGCATAGCAGTTGACACCTGAACTATTTTCAAACCGATAACCAACAATCTCTTCAACAGGGTCCCTTTTCTTTTTGCTTGCAATCACATTATATTGTTTTTTTCCCTTCTCTACACCTTCAGTACAGATATTCTCATACCTTCTTTTTCAACCAACCACACGCTTTTCAAATACAGGATATTGACCTAAATTGGGAGCATACGCTCTTCTTAACCTATTATACTCTTTTACACAGTTTGCATCTGCAGTAACCTTCGTGTCATCAAAATCAATCAAAAACAAACCAGATAATGTTCTGACTCGCAACAAAGCAACATATGCCATACCTCTTTATACACAGTATTTCCAATGTTCACCAAAGCACTGTCAACACTTAAACCTTGATATTTATGAATAGTCACTGCATATGCCGGAGAAACTGGAAACTGTTTTCTACGGACATATAAATCTTTAACAAGCAAAAAACGAACTGAAGAACAACCAACTTATTTAACTTCTTCAATCTGATCAAATTTATTTTTTAAAAATTCAATATCATCTTTATTTTGATAATCAACAAAATCTAACAACTTTGCCCATTGCTCCATTAACTAAACCTTTCTCTACGTCCAAATTATGCCTTAAAATGACTCGACAGTTTCTGCATGCATATAGATTCTTTTCTAAACCAGCAGTTTTAGATATTGATTTTTCTAAAGAATCCAATTTTGTCTTCAATTTTTCTGTCAAAATAATAGTGATTCCTTCATGCTCTATTTTATTGATGGCTTTCATTTTTATTATTTCTTCATTTACCAGTTTCAAAAGTTGTTTCTTGAATATAGAACATTCACGCAGTGTTGGCATTAAGCAGATTACAGATTTGTTTTCTGCAATTTTCATGTATATTTTCTCAGGAACTACATTTTTATTTGGAAAGAAATTGGAAAGTAATCAACTCTGCAAAGCTTGTTTGCCATGTTCAGTCAGTAGTCCAATTCTTATATCTTGAACAATAGTTCCATAATCAACATCATTTGCCTGTCGCATATTTGTAATGAGTTTTTTATATTCAACATATGACCAAATGTTCACGTTTCCAACACTACCCAAAGACTTTCTGGTGTCTTCATGCGCAAGTGTTTTAAATACTGGTTGTCCTTTTACATGAGTCAGTTGCAGTAGATCTCCAAAAACGATGACGTGCTTTCCTACAAATAACACGACATACTCTGTTTTAAAAATGTGTTGTATTCTTAAAAGCACAAAGGCATGCATTAAGTTTGATACCATGCTTACCTCATGAATAATAAGAAGTTTCATTTTCTTCAAGACTATTGAAACTTCACAACAAGCTTCTCCAGATAGCTTGTGGTATTCCAATTTGTTTTCATGCTCTACTGGTAGCATTAGTAAACAATGTAAAGTAAATCCTTTAATGTTGTATGCAGCCAACCCAGTTGGAGCAGTGACAACACAAGACAAATGCGACTCAGTTGTTTTCTGTAGATAACTTGTAATTACTTTAAATAAAAAACTTTTTCCTGTTCCAGGTTGTCCACTCACGTACATTCGGATAGGTTGAAATGACGTGCATGAATTAATCCATAGTCAATCTGTTGTCTCACTTGCTGATATATTTGTTTCTGTTCAACATTTAGTTGTTCTTCCAAGTTTGCTAAGTTTGTTACATCTTCTTGAGCTTGATGCATTGCTGTTTCCACCTCATTCATGGAGATTGCTGCTTAATTTTCAACAATTGGTTGTCCTAGTGGATCTTGACTCAGTGCAGCAGAACTTTGACTGTCTTGAGAACTGTCTCCAGCAATCTCAGCTGTAATTGTAGCTTCTTGATCAATTTCATTGTTCAACATTTTCACATAATTTGCAAAAGCAGTGCATTGTATGCTATTTTTACAAGCATTAAAGGAATATTAATAGCTCTGGAAATCTCCAAGTAATTCCAGTTCTGAACGCCATAGTTTGAACAGTTGTAAAAGGGCTAAATAGTAAAATTCCCTTTTATCAGCAGTGTCGCAACTCAGCTTTCTGTGAATAATCAAATTTCCTTTCGTTTGTTTCACCAAACATCCTTCAGAACCAGTGACTGCATATTTTCCATCATTGATGTTCTCTGTAGTATTCCTGTTAAAAGTGTAGTTTTGCAGCACGTCATAGAGACACATGTTCTCAAGATGATGACTTCTGTTTGGGTACTATGTGTCCAACATATTCGTTTTGAAAATATCTGTACTTTCTGGATCTTTTTCTGCTAAATATTACATTTCTTGTACAGATGTCAGTACTAGATTTCGCATTGCTGCAAGACCTAGACTCACCCAAATTATTCTTCTAGATTTGGAGCATAGACTTGCAGATAATAACCGATCTGAGCATTCATGTGCTCCGATTTCTTGATGTGATAACATCTTCAAACTGAAACTGTATAATTTCTTACTAAGAGTCTTCTCGTGAGAAATCTCTTCCCGCATTTCTTTCAATTTTGTCTTTTCTGATTTAGTAATATAGGACGTTACATGTCGAGCAACAGCAATGGAATTGTCCGCAACATACTGAATATCCATGTTAGCATTCCACGTGACAAAATAACTGAGTTGTAGTCATTTATGTATTTTGACTCTTCATTTCTTCTTAAACTGTAGGTATTTTTTGGAGACTTTCTTGTTATGGTATGTCACAAAGATGACATAAAACTGTTCACTCTTCCTTTGGATATTACAGGACGTGGAAATGCAAAACGACATTTGGTGTAGAACTAATCCTTGGTACTCGACAGTATTTTCTACATCGGTTTCCTTGGAATCGTAAGACTTGTGCTCTTAAGTTGTTTTCTTCTGTGCTTTTGGGTAGAGCATATGTTGCATATTGTTCAATAAAAGTCAAAACAATATCATCTGCATCTGTTCCAAATTTGGGGGCATCCTTGATCCATAACAGCATATGTATATGAGGAGCACCTCTTGCTTGATACTCCTTTCTCCAAAAGAAATCCACAACTTCTCCAAGAGGAGGATTTTTTTATTGCAGATAAAAGACATCATAGCTTCAAATCTATGATTGAAATACCTGCATACATTAAAAGGATCCAAAGAGCACAATTCCCCAGGTGTCTTGTATTCAATATTTTTTATAATGCAATTTGCCTCTCGAAGAAATTCAAGTAAATTATCCCAAGCGTACTCAGCACATCTTAGGGTAAGGAACCATGTAGGAGTTCCTAAGTTCCGTAACATACATTTCAGTTCTCCATGACGATGGTACCAATATTCATTAGTCCCACGCAGACATGCCATTAGATTAATGAGCTGAGATTCTAAATGATCATCTCTCTGGTGCACTTTATCCATAAAATCTTTTGCAGATACATTTTGCAGATGTATTCCAGTTTTTAAAATGTGATTGACTGCATATGAAAGTCCAGACAAGTTACTTTCAAACAAAAGATTAAATATATAAGGGATACGCTGTCGAAATCTTGGATCTTCTGCATATAATCTTGTTGTCCGATATTCAGATACAGGAATCTACACAGGACTTTCATCATATCGTCCTCCTTTACCAGTTGGGAACAACTGTGGAAAACAATGACCTTCCAAGCTCTCTTCCCATACACTCATGGGACTTCCTTTTGCTTTTTTTATTTGGAACTCAACAGTGTTCCCCATCACTTCTTTTGAATGAAGTGGATGCACACTGTAATGTTCATAGATTTCTTCACATCTTAACATGTCCACTTTTTCAATTTGTCCACTGGACGTTTCAGTATCTTCTGTTAAAAGTATTTCTTCTTCTCCCATATAAACATTCTTATAGTATGTATAGTTATTTTATCAAATACAATGTTGCCTTTTGCACTTTCCTAACATCCACTAATTCCTGGGAGATTTTCTTATTCTTAGTTGGCAAACCATTAACAAGAATAACTAGTGGTTCACTTTCTACCCTCTCTACACCAATAGTTTCAAAAATTTTCTTTAAATCTAATGGTAAATACACAACTCTTCCTTTTAATCCTCTTTGTAAATCTGAAGGAGGCAATTTTACCTGTTTTAGGCTCCATACGAACAATAGCCTGATACCGGTGCACACATTCAATGAGAATAGACTCATAGGTGTTTAAATCTATCAATTCTGGAGGAATAGAAACTAACTCTAAGTTATTATACACAGCTCTAGTGGGCATTTTATTGTCATCTAATTTGTTATAACAATATTTACAAATACACTGATCAGAACCCAAATCAAAACAATTCTCTACCAACAAATAAGTTGCAAATTCTTCCACCTATCATTATTTTCTTTTCCACTTTTTAAATACAGATCAACACTCCTAGTCTGATTTTTATAGTGAGTTCGCTGACAACAAATATAAGAAAAATGTGGCCATTCACCTGAAATCACCTTAAACTTTGTAATTTCACCTTAAAAAAATGTTGTACAACTATGTTCAACATTCTCTCCAACATTTTCTTCTATTAATGTCTGAGTTTCTTCACTCTCTTGTTTAGGACCAATGTAACAAAACTCAATGTCATCACAAACCTTCTTCACATCTGATACTGATCCACGCAAAAGAGCACTGTTCAACTCTTTTAACTTTAGTGCTGGACTTTTTGCATAATACAATCTTCTCACAAAGTTCCGCATTTGAGTATGATGTACTGCCAACATCCTGAAATGGTGAAAAACACTTTGACATACTTTCCTAGAAAGACAAGCCAGAGAATGACCATGCAAACCAGTATTTTTTCTCACTCTGCAAGGGTCTAGTCCTAGCCACACGTTAATCTTTTGTGTCACACTTTTTTTACTATATGCTTGTAAGAAACTGCATAATTTATCAATAGATTCTTGTTGTACACTACATATTCTACTGCAATCCCAAGTGTTCACTGGGGCTTAAGGACGTCTGCCTAGAACTTCACCAGCTATCACTTCTTCTGCATTTCTGGGAACCATTTTGTCTTTCTCAATTGGACAACCATTTCTAACCTAAGAAGCTTGACCACTGGTGTCAATTGCATACAGCAAATCATTGATCTGAAAATAACTCTCTTCACTAAAAAAAGGTTTAGACTTAAACTGTGTTTCCATTCCCCTAAAAAGATATCACAAATATTACTTCTGTTAATTACTCTTTTCTTCTTACTTTTGGCCTTCATTAAATGGATTGGTCTATCTATTAATCGAATTCTGTTTAATACTAAAATTAATAGTTTCCTTTTTACTTCAAAAGCCTTTTCAACAATGGATTCAATATGCTTCTTCTTTTTATAAAATAGTGTTCTCCTTTTATATTTCTTCATATCTTTCATCAAATTATGTACTACTTTATTATAAACTATTTTTTTACGAATTTCTTTGTATTGATTTTCTCTTCTTTTGCTATAAGTCGTATCCTTTGTATGTATATTGCCTTTTTTTCCTTTTCTATTCTTTGCACTTTTTTTGTGCTTAGAACATTTTCAGTGCTTTCAACAGTTTCAGTTTGTTTTCTGAGTCTAGTAATCTTTTTAATAAAGTTCATTGTGGTCTTAACAGAATTTGTTCTCTTTTCAGCCACATTATGTTGGTCATCCAATACTTGTGGTTGAGTTTTTTTCAAGTAAGTATCCTTTGACCTTTTCTTTTTCTTTCTTTCTCCGCATGATAACTTTATTTTAATGATGATAAACAGTATCTGTAAAAAATAATCATAAATAAGTGTTAATTAATAACTTTATAAATTATACTTTTTTATTACTATACAAACACATTTCATATAAATTCTGACTAAGAAATTGTAGGCCTGAAGCACAAGTGTGAAGGTGGTTAGACCACTACATGCATAGTGCATAGCAGTTTGAAGCACTCCATAACCCTAAAACCTGGCTCACTGCATGAGTACATGCATATTAACTAAATAATTACAATCCTTTAAGGAGAGACACTGAGTGAATTCATAATTGGTTCACTTTTACTTCAGTGAATAGATTAGTACTTGGTACATAAACAGTCACTATAGTTTTTGCAACAGTACAGATTTAGAGTTTAGGGTAGTGCAGTGGTGTTTGTGTAGTGTAGGGGGTCGAACTGGGGTAGTCGTCTAGGGTAGTGTAGTGGTGTTTGGGTAGTGTAGGAGATTGTGCTGGGGTAGATTTAAGGTTTAGGGTAGTGCAATGGTGTTTTGGTAGTGTAGGGGGTCATGCTGGGGTGCTATTTTAGGGTTTAGGGTAGTGCAGTGGTAAATGGGTAGTGTAGGTGGTCGTGCTGGGGTACATTTAAGGTTTAGGGTAGTGCAATGGTGTTGGGTAGTGTAGGGGGTCATGCTGGGGTAGTGTCTTAGGGTTTAGAGTAGTGTAGTGGTAAATGGGTAGTGTAGGTGGTCATGTTCGGGGTAGATGTAGGGTTTAGGGTAGTGCACTGGTGTTTGTTTAGTGTAGGGGGTCATGCTGGAGGGAGTGTTTTACGGTTTAGGGTAGTGCAGTGGTGTTTGAGTAGTGTAGGTGGTCGTGCTGGGGGTAGATTTAGTGTTTAGGGTACTGCACTGGTGTTTGTGTGGTGTAGGGAGTCGTGCTAAGGTAGTATTTTGAGGGTAGTACAGTAGGGTTTGGGTAGTGTAAGGGATCGTGCTGGGGTAGGTTTAAGGTTTAGGGTAGTGCAATGGTGTTTGGGTAGTGTAGGGGGTCATGCTGGGGTAGTGTTTTAGGGTTTAGGGTAGTGCAGTGGTGTTTCTGTAGTGTAGGGGTAGTATTTTAGAGTTTAGTGTAGTGTAGTGGTGTTTGTGTAGTGTATGGGGTAATGTTTTAGGGTTTAGAGTAGTGCAGTGGTGTTTGTGTAGTATAGGGGGTCTTGTTGGAGGAAGTATTTTATGGTTTAGGGTAATGCAGTGGTGTTTGGGTAGTGTAGGGGGTCGTGCTGGGGGTTGTGTTTTAGGGTTTAGGGTAGTGCAAAGGTGTTTGTGTAGTGTATGGGGTCGTGCTGGGGGTAGATTTAGGGTTTAGGGTAGTGCAGTGGTGTTTGTGTAGTGTAGGGGGTCGTGCTGGGGGTAGTGTTTTAGGGTTTAGGGTAGTGCAGTGGTGTTTGTGTAGTTTAGGGGGTCGTGCTGGGGTAGTGTTTTAGGGTTTAGGGTAGTGCAGTGGTGAATGGGTAGTGTAGGTGGTAGTGCCGGGGGTAGATTTAGTGTTTAGGGTAGTGCAATGGTGTTTGGGGAGTGTACAGGGTCGTGCTGGGGTAGTGTTGTAGGGTTTAGGGTAGTGCATTGGTGTATGGGTAGTGTAGGGGTCGTGGTGGGGGTAGTGTTTTAAGGTTTAGGGTAGTGCAGTGGTGTTTATGTAGTGTGGGGGGTTGTGCTGGGGTAGTGTTCTAGGGTAATGCAGTGGTGTTTGGGTAGTGTAGGAGGTCGTGCTGGGGTAGATTTAAGGTTTAGGGTACTGCAATGGTGTTTTGGTAGTGTAGGGGGTCGTGCTGGGGCAGTGTTTTAGGCTTTAGGGTAGTACAGTGGTAAATGGGTAGTGTAGGTGATCGAGCTGGGGGTAGATTTAGGGTTTAGGGTTTTTCAGTGGTGTTTGTGTAGTGTAGGGGGTCATGCTGGTGTAGTGTAGTGGTGTTTGGGTAGTGTAGAAGGCCGTGCTGGGGTAGATTTAAGGTTTAGGGTAGTACCATGGTGTTTGGGTAGTGTAGGGGGTCATGCAGGGAGTAGTGTTTTAGGGTTTAGGGTAGTGCATTGGTGTTTGTGTAGTGTAGGGGGTCGTGCTGGGGGTAGTGTTTTTGGGTACTGCAGTGGTGTTTGTGTACTGTGGGGGGTCGTCCTGGGGTAGTGTTCTAGTGTAGTGCAGTGGTGTTTGGGTAGTGAGGGAGGTCGTGCTGGGGTAGATTTAAGGTTTAGGGTACTGCAATGGGGTTTGGATAGTGTAGGGTGTCGTGCTGGGGAGTGTACTAGGGTAGTGCAGTAGTGTTTGGGTAGTGTAGGAGGTCATGCTGGGGTAGATTTAAGGTTTAGGGTACTGCAAGGGTGTTTGGGTAGTGTAGGGGGTTGTGCTGGGGTAGTATTTTAGGGTTCAGGGTAGTGCAGTGGTGAATGGGTAGTGTAGGTAGTCGTGTTGGGGGCAGATTTAGGGTTTTGGGTGGTGCAGTGGTTTTTGTGTAATGTAGGGGTTGTGCTGGGTGTTGTGTTTTAGGGTTTTGGGTAGTGCAATGGTGTTTGTGTAGTGTAGGGTGTCGTGCTGGGTGTAGATTTAGTGTTTAGAGTAGTATAGTGGTTTTTATGTAGTGTAGGGAGTCGTGCTGGGGGTAAATTTAGAGTTTAGGGTAGTGCAGTGATGTTTGTGTAGTGTAGGGGTCGTGCTGAGGTAGTCTTTTAGTGTAGTACAGTGGTGTTTAGGTAGTGTAAGGGATCATGCTGGGGTAGGTTTAAGTTTTAGGGTAGTGCAATGGTGTTTGGGTAGTGGAGGGGGTCGTGCTGGGGTAGTGTTTTAGGGTTTAGGGTAGTGCATTGGTGTATAGATAGTGTAGCGGTCGAGGTGGGGGTAGTGTTTTAGGGTTTAGGGTAGTGCAGTGGTGTTTCTGTTGTGTAGGGGTAGATTTAGGGTTTAGGGTAGTGCAGTGGTATTTATGTTGTGAAGGGGTCGTGCTTGGAGTGGATTTTGAGTTTAGGGTAGTGCAGTGGCTTTTGTGTAGTATAGGGGGTCGTGCTGGGGTAGTGTTTTAGCATACTGCAGTGGTGCTTGGGTAGTGTAGGGGGTCGTGCTGGGGTTCATTCAAGGTTTAGGATAGTGCAATGGTGATTGGGTAGTGTAGGGGGTAATGCTGCGGCAGCGTTTTAGGGTTTAGGGTAGTGCAGTGGTGAATGCGTAGTGTAGGGGGTCATGCTGGGGATAGATTTCAGGTTTAGGGTAGTGCTGTGGTGTTTGTGTAGTGTACAGGGTCGTGCTGGGGGTTTTGTTTTAGGGTTTACGGTATTGCAATGGTGTTTGGGTAGTGTAGGGGGTCATTCTGGGGTAGTGTTCTAGGGTAGTGCTGTGGTGTTTGTTAGTGTAGGAGGTCGTGTTGGGGTAGATTTAAGGTTTAGGGTAGTGCAGTGGTATTTTGGTAGTATAGGGGGTCATGCTGGGGTAGTGTTTTAGGGTTTAGGGTAGTGCAGTAGTGAATGGGTAGTGTAGGTGGTAGTGCTGGGGGTAGATTTAGTGCTTAGGGTAGTGCAATGTTGTTTGGGTAGTGTTGGGGGTCATGCAGGGGGTAGTGTTTTAGGGTTTCGGGTAGTGCAGTGGTGTATGTGTAGTGTAGGGGTCGTGCTACGGGTAGTGTTTTAGGGTTTAGGGTAGTGCAGTGGTGTTTGTGTAGTGTAGGGGCTCGTGCTGGGGTAGTGTTTTAGGATTTAGGGTAGTACACTGTTGAGTGGGTAGTGTAGGTGGTAGTGCTGGGGGTAGATTTAGTGTTTAGGGTAGTGCAATGGTGTTTGGGTAGTGTAGGGGGTCGTGCTGGGGTAGTAATGTGAGGTTTGGGGTAGTGCAGTGGTGTTTGTGTAGTGTTGGGGGTAATCTTTTAGGGGTTAGAGTGGAGCAGTTGTGTTTGTGTAGTGTAGGGGGTCGTGCTGGAGGTTGTGTTTTAGAGTTAGGGTAGTGCAGTGGTGTTTGGGTAGTATAGGGGGTGATGCAGCGGGTAGTATTTTAGGATTTAGGGAAGTGCAGTGGTGTTTGTGTAATGTAGGGGACATGCTGGAGGTTGTGTTCTAGGGTTTAGGGTAGTGCAATGGTGGTTGTGTAGTGTAGGGGGTCCTGCTGGGGATTTTGTTTTAGGGTTTAGGGTAGTGCAGTGGTGTTTGTGTTGTGTAGAGGGTCATGCTGGGGTAGTGTTCTAGGGTAGTGCAGTGGTGTTTGGGTAGTGTAGGAGGTAGTGCTGAGGTAGATTTAAGGTTTAGGGTAGTGCAATGGTGTTTGGGTAGTGCAGGGGGTCATTCTGGGGTAGTGTTCTAGGGTAGTGCAGTGGTGTTTGTGTAGGGTAGGAGGCCGTGTTGGTGGTAGATTTAAGGTTTATGGTAGTGCAGTGGTATTTTGATAGTATAGGGGGTCATGCTGGGGTAGTGTTTTAGGATTTAGGGTAGTACACTGTTGAGTGGGTAGTGTAGGTGGTAGTGCTGGGGGTAGATTTAGTGTTTAGGGTAGTGCAATGATGTTTGGGTAGTGTAGGGGTCGTGGTGGGGGTAGTGTTTTAGGGTTTAGGATAGTGCAGTGGTGTTTGTGTAGTGTTGGGGGTAATGTTTCTGGGTTTAGAGTGGAGCAGTTGTGTTTGTGTAGTGTAGGGGGTCGTGCTGGAGGTTGTGTTTTAGGGTTAGGGTAGTGCAGTGGTGTTTGGGTAGTATAGGGGGTGATGCAGCAGGTAGTATTTTAGGATTTAGGGAAGTGCAGTGGTGTTTGTGTAATGTAGGGGTCATGCTGGAGGTTGTGTTCTAGGGTTAAGGGTAGTGCAATGGTGTTTGTGTAGTGTAGGGGGTCGTGCTGGGGTAGATTTAGGGTAGTGTAGTAGTGTTTATGTAGTGTAGGGGTAGTGTTTTAGGGTTTAGGGTAGTGCAGTGCTGTTTGTGTAGTGTTGGGAGTAATGTTTTAGGGTTTAGAGTAGTGCATTTGTGTTTGTGTACTGTAGGGGGTCATGCTGGAGGTAGTGTTATAGGGTTTAGGGAAGTGCAGTGTTGTTTGTATAATGTAGGGGTCATGCTGGAGGTTGTGTTCTAGGGTTTAGGATAGTGCAGTGGTGTTTATGTAGTGTAGGGGTCGTGCTTGGAGTGGATTTTGAGTTAAGGGTAGTGCAGTGGCTTTTGTGTAGTATAGGGGGTCGTGCTTGGGTAGTGTTTTAGCATAGTGCAGTGGTGTTTGGGTAGTGTAGGGGGTCGTGCTGGGGCAGATTCAAGGTTTAGGATAGTGCAATGGTGTTTGGGTAGTGTAGGGGGTAATGCTGCCGTAGTGTTTTAGGGTTTAGGGTAGTGCAGTGGTGAATGAGTAGTGTAGGGGGTCATGCTGGGGATAGATTTAGGGTGTAAGGTAGTGCAGTGGTGTTTGTGTAGTGTAGGGGGTCGTGCTAGGGGTTTTGTTTTAGGGTTTAGGGTATTGCAGTGGTGTTTGTGTAGTGTAGAGGTTCATGCTGGGGTAGTGTTCCAGGGTAGTGCAGTGGTGTTTGGGTAGTGTATGAGGTCGTGCTGAGGTAGATTTAAGGTTTAGGGTAGTGCAATGGTGTTTGGGTAGTGTAGGGGGTCATGCTGGGGTAGTGTTCTAGGGTAGTGCAGTGGTGTTTGCGTAGTGTAGGAGGTCGTGTTGGGGTAGATTTAAGGTTTAGGGTAGTGCAGTGGAGTTTTTGTAGTGTAGGGGGTCGTGCTGGGGTAATGTTTTAGGGTTTAGGGTAGGGCAGTGGTGAATGGGTAGTGTAGGTGGTAGTGCCGGGGGTAGATTTAGTGTTTAGTGTAGTGCAGGGGTGTTTGTGTAGTGTAGGAGGTCCTGCTGAGGTAGTGTTTTAGGGTAGTGCAGTGGTGAGTGGGTAGTGTAGGAGGTCGTACTTGGGTAGATTTAAGGTTTACAGTAGTGCAATGGTGTTTGGGTAGTGTAGGGGGTCGTGCTGAGGTAGTGTTCTAGGGTGGTGCAGTGGTGTTTGGGTAGTGTAGGAGGTCATGCTGGGGTAGATTTAAGGTTTAGGGTAGTGCAATGGTGTTTGGGTAGTGTAGGGGGTCATTCTGGGGTAGTGTTCTAGGGTAGTGCAGTGGTGTTTGTGTAGTGTAGGAGGCCGTGTTGGGGTAGATTTAAGGTTTATGGTAGTGCAGTGGTATTTTGATAGTATAGGGGGTCATGCTGGGGTAGTGTTTTAGGATTTAGGGTAGTACACTGTTGAGTGGGTAGTGTAGGTGGTAGTGCTGGGGGTAGATTTAGTATTTAGGGTAGTGCAATGATGTTTGGGTAGTGTAGGGGGTCGTGCTGCGGTAGTGATATGGGGTTTAGGGTAGTGCATTGGTGTATGGGTAGTGTAGGGGTCGTGGTGGGGGTAGTGTTTTAGGGTTTAGGGTAGTGCAGTGGTGTTTGTGTAGTGTTGGGGGTAATGTTTCAGGATTTAGAGTGGAGCAGTTGTGTTTGTGTAGTGTAGGGGGTCGTGCTGGAAGTTGTGTTTTAGGGTTAGGGTAGTGCAGTGGTGTTTGGGTAGTATAGGGGGTGATGCAGCAGGTAGTATTTTAGGATTTAGGGAAGTGCAGTGGTGTTTGTGTAATGTAGGGGTCATGCTGGAGGTTGTGTTCTAGGGTTAAGGGTAGTGCAATGGTGTTTGTGTAGTGTAGGGGGTCGTGCTGGGGTAGATTTAGGGTAGTGCAGTAGTGTTTATGTAGTGTAGGGGTAGTGTTTTAGGGTTTAGGGTAGTGCAGTGCTGTTTGTGTAGTGTTGGGAGTAATGTTTTGGGGTTTAGAGTAGTGAATTTGTGTTTGTGTACTGTAGGGGGTCATGCTGGTGGTAGTGTTTTAGGGTTTAGGGAAGTGCAGTGTTGTTTGTATAATGTAGGGGTCATGCTGGAGGTTGTGTTCTAGGGTTTAGGATAGTGCAGTGGTGTTTATGTAGTGTAGGGGTCATGCTTGGAGTGGATTTTGAGTTAAGGGTAGTGCAGTGGCTTTTGTGTAGTATAGGGGGTCGTGCTTGGGTAGTGTTTTAGCATAGTGCAGTGGTGTTTGGGTAGTGTAGGGGGTCGTGCTGGGGTAGATTCAAGGTTTAGGATAGTGCAATGGTGTTTGGGTAGCGTAGGGGGTAATGCTGCCGTAGTGTTTTAGGGTTTAGGGTAGTGCAGTGGTGAATGAGCAGTGTAGGGGGTCATGCTGGGGATAGATTTAGGGTGTAAGGTAGTGCAGTGGTGTTTGTGTAGTGTAGGGGGTCGTGCTAGGGGTTTTGTTTTAGGGTTTAGGGTATTGCAGTGGTGTTTGTGTAGTGTAGAGGTTCATGCTGTGGTAGTGTTCTAGGGTAGTGCAGTGGTGTTTGGGTAGTGTATGAGGTCGTGCTGAGGTAGATTTAAGGTTTAGGGTAGTGCAATGGTGTTTGGGTAGTGTAGAGGGTCATGCTGGGGTAGTGTTCTATGGTAGTGCAGTGGTGTTTGCGTAGTGTAGGAGGTCGTGTTGGGGTAGATTTAAGGTTTAGGGTAGTGCAGTGGAGTTTTTGTAGTGTAGGGGGTCGTGCTGGGGTAATGTTTTAGGGTTTAGGGTAGTGCAGTGGTGAATGGGTAGTGTAGGTGGTAGTGCTGGGGGTAGATTTAGTGTTTAGTGTAGTGCAGGGGTGTTTGTGTAGTGTAGGGGGTCATGCTGAGGTAGTGTTTTAGGGTAGTGCAGTGGTGTTTCGATAGTGTAGGAGTTCGTGCTGGGGAAGATTTAAGGTTTAGGGTAGTGCAATGTTGTTTGAGTAGTGTAGGGGGTCATGCAGGGGGTAGTGTTTTATGGTTTAGGGAAGTGCAGTGGTGTTTGTGTAGTGTAGGGGGTCGTGCTGGGATAGTGTTCTAGAGTAGTGCAGTGGTGAGTGGGTAGTGTAGGAGGTCGTACTTGGGTAGATTTAAGGTTTACAGTAGTGCAATGATGTTTGGGTAGTGTAGGGGGTCGTGCTGAGGTAGTGTTCTAGGGTGGTGCAGTGGTGTTTGGGTAGTGTAGGAGGTCATGCTGGGGTAGATTTAAGGTTTAGGGTATTGCAATGGAGTTTGGGTAGTGTAGGGGGTCGTGCTGGGGTAGTGTTTTAGGGTTAAGGGTAGGGCAGTGGTAAATGGGTAGTGTAGGTGGTCATGCTGGGGGTAGATTCAGGGTTTAGGGTAGTGCAGTGGTGTTTGTGTATTGTTGGGGTCGTGCCAGGGGTAGTGTCACTGCAAGAGTACATGTACTTATATGTCTGAAAACACATCAACCAACCAAATCATTCTCTCTCAATTTTCCCAAATGGACACTGACTTACAGTGTGATTCTAGACAAATAACAGTATTTCTTATAAATGGAGTGTATAGAGACTGATTGGGATAATGTAGGCCTGAAACACAATTGTGAAGATGGTTACACTACTACTTGCATAGTGCATAGGAGTTTCAAGCACTGCATGCCCTAAAGCCTGGCTCACTGCAACAGTGTGTGTACTTATAGGTCCTTAATGACTAGGGTTATAAACACTGCCATCATTTGTGGTTTGACGCCCTCATGGTCAACGGCCATAATCGTCCCCATCTTTAAGAAGGGCAATAGGGACGACCCCCAGTGCTATCGCCCTATTTCCCTGATTGATGTGTCTGCTAAACTTTTGGGTAGGGGGATCCTTAACCGTCTGACGGAGTGGACCGAGGAAAATAACATCATCTCGGACACTCAGTACGGTTTTAGGATGGGGAGGTCCACTAGTGACCAATGCCTGAACCTTTATATGCTGACTGCCAAGTACACCAAGGCCAGCAATGAAGCCATCTACATGGGGTTCATGGATTTGGCAGCTGCATTCAATCATGTGAATAGGGATAAGCTCTGGGATATGATGTCGCTTATGGGGATTGAGGTTGGCCTAATTAACATTTTAAGGGAACTTCACAGTGACACTTCAGCAAAAGTTCGGTACAATATGGAGGGTGGGTTGACTGAATCACTCCCCTGCAGGAGCGGGGTGCGACAAGGTTGCATTCTCGCCCCGTTTTTATTCTCACTTTATATAAATAATTTAGAGCAGTTTCTGTTAAATTTAAGGTCTGATTGTCCAAGAGTAGGGTCGCGTTATATCCCTGTTTTACTTTATGCGGATGACGCGGTCCTGCTTGCACGTACGCCAAAGAGTCTGCAGATTTTGATTGACGGATTTGTCAATTTTATGGGTTCTTTAGACTTGCACGTTAACCTGGGCAAATCATATGTGTTGTTGGCTGGCAATAAACCTTGCACTAAATTCACTTACACGATAGGAAGTAGAAGAGGTTAAGACATTCTCTTACCTAGGCTTACTATTCGATAGGTCTTTACAATTTAATTCCCTTGTGGAGGAGCGTTGTTGCAAAATGATTGCTACCAATGGTGCTATTGCAAGCTATGGGAGGAGGGTAGGTAGATGGTGCCCCGAACAGGTGATGAACCTTTATGGTTCCATATGCTGCTCCAAAGTCATCTATGGGGCAGAGGTATGGGGCTTTGCTAACATCTCGCAACTCCAGCGGGAGGAAAATAAATCCTTAAGATCCATCTTGAAAGCCCCACCAAGTACCGCTGGTATAATAGCCCATAGGGAATTGGGGAGGCCATACCTTGAAGATCTGGTAAAGCTTAGACCAATAGTGGCTTGGTTAAAAATTTGGTCGAGCCCCGAGGCGAGCAGGGAAATTTTAAATGACTGCCTAGGAAGATAGAAATGTATGGGAATTCCATGGCTCAACTATGTAAAGGACACCTTAGAAGCTCTGGGCTATAAGAACCTCTTTATTGATCCGGTAGCAATTGTACCGCAGCATAAAGTGATCATAAAGAAAGCTTTTTTAGCCCAGAAAACAACAGAGAGAGCTGAAGCCGAAGGGTTAAAAAATACTGTGCGGGCTCATGCTCTAGTTAAGAGCACTGAGGGAATGGAGCCATATTTGTACCTCATGCATAATTCCCAGAATAGGTTTTTAATGTGTCGTTTTAGGCTTAATTTATTACCATATTTATTAGCGTCTCCAGTAGGGTTTTTAACTAAAATTGACCAGAAGGGAACCTGCGGCTGCGACAATAGGTCTCCACAGGATTCTCTTCATTTTGTATTGTTGTGTCCTTTTTATTCAATGCCCAGGTGCAGATTCTGGGTAAACATTTTAAAACAAGCTAATATGAAACATGCTTGTGAGGCCTTAATCTATTTACAACAAGCATCTGACCCGTTGACACTGTGTTGCATTATGAATTTAATTAAAGTGGGGGTCCGTTTAATTTTATTAAATGGGCATTGAAAATGAAAATAAAAGGCACTAACCTTGTCCGCGGCGTCCCGGGGCTCCCACTGCTCATTCACGCTGCCGTCTGTTAACCAATGAGCATGCGCGGCCGCCCGCGCATGCCCATTTCTCACGAGAAATGCGCATGCGCGGCCGCCCGCGCATGCGCATTGGTTAGCAGACGGCGGCGTGAACGAGCAGAGGGAGCCCCGGGACGCCGCAGACCAAGTAAGTGCCTTTTATTTATTTTTCAATGCCCATTTAATAAAATTAGGTATGTAGGGGAGGGGGGCAGGCGGCGCGTAGTGGGGCTACGCAAAGTGTGCAGGTGGACATACTTTCTCGCCCACTTTGCGTAGCTTCGCGTAGCCCCACTACGCACACTACGCCCAGGGTTAGTTATATATCTGGAAACACATCAACCAACTAAATCAGTCTCTCTCAATTTTCCCAAATGGACACTGACTCACAGTGTGATTCTAGACAAATAACAGTATTTCTTATAAATGGAGTGTACAGATACTGACTGCGGAAATGTAGGCCTAAAAAACAAGTGTGAAGGTGGTTAGACTACTACATGCATAGTCCATATGAGTTTCAAGCACTGCATGCTCTAAAGCCTGGCTCACTCCAACAGTACATGTACTTATGTGTCTGCAAACACATCAAGCATCCATTCCACATATTTCATTACTGCATCTTACTATTAAAGCTAAACTCATTTTCGAAGCACATAACCAATGACTATTTTCTAATTCTACCAAAATGTGAGAACACAATACATTTTTAATCAATTACATGTCAGCAAACACATGAAGTACCAAAATGGTTCTCTCAGAGTGATTCCTAAATGCACACAGACTCACTGTGTGATTCTAGACAGGCAACACTATCCCTTGCATTTTACCAAAACACATTTGTTAGTCTACAAGACATAAGGTGACTGTACACATTGCACACAATGTTCTACTACACATTAGTATAGAGTGCTTCTATCAGAATGATTTGTAAATGCACACAAGACTTACTGTGTGATTCTAGACAAACAACAGGCCTCAAACACAAGTGTGAAGGTGATTACACTACTGCTTGCATAGTGCCTGGAAGTTTTAAGCACTGCATTCCCTAAAGCCTGGCTCTTTGGAACAGTACCTGTACTTATTAACCCTGGGCGAAGGACTCCGCTACGCCCACATAATGGGCGTAGTGTTGCCTACTTCGCCCTTTGCAAAGTAGGTGAAGCAGGCAACACTACGCCCACTCCTTGGGCGTAGCGAAGTTGCCCGCCACCCGCCTTCCTCCCGCCCTCCCGAACATACCTAATTTTATTAAGTGGGCATTAAAAATAAAAATAAAAGGCACTTACCTTGTCCGCGGCGTCCCAGGGCTCCCTCTGCTCGTTCACGCTGCCGTCTGTTAACCAATGCGCATGCGCGGCCGCCCGTGCATGCCCATTTCTCGCGAGAAATGCGCATGCATGGCCACCCGCGCATGCGTATTGGTTAGCAGATGGCGGCGTGAACTAGCAGAGGGAGCCCCGGGACGCCGCGGACAAGGTAAGTGCCTTTTATTTATTTTTCAATGCCCATTTAATAAAATTAGGTATGTAGGGAAGGGGGGCATGCGGGCGTAGTGGGGCTATGCGAAGTGCGCAGGTGGGCGTAGTTTCTCGCCCACTTTGCGTAGCTTCGTGTAGCCCCACTACGCACACTACGCCCAGGGTTAGTACTTATATATCTGGAAACACATCAACCAACTAAATCAGTCTCGCTCAATTTTCCCAAATGGACACGAATCACAGTGTGATTCTAGACAAATAACAGCATTTCTTATAAATGGAGTGTACAGATACTGACTGTGGAAATGTAGGCTTAAAAACAAGTGTGAAGGTGGTTAGACTACTACATGCATAGTGCATAGGAGTTTCAAGCACTGCATGCTCTAAAGCCTGGCTCACTCCAACAGTACATGTACTTATGTGTCTGCAAACACATCAAGCATCCATTCCACGGAGGAGGAGCTTGGCGGGCATCCGAGATGGCCGCTTGAGCACAGCGCTCTCCGGACCCTCGCCGCTCCCGGCATTTTATCCTGACTGAATCCTGATTTCCTGCAAGAATTCATGTGGAGGACGTTTGGCTGATGACCCTGGCACTTTTCAGAAATCGATTTGGACATTGGATTCCTGAGATACGGTGATCTGAGCTTTTGGGCTCCGCCCTTGAGGTGCGCCCGGGACGGGGTGCGGTTCTGTGGCCGTCCTGGAATTGAACAACAGCGGCAGGAGAACTAGCCTTGTGGGTCCCCCTCCTAAGTTTCGGTTTCGATTCTGTTTCGACTTGGGCCAACAGTGTGCGTGTCGTGCAGGGACTGATACTTGGAGGCTGCTCGGCTGTTGGGCCTTCCTGTGGACTATTTGCTGGTTTGGCGACCTCTACCCGTGTGGTGCCCTTTTTGGAACCTTTGGTCCTGCGATTTGGGTGTCGGGCCCGTTGACCCTGGTGGCTCGCCTTGTGACGCATCTTCAAAATGGCGGGCAGAGGGGACAGGGAGACGCGCAAGACGAAAACACCTCTGCGCGGAGCTCCGGTTCAATCAAATGTTATGGACCGCTATACCCATTCTAAGGGGTCCCCCGGAGCTGCCCTGCCTGCTCCGGTTACAGCGCCGATCGAGTTTTGGAGGAGTCGGCGGAGCCCTCCCTGCAGGACATTATGGGCGCCATTTCGGGCGTGAGGGAATCCATCGGCCTACAGTACGAGGCCTTGGCCCATAAACTTGACACTGTGGCTATTGAAGTGAATCTGATTCGTGCTGATCTCGGCAAGACGAATGAAAGGGTACAATCATTGGATATTAAATCATCCAGCCTCACGAAGGACGTGTCGGAGCTCCAGACGGAGGTTGGGAATCTCCGTCGGGTGAACGACTTCATGACCCGACGCCTGGAGGATTTTGAAAACAGGGCACGTCGCTGCAATGTCCGTCTGGTTGGTGTACCGGAGAACCCAGAACCCCACTCTGTGGATCTCCTGGTTGAAGATCTGGTCTTGAACCATCTTGCCCCTTCTGGTCTTACTAAGTTTTTCACAGTGGAACGTGCACATCGTGTTCCGGGGGGCAAAGGTAAGCCGGGAGCCCCTCCGAGACCTATTGTGGCGAAGCTTTTCCACTATAGAGACCGGGACGCTATCCTGCAGGCTTCGCGGGTGAAGGGCCCGGTGGCCTTTGAAAATGCCAACTTTTACCCGGACTTTTACCCGGACTTTTCCCAACAAGTTCAGAGACAACGGATGGAATTTCGTGGTGCCAAGAAACGTCTTCGGGACCGGGGCCTACGCTATGCTATGCTCTTTCCCACCCGGCTTCGGGTCGAGTATAACGAGCGTACCCTTTTCTTTGATAGACCAGATGTTGTTAATGACTGGCTGGACTCCTTGCCTGACCGTCCTCCTGAGACTGAGCCCGCCGCTCACCCTGGTGGTGCCGAAGGTGGTGCGGAGATCTGACTGTTCGGCTCTCATGTCTTACTTTGAACACGTTTTCAGGAGTGTTGGCCGGCGTTCCTCTACAACATAATTATTTTGTCTTTAGTTTGTTCCTTTTAGTTCTTGGTGTGGTCGGGGGGCGGGTGGAACGGGGGCCTTTCCTCCTCCGGGGTCTTTGTGTAGAATAGGGGTCCTAGGGCGACAGGCACACTGCAGGTTGGGGTGGCTCTTTAGCTTTTTGCAGGGGTGCAGGGTGGGGGGTGTTCCTTTTCAGTTTGGGGGAGGGGGGTTGGGAAGTTCTTTCTTTTCTGTGTGTTGTTTTCAAGGCGGATTGCTCCTGTGTTTGCTGCTGTTTCTGATGTCGTGCTCATGGACGTGGGGTCTTGGATCGGGTGGATGGGATGGGGGGTAGAGGGTTAAAATTCGTTTCCTGGAACGTTAACGGTCTGGGAGATCGTATTAAGCGCAGTGTGGTTTTGAAATGTATACGACGTTTATCACCGGACATTGTTTTCCTGCAAGAAACTCATTTGATTGGAAATGTTTGTTATGCAATGAATAGGTGGGGCTACCGCCTTGTGGCGCACTCGGGGTTTACCTCTGGTTCCAGGGGTGTGGGTATCCTTGTTCGAACCTCCCTCCCCCTGGCAATTGATGAGGTGATTCAAGATGACCGAGGGAGGTATGCGGTCTTGGTGGGTAGATATGAGGGCCGCACCCTATCTCTCTTCAATGTTTATGTCCCCCCGGGTTTGCAGACCTCCACTTTCACTGATTTGGGCCGCGTCTTGTTAGATCTCCCTAATAGTACTCTCTTCCTGGCCGGTGATTTTAATTCGGTGCTTTCCGGCCTTCACGATCGCCATCCCCCTAGGGATACTCCGGCTGCTCAGCAGTGGCTGGGTGAGTTTCTAGATACCTTTGGTCTTGTGGACTGCTGGCGACTGTTGCATCCCACTCAGCTTCAATACACATTCCACTCTGGGGCACATGGCAGTTTGTCTCGGCTGGATTATTTCCTGATGCCCGCGGCCCAGTCGTCGGCGGTCAGTGAGATTTTGCATTTGCCAAGGGGTATCTCTGACCACTCGCCGCTCTGGCTTCGTTTTGAGGTTGGGGTGGAGACAGCGGGCCGAATTGCTCCCATTAACCCATGGTACCTTTCCTCCCCTGAGACCCGTAGCCTCTTGCTCAAGTCCATGGATGCGTATTTCCTGGACAACGAGGGGTCGGTCTCTTCGGCTGTGTCCCTGTGGGAAGCCTTTAAAACGGTGATTCGTGGACAGGCCCTTTCCTTGATTGTTGCAGCTAAGAAAGCCGGGAAGAGGGAGGTGGTAGACCTTGAGGGGGAGATTTCGGCTTTGGAGGACGGACTGGACTCTGGTGTCACACCTGAGAAACTTCACGCCCTGGGTTTGAAACAATTTGCCTATAAATCCCTGGTCACGGACGCTGCAAAGGTGATGTTTCGAGAACAACAAGGCAGGTTATATGATGTGGGTGATAAAGCGGGTAAACTCCTAGCGTGGTTGGACAAGAAAGAAAGAGTTAATCGTGTGGTGCCCGTGATTCAGTCTGCGAGTGGTGAGAATGTGACTGACCCGATTGCTATTGTTGACCGTTTTGCCGAATACTTCCGTGTTGTGTATGCTCCCGTGTCTGTGAGGGATGTGGCTGATTCTCGCCTTCTGTTGCATGATATAACTCTGCCCTGTGTCTCCGACTTGGACCGTATTGCTTTGGACTCCCCTTTTACGGCTGATGAGATAGCTACTGCTATCCGTTCGCTCCGCTCGGGCAAAGCATTGGGCCCGAACGGGTTGCCTATTGAGTTGTACAAGTTACGTCCCGATAAGATGGCGCCGTATCTCCGCGATATGTTTTTAGAATCCCGAGAGCGCAACATCCTTCCCTACGATCAGCGTCTGGCGACGATAGTCGTCATCCCCAAAGATGGTAAACCGCGGGACCTTTGTTCCTCATATAGGCCTATATCCCTGTTAAATGTTGAACCCAAGGTTTTGTCGAAACTTTTGGCGTCCCGTCTTCTGTCGGTTCTTGGTGACCTGGTCCATCCAGATCAATCTGGTTTTATCCCGCATCGCAACACTGCTTTGAATCTACGTCGCCTTCACGGCGTGATATCGAGGGCGGGGCTGTTGACGGAACCGGCCATTTTGGCGTCTTTGGATGCCTCTATGGCCTTCGATACTGTGGAGTGGCCCTATTTATGGGCGACTCTTGAGAAATTCGGATTCGGGTGCGAGTTTATTAGCTGGATTAAATTGTTGTACGCGGAACCTCTGGCGCAAGTTGTGGTGAATGGTAGGGTGTCGGCTCCTTTCTCCTTGGGCAGGGGCACCCGCCAGGGTTGCCCCTTGTCTCCGCTGCTGTTTGCACTCGCTCTTGAACCATTGGCGGCCTGGCTTCGGTGGGAACCGTCCCTTAAAGGGATTCGTTGGGCCCCGGACTTTGAAGACCGTGTCTCGCTTTATGCGGACGATATCCTCTTGTATCTTACCTCCCCTCGTAAGTCTTTATCCGTTTTATTTGACGTTCTCGCGTCCTTTGGTGCTAACTCGGGCCTTGTAATTAACTGGACCAAGTCCTGTGTATATGTTTTATCTGGTTTCTTGCCTCCGTTGCCGAGTAGGCTTCCCATTCAGGTGGCCCAGGATGGCTTTAAATACTTGGGGATTTTTGTTACTTTGGACTCGTCCCTTCGCTTTGACGTAATCTCCTTCCCCCGTTGCTTAGACTACGTTTGGACGTTGCCCGCTGGCGTAAACTTCCCTTATCTCCTCTGGGTCGGGCGGCCCTGTTTAAAATGATGTCATTGCCGCGATTTCTCTACGCTCTCCAGAACTTTTATGATCCTATCCCTAAGACCTATTTTCGGGAGATTGAGAGTCTTCAGAGACAGCTTATTTGGGATGGGCGTCCGCGCATTGCTCTCGCGAAACTTTCCATCCCGTGGTATGACGGGGGCATGACGCTCCCGACATTAAGAGATATTATTGGGCCTCCCACCTGTCTGCTATCAATCACGTTATGTTTTCGCCGGGTCGTAATCCGGCGTTCGAGATGGATAAACTTCAGCTTCCGGGAGGTGATTTTAACAGAGTGCTTTACTCTCGCTCCGCCGGGCGCCATCTTGTGGGACCTACATTGACTGCTTTGACTGTGTGGCGCGCTGCGAATGTGAGCTTGGGCTGGGAAGATCGCTTGACGTTGGCGACACCGCTTTATGCTTCGGAACGTCTGGGCGGTCTCTGGTCTACCAAGGGTTTCGACCGTTGGGATGTGATTGGGATTTGTAGGGTGGGGGATGTGTACTCTAAGGGTTCTGTGCGGTCGTTTCAGGCCCTCCAGGCTGACTATGGCCTGAATGGTCGGGAGTTCTTTCGTTATTTACAGGTCAGACACGCCCTTGCTTCGGTATTTGCTCCTGGTGAGATTCCGCCTGATTCTTCCCCCCTTGAAGATCGTATCCTTGACGGGCATCTTCCTGATAGCACTATCTCCCTGATCTATAAAAAGTTGATTAATAATCGGGCCGACCTACTGGTCCGACTTCGGGAAGCGTGGGTGGGCGATGGGTTGGAACTTGATGATGAGGACTGGCAATCGGCCCTCTCCTCCCCGAAGGAGGTGGCTATTCCGGCTCGTCTCCGTCTGGTTCAACTTAAGATCCTTCATCGGGTGTACGTTACGGGACCGCGTCTGGTGGTGATGGGCTTTTCCTCCGACGGGTTATGCAAGCGTTGCTGTGGTTTGAGTGCAACTTTTTTGCATATTCTTTGGGAGTGCCCGATGGTGGCTGCTTATTGGACGGCTGTGCTTGAAGTGATGGCTGTGGTGACAGGTGTGTCCTTGCGTCCGGAACCTCGTCGCTGTCTTTTGAATGTTTGGGAACCCACCGACTACTCGGTGGCCCAGACCAGATGGGCCACCCTGGGTTATATGGTTGCGAAGCGGGATATCGCGCAACTCTGGGGGGCCTCTAGGCCCCCTGACGCCTCGAAATGGGAGGATAATATGGACTGGTCCATGTTCCGTGAGAAGACTGTCTATGTGGCCAGGGGCAGACCCAGGGCGTGGACGAAGGTTTGGGGTCAATGGAATGACTACCGTGGCGATATTTGTACTCCTCCCCTTGTAGGCACTGCTGAGATTACCCTGTCTCCCTAGGCGAGCGTTCCTGGAACCTTTTATATAGGGGTTGTACTGGTGTTTCCGGTCCTCCCCTCTGATCTCCTCGCCCCTCCCCCCCCCCCGATCTCCTTGGAGCTTGGAGCTCCGTTTATGTTCTCCTGCTGCTATAACCCCCCTTTACGTCCTTTGGGCTGACTGACAGTACTATACTTTCGCCTTTTTGTGTGCTTGTTCTTTCATATAAAATAAAATCTGTTTTGTCCTGTATTTCGTGGGGAGTATTGCATTGTTGGTCGATTGTTGCCTATGCGGGCAGGTATCTTGTATTTCGACTCCTCTTTAGCGGCCAGCCCGTGTGGTTGTAGGCCCATCCTTGTATTTTCTTGCTTACTCCAATAAAGGTTTTTTTTTAAAAAAAAAAAATTAAAAAAAGCATCCATTCCACATATTTCATTACCGCATTTTACTATTAAAGCTAAACTCATTTTCGAAACACATAACCAATGACTATTTTCTAATTCCACCAAAATGTGAGAACACAATAAGTTTTTAATCAATTACATGTCAGCAAACACATGAAGTACCAAAATGGTTCTCTCAGAGTGATTCCTAAATGCACACAGACTCACTGTGTGATTCTAGACAGGCAACACTATCCCTTGCATTTTACCAAAACACATTTGGTAGTCTACAAGACATAAGGTGATTGTACACATTGCACACAATGCTCTACTACACATTAGTATAGAGTGCTTCTATCAGAATGATTTGTAAATGCACACAAGACTTACTGTGTGATTCTAGACAAACAACAGGCCTCAAACACAAGTGTCAAGGTGGTTACACTACTACTTGCATAGTGCCTGGAAGTTTTAAGCACTGCACGCCCTAAAGCCTGGATCTCTGCAACAGTACATGTACTTATATATCTGGAAACACATCAACCAACTAAATCAGTCTCTCTCAATTTTCCCAAATGGACACTGACTCACAGTGTGATTCTAGGCAAATAACAGTATTTCTTATAAATGGAGTGTACAGAGACGGACTGCGGAAATGTAGGCCTAAAAAACAAGTGTGAAGGTGGTTAGACTACTACATGCATAGTGAATAGGAGTTTCAAGCACTGCATGCTCTAAAGCCTGGCTCACTCCAACAGTACATGAACTTATGTGTCTGCAAACACATCAAGCATCCATTCCACATATTTCATTACTGCATTTTACTATTAAAGCTAAACTTATTTTCGAAACACATAACCAATGATTATTTTCTAATTCTACCAAAATGTGAGAACACAATACATTTTTAATCAATTACATGTCAGCAAACACATTAAGTACCAAAATGGTTCTCTCAGAGTGATTCCAAAATGCACGCAGACTCACTGTGTGATTGTAGACAGGCAACACTATCCCTTGCATTTTACCAAAACACATTTGTTAGTCTACAAGACATAAGGTGACTGTACACATTGCACACAATGTTCTACTACACATTAGTATAGAGTGCTTCTATCAGAATGATTTGTAAATACACACAAGACTTACTGTGTGATTCTAGACAGACAACAGGCCTCAAACACAAGTGTCAAGGTGGTTACACTACTACTTGCATAGTGCCTGGAAGTTTTAAGCACTGCATTCCCTAAAGCCTGGCTCTTTGGAACAGTACATGTACTTATTAACCCTGGGCGAAGGACTTCTCTACGCCCACGAAGTGGGCCTAGTGTTGCCTACTTTGCCCTTTGCAAAGTAGGCGAAGCAGGCAACACTACGCCCACTCCTTGGGCGTAGCGAAGTTGCCTGCCACCCGCCTACCTCCCGCCCTCCCGAACATACCTAATTTTATTAAATGGGCATTGAAAATAAAAATAAAAGGCACTTACCTTGTCCGCGGCGTCCCGGGGCTCCCTCTGCTCATTCACGCTGCCGTCTGTTAACCAATGCGCATGCGCGGCCGCCCGCGCATGCCCATTTCTCGCGAGAAATGCGCATGCGCGGCCGCCCGCTCGTGCGCATTGGTTAGCAGACGGCGGCGTGAACGAGCAGAGGGAGCCCCGGGACGCCGCGGACAAGGTAAGTGCCTTTTATTTATTTTTCAAAGCCCATTTTATAAAATTAGGTATGTAGGGGAGGGGGGCATGCGGGGCGTAGTGGGGCTATGCGAAGTGCGCAGGTGGGCGTAGTTTCTCGCCCACTTTGCGTAGCTTCGCGTAGCCCCACTACGCACACTACGCCCAGGGTTAGTACTTATATATCTGGAAACACATCAACCAACTAAATCAGTCTCGCTCAATTTTCCCAAATGGACACGAATCACAGTGTGATTCTAGACAAATAACAGTATTTCTTATAAATGGAGTGTACAGATACTGACTGCGGAAATGTAGACCTAAACACAAGTGTGAAGGTGGTTAGACTACTACATGCATAGTGCATAGGAGTTTCAAGCACTGCATGCTCTAAAGCCTGGCTTACTCCAACAGTACATGTACTTATGTGTCTGCAAACACATCAAGCATCCATTCCACATATTTCATTACCGCATTTTACTATTAAAGCTACACTCATTTTCGAAACACATAACCATTGACTATTTTCTAATTTCACCAAAATGTGAGAACACAATAAGTTTTTAATCAATTACATGTCAGCAAACACATGAAGTACCAAAATGGTTCTCTCAGAGTGATTCCTAAATGCACACAGACTCACTGTGTGATTCTAGACACGCAACACTATCCCTTGCATTTTACCAAAACACATTTGTTAGTCTACAAGACATAAGGTGACTGTACACATTGCACACAATGCTCTACTACACATTAGTATAGAGTGCTTCTATCAGAATGATTTGTAAATGCACACAAGACTTACTGTGTGATTCTAGACAAACAACAGGCCTCAAACACAAGTGTCAAGGTGGTTACACTACTACTTGCATAGTGCCTGGAAGTTTTAAGCACTGCACGCCCTAAAGCCTGGATCTCTGCAACAGTACATGTACTTATATATCTGGAAACACATCAACCAACTAAATCAGTCTCTCTCAATTTTCCCAAATGGACACTGACTCACAGTGTGATTCTAGGCAAATAACAGTATTTCTTATAAATGGAGTGTACAGAGACTGACTGCAGAAATGTAGGCCTAAAAAACAAGTGTGAAGGTGGTTAGACTACTACATGCATAGTGCATAGGAGTTTCAAGCACTGCGTGCTCTAAAGCCTGTCTCACTCCAACAGTACATGAACCTATGTGTCTGCAAACACATCAAGCATCCATTCCACATATTTCATTACTGCATTTTACTATTAAAGCTAATCTCATTTTCGAAACACATAACCAATGACTATTTTCTAATTCTACCAAAATGTGAGAACACAATACATTTTTAATCAATTACATGACAGCAAAAACATTAAGTACCAATATGGTTCTCTCAGAGTGATTCCTAAATGCACACAGACTCACTGTGTGATTCTAGACAGGCAACACTATCCCTTGCATTTTACCAAAACACATTTGTTAGTCTACAAGACATAAGGTGACTGTACACATTCCACACAATGTTCTACTACACATTAGTATAGAGTGCTTCTATCAGAATGATTTGTAAATGCACACAAGACTTACTGTGTGATTCTAGACAAACAACAGGCCTCAAACACAAGTGTGAAGGTGATTACACTACTACTTGCATAGTGCCTGGAAGTTTTAAGCACTGCATTCCCTAAAGCCTGGCTCTTTGGAACAGTACCTGTACTTATTAACCCTGGGCGAAGGACTCCGCTACGCCCACATAATGGGCGTAGTGTTGCCTACTTCGCCCTTTGCAAAGTAGGTGAAGCAGGCAACACTACGCCCACTCCTTGGGCGTAGCGAAGTTGCCCGCCACCCGCCTTCCTCCCGCCCTCCCGAACATACCTAATTTTATTAAGTGGGCATTAAAAATAAAAATAAAAGGCACTTACCTTGTCCGCGGCGTCCCGGGGTTCCTTCTGCTCGTTCACGCTGCCGTCTGTTAACCAATGCGCATGCGCGGCCGCCCGTGCATGCCCATTTCTCGCGAGAAATGCGCATGCATGGCCACCCGCGCATGCGTATTGGTTAGCAGATGGCGGCGTGAACTAGCAGAGGGAGCCCCGGGACGCCGCGGACAAGGTAAGTGCCTTTTATTTATTTTTCAATGCCCATTTAATAAAATTAGGTATGTAGGGAAGGGGGACATGCGGGCGTAGTGGGGCTATGCGAAGTGCGCAGGTGGGCGTAGTTTCTCGCCCACTTTGCGTAGCGTCGTGTAGCCCCACTACGCACACTACGCCCAGGGTTAGTACTTATATATCTGGAAACACATCAACCAACTAAATCAGTCTCGCTCAATTTTCCCAAATGGACACGAATCACAGTGTGATTCTAGACAAATAACAGTATTTCTTATAAATGGAGTGTACAGATACTGACTGTGGAAATGTAGGCTTAAAAACAAGTGTGAAGGTGGTTAGACTACTACATGCATAGTGCATAGGAGTTTCAAGCACTGCATGCTCTAAAGCCTGGCTCACTCCAACAGTACATGTACTTATGTGTCTGCAAACACATCAAGCATCCATTCCACATATTTCATTACCGCATTTTACTATTAAAGCTAAACTCATTTTCGAAACACATAACCAATGACTATTTTCTAATTCCACCAAAATGTGAGAACACAATAAGTTTTTAATCAATTACATGTCAGCAAACACATGAAGTACCAAAATGGTTCTCTCAGAGTGATTCCTAAATGCACACAGACTCACTGTGTGATTCTAGACAGGCAACACTATCCCTTGCATTTTACCAAAACACATTTGTTAGTCTACAAGACATAAGGTGATTGTACACATTGCACACAATGCTCTACTACACATTAGTATAGAGTGCTTCTATCAGAATGATTTGTAAATGCACACAAGACTTACTGTGTGATTCTAGACAAACAACAGGCCTCAAACACAAGTGTCAAGGTGGTTACACTACTACTTGCATAGTGCCTGGAAGTTTTAAGCACTGCACGCCCTAAAGCCTGGATCTCTGCAACAGTACATGTACTTATATATCTGGAAACACATCAACCAACTAAATCAGTCTCTCTCAATTTTCCCAAATGGACACTGACTCACAGTGTGATTCTAGGCAAATAACAGTATTTCTTATAAATGGAGTGTACAGAGATGGACTGCGGAAATATAGGCCTAAAAAACAAGCGTGAAGGTGGTTAGACTACTACATGCATAGTGAATAGGAGTTTCAAGCACTGCATGCTCTAAAGCCTGGCTCACTCCAACAGTACATGAACTTATGTGTCTGCAAACACATCAAGCATCCATTCCACATATTTCATTACTGCATTTTACTATTAAAGCTAAACTTATTTTCGAAACACATAACCAATGATTATTTTCTAATTCTACCAAAATGTGAGAACACAATACATTTTTAATCAATTACATGTCAGCAAACACATTAAGTACCAAAATGGTTCTCTCAGAGTGATTCCAAAATGCACGCAGACTCACTGTGTGATTGTAGACAGGCAACACTATCCCTTGCATTTTACCAAAACACATTTGTTAGTCTACAAGACATAAGGTGACTGTACACATTGCACACAATGTTCTACTACACATTAGTATAGAGTGCTTCTATCAGAATGATTTGTAAATACACACAAGACTTACTGTGTGATTCTAGACAGACAACAGGCCTCAAACACAAGTGTCAAGGTGGTTACACTACTACTTGCATAGTGCCTGGAAGTTTTAAGCACTGCATTCCCTAAAGCCTGGCTCTTTGGAACAGTACATGTACTTATTAACCCTGGGCGAAGGACTTCTCTACGCCCACGAAGTGGGCCTAGTGTTGCCTACTTTGCCCTTTGCAAAGTAGGCGAAGCAGGCAACACTACGCCCACTCCTTGGGCGTAGCGAAGTTGCCTGCCACCCGCCTACCTCCCGCCCTCCCGAACATACCTAATTTTATTAAATGGGCATTGAAAATAAAAATAAAAGGCACTTACCTTGTCCGCGGCGTCCCGGGGCTCCCTCTGCTCATTCACGCTGCCGTCTGTTAACCAATGCGCATGCGCGGCCGCCCGCGCATGCCCATTTCTCGCGAGAAATGCGCATTCGCGGCCGCCCGCGCATGCGCATTGGTTAGCAGACGGCGGCGTGAACGAGCAGAGGGAGCCCCGGGACGCCGCGGACAAGGTAAGTGCCTTTTATTTATTTTTCAAAGCCCATTTAATAAAATTAGGTATGTAGGGGAGGGGGGCATGCGGGGCGTAGTGGGGCTATGCGAAGTGCGCAGGTGGGCGTAGTTTCTCGCCCACTTTGCGTAGCTTCGCGTAGCCCCACTACGCACACTACGCCCAGGGTCAGTACTTATATATCTGGAAACACATCAACCAACTAAATCAGTCTCGCTCAATTTTCCCAAATGGACACGAATCACAGTGTGATTCTAGACAAATAACAGTATTTCTTATAAATGGAGTGTACAGATACTGACTGCGGAAATGTAGACCTAAACACAAGTGTGAAGGTGGTTAGACTACTACATGCATAGTGCATAGGAGTTTCAAGCACTGCATGCTCTAAAGCCTGGCTCACTCCAACAGTACATGTACTTATGTGTCTGCAAACACATCAAGCATCCATTCCACATATTTCATTACCGCATTTTACTATTAAAGCTACACTCATTTTCGAAACACATAACCATTGACTATTTTCTAATTTCACCAAAATGTGAGAACACAATAAGTTTTTAATCAATTACATGTCAGCAAACACATGAAGTACCAAAATGGTTCTCTCAGAGTGATTCCTAAATGCACACAGACTCACTGTGTGATTCTAGACACGCAACACTATCCCTTGCATTTTACCAAAACACATTTGTTAGTCTACAAGACATAAGGTGACTGTACACATTGCACACAATGCTCTACTACACATTATTATAGAGTGCTTCTATCAGAATGATTTGTAAATGCACACAAGACTTACTGTGTGATTCTAGACAAACAACAGGCCTCAAACACAAGTGTCAAGGTGGTTACACTACTACTTGCATAGTGCCTGGAAGTTTTAAGCACTGCACGCCCTAAAGCCTGGATCTCTGCAACAGTACATGTACTTATATATCTGGAAACACATCAACCAACTAAATCAGTCTCTCTCAATTTTCCCAAATGGACACTGACTCACAGTGTGATTCTAGGCAAATAACAGTATTTCTTATAAATGGAGTGTACAGAGACTGACTGCAGAAATGTAGGCCTAAAAAACAAGTGTGAAGGTGGTTAGACTACTACATGCATAGTGCATAGGAGTTTCAAGCACTGCATGCTCTAAAGCCTGTCTCACTCCAACAGTACATGAACCTATGTGTCTGCAAACACATCAAGCATCCATTCCACATATTTCATTACTGCATTTTACTATTAAAGCTAATCTCATTTTCGAAACACATAACCAATGACTATTTTCTAATTCTACCAAAATGTGAGAACACAATACATTTTTAATCAATTACATGACAGCAAAAACATTAAGTACCAACATGGTTCTCTCAGAGTGATTCCTAAATGCACACAGACTCACTGTGTGATTCTAGACAGGCAACACTATCCCTTGCATTTTACCAAAACACATTTGTTAGTCTACAAGACATAAGGTGACTGTACACATTGCACACAATGTTCTAGTACACATTAGTATAGAGTGCTTCTATCAGAATGATTTGTAAATGCACACAAGACTTACTGTGTGATTCTAGACAAACAACACTATCCCTTGCATTTTACCAAAACACATTTCATAGTCTAGAAGGAATACTTCATTTTAATGTAGAAACTTGACTCATTTTGCAAATACATAAAAAATGACTGGTTTCTAATTCTACCAAAACATGAGAACAGCACAGTTATCTGTCTGCAAACACATGAAATACACAAATGCTTAACTCAGAATGGTTTCTAAATGCACACACAATCACAATAACATTCTAGAGAAAAAAAAGTATTCCCTGCACTTTAGCAGGAGAAACACATTAGTCTGATTAAAATGAAAATGCGCCACATACATCCCCTCACAAATTAATACCTCACCTTTCAAATTGTTTTGTAGATTAAGAAGTATGTCAGTCACACACTAGATTTTCTTAGACAGAATCTCTGTTCTGTACACCTCTCACCAAAACCAAAGAATGGCAAACTTTCCCTCTCATTTTCAACACATGTACATCTAATCATCAAATGACATGCCGTCCCACATTAATTCAAAAGCAAACACACATTTCTATTGGTTACACATTTCAATCTTTTTCAATTGACATAAATTTGAACCCTACCCCCAATCTGCCTTCTGCCTGTTACCATAGAAACAGTTCATGAAACACTTAACTGGGAGCACAGGTCACAAGTTCACCACATAATCAAAACAGCAAGTGTGCTTGACATTTCAACATATCAGCTTATCTTATGTAATGTTCCTTTCAATCAGTTTTTGTTAACCAATAAGAATCATGCTTTTAAAAAACAGAAACATGCACCCTAGTTTTCAGTATAGAATGTTGTCAAACAACCAATCATGTTTTTTTCTTTTTTCAAAACTGCATCTTATCCACCATTTTAGAAAAATCTTACTTTTCAAACTGCCATTTTCTTTACAGAGACCATCTGAGTGCATCGAGACCTCCCTTCAAGATGCTTAGCGTGTGGATTGTGGGACACAGCTATATTTTCTGGAGCCAAAGGTATGCAGAAAACAAAGGAATTCACAAAGACCTAGGTTTAACAAAAGTAGACATTAAATGCATTGGACAGAGAGGGTTAAAGTGGTACCAATTGATGCCGTTGGTTAAATCCTTTTTGCATCTCCAACACCCTGACCTCATAATTGTGCACTGTGGTGGCAATGACCTAGGCACTTTGACTGGGGTAGGTCTGGAAATGCTTATGAAGGACACCTTTGGAGAAATGATGTCACTTTTTCCCTAAACTACCTTTGTCTATTCTAACATATGCAGAAATGGAACTGGTCCAATCAATTTTGTCCGGTAACAATGTGTGATGTTATTTAAGGAAATATACACATAAACCGGTGTACAGGCCAGCTTTCACAGAACCAATCAATTTTGTCTACAGATTGAGAAAGCTAGGAAACATGTGAATAAATCTGTTTCTGCTTTTCTCCGAAACTATAGAATGGGGTCCATTTACCACAACAATCTGCGTTTTAATATGGATGGCATCTATAGGAGAGATGGTGTACATTTTCCAGATGAGGGAAACAGAGACTTCCTCATAAACTTCAGACTCTGCATCGGTACTTACTTGTAGGTACTAAAACTCTGTCAATAAACACAACAGCTTTTTTTTAGAGCCACTCAATATCTAAACACAAAGGCTTGAAGTATATCCCTAAAATTTTATTTTTTATTTGCTTGGAGTCGCGCACCCAACGCGTCAGAATCGTGCATCCAACGTGTAGAAGTCGTGCACCAAACGCGCTGGAGTTGCGCGACCTACAGATTAGTAGTCGTGCTTCCAACGCGTGCACACCAGGGGTCTCGCTGAGCGCCGCGCTGGATGCGTGACTCCTAATTTTCACATGGGGAGCTGCAAACATGCAGCTCCCCGTGTGGAAAAGCAATCCGGTTTGGATTTTTAAAGAGAGAGCAGGTTTCCCTGCTCTCTCTTTCAAAATCTAAACCACGTTTGCTAAGGGAGGGCGGGAGCCTCGGCTCCCACCCTCCCATAGCAAACAACAGTGTCCTGGGGTTGGGCACCCCATGACACTGCAGGAGCCGGCCCTGGGGGTGGCGGTCACCAGGGCCCTCGAGAGCTTCAGGAGGGGGCCACACAGCCCCCTCACACAATACATAAAGCCCCAGGGGCTGGTGGTTCCCAGGGCTTGGGGGCTGTTGAGCCCCCCCCCCCCACAAATTATACTGAGAGGGGCTTTTGAGCCTCTCTCAACAATTTCTTTTGTAGCCCCCAAGAAGCTCTGTTCTATTTTTTTTTTTACAGCAGGATCCACGCAAGCTGCACACTTAGTGGTTTTAAAAAAAATATGTTTAAATTGGGGGGACCTGGGAGTCCTACTGGGACCCCCTAAACAGGTCTAAAGGGTCAGGGAATTTCTACCCTGCCCCCTTTATACATTTTTCACATTTATTCCACAGACTTCTTCAGCCTTGCTTCTACCGAGGCACAAAATGTCCGCCAACAGTTCCTGGTTTTGAATGTTGACAACCACTTGACAGCCAATTAGCATTCTGCGTGTGATCGGGAGGGTGCGCTCAGGGTGTGCGCAGGGTGTGCGGATCCATCGCGCCCTTAGATATATATATATAACTACTGAACTGATTGACACCATTTATGCAAAAGGCACAAGTCTGAACTGAGGACTACCTCCTTGCCAAATTTGGAGTAATTCCATTCAGCAGTTCGGGCTGTAGTTGCGGCTAAAGATCCTATGTGAAATTGCAAGAGGACAACACATTTTGAGACACCACTTTTTTCTCAGCCCCCGCTACACGAGTCATCCCGAGACTTTCAGGATAGGAGCGGACCAGAGCTGACCGTAATTTTGAAAATTTCGCGAACATTCATCAATCGGTGCCAAAGTTATTGGGAATAGAATGTTGCGGATTTCCTATGGAAAATAGGTCCTAACTATAACTACCTACTGGCGACCGCCTGTAGGTAACATATATATATATATATATATATATATATATATATATATATATATATATATATATTCACTGAAAAAAACATAGGTTTCAAGCAGGTTATAGTTAGGAATTATCATTTAAAAAACCTTAGAAATTCATTGAAAAAAACGTAGGTTTCAGGGGTGTCATAGTTAGCTGGACATTTCACTCATACAAAACCAATGAAATTCCTCCGTTATAGTTAGTTGCACTAACTGTAACTCTCGCGCCCACAATCCACTGGTGATGATGTTACATACTACATCATTTATGACATGGTCATTGACATCACTGATGGCATCACTGATGACATCTCAAAGGACATCACTGATGACAACGCTGATGACATCATCCAGTGAATGTGGTTTGTTTCATTATTTAAATATGTATTATATATACACCAATCTGCATTGAAGGATCAGTGGATATACAAATATCTGGATGGAGGATTTAGTAGAAGTGTGATTGACTGTTTACTTGACTAACTTATAGTGTTTCACTGAATACATTAGATAGTGACTAAACTGTATGAATATCTACATTACTTGGTCAGTTGTTGTGTAAACTGTTGCACCAGTTGGTTACTAGCTACATAAAAGACTATGTTAGTTATTTATTAGCTAACTATTTGTATAGGAGAGTGAATGTGTGTGTGAATTGGTGGGGGATCTGTGACTGCCCATAAATATGTGAATAGTTAATTCAGTAGGTATATGACTTTAGGACTGCATGTTATAATAGTTGTTTGGGTGAGTGAATATTTTTATGGGTGTGGTGATGTGCAAATATATTTCTCAATGGTACATGTCCAACAAAATAGAAAAAAATTAAAAACAGTGTATGTGATAGTAGTTGTACCCATGGTCCAGTTTTAACTGTATAAATACTTATGGTTTTCACTATATGTCGTTTTCAATTGATGTATGTCATCCCCCCTTTTCTCTTTTTAATGTGCAAATTATCACTGTAATGTTTATTCACAATATCTGTCAAAACCCGACCTAATGGAATTGTGAGCCTTTGTAGTTTTATGAATACACCGCTCATGCCACACTACCCAACTTCATGTATGTCAAACTTCACATGTTGGATTGTCCTTTGTTAATGTGTCAATTATCAGAGTAATATTTATCATAATATCTGTCAAACCCCGACCGAATGGAATTGTGAGCCTTTGTAGATTTATTAATACACTGCTCATGCCACCTAAATCTAACTAACACGACCACAGTGTGCCATCATCTAGAAAGTTGCCTAAGGATTCAAGTCCCTCGTCGGACCGGGACTCGCATCCCAGTACGGGGAGCAGCCTCCCTCGCTCTACACCACTAGAGCGTGACTCGGGTAGCGTGAGACTCACGCTTCCGCGCCGGGTACATTCTCCCAAACGTCCTTGCGGTCCCCTTTAAAATCCTCCAACCACCACAGCCTCCGTCTCTACAATCGGAGTATGAGCGGGAGTCTGCTTAATACAGGTGACTTTATCGCTGCCCCGCACCTTTCATCATTAGCGCATCAGCTCCATGCAAGGTGACAAGCTTGGTAACTCTCCCTGTCACCATCGCCCTTAAGGATTATGGAGCCATACACCCATGTTGTGGACAGACAGTAATACTGAACGGCTCGGTATCTATAGACACGGCTCAGTTTCTAATCACTACCTGCCGGTCGAATTGCGGGTAGGCCCCTGATCACCACCGCCCCTATGGAGTTTGGAACGATAAGTCCCTTTTGAGACCGATTCTTCCTACTAACACTGAACGGCTTGGTCCGTTTAACTTTAACTACTGTAAGCAAGAATCGCTTGGTGTCCAATCCTTGTTCTTCTTATTGTTTCACAGTCCCCCAGGCATTCAGTGCCGGTCTGACCGACCTCTGAGCGGTAGAGCCCGATCCTTGATTGACGTTTTACCACGGCAGAGAATGGACGTTCCTGCCCTGTTACCAGAATCTGTGGACTGGTCCCTGCTGTGATGACATGCGGGTAAGCTCCAATTAAACTCAACCTGCCTTCAGGAGCTTCTTTAGATGTGCTAGCTCTGACAGCCCCCCTCCTTTTTCCTTCATTAGATGAGAAACCAAGATCTCACACCCTGTTTGTTTCCCACCCCAGTCTTGAGGAAGACTCGCAGGCCAAAGTTTAAAACCCCCTCTGCGCCACAAGTCGAGTCGAAACGTCGAAGAATATACCCTCGTACCTGGACCCACCCAACACCAACCCATGACGTGCCCCACAGGATACAATCTGTGATTGTAAAAATGATGTAAATAGGCCATGTAAAACAATTTTGGGCCAGGCCATCCTGATTGATATTTCCTTATCAATCTCACTTCCAACCTTATTTTTAACTCTTCTATCCTACACCTGGGATTATTCCCACTCACCACCCTTGAGCACTCTCTCTTTCGCACGTTCCCCTTGGAGCAACCTTTTATGAAAATGTTGTTGTGTTTTTTTGCATCTTCAAAATACTGGTTGAAAAAACCCACCATTTAACGGAATAAATTTATAGGCTTCCGTATATGTTTGGCTGTTGCACCTCTTTTCTTCTTTTTAGGATTTGTTTTCTACTCTAAGAGGCACATGCATCAAGCGTTTTTGAAGTCGGTAAAATTGCGAATCGCAAAACATTCGCAATTGAGATCGCAATTTGATGTGTAGAAATGCATCAACCTTAATTTGGCGAAAAATTGCATTTTTTCGCAAAATTAAGGAATAGCAAATACATTCTGCGAAAACCATTGCGATTTCTCGTTTGCGAGTCGCAAACAAAGAATCGAAAATAAGGAATCTCAATAGAAATGCATGAAAAATCGCAAATAGAGATTTTCTAAAAAATCGCAAAATAGCAATCGCAATTTAAGAAGGGACACAACCAGGTGTTAAAAATGAGTGCAAATCAGAAACAGCTGAAGACCAACAGAAACTTATATAAACACACCCACAATAAGGTCCCAGTTTCCAAAATGGCTGATCTGTACCTGATGGCGAGGAGGATGAGGCTGCAAGCTGCTCAACAGAGAGGGAGGCAAATTAATGAGCGCATCTTCAGAGTCCGCATAACTTTGCTTGGACAGGAGGAAGATGAAATATATGATAAGTATAGGCTGAATGGCCAAATGATACATGATTTAATCCATGAATTGGACCCCATCCTGCAACGACAGACTCATAGGACCAATGCAATTCCAACGCATGTCCAGGTATTATGTTGCTTACATCTACTGGCGTCAGGCACTTTTCAGGGAGTCATTGCAGTAGCAGGAGGTGTGTCTCAAAGTGCAATGTCACGGATATTGGCAGATTTCCTTGATGCTATGATGGTCTGGATACACACACACATAAGTTTCCCTACCACAGCCCATGAAATAGCTAGGACCAAGCAGGAGTTTTATCAAATTGCTGGCTTCCCCCAAGTACTGGGTTGTATTGATTGCACCCATGTGGCGATATGTCCCCCTGCAGCTCATGAATATATGTATCGCAATAGGAAAAGTTATCATTCCTTGAATATTCAGGTTGTGTGTAACGCAAAGGACATTATAACGGACATTGTGTCACAATTTCCTGGTAGTGCACATGATTCGTATATCTTCAGGCAAAGTGGCATTCAGACCCGTCTAGCAAGGGGAGAGTTTGGAGAGGGACATTTGCTAGGTACAAATGTAAAACTAAAACAACCACTGACAGCCTTTTATCCCTCACATGTAGGTGACAGCGCATACGCCTTGTGAAATTTCATGCTGACACCATATCTCAATCCAGCCACAGCCGCACAAAGGAGATACAATGCAGCACATATCTCTACAAGGAACGTGATAGAGCGAACATTTGGGCTGCTCAAGAGCCGATTTTGACGCCTTCATAAGACCGGAGGCGCAATGAAATACAGTCCCGTCAAATGCTGCAAGATAGTGGCAGCATGTGCCATGCTGCACAACATAGCGACAAAGGGAGGTTTGGAAATGGAGCTGTCTGACAGTGACTCGGAGGATGGAAACCAACAAGTGCCACACCACCCTGCCCAACAAGGCACAGGCGCAGCAGAAGGGCACAGGCGCAGATTGGAGATTACACAGAATTACTTCTGAGGTGAGTAATGAAGACACAAACACATTAAATGCAATGCAAAGTATACTTTATGTAAATGAATTGTGACCAGGGAACAGAAGCAAACATCCAAATTGACTAATGTCACAAGACTCATTGGAATAACATAAATAAGTCCAAAAGTAAAATGAAATGTACTTGAGAGTCAGTGATTAGGTCACAGCATGTCAATGGTTAAGTCACCATTTAAAGCCAACTGTCTGGATGGGAGCCTAGCGTTTTTTCCCTCGAACACCCAGACGTCTGTCTGCCGCAGCATCTTCTTGCCTTTCGTTGGTAGTGGACGGGGCGGCACTGCGAGTAGTGCGTCTCACTGCACTTGCAACAGGCACTGTTGCACTGCTTAGACTTGAGGCACACTCACTACTTTCATCCAGTACAGTCATGTGCACTCGACTACCAGATGCATTCATCATGTCTACTGCATTTGTCACTTGATGTAGTGCTTTGGCAACATCTCCACTCCAATGACACATTTCCGTCTGCATAGTCACTGATCTATGCGCCAGCAGTGTTGTAGCTGTGGCCAGCCTATTGTTGGTCTTTCCTTGATGTTTGAGTTGCTGCATCAGTTGGCGGTGTTGTCTGTGGCGCGATGCACGACCCTCCTGCATGACCTTTGTGAGTTCCTGGACACTACTGGCCAGTACTGCAATGTTGCCTGACATCTTAGCAATTTCCTCCTTCACTAACTGAGTGTTCTTGCTCTGCAGGTGATGTGAATGGAGCATCTTTCCCTTCAAGCCACCCCAGACTGGATTTGTCGCCTCCACCTGCTGTGGTCTGCGTGCTCTGCGTCTTCTCCTTTGCGATCTAAAATTGCCTCTCTGGATCTGTGTTGGTGTGGATGTTGTGATGAATGTTTGCCGAACACTGACTGCAGGTGCAGCATTGCCCTCATTATCGGACGCCATGGGACGCAGTGTTGGGACAGGTGACCTACGGGAATGAGGCACACGTGACTGGGTAGTTTGCAGAGCTGGTTTGTCCTCATGTTCTGATGCGCTGCTGTGGTGCATTTCCAGACCATCACTGTCCCCGGCCTCATTACGTTCTGCCTCTGTGAGGTTAAACAGTACAAAACTGCATCAATGTATGCTTGTGAGGTCATGTCACAGTTCACAATTAATAAATTTCTTTTGGTTTTGGACATCTGCTACACTATTTCTAACCATTTTTGGCATATCTGTGTGTGTGTGTCATTGTCAGTACTTAGCCTGACTACAACTCCCATGATGCACTTCCCTTAGTAATGTAATAGTAGTACAGGCTTTACAGTTTGTGCTTATGCTGTGCTCAGCTGACATCCTGACTTATGTACTTGGGGCAATTTAAACATGCATTTCTCTTACCTTCAGACGTGTGTGCAGCTCCGGAGGTGTCCAGCTGCGTGACTCCAACAACAGCTTCAGGCTGGATGGTTGACTCCACCAATTCCTCCATGGGAGTGTTTCCTGTGTCTGGTGGTGTGCCCCCTTCTGTCTTATGTGCCTCCTTCAAACGGTCTGCAATGCTCGCCTTGGCACGACTGCGCAAATCGTACCATCTCTTTTTCAGTTCCTCTGTTGAATGGTGAGTCACCCCAATGGCATTTACTTGGTTCTGAATCCTGATCCATATTTTACGTTTTTCCTGCTCAGGTACCTTCAGTGAGGCTTTCCCAAACAGCTTGTCATTGCTGTGCACTACACCCTCAATTAGAGTCTCTAATTCTTTTTCAGAGAATTTAAGTTTTCTCTTCCTTGAACTTTGGCTGTCTTGTGCCTGATTGTCAGATTCCATTTTGCAGTTCTTTCCAGGTGCACTCAGTCTCTCTTCCTCTCCTATGCTCCCAGGGACAGCTCCCTCCTCACCCTGAGCCTCAGCAATGAAAAAGAGGCTTGGACAGCACATTTCCTGGTTCTGATTAGGGGTGGGCGGGCAGCTACGCTCCGTCCACGGAGCATGCGTAGTGCCGTCTGCTACGCATTTTGCGGTGCGGGCGTAGTAGCCGGCACTACGCATGCTCCGTGGACGAGCGTAGCTGGCCCGCCACCCGCCTCCCTCCCGCCCTCAGTAAATACCCCCTTCAATGTTTAAATAAGTTTAAAACCACTTACCTGGTCCGCGTGCGTCCCGGGGCTCCCTCGTCTTTTCAGTGCGCGTCTTGAACCCTAATGCGCATGCGTGGCCGCCCGCGCATGCGCATTTCTCGCTAGAAATGCGCATGCGCAGGCGGCCACGCATGCGCATTAGGGTTCAAGACGCGGGCACTGAAAGAGACGAGGGAGCCCCGGGACGCGCGCGAACCAGGTAAGTGGTTTTAAACTTATTTAAACATTGAAGGGGGTATTTACTGAGGGCGGGAGGGAGGCGGGTGGTGCGTAGTGGGGCTACGCGAAGTGCGCAGGTGGGCGTAGTTTCTCGCCCACTTTGCGTAGCTTCGCGAAGCCCCACTACGCTCACTACGCCCAGGGTTAGTTCTGATGTCATCAACATGCATCAATGCGCGACCTCGCAAATACAAGGAATCGCAATATTATCTGCGAATTTTACCGATTCCTTAAAAAATCGCTATTTTTGTCATGCATACCGTTTTGCGATTCCTTATTTGCGATTCCTTAAAAATCGCTAATAAGGAATCGCAAAAACATTCAATGATGCATGTACCTGTAAGAGCATGACAATTAATGATCTCTGAAATGTGTGAGTAACTTAATTGAATTATATTTGACAAAAGATTGGTTTCAGGGCCATTGTTTTTCTATATTTATCATTGTGGTGAAGAACTTAGCAGGAGATACTGCAAAGTCAGGCAAACTGGCCGATCCATCTTGGGCAAATCTGCTGGCAGGTAGGCCTCGGCCTTCTGTCGGTTCTCCCAGCTGTTTTTCCTTTCAAACTTTCTAAGTTTCAGCTTTTAGGTTTAGGGAGAAGCAGTATCATCAACACTTCCACCAAGAATTGTGGGGCATCACTTGGAGAATTAGGACTCAACCCATCAGAGGCCAGCAGCAGGGTTCAAGTCCTCTGTCAAGCAACTTGTCAGAAGTATACCCTTGTCAAACCAAATAGAAGTTAAGGCTATACTAGAAGATTGTCGCAACAGTAGAATAATTGAACCACTTAATGCCTCACAATCGCTATCACCAGTAGTCATTGCAAAAAAGACACAATTTGTTTCTGCATTGACCTTCACAAACTTAAACTATATGTTGAAGCTGATTGTCAGTCTTTGTCTCTAATAATGGAGATGGTGATGACATTGGGCCAGGCTAAAATATTTACAACTGTTGATTTTAGTGCAGCCTACCACCAGATGCAGTTGGATGAAGTGACAAAAATATGCACAGCGTTCATCATTCCCAAGGGGGGCTACCAGTTTTCCGGATTACCTTTTGGGCTGCGTTTTCAGTCTTCTGTCTTTCAGCATGTCATAAATCAACTCTTCTCTGGTGTGGAAGGTGTAAGGTCATTTAATGATGACATTAATTTACAGAAAAACAAAATAGGAACATACATCTATATTAAGGACAGTACTACAAAGAATTCAGGACTGCGGCCTGACTTTGCAAAAAAACAAATGTACATTTTTTAAAGGCCATCTCATTGATTATTGTGGTATTTGACCAAAACCATCTTTGATAACTGCAATCTCAAAGTTACAGCCCCCAACTAACAAGGAAGAACTATCATCGATTTTAATCATGTGTGAATTCCACTCCAAATTCATGCAAAAATATGCTGTAAAGGTAGAACCACTTACTATTTAGGAGTTTTAGGAATTTTGTATAGCGCTTGCTGGGCCCGAGGGTATCAGAGCGCTTCACAACATGTACAATTATGAGCATTATCGGCATATAAACAATACACAGCATGTACAATTATGAGCATTATAGGCATATATACAATACAGATATTGGGGTAGAACATGAGGGTTAGTGCTATGAAGGTTTCAGACAAAGGAGCTAACGTGCTAGGAGCGAGTAGGGTGTCTATCAATCAAGACGAGCCTCCAAGATTTTTCTTTGTTCAAGCAAGATGGGGAACCCCGACGTTTTCTAGTTCTGTGACAACTGTCCCCCCCAAAAAAGCGAAATTGCAGTAAGGTGTTGAACCGTTTCAGGTGTATCCTGTGCTCTTATCGTTTCGCTCGAGCGAGATCTAGGAAGAGGGCTTTGAGTAGGTTCTTGAATTTAGGGAATGAAGGGGTCGTTCTGAGTGGTGGGATGGAGTTCCAGATTTTTGGGGCATTTCCAGTGAAAGATTTAGTTGCGGTTTTATGCTACCGAGTTTTCAGTGGGATGAGTAGTAGAGTGTTGGAAGTCCTGAGGTTCCTGGACTGGCCGGCCCTTTTGAGTTTGGCGGCCAGGTATTCTGGTTTGACTGTGTGTAGGGCTTTATGCGTGAGGCAGGCTGTTCTGAAGCTGGCTTGCAATTCAATTGGAAGCCATTTAAGTTCCCTGAGGGTGGGAGAGATGTGCTTGAATTTCTTAGTTCCTGTGATCATACTTGCTGCAGCATTGAAGGTTATTTTCAGGGGGCCTAGGTGTGATTTTGCTGTCCTGGTCAGGGCTGCGATTCCATAGTCAATTCTGGAGAGCACCAGTGCTTGAGTGGCCTGTTGAAGGTCTTTTGGGGGAAGGAAGGGTTTTATTTTGTATAGTAGTTTCAGGTTGAGAAAAGCGCTTTTGGCAGATCTTGTAATGTGTTTTTTCGTGTCAAGTTTGGGGTCTAGGGTGATACCTAGAGATTTTACCGAGTCTCCCAAGGTGAGGGTACCATTGAGGGCATCAATGGCTTCGAGCCATTCTTCAATTTGGGGGGTTTCGTCTCTGTTGGAGATGAGGAGTACTTCTGTTTTCTCTTGATTGAGTTTTGGGTGGGTAGTTGTGAGCCATTGTTGAGCCTCTTTGAGCGTGACATTTAGTCTATGTATGTCATCAATGGAGGTGGTTTCCAGATATAGTTGTGTGTCATCCGCATAGAGGTGGAAGGGGATTTTAGAATTCCTGAGTAGTTTGGTAAGGGATTCCATGTAGATATTGAAAAGTTGAGGGGAGAGTACTGACCCTTGTGGGACACCTCTATTGACGAGGTGGGGGTCGGACTCAAAGGTTTTCATTGTTATTCTTTGCGAGCGGTTGAGGAGAAAGGAAGAGAACCAGTGGAGGACCGTCTTTTCAAGACCAGCTCTTTCTTGAAGGACTTTGAGGAGCAGAGTGTGATCAACTGTATTGAAAGCGGCCGATAAGTCTAGGAGGATGAGAAGGCAGCATTGGTCTGAGTCAAGTGACTTGTGTAGATCGTCTATTACTTGAGGATTGTGGTTTCAGTGCTGCAGCCCTTTCTGAATCCTGATGATGGGGATCTAGGAGCTTGATGTTATCCAGGTGTTGAGTCTGCTGCGGGAGTACACATCTTTCCAGGATTTTGGATAGAAGAGGTAAGTTCGATACAGGTCTAAAGTTGTTCATATCCTGTGTCTAGCCCTGTTTTTTTTAGTTGTGGCGTGACGTGGCCTACTTTGAGGCAGTCTGATACGATTCCAGAGCTCAGTGAGCTATTAATGATCTTGCACCATAGTGGGGCTAAGATGAGTTTCAGGTCTTTGGCAAGGCTCAGGGGAAGTTGATCTAGGGCGTGGGATGAGCGTTTAGCGTTGGAGATTAGATTGACTATCTCTGTTTCCTGCATGGGGATGAAGTAGGACCAGTGCTTTGGGGACTCATGTAGGCGCTATCCTTAGTTGCCGGTGCCTTGATCTCGGTGGGGGGGGAGAGATTTGGACCAAGAGAGAGATCGATCTTGGCGATTTTGTCGTTGAAAATATGGCGAAGTTGTCACATTGTTCTTTGGATGCCAATATTGAGGATGTCGTCAGTTTGGAAGTTTGGTCCTAATGATATTAAAGAGTTCTTTGGGTCAGTTTTTTACGGTGTCTAAAGCAGAGCAGAAGAAAGCTGTCTTTTTGTTCTTAATGTACTTTTTGTAGTTACTGCGGACTGCGTTGAGTTGATCACGATGGAGGGTGAAAGGATTATTCCTCCAGATTATTTCTGAGGCTCTAAGAAGTCTTCTTTCTTCATTAATGTTGGTGGTGAACCATGACCTGGAGGGGGTGATCCTGGATTTTTTTTGTTTCAAGCGGACAAGGTGGTCCAGGGTCAGCGTCATATTGGAGTGGTAGAGGGAGGTGAGTTCGGTGGTTGAGAGGTGATCAGTCGTGCTAGGGAGGTGCGAGCTAATCCTTCTTCTCAGTCTGCTAAAGGGACTTGAGCTGTGTTCCTGACCCATTTAGGGGGGCCTGTTTGGGGGGTTTAGTTAGGAATGATTGGTTGATATGGAAAAGAATGATGTGGTGGCCTGACCAGTCCACGGGAATGGTATGGTCAATAGTGATTGTGTTGCTTTCAGAAATGATTGCGTCAAGGATTGCTCCTCTGTGGTGTGTTTCTTCTGAACAAAGTTGGGTCAGATTATTTTCTAGAAGGAGGCTACTAAGAGTTTGAATGAGCGGGTTTTATGTTTCATTTCATCTTATGTTGAGGTCGCCGAGAATTATGCTGTTGGAGTTGCTGAGTGCGCAATGGGCGATCAGGTCAGAGAGGTGTTCCCCGAATTCGTTGGAGTTACCTGGTGGGTGGTACAGGAGATGGCAAAGTAGTGGTCTATTAGTGCTTGACTTGATGTTGACTGAGAGACACTCAAAGGAGCTATTCAGGCAGGATGTAATTCCGTGATGGAGAAGTTACTTTTCTGAATAATTGTTATGCCTCCGCCTCTCTGCTCTAGTCTATCTTTGTTAATCATTGTAAATCCGGGAGTCACCAGCATGTCCATGCTGGGGTAAGACACGTTGTTTAGCCAGGTCTCCCTGATGAAGGCTATATCTAAGTCATGGGAGAGGATAGCTTCTGCTAGTTCTGTTGCATGTTTTGAGGCAGATTTGCAGTTGATGAGCATGCATTTATTGAGGGGTCTTCTTCGTTCCTAATCTTGATGAGTTGGGCTCTAGGTAGGGAGGTTAGCTGAGCTGGGCGTCTAGGGACTCTTGAGGGGGTTGTTCCCTTCCAACTCCTGTTATTACTTGGATCGTGGATTGATAACGAAAGACACAGGCTTTGTATGGGATGACAAATATGAGGGGAGGATGAAGGACCTAAAAAGAGAACTTGTACTTGCTTCATCCCTGCAGTCAGATTGGGTTGGGTGCAGTACTTAGCTAGAAAACAGAGAAGGGTGAGAATACCTCTGCATCCCGTAAACTGAAGGTCCCAGAGCCAAAATATTTAGTGGTTGATCAATAATTATTAGCTTGTTTTTGAGGGGTTACTCAATTCAGATGTTTTCTTTGGGACAAATTGTTTCTTATTCGCACCGAACACAAATCTCTGTTAGCATTTTAGAGGGAAAAGGATCAGTAAAACTGTCACCAAGAATAGCAAGCAAGTGGTGTGTGAATTGCAAGAGTACCAGAACAGAATTGAGCATATATCAGTCAGAGTGAATGTTTCCGCTGACTACCTGTCATGAGCTCCCTCTGACAATGAGTCAGATTGTGATGAAACTGAGGATGATGAAGGTTTGCTGGTTACATGTTAATTTGACTGTGATGATTTGGATGGTGCCATTACAAAACGAGAATGAATGGTGGCCATTAGCAGTGACAATGCATTAACATCAATAACAATATACATTATCACTGGGTGACCCCATGAAAAAATATTAAGCATAGGTATAAGGCAGTTTTGGAAAATAAGTAATGGTGTCATTATAATTGTAGATGTCATTCTCCGTGGGTTTACCTTGGTGGCAGCCACTTCTTTAGGGGAAGGTTGAAAGCCTTAGCCCACGAAGGCCATGTGGGAATGACCAGAACAAAAAAAACTTACAGAAAGATATTGGTGGCATGCCATGGGACTGAGATGTTAACATTTTTGTCAACTGCTGTTCCATCTCTAAGAAGGCGGACAAAACCATGACAACACACAGATGCCACAGTGAGTCTGCAGTGTTACCTGAGGGTCCCTGGATAAAAAGTTGGGATCAAAAGTATTGAACCAATGAATTATTTACCTCTAGAAATGAATCTAACATTGTTCTGACAACCCACTATGTCTAAAGTGATTGAATTCCTGAAGGAATTATTCTGTAGGGAAGGATTTCCACATCACTTAGTCACTGACTATGGTGTGCAATTTTAGTGACATTCAAGAGGTTAATGTAAGGTTGTCTCTGTGCCATCTCCAAAGCACCGGCCAGGTTGAATAGTCTAACAGTCTAGTCAAAGAAACTATTCCTATGGAGTTAAAGTCTCATATTCCTATAGCAGCAGCCCTTAGAACCAGATTGTGGTCTTATTGCACAACTCCACACACCACCACAGATAGAACCTTGTCTGAGTTACTTAGAGGTAACTTAGCCATTACGCAGCTGCAACCATACTGGTCTTTAGAGAGGAAGAAATAGGAAATTGAGAATATTAAGGAAAAATAAATCAGAATGAGAAGTTTGGTGTACAAGCACTTAAAAGCTTAAACAGTAAGCAGTAACTATGACACTAGAAATAAGGTCAAGCAAATGTCTGTGCGTGCTGGTGACATGGTGAGAGTGAAATATCCAAATAAACAAGTAAACATGAAGTACAGTAAGCCTAGAGTTGTGGTTAAGACCAATGGCACTGATGTCTTATTGGACAATGGCCAATGGTGGAATGGGTCAAATGTTATTAGTGTTAGGACTCCAGAACCTGTGGGCAACCATTCAAGATAGTGTTACAGTATTAGTTAATAATTCCAACAACAGTGAGCAATGTAAAATGTGTAATGCTGGCACAAATGGTGAAAATTCCGTCAATGTATCTTCATCTAAGAATGCAACCCATCCTACTGATAATTTTTTGATCAGAAGAACCATCATTCTACCCCTTAGATTTAAAGATTATGTATTGAAATAATTTTTGGTGGATGGGAAAATATATGCTGTTCTGTAAAACATGTGCAATATAACCCTTTTGTTTGGCCTACTCATCCCCTTCCGGTCCACCCCCCTGAGTGCATGTGCACAGGGGAGTTTCAAGCAGGTCCTAGAATGTTGGCGACTGGTGAGCGGTTTGGGAACACTAACAGCATTCTGTGAGGTAGTACTGATAAATAAAGATGTGTACAACTTCTTGCCATCTCATCATTCCACAGGGCTGCAAAGTAGTCCTTTTTCTGACTCTTCCACAGGTCTAGAACGGATCAGAAAAGTGATCCTGGCAGTTCAATAGTTATACCTGGAGCCAACTCTTGTGTGTGGGGGTACACCATGACCCACTGCCACATCAGTTTCTCGAAAGTTCTTCCCTGCCCCTATCAAGACTCCAAGACTGGAGTGCCAAATGGCTGGTGTCAGGTACCTTTGTGTGAAGGCAACGCCCTTTGAAGTGTAAGTGGGCCAGGGTACGGCTACACTTCCCAGCCATCCTCGCAGGATGGCCCATGCTTTCCATATCTTGTCTACTTTGTATCACTATCTGAGAGGAAAACACAAACCCTATCATCAGAGCCATTCACAGTCATGTAACCCAGGTTACTGACAGAAGGCATAAATGTTTGGGACAAGAAAAGATCAACTTGCTAAAACTGGCATTTTCAGAACTGTGATTTAAAATTTGAATTTATAAGAAAATTTGTAACTACAATTCATATGTCTAAATGGTACTTCCCTGTCTGATCCCAATCTAAAGTTAGCTCTTATTAAATGTAATAAGTTAGCCCAGTGTTAGTCAATGGGAAAGATAGGAAATACTACAGTGTTAAATGACTTTAGGAGTTTATCACAGCCAAGACATGTGAAACTTAAGTACACAAGTCCTATGTTAATACACTACACCTTGCACTCTGAGCTGTTAAGGTCTACCTTAGGGGCAACTTATAAGTATTATAAAGGAAGGTTTAGAACTTGCAAAAGGTTTATTGTTCCAGGTGTAAATGGCAGTTTTAAAACTGCACTACAGGAGGGGCGTGACCAAGATGGTGGTATGATTGGACGCACCTTTCCATTACTCCGTCCTCACCCGGTTAGTATCACCACAACAGAGCCCCATCAACCCCTTCCTCGCTCCCAGAGAAAGGACACGATAGGTCAAGACCTGTGGTGGAGTCTGAATGGCAGAGAGTTGCAGCAGAGTCTGAGGGGCGAAGAAGCAGGTCCAGGACAAATTAGTGATGCAACCACAGCTGGACTACCACCACTCTAGGATCGGGTGGGTGCGGGCCGCACTGGGGCGGAGCTGGGAATGCCTCTGCTGGGCCCAAAATTATTTACAACAAGGGGTGGTGATGGACAGAGTCTCTGAATTAAGCAGAGTACTCTCACCCAGTCAAGAGATCAGGGCTAGATCCAACACCGTTTTTTAGCTCATTGCACCATCCCAGTTTCAGAACCTGGCTGTATGCAAATTAGTCTGTCCCTGGCCCAGTGCATCATGGGAACAGGGCAGACCAGACTACAAAAGCCAATTCTTACACTGGGAAGGAAACAAGCTTCCGGGGACCGGTTTCTGGCATTTCAGCCGTCTTCGGCCCGGCTTGCTTGAATCCTGATGGTGCAATGAGCAAGGGACTCACATCTGAGCATACCCTTCCACGCTTAGGGTGGACAAAATTATTTACAACAAGGGGTGGTGATGGACAGAGTCTCTGAATTAAGCAGAGTACTCTCACCCAGTCAAGAGATTAGGGCTAGATCCAACACCGTTTTTTAGCTCATTGCACCATCCCAGTTTCAGAACCTGGCTGTATGCAAATTAGTCTGTCCCTGGCCCAGTGCATCATGGGAACAGGGCAGACCAGACTACAAAAGCCAATTCTTACACTGGGAAGGAAACAAGCTTCCGGGGACCGGTTTCTGGCATTTCAGCCGTCTTCGGCCCGGCTTGCTTGAATGCTGGGCCCAACAACACTCAACCGGGTCCCATACCACCGAAGCCGACCGCAAATGTGCTGCCTCAGGCCGTAGTGGGAGGCCCATGACAGGAGCAACTCCCATGTGAATGGAATAGATGCAGCTGCCCCAGCTCACCCAGCAGACAACCCATACCATCAGGAGGGCCGCAGTCATGTGCAATGAACTGGGCACAGCGACAAGGATCTCATCAGTGATCAGCCCCAGTCCACTCCAAGACTCCCAAATGGACCCAGCACGACAAAGAGTATAGAGTGCATTGGAGGCCTCAGTGATGTGGCGCAGACGCTGCCTGTCTACCGCCACTACAGGATCGAGGTGGGGGCGGGCCACACCATCGCGGAGCTGTGACAGACTTCCCTGGGCCCAACTACACCCACCCAGGCCTCATACCACCAAAGCTGTTGGCCAGGCTGAAAGACAAGGTGCTACTACAGGTCCGTAGAGGGAGACCCGTGATGGAAGGGTCTCCTGTGTGAATGAAATAGAGGTCGCTGTCCTGATCCACCAAGTGGACTACCTATGCCATCAGGAAGGCCGTAGCTGTGTGAAACAAGCTAGGTGGGGTAGCCCAGACCTCATCGGTGATCAGCCCGGGCCCACTCTGAGACCCCGAGTGGACCCAATGCGCCGAAGTGCAAGGAGTGGAGTGGAGGCTTTGTAGATGCCGGGACTTCAGTGAGGAAATACTGCTCCTTGACCAGAGAGTGCGCCAGAGCCATTGAATGATGGAGAATGACAGAGGAAGGCCTGGAATCCTACTGGTGGACCTGGCGCCCTGAGGTGCGGTGGGCCCGCTCAGCTAGGAGAGGAGCTAAGGTCTCGCCCCCCTGCACCCCTCCAACATGGTAGAGCCCTAGCAATGGGTGGTGCTCAGCCAGTAGGCCTTGTCATGCCACACACCAGGAGCCTAGAGTCCTAGGGGCAATGCCACAAGGAGGGGCCCGGCTGGTGCAGGGACCTTAGCCTTGGCTGTCCTCGACTGGGTGATCCCCCTTTTTTTTGTCTCTTCACTGCCTCATTGGAGCGGTGCCTTGGCTGTAGTTGACACTGGAGGAAGCAAAAGCCCCACAATCTGTATGGCGGGATCTCCCCATTACTACCTGAGATCACACTAGTGCAGAGATTTCGGACCTGACCTGGAGCCCTGCCAGGTAAGGCCCCAGTAGGCGTTTTGATAGTTGTGCAGCACACGGATTGCACCAGAATTGAATAACAGCTAAGGCAGATGGCCACATCACCCCCTCTCCCTCGCTTTCCCATGTCTACTGCAACGGTACCAAGATAGCAGGGTGAGCGTCCGCCCGAATACACCTGTCCACCTGCATCCGCAATGGATATCTCTACCCGGTGGCTACAGGAGCAGGGCTTGGGAGGGCCTACCCGGAGCAGCATGGCCTTGCTAAGGCTAAAAAAGAGCCCAACATCTGGGACATGTCCTTAAGAACTCAGTCGAAACTCCTGGTGAAAGAGCCGGAGTGGGGGAGCCAAGATTGGCCAGTGGTGGTGACAATTTCTCAAATTGCTCTTTGCCTCCCTTCGGGAAGACCTACAAACTGTCAAGAAGGACCTAGCACTGGAGCTGAGGGATGCCCGACGTGACATCAATAAGGTCGTAGAGAGAGTGGCAGCTCCGAAAGATGGTAATACTACGAGGAATGAAGAAATAGAGACTTAGCAGCAAGAAATCCTACCTCTTCAGGACCAACAGATTGCATTACAAGCCCCGGTCCTTGAAAACAGGTCCAGAAGGAACAATATTCGCAATAGCAGGGTTCCGACGGCATCGGAGGGCTCGGACTTGGATGAATACATACAGGCCTGTTTCACGCAGTCCTGGGCAACGCCACGGAGAGAGAAATCACGCTAGATCGGTGCCACTGCGTGGGCCCAGTGCGAGGCACCGAGGGCCCAGCACGAGGCACCGAGGCCCCCGCGGACATCTTGGTCTGCGTACATGACTTTAAACCAAGGAGGCAATCCTCCGGAATACATGAGATGTCCAGAGACTGTAATTCCGAGACCACTCCCTGCAACTCTTTCAGGATCTTGCAGCTATCACTCTGCCGAAACTAAAGGAATTCCCCCCGTCACAAGTCATCTGAGACAGACAGGCACTTCATATTCTTGGGGCCACCCCTTCTGCCTCATCTTTCGCTGGGCTGGCAAACCCTACCAGATATGTTCCCTGGCTGAGGCATGCAAGGTCTTGAACCTGGAGCTCTTCCTCACATAACCGACCGTGTGGCAGAAAGTGCCACAGGGCACTCCATAATCAAAGTCAGGAAACTATTGCCCCGACCCAGATACTCTCACCAAAAAAGGGTCGGCGGTCCTCCGTTCCCTCTCTGGAGATGGAATGGACAAAGCTGGCCCTTCCTCCTGAGGTATCGTTGAGAGTCTTCAATAGGATGGATGGCACTTGGAGGGTGATGAAGGGCAGGGAGGAAACTATCCCCAACAGATAACATACACAGCCATGGTCGGCTACCCTCCTTTCTTGTTCTCCATCTCAATGGACTTCATCCCACTCTATTGTGTCCAAATGCATGTTCTTTTTTTTAATATTTAGGGTTCGGGGTTACTTTAAGGAATTCACTTTCCGGCACCCGTTCTCACACACAAGACTCATAACCAAGGGAATACTCATGGCTGTGGCTGCACCCTGCTGACTGGCTCCCGCAGGCCTCTATGTGCCCATGGCAGACTAGATGCATGGTCCCTAGCTGGCTTCCCTCTCCCACTTACCCTAGAGATTAAGGTAGTCTGCCTCAATGTTCGAGGCCTTAACAACCCCACAAAGAGGTTGGCGGTCCTCTCCCTGCTGGAAAACTCACGGGGACATATGTCTGATACAGGAAACACACCCATGCCCCAAAGACATACATTGAATGCAATCCAAACGATTCCCACAACAATTCTGGTCCTCAGGGAAAGGAAAAAAGGTAGAGTGGCTATTCTCTTCTCTAAACTCTTTCCTGGGTCAATCTTGGGACCTGTATCAAATCAAGAGGCGTCTTTTGGCACTCCGCCTACAGATAGGCATGTTCCATCTTACATTGGCATCAATCTAGGACCTGAACGAGTACCACGAATCCTTTCTAACTGACTCCGTAGCATCTACAGTGATCCCCGTGCGGCATTTCAAGTGAATGGCGTCAGGTCAAGTGGGTTTTCTATCCAACGGGGTAAAAGACAGAGATGCCCATTCTCCCCGCACCTATTTGTGCTCTACATGGAGTCTTTAGCACAGAGACTGAAGTACAACCTTAAGGTGGTAGGCATCCCATTTGGGGCGGACCATCGTCTGAGTAGCTTATACGCAGACTATGTCATTCTCTCAATTACACAGCCTTTGACATCTCTTCCCATGGTTATTTCGGAGCCACAAGACTACAGGGCAATCTCAGGTTTCCGAGTGAACATGCAAAAGTCCCATATCTTAACCCTTAACATAGCTCCCGACACTGAGGGTTCTTTGCAGTCACAATTTGACTTCCAGTGGACCAACGAGGGCCTCCCGTATCTAGGCCTGGCATGCAGCCTTACTAAAACCGCTGAGACAAACTACTCATCTCTAATTGCTCGAACACAAAAGGATCTGGGGCATTGACAACGACTACTACTTTAATGGCTCGGCTGCATTGCAGTCGTGAAACTGAATATCTTGCCACACACTCTCTATGTATTTCAGATGCTCCCCCTAGCCCTACCACCCATTACAATTCTCACACTCTAAAAAGACATTGATAATTTCATGTGGGGGAGTAAAAAGCTCAGGCTGCAGAGACAACTCTTGCAGTGCCCAAATCAAGATGGGGGGTATGGTGGTCCCATACTATTGCACTACTATCAAGCAGCTCAACTAGAGTATCTAGTGGAGTGGAATCGTCTGCTCATCCTGAAACATTAGGTTTTTATGGAACAAACAGTGGCGGGCTCACTTATATAGAGAGCCACATGGCTGCCCCGGCACCGTAGGGCCTAAGAGCCTCTACTCCTCAACCGTGACAAGCAAAACTCACAAGGTCTGGAATAAGGTAGCAACCACTGCAGGACTCACCTCGTTTTCATCACCCATGACATCCCTACGTGCAAATCCAGACTTTCCACCCGGCATGATGCTCAGTAATTTCAAATGCTGGAGTGAAGGCGAATGTGACGCATGAGTTGCCTTTTCAATCAAGAAGGGACAGTTGTATTTAACCAACTCAAAACTGACTACTCCCTATTAGAAATGGACCATTTCACTCACACACAATTGCAGCTTTGGCTGCTTGAATGAATGAATGAATGAAAATATTTGTAAAGCGCACTGCTGCCGAGACGTCCTGGTGCTAGGGAAAACTGAATAGAACAAAACGCAATCACAAATTATTGTTGAGTAAAAAGCCAGGTTTTAATTTCCCTCGGAACGTCATTCTGTTCAGTGCCTTTCTCAGAAAAGCAGGAGATGAATTCATAATTTAGAGGCAAGAAAGGAAAAATGTTTTCCTCCCCATCTTACTTTCTTTATCTTGGGAAGTTTGACCAACCCAAGTGTGGCTGATCTTAACTCACGTGCAGGTGTATACCAGGAAAACAGGGACTGCACATCCTCTGCCACACCACCAAATAGAGCTTTGTGAACCAGACAGAGTGATTTAAACTCGATGCGCCTTCGTACAGGGAGCCAGTGAAGTTGTTTCAAGGCAGATGAAGTGGGATGGTATTTCGGTAAGTTAAGTAAGACTCTGGCTGCCGCATTTTGGATTGATTGCAGTTTGGTCAGCTGTCTTACCCCAGCTCCCAGGTACAGAGCATTGCCATAGTCAATTCTCGACAGAATTGTGGCAATTATCACCGTTTTCCTCAAAATAGGAGGAATAAAAAGAAGGATCTTTTTCAGCTGTTTAAGCATATAAAAACAAGCTGATGACAGCTGATTGATCTGTGCATCCCAGTTCAGCTCGTTATCAAACATAAAGCCAAGATTTCTGACTTTGGTTACTGGCACTGGACAGGCCCCTGCTGAGGATGGCCACCAATGCTGACCCCAGGTTGCAGACTTTTGTCCGAACTCTACAACTTCTGTTTTTTCTGTATTTAATTTTAAAAAGTGTTCACTCATCCAATTCATCAAGGCCGAAATACAGTTGGAGAATTTGACTGTAATTTCATCCTCTCCCTGGGTTACTGATACTATCAGCTGAGTGTCATCAGCACATGACACCAGTGAGAACCCAAAACTCTTTATTAGTTTTGCCAATGGGGCAACATAAATATTAAAAACAGTGGGGGATAGTGCCGATCTCTGAGGAACACCTTCCGGTAATAAGAATTCCTCTGACTGAAGTCCGTCCCAGTGGATGATTTGTTTTCGGGATGCCAGAAATGAGGACTATAAGGCTAGAACTGAATCCGAAATACCAATGTCCTGAAGCCTTTGAATTAACACCAGATGGTTCACAGTATCAAAGGCTGCTGTTAAATCTAGCAAACCCAGAATAGCCCTAGCCCCGAGTCCATGACCTTACATATATCCTCAGCTGCCATAAGCAAGGCGGTTTCTGTGGAGTGGTTCGAACGGGCACCATGCTGGGTCTGAAGTTCCCACGAAGGCTGGCCGGACGATGACTCAATTTGAGAAATGGCTGTTTCTCAAAGCAGATAAGAAGCTAATCACAGAGATATATCGCCACTTGACTAAGACAGCACGAAACCACAGGACTCCTGGGCAAATCTGATGGGAAACAGAACTAGGCAGAACCCTGTCGGACAATGAATGGGAAGACATCTATTACGGAACACACTACATGGCGCACACCGTGGGGCACACAGAAACAGCATACAAGGTCATCTCTTACTGGTACTACACCGCTGGCTGCATCCAGAAATGGAACGATCAGTGCACTGGGATCTGCTGGCGCAGCTATGGAAGCCAAGGGACACTGCTCTATCTTCTCTGGCACTGCTTAATACTGACGAGATACTGGGAGCAAATCCTAGTTGACATCAACAACATGTACAGGACCACGGTCCCCCAATTCCCAGCCCACACAATCTTAGGGCTCCCTAACGCGCTGACATTTCCACTTCACTCCACTCGAGGAAAACAGATAGCCCTGACTCTAAATGCAGCGCACCAGGTGATTTTAGCCGCCTGGGGCACTGATAGAACCCCTGACCACAGACAGTGGCTGCACCAGCTGAGGTTCCTACTCGGTATGGAGCGACTGTCTATGGCAGCTGCAACTGATAACGCTGCATATGCCAAAATATGGGCCCTCATTTATCTCAATCCTCTCTATGGAATTCAGGGAATTGACTTGCCCAATGCACCTGCGCATAACCAGATGGATCTTGTATCCCCCAGGAGCCGAAATAACTGAGGGATCATTGACTATCCGATAGGAGGGGCCCGGTTGTCTGTGCACTTAAAACATACACCCCTAACAGCCTGTCATTCGAAAGGATACAGGGAGGGGGGCAGGGGTGTTTTTTTCCATTTTTATATTCATACCTTTCGTTTCCTTTAGTTCTTTGTATTTGAAAATTGTCTTTCAGGGTGGCTCACTGCTACAAGCTGTTAGTATTTTAAGGAGCAGCATGAAGGCAGCCTGCCCAAAGAGGTTGTAGGTGACTTAGTGTGCTTCCTCTGCTCTTGTCACACTTTGCTTAATTACGTGGCCGGCCCTCGCTGGGTTGTAGGTGGCATGCTGTGTAAAACAAAGACTGTGGTTGATGCTAATAAAACGATTTGATCCTAAAACTGCACTACAAGCTGCAATGGCAGGCCTGACATGTTTTAAAGTGATACATTAGTCTGTGGCACAGTGAGTGCTGCCGGCCACTAGTAGCATTTAATTTACAGACCGTGGGTACGGGTAATACCAGGGAATTGAAAAAAAAATTAATGTGTCAATTAGTTGAAGGTCAATTTTACCATGATTTAAGGTGCAGGTACAAGCACTTTAGCACTGGTTAGCAGTGGTAAAGTGCACTGAGTCCTAAAGCCAACAAAAACAAATTCAGCTAGATACTCTAATATCCTTCAGGATCATGTTCGTGCTATATACAACTTTAAAAATAAATAAATAGGAGGGGTGAAGGAAAAATGTTTGGGAGACTACCAATCAAGAGTTTGAATTCTAACAGTGAAATTTGGGAGACCTCATCCTGTCTGGCTTACTCTTAAAATGTTGAGTTTCATGGACATTTATCAAGGAGGGGCAGTGTTAAGTGGAGTGGGTAAAAAAGTGTTTATTTGCGAATATATTTGGCACTGGTAAATGAATAAGAATGATATGTGACAGACTGATAGTAAAAAAGCCCGGTGCAGAAATCACAGGTTTCAGACAGGTGTGACAAAGGGGCTAATTTAAAGGAGGGAAAAGCATTTTGATTTGCTAATATCTTTGTTGCTTTATCATGGACATGTTCAAAATGTGGCATATTTAGCTTAATCTTAATATATGGAGTTTCATGCAAATCCAAAAGAAAGAGCACAAATAGTTAGGAGAGCAAAAACATTTTCATTTGCTAATAACCTTAACATTGGTAATGAATCTGCATGGTATTTGAAAGGTTGTAACCCAGTTAAGCCTAGTGCAGCAATCTCAGGTTTCACAAGATCTGAAAAGGAGGTAAAGAAAAGAGGTGAGCAAAGGCATCCAATCCCCCCATAGGCAGGCAATGCCACACCATGCACATTCTTAAACACCGAAACATAAAAAGTGAAAAAGTGGGCCTATTAACTTTATCAAGAGGTGAATATATCAATGTATATATAAAGCAGATCTACTATCTTTTATCCAAAATCACCAATATTTTTTATCAAATTTATATTTAAAAAATTCACACAATGGAATTTTTAATAATAGTGACTATTATAAAAATATTTAATGCAAAAGAAATCAACATGTCTGTGAGTCTTTCTTTTAACTTTGTTTTTATGACTGCATTTGGTAGAAAGTCAACCGTATGCTGACTGAAAATCACAAGGGAAGGGGGTTTGGGAACAAACAATAAATTAACACAAGAAACTAAAATGACAAACTAATGAATAAACACACCATAGCACAGATGAGAGAATTTACAGCACCATTATCTGACCTTACCCTATGCCAGGAATGGTTCACTCTTAGCGTTTCCTCTACACCTTGGAGATGCTACTCCCATGCGCGAATGGTAATGACGGCAATGGTTCCTCACCCAGATAAGGTCAAGCCAAAAAGTGGAGGGGCTCCCTGTTAAAATTTCACAGGGGGAGGAAGAAGACTTGGGGTCAGTGGAACTCGCAGAGTATTCCTCCTCGGAATACCACAGAGCTCTATAAAAACTCCACACAATTTTGTGGTGTTCCGCCCACCCTTGGTTACAACATGTGTTCTGCACTGGGGAAATGGCCTTGCTTCAGATGTGTGGATCTCTCTCTTGAACACATGAGCAAGGGAATCACTTCAGCCTTTCAGATATGTCTCCTCAGAAAGGGAGAGGTGGCGTTACCTCGACCCAAGGGAGGAGGATCTCCCTTCAGGGCCACCAATATCAGCCGTGCTCCAATTGTACAGTCATCTTCCCCCAGCATGAAGTAAAGCAGCAGACTGTTTCACTCAGCACGACAGATGGGAGGGGGGGTCACTTGAGCTGTGGTGACATATACCTCAGCAAGGGGTAGAGAGCCTTGTTTAAGTTGCACATATATATATCTGAAGAACTTTGAAGAACTTTCGTCCAATCTCCTTACTTCCTGCCCCCTTGAAAATGCTTGAGGCCCATCTAAACTGCCACCTGAGTGCCTTTTTGGATAACTCCAGCCTGTTGGATTCCTCTCAGCACGGTTTCCGGAGGTCACACAGCACTGAGTCCGCCCTAACAGTGGTTACCAACAACATCCGCACTAAGGTCGACAGTGGCCAGACTACCCTTCTGGTCCTGCTCGACCTTACAGCTGCATTCGATACCCTGTCCCCCTCTATTTTGGCTATACGCCTTAGGGAGATAGGAGTAGATGGACCAGCACTCAGCCTCCTAACATCATTTCTCGTTCACCGTAAACAGAGGGTCAAGCTGGGTGACTTTCTCTCCCCTATCAAGCCTGTGCAGTGTGGGGATCCTCAGGGCTCGTCCCTGAGCCCCATGCATTTTAATATCTATGTGGCCCCGCTTGCCAGGCTTGTAAGATCGTTTGGACTGGAAGTCTTATCCTATGCCGATGACACCCAGATTATGGTCTCCCTTTCGCAAACTGTAAACATCACGGCCCGAAATTTCAGGAACTGCATGGAAGCAGTTGCGGGTTGGATGATAAAGAACTTCCTCAAACTAAACGGGGAAAAACAGAAGTTCTTATCTTCGGAGGCAAGCAGGAGATCTGGTCGATGAGTGGTGGCCTTCTGCCCTTGGAGTCTGCCCACGCCCTCCCAATCTGCCCGCAACCTGGGTGTAATTTTTGACACCACGCTCTCCTTCGACAAGCAAGTCAGCAGGACGGTTTCAACCTGTTGTGGGATCCTAAGAATCTTGAGAAAGATCGTACACTACCTTTCCACTGAGGCTCGAAAACGGGTCACAGTGGCCCTCATATCCTCTAGGTTAGACTACTGCAATGCACTATATTTAGGAATTAACAAAAGACTGGTCCAACGCCTACAAATAGTGCAGAATGCAGCAGCCAGGTTCGTTGTCGATGCCCCTAGGCTATCATCAGGTTCCTCCATTAGGAAAATTCTGCATTGGCTCCCCATGCAGGCCAGGATAAAGTTTAAGGTCCTATGTCTCACCCATGGCGCTGTGCATGGGTCCGGTTCTGAAGACATTAGATCCCTTGTGTCCCTCTATGCTCCCGGTAGGGCACTTCGCTCGGCCAATCAAAACCTTCTTTTTGTTCCTCGAGTCTCCAAAGCCAGATGGGGCGGAAGGGATTTTTTCTCCCTCGCCCCGAAAATGTGGAACACACTTCCGGCTGAGCTCAAAGTCCAAAAATCTTATCTTTATTTTTGAAAGGCACTGAAGACATGGCTTTTCACAGAAGCCTACCCTTAGCCGGCGCACTTCTCCTCGTCTTTCAAACAGCCATACCATCTCTATGCGCCTTGATGCCTATGGGCTAAGTTGCGCTATATAAATCGTCCCTCACTCACTCACTCATGCTTATTGGAGAAATATAATTTGATCATTAACCCTGTGAGTGCCTGACCTGCTTTGTTCGTGGAGTTTTTGAAACTTATGTGTGAGTTCACCCTCACATGCGAGCACCCCCTCTAAGAGTTCAGCAGCTTTGTGGTGAAACTTGCGGCATGACTTTAAATAGATGCTTCCGGAGCTGCCGCCAGGGGATGAAATTTGATTCACATTTACACTGGCGACTGCCGGAGGTTACTAAACCTATGGATTCATAGCCATCGGGCCAAACTCCTGCGGCTGTGAGTCAAAGATTTCTATAGAACATCACCCAGGGCAGACGAGGGGCAAATAGATGATTTTAATGGTATCCCTACAAGGTGACACCAAAGTCGTAATGGGTGCCTGACAATGAGAGTGATATTTTACAATTAAGAACTACTCCCTTGTGGAAAAGTAAATTTTGCCATGTTCTGTGTCCCTACGCTTCATCCATCATATGTTATGTGTGCATGACCAATATGCATATGTTATTCCCCATGCCTGATTAATGACGCAATTCCAGTTGTGTCCACCTCTAGTATGCTATTTTCCAGTCCTCGTGAATACTACGAATATCAGGCTTATGTAAAGTAATGTTGCCACGTTTCTTAGTGTGCACGTTATTCCATTATAAAATCCCCGTTTCTAGGCCTCAAAAGGGCCCGGACCACAGATTCAGCTCCTGTCTCCTGAAAGCCTCGCTGAGGAGCGATACAGCCCCCACCTGTATCCTCGACCCTTCACTTACTTCCTGCCTCGCAGTGCCCGGTGCAGCTTGGCTCTGCCTCTGAGTCTGCCAAAAGTATGTTATAGTTCCAGTTATCAGTTCAGTCCTCCTCCTCTGCATTCCTAAGCTACTGAACTGCATCAATAGTTTCCGTCATTGTCTAGCCTTCTCGTCTCCATGTTAGAGAAATACTGTATTTAATGGTCATTTAGTATTCTTCATCACGCACTACATGTAGAATAATGCATGGTCCAGTCTTAGAATCAAGTTAGCTTTTCCCCTCATGACTTCTAGTTTATATCAACATGTTCCCTAAACATCAGATACCAGATAGGGTTTAGGTACATGTCGCTCCGACCCTTCAGACTCTAGTCTCTGCTCCTAGCACAGAGTTCATAGCCCCCAGCTTCTCCTAGTAACACGTCATTGCCAGTTTTCGCGCACCATTAGGTTAGAGGTCCCGGCTCCTTAGGTAGCCCCCTCCAAAGTTTCCGCCCATTCATGACATATTCTGTTACGTTTGCATCACATGTCTATGTATACTCCCAGTTACACCTCTTTTTACTGTTATCTCTCGCGACTGCTACGCGTCACGCTTTCTGCTCCACCCACTGCTACGCCTACTGCAATGTAATGCTATGTGTTTGCGCTATGTATATATGCCTGTGTTTTGTTATTGAATGCGAGCGCGCTCATCCCAGACCCAGCCCCGGCAGCTGCCGGGCCTTATTGTCCTATTCCCATGCAGGTTGTCCTGATCCTGTCCTTATGCTGTAATAAACCTGCAGAAACTCCTACTACCTCGAATCTTGACTCTTATTTTATTGAGCTATCTGTTATGCTATAAGTCTAGTCAAAAATAGGGTATTATTTATTTATTTACCACATAATGGCGCCCGAACAGGGACTTGCCCTTTCCCCACGCGTCGGTGAAGCCACGCCGACCCTCTGACCCTCTGCAGTCGTGACGGAACCATACCGTGCACTGGCAGATATTTCTGCTCCAAGTATCCCTCAGGCCCACGGAGGAGACGGAGGAGGCGGTCCAGCATCCAAACGAGACGGTGGAGGAACGCGGCGAGTCCCGACCAGAGCCCAAGCCGAGAGTCCAAGGTCCGAGGTATCCGGAGGCCCACCCGTAACTGAAGTCCGAAGTCCGAAGTCCGTCGTAGTCCAGTCCCGTCCGAGGCTTTCCGTTCCGTGCTGCCCGGTGAGTACCATTGCTGGGGTAGTATCTAGACAGGACCAATCTAAATTGACTCCTGGTCCGTGGGTTGGTGGTACCCAAGCCCACAAACGAAGTGTTCACCTAGGTGGATACGGGTCTTGATGCGTTCCTTTATGGGACCGGTATGTTCCGTACTGTTACAGCAGTGCATCCAGTAACTCTAGTCTGTTCCGTTCTCGAGAATTCTGTCCTGTTTCTGTTTTCAGTATTTTCAGGTAGTAGTCTGTTACTGTTATGTTATGATATGGTTTAATGTATTTCCAATGTCGTGGTATGCCTGAATTGTTTTCCCAATTGTTATTGTTTTTCGTGTATTGTATTGTGTTCCGATTCAAGTTTAGAATGCCGCTCTTTTCCAAGTTACGTCAGTTAAAAACTAGAAAGGGTCTGTTAGAGGAAGCAGTTCCTGTCCCGCCTAGGGACAGTCCAGGTCATTTTATGTATCAGAAACATGGCATAAGCGCCATAATGTATCTAGATTTATGGGTAGAATATACCAAACAGTTAGAAGAAAAGTATAGATGGCCCGTATCGGGTACATGGGATGCCGAATGTATCATGCGAGTAGAAGAAGCATTATGGAAAAAGAAAGCCAGACAGTCACAGAAAGATGCCATCGAGTTATGGCGCAAGGAAGCTCATAAAAGAACGGAAAAGGAAGTCAGAAAGTCAGAGTTAAGTAGAGAATCCCAAGAACGAGCCCAAGAAAGAGAATTAATCGAGATAGGTGAACAAGTCAAAGCCGAACAGTCAGACAGACAGAGGCATGCCCTTATTAAGGGTATGTATCCTCTTCTTGCCGAAGGCCTGCCAAAAGGGACCCCAGAGGCACCCAGTAATTTCCCGCCGCCATTAGTTCCGACCAAGCTACGTCACAAACCGACCGCAGCTGATATTTTTATTTCGTCCTATTTGGACGACACAGTCCCCGAATATGCAAATCCTGTTCGTGCTCCGCCAGTCCCTGTAAATCAGGCACTTCCCGCTTCTCCAGACACCGGAGTACCTATTACGGTACCCCCGGTCCAGCCTACAGTTCCATTTCCCACTCTGCCAGGACGTAGAGCCTCAGTAGACGACTCCAGTCTAGGGGCCGCAGGAGGAGCTACTCCTCAAACCCCGCCGCCACACAAGCGTTTATCAGCACTCGAATTACATGCTCAAGCATCACAGCGTACTCCTAAAAGTAATAAGTCTGTCACAGAAATCAGGCAAGCCCTTAACGAATGTGTCTATGATCCAGTTCCAGGCGAATATACTATGGTTTTATATTCCTTACGTGTAAGGAGAGTGACCGAGTATCTAGTCACCTTGCCGAATATGAAAGAAGATCTAGACAGAATATATCGTTTCATCCGTACAGGGGATGATCCAGAAAGTATTGGCGAAATTATGTCTCAAAGGAAAGCCGAGATTCAGCTCATGATATTAAAGTTCCTGATCAATTGTTTAATAAGAGAACAAGATTACCCGTCTAAAGATCCCGCCGAAATGAGAATCCTGACAAGGTGGAGTGATAATATAGCCGAGGGTAAGCACAAGACCGTCAGTGCCATGGAGAGTATGTACAAGAAAATTCGTAAAGAAATAATAAGGTTACACGACCAGCGTAAAGCAGCACAAGTAAGTGAGAAAGAAAGTATCTCTGATCCTGAAGAGGAAGAGAACGAGAATCCCGCCAGAATAGCGTATGTAGGAAAATCCAGATTTCCAGATCGCCATTTACGTCTAGAACCCAAGTCTATTTTTCAACATCTAGCACCAGAACAAGGTTCTCTAGAACAAGTATTTCAAGCTACCGATCACATTCTGAAATCACGAGTCGGTTACAGTGAACTCGTTCGTGCAACTGAAAGAATGATTTACTTTCTGGGGGTGAGACATGAACAAAATGCGGGTTCAGAAACGTTCTATATTTGTGACGCTGTTCTAGAATGACACTAACTAAATCGGTACCTAGACCTCTCCATCTATACTGGAGTAACTCGTTCAGGATATCATGTAACGGGCCTGGATCAGAATGTTGACCCTCGTACAGAGTAATGAGGTGCTGGATCATATACATTCCCACCAGTCGTTGCTCGGCTGGGGGCAGTTTCAGAAACACTTGTACCACTATTTCGTCTGGAAAAGTGGTAGAATCAGTAATCCATCGGACTGCTGATCGGGCTAGTTCTTGTTCATGCATAGTACTTTGAAACAATGTTCTGGCAGTCCTTTGAATCCTGGAAAATGTTTTTAGACGCTGGTTTCAATCCTTTGAAAAGTTTTACATGAGAAAGGTGGACCCACCCCTTCCTGCCTTCCAACTTGACGGCAGTTCGGGTGGTCAAGAGGACCTGGCGTGGCTCCTTCCAACGTGGTTCCAGCGGACTTGATCTGTCAAAATTTCTGATCATCACAAGGGAGCCTGGAACGATCTCGTGCGGTGCCACCTCGGTATTGTCTGGAAATGCGGCGGCAACCTGTGAACGACATGAGTTGAGGGCAGACATCAAGGAAGCTAGGTAATCTGTCAGCATATTACATGAAACATCGGTAATACTTCGGGGTCTAGGAGTACCCCACATGTTAGGGGGGCGGCCGAATACGACCTCATACGGGGACAGACCTGATCTGGAATGTGCGACCATACGCATATAAAATAAAGCGACTGGCAGAGCTATTAACCAGTCCACACCTTTGTCCTTACAGACTTTTGCAATACGGATTTTTAGAGTCTGATTATGTCTCTCTACAAGACCGGCTGCTTCAGGATGGCGTACACAATGAAACTTCCACTGGTACCCTAACAAAAGGGAAACGTGCTTCATTAACTCTGAGGAGAATGGCTGACCGTTATCAGAATATACGACTCTAGGGAGTCCATATCTAGGGAAAAATTCACGAACCAACTGCTTGGCAGTGGTCGCGGCTGTGTAATCTGGGACTGGATATGCTTCTGTCCACCTGGACAAAGCGCATACTACTACAAGGACATACTTGAAACCTCGACATCGCTCCATCTGAATATAATCCATCTGGAGGACCTCAAAAGGGTGGTCAGGGGGCTGGAAACCACCTTGTTCCACCGGGACACTTTTACCTGGGTTAAACTGACAACATATCATACAGGTACGGACTTTCTGCTTGGCTGCAGCTCGTAAATGCTTGTTGAACCAAATGTTCTGGATACTGTCTAACATAGCTTTTTCTCCTAAATGGGCTGGACTATGTGCGGTATTGATAATGACTTGAACCATAGAATCGGGGAGAAACCATGTGGCTCTACCCTTCGTTAACCATCCTTGATCTGTCTGGACCCCTCCTTGTTCGGACCATTTCTTGATTTCATCGGGGGTAGCATGTAACTGAATATCTATGACATCTTGTGTAGGGTCCTTAACTGTCATGCATGTAATCAGATCTGGAGTATGTGTCATATTAACTGGAATGTCTGGAGTCTGTGCTGTAAGCTTGGCTGTGCGGTCTGCTAGATCATTACCTTGGGAAATAATGTCAGTGACTTTCGTATGTGCTTTGCATTTCATAATAGCAATAGATGTCGGTAAATGTATAGCATCTAACAGGGCTTGAATAAGGAGACCATGCTGAATCTTGGTTCCATGAGAAGTCATGAAACCTCTCTCCTGCCAGAGCACTCCGAAGTCGTGTACAACTCCGAATGCGTAACGTGAATCTGTGTAAACATTAACTTTCAGGTTCTTGGCATGTATACAGGCTTGTGTCAGAGCGACTAGCTCTGCTGCTTGAGCGGACAGGGTATCAATACGGTGTGTTTCAATAACTTCAGTGTCAGTAGTCACTGCATACGCGGCGACTAGTTCTCCTGTACTAGTTCTCATACATGAACCATCTACATAAAGTGTCAGGTCGGGATCTGGTAACGGAATGTCTGTCAGGTCTTGTCTTGGCTTTGTCGTAATGTTAACTACTTCCACACAGTCATGTGGGTCTGGATTTGAATTAACTGATGGTAACAGTGTAGCAGGATTCAGAACGTTGCAGCGTCTGATTTCTATGTGTGGCTGGAACAGTGTCAATTCATAACCTGTTAAACGTGCAATTGTCAAGTGCTGTGTTTGTGTTCGGTTTAAAAGAACTTCTACTGAATGTGGGACTTGTACTGTCAGGGAATGTCCTAAAACTATGGAATCACTCTGTCTGATAGCTAGTGCTGTGGCTGCAACTGACTTGAGGCACGCAGGCAACGCCTGGGCGACTGGATCTAGTGTGCTCGAAAAATAAGCACAGGGCTTGTATTGACCTGCTTGATCTTGTGTGAGAACAGATAATGCTGTACCTTCCCGTTCAGTAACGAAAAGTGAAAAAGGCTTACTGTAGTTCGGTGTAGCTAGAACTGGAGCTTGACATAAGGCTTTCTTTAACTCGTTAAAACTAAGTGTATGGTCAGATGTCCAAGGGAGGACAGTCGATACGGCTGCCTCCTGGGTCGTTAACTGTATCAGTGGCTTGGCTAGAAATGCATACTGGGGAATCCATTGTCTACAATAAGAAGTAAGGCCGATAAAAGCACGTACCTCCTTCTGGGTTCTGGGCTGGGGAAGACTCGCTATTAACTGGATATGGTCTGGTGTCAACTGCCTACCCCTCTGCTAATGCTACAGTAGAGCACACGTTTAGTGATCTGCCTCCTCACGAATATTCTTACCGCCTCGCTATGCGCAACAACACATTTATCCGTATGTTACATTATTCACACCAGACCAGCAATGCTACTAATTGTTGGGTGTGTGGTCGACTCCCCCCTTTTCAGACACCGAAGGGAGTTCTGCCACTTTTTCCTTATCCATTCTCACACAATGGTTCGTGTGGAGCATGGTCCACGTTAACGTCATCCTCAACAGATATGTCTTTTCTTAACAGTACATGTTTTCCAGACAAGCAAGGTCTCCCCCACAGAACAGGTTTAGATCTAGAAAATGAAGTATATAATTTAGGTAATTATTCGTCGAATTTCATGGTCCTGAATGTTCAGTCTGATACTACTCCAGACTTACCTGCTATTTCAGTACTACCTGTCAAAGGCGAATTATGTGTCCGTAGTTATGGTTCTGTACGCATAGGTCATAGTGAATGTACCACTGTTGTCAAATATAGTGACAGTGGGAAATCTATTTTCAAAGCTTCACGTCATTCTTATTTTATTTGTGGTCAAACTGCATATGTCCGTCTGCCCCTCGATTGGGAGGGAACCTGTTACATTGCCTTCCTACTGCCACCTGTTTTCCTAGCCCCACCTGACTATCATAGGAATTCCTTCCTAGTACATACCAGACACAAGAGAAATCTCCCGATTGTCGATTATACTGAAACTGCTGCAGAGCAATTCATTGATATTGATAAAGGTGTGTTCCCTTATTTAGGCACAGTTGTAAACAGTAAGCTAATCCGTAGGCTAACAAAAACCCTTGAAGCAGTAGTAGATGAGACTGCCTCTGCTCTAGGTAACCTAACCGAAGAACAATCTGCTATGAGATTTGTCGTTTTGCAAAATCGTCTCGTCCTTGACGTCATACTGGCCGATAGGGGCGGGGCCTGTAGAGTCATCGGATCTAGTTGCTGCATTTGCACGAACGAGTGGCAGCATAATTTAGGCAAGAATTGTGTGAAGGAACTTATTATGGACTACTTGCAAGTGGCAAACCTAATCAGGTACTATATACTTGCATATCATCTAGTAACACGAATAACACCATTGGGTGTTTATTGAACATTGCACATGCTGACATGGCGGCCGTGGATTGTGGAATGCACCAGGATCGCAATTCCTTCCTCAGTGTCTGGTGGGTGATCCCATGCAACTCCCATGGATTCTGATGCATTTCCAGATTTACAAGAACGTGACAAAATCTTCCGGCTTCCCAGAGGTAGCTTAACGAGTTGAAATATCTTTATTTCTCCTCATCACTTCCACTTTCAGTGTGTGCTGCATTCTGCAGTATGCATCTAAAGAGATATTTGCCTCCTGGTATTGTTTTTGCTCAGAAAGATCATCCATCTTGCACAAAAACATCCTGTCTGCAACACAAGCACCCTTGCACTGTGGTACATGGGATGTTTCTGCATTGAGGCTAGGCAACTACAAGAGCATCAGTAAAGAGACAAGGACAGGAATGCCTTTTCCCTTTGGCGCAGATTGGCACAGCAAGATGGCTTCCTGCGCATAACTGAGTTACTTTTTCGTAAATATGGCCCTACCTTACTAGTGCCTCTGCAGACACACAGGTAGTAACACACATTGGTATATGTACTATGTTTATCATCCACTCTCCTTGAGGTCCAATCAGATTTGAGGGTATGTTCTCCTGAGAATAGAACTCATCCAACCTCCCCACCTTCCAGGCCACTCAGTCATAGCATTTAAATCAACGAGGTCAGGTTGCCCTTTTTCCTATTTTTTCCATCTACCTCAAGCAGTCACTGAGGGTAGTTACATTTTTTACTTTTTGATAGATTTTGCTTTAGGGCAAGCCACCCTAGTGGGAGAGAAGACACTGGGCTGTGTGGTGGAGCGAGGGAAAGGCCCCCGGAGCTGCACTGCCAAATGAGTTGTCCTAATGCCAAAACCATAAATTAGTAAATATTTGGAGAAGCCATAATTTGACAGCCTCCTTTCAATATCTGGGTGCATTGGAGATAGCTTCTCTTGTCAAAATACAATGACATCACCCATCATAGGTTATGGTTCAGTAAAGTCTGATCTGTAGATAACAAATAAATAGGGAAGTCCTGAGGCTGCAACCAGTGAATTGAGGGAGGGGCCAGTGCAGGGGCAAAGACATGTGTAAGCTAGGATGACAACGCTTCTTTGCTATTGTATCATCCTGTTCATCGTCTCCTTCCTTATTGGCTGAGCCAGTTAGACCAACCAATAAGAGAAAGAGTCAGGAACTTGGAGGTGTGCTGACCACTATACCAGCACTAGCAGTCAATGAAATTACTACCCAAAGAGATGGCAAAGGCCACTGGTTTCTGTAGAGCCCTCCGCCCTTTAGCCTGACCTCAGACACACTGAATGAATTTGCAAGGTGAAGGCAAACATTTTGATACCCCGCCCCCACCGCACTTATGTAGCTTATGTGCAATGCTATTCTGGACTACCACTGATGTCGGTTAACAGTGAAGGTATGAATACAGGAAAAAAGCGAACCAGTCTCTTCCTCCTCTATCCTCCTTCATTTGGAAGCAATGTCCATAATGCCCTCATGGAGAAACCACCACTGTTAATAGCATTGAAAATTCTTATATAAGAAGTCTGCAATGTAGCTTAAACTGACAGCACAACAAACCACCCTTACAGAGATACAATAAAGGAAGCACGTGCATGTAGGGGCATATAATAAATCATTAGAATGAAAGGTAAGAATTTTTCCAACTTTAGGTCTGTAGCTCCTATTTAAATGGTACCTTTTCAAAGTATCGAATAATACCCAGTGATGCAAACTTTTACTCACTAATTCATCTCCAACCTTAAACTATTTTATGATGAAGTCAAAAAGAATGAAATACTTATTTTAAACCTCAGACTTAAGTACAAGTGATGTTTATTCATCTTTAGTTAATTGAATGCCCAAAAGACGTTCCTTTTTTATTCTAAAGTGATTTATTATGCCGAAGTAAAAAATCCATTATTTTTCAAGGGTGCCCATAGGTTCAAGGAACATTTTAAGCACATTATTATTTTTATAGCAATTTTGAGAGGATTACCTAAAGTGCATCTAATTAAAAACTGAAATTGCACTGTGATACATCTTTACAAATACCACTAATATCCCACCAGGTTTTATCAGCTATTTTTCCTTCCATCTAAAGATGATATTACAATGTAAGTCTAAAAGGTCTTCATTAAAAAAGTTTGTAGAAGAATGTCAGCCTTCTAAAGGAGCAAATCAACCAAAAACCCTCCCTATCTCTTGCATTGTACTGAAAAATGTTTGCAGGTTTAAAATAATGGCAAAATTAGGTTCATGGTACAACATATGACCTAATGGCTAGGGCGGTCGCTCTCAAAACAGGGATACCGTGTTCGAGTCTCGGTAACGACGCACAACATTGGGTGATTCTGGGCAAATCACTTAATCTCCTGATGCCTAACGAAAATGAATGTCTCCTTATGTAACTCAACTGGTGCTCATATAAAGCGCTCTGATACTTTTGGGTCAAGTCCGCGCTATATAAAACTCTAGGGAAAACAAAAAATATATTCTCAACTGGGTCTTTTTACAACCTAGTGGGATGAGCATGCTGATGGACTTTTATTGCAAAAAACCCAGATAAAACTATTTTATTTAACACACATTTCAATGAAATATTAAGAAATGTCTTACAAACTGAATCTGTTTCTTTGGGGTCACAGGTGAAGAGCACATGGAAACAGCTGGTAGGAGCATATGATGCTGATCAGTACATTGTTAGGCATATGATTGAAACCTTTGGAAATTCATATTCCAGACTTAAGGGTACCAAGTGGCTTCATATCACCACGGATGCCATGCTCCAGATGGACTTTTTTTTTTACAAATCATTACTGAGAGGTGTGTAGCAGTGGCAATTGGTGATCTCTGAAATTTGTAGGGTGTAAAACCTTTTCACGAACTTGAAGGAGAAAGCTAAAGAAACGGGTTAGATTGGCTATAGGAGGCGTTCAAGAGGGTTCTATCCTAGAGAAATGCTTGAAAAATGGCGTCAAGTAGTACATTTAACAGTCTTATGTTTCACATACATGTGCTAAAAAACATAGTGCCTCATTTATGAGAAGTGTTGCATCGCTGCGATAAAAGCAGCGATGCAGCACTTCTCAGTACGCCCTCCTTGTGACACCATTTATGCATTATATTTACTTTATGATGTATCAAGTCACAAGGAATGACAGATGCTTCAGTACTACTGACGCATCTGTCGGCACAAAACTGATGCATTGCTGGAGTTTTGTCCGAAGCTTGACGCAACTCCAGCAATGTTCCTTTCATGTGGGGCAGCGTCAGTCTTACGCCTGCCATGAGGCAGGCATAAGGTTTTCACGCAATGGCGCCGTAGAAATGGTGCACTGAAATCTTCGAGATTTCAATGCGCAACTTCTATGAGGCTTTGATGTGGGCGAACATCCACCCTGCATACATTATACCTGACGTAGGTATAATGTAGCGCAGAGGTTTACAAACTAATGCATCTGCCTAGATGTGTCACTTTGAAAATAGGGCGCAACATATCACATTTTTTATGCTGCTAGTACGTCACAAAAGGTGATGCACCAGCGGCGCAAAAGAGTCACAATGGCTCATAAATAAGCCCATAGACCTTCTCAGGCTTATCAACTGCAGCCCTTAAGTTCCTTTACTCCTCAGTCTTGCTGAATCCCCTCCCACTTACTCTTCAGCCTCCTCAGGCTCCTTCCTGTTGCCTTCCTGTACTGTTAAACATCCTTAGCACCACTACCCTTCCCCACTCTTGTACTCTTCATTACCTTGAGAGGCACATTTGTGTGCTCCTCAATCTCTCTGAGCTAATCAGTCCACTTTCATTTGTGTATTACAGTCCCTTAACTTCTTGTCACCCTATGTCCCTTATTGAGTGAGACTCCCTTCGAGTCCTTCATCAAAGTTATGAGCCTCTTAACACCTTCTAGTCTCCATCCCTCTCAACACTTCAGTTCCTTTGGAGCTTTCAACTCACTTCATCTGCTATTGCGTCTCAGAACCCCGTATGTTCCCTGTCACTCAATACATTTGTAGGTTCTTCACTGGCCCCCTTGATCCTCTCGGCTGCCTCCCCGGGTCCTGACTCCATAGAACAGTCTCTACCTTTGCATGACTGTCACACTCTCACTCTTCGTCACTTTATCTCCCTCCCTCCACTCACACTCTTACTCTCTAGGTCCTCATCTTTCACTCACTCACTACGTTTCTCCCTCTTTTTCTCTCCTTATTAAACAGTTTTAGTTGAAGGCCTTTCGTGCCATATATAGGTAAAAATCACTTTCAAGTATTCCCATATTTAAAGCATACTTATAAAGCATGAGCCATTTAAAATTCAAGCATGAAAATATTACTGTGTAGGGAGCTACGCTATATAACATAATGTTCCGAAAAAGTCCCCACGTGCGATATGTTAGAAAACAATGACATTTCACTCCATCTTTGATATTTCCTAAGACTTATAAAGGTTAATGGACAGGTTTGCAGTTACTTCTGAATGTTGGTCCCTGAAAACTGTAATTTTAACTACCTCGCTTGTGCCACTATCTATCATAACATGCTTTTTCCATCTTCTGTAAATTGTGTCACATCGTGGACAGATTACAATAAAAGGGTTTTCCTTGGTTCCGTTGTGCAGATGCTTTTCTCGCGTGCTGCTGCACACCAGCTTCTGAGTGTGGCATTCACTGCACTGGCAAAGTGTTGCTTCTTGTTGCCGTCAACATATAGTGCAGTGCAAAAGCCTATCAAGGGAAAAAATATTTTTCAATGGGGTTGATTTCAGTTTCTCAGATTTTGTTTACACTTCTTAGCAAGTTCATAATTTGACAATTTCCTTTTACTTTTTACCATAGAATAGCGTTTGGCAGCACCCCTGACTTGACCTGCGAGATGGTTTCCTGCATCTCCAATGTATTCAGCATCTTATTCAGCGCTCTCCTCCTTGGAATTCTAAGAAAATGTTATTGTCTACTTACTACATCTGCAGCCCTGCCAAGTACCACACACCAGGCGTTAGACTAACGCATTTCAATGTGGTGGTCCGCAGCACTGCACGGAAGTTCAAAGTCATGCATATAATTCCTCCTCAGCTGTCAAGTGGCCGGAGCGCTGGTTGCAAATACCATTTCGTGAAGTTGGAGTGGCAGCGTGCTGTGTGCGCTGCTCTGCAAGCTTAGAGGCTGGCTCAGCTCTAGCTGCTACTGCTACAATGTAACACATGATTTATATTAGGATTCGATCACTGTGGGGCAATATGATACATTTCATTGACATCAGGAGTCAGTGCCTGCCCAATGGCTGCGGTGTTTGCAAGTGAGGTTAGGAGTACATTTGTCATACTCACAGTAATAGGTGTGTCAGGGTGGATCCTGCCACCTGCGGCTTAAGCCGGCAGCAGTTGAAACAAGAAGAATTAGTTTTAGCCACTGGCTGCAATGTAAGGCAACTCGCCGCGGTAATTAATCCTGTGACGCTGACCCAACCCCACCGTAGGTGGCGTCTGACTTAACACAGACTGCGGCGGTTGGAGTGGGGGTTTGTTCACAATCCGCAACTCAGCAGCCCAGATTACACCCGGGACCCCTGATACAATGTACAGCTTTACCTAGCTGAGCCGAGCATAATGCCTAAGATTGCGGCAGTTGGCCACCAGGCATGCCAGGCCCTACAAATTGCTTTTCTCAACCGGCTGCCCTCGCGATGCTGCTAAAAAGTAAGTCATAGTGTCTAGCCCACTGAGAGAGGTATAAATTAATTTCTAAGTTGGCGGTAAGGCTTCCAAAAATGTCCTTGCACACGTGCGCATGCACACACAACACACACACCTGCACACACAGACATGCACATAGCCATGTCCAGAGATAACAAACTGAGCTGTTACAGAATCATTCTCATGTAATTAAACATTCAGTGTTGACCTAATGCTCAGTTCTACTAATGCCACTGCACATCTTCGCATTTTAATTGCCCACATGTACATAATTGTGCATTTTCATGAACAGCGTACATGGTCATAATTGTGCGCTGCCCCCCTACGTCTACGCACCTAAAGACATGCACCATTGGCTTTTAATAAATGAGATGTGGGAAGACATGCTAATTCTTTGGCATTACGCAATTGGAAAGCACGAAGGATGAAGATTGAACTAGGGGTAATACACCACCCATCACTATTAATGTCTCTCGATGAAGAATAATGGGTCAAGAAGAAGACCACACACCACTCAGTAAATTGACACTGATGAATTTCAAACCCTGATGAAGTCATAAAGGGACGAAACGCATTCGCTGAACAGAATGGACTACTCCTGTGAATTGAAATATAGAATAAAGTTTGATTAAAAAAGATATACAAGACTCCTGAATACAATGCATTGAATCATTAACATTAGTATAAGTTTGTGGACTCATGAAATGATACTTCTGTACATAAATCTATGCTACTTTTAGTTAGTGGATTTTTGTATCTGTAACTATGTTGTTTTGGTATATGATGGATGAATTGTGTTGGTTCCCTCCATAATTGTACACAAGGTTGACATTGTGCAACTTAAACTCACAGTGCTTTACTTTTTTTGATGCCATCAAAGACCTACAACATTTTGAGTTGATCTTTTTTTTCTTTAGAATTTTACATAGAATTCTAGGAAAACCAACGAGGTAATTGCACCACTATATCAATTCTATCATGGACAGAATGCTATCGGTAATCTTGGCAAAGTAAGAATGTTTGTCATTACTACATGTATCATTATCCCTGGATTGCCTGCTTTAAAAGTTTGTGAATCATGGCACACTAATTTAGTAATTAGTCAAAATATGCTTACCAGTGTGACAAATGTTGAGTTTACCTTACACCCTACTATGAAAAAGGGTAGTCAAAATCTTCACAATGTCAATCTTTCTCTTATTGATTGCTGTAATATCCATGAAAGGTATTTGCATATTGATGATTGCCCTCTCCTCAAAGGCTGACATATGGAGGCAGGCCAAACTGGTGGCAAAGTGCTTCCCATGGAAGTACCCTGCGTTTGATGGTAGAGTTGGGTTTTAAAGAGAACGACGTTTTCTGTCAGGGCTAGCGTAGCACACTCCATGATAAAGTGTATGGGAGTAGGTGAGTCCCATGTTTCTGAGTGGAGGGCCGCCTCAATCACTTCCAATGTAGCCATCTGGGGGATATTAGTGTAAAGGGCTTCCACATCCAAAGTAACCAGTAGGTTGACTTCCATTGCAGTGTTTAAGTTGTCAATGAGCCGTAGAACATCCATGGTGTCTTTTACATAGGACGTAGTTTTGTGTACTGGTGGTTGCAGGAAGTGGTCGCAGAACTGTGACAAAGGTTCTAGGAGTGAGTCGATCCCTGAGACGATGGGTCATCCTGGGGGTGGGCTAAGTCCCTTGTGTATCTTAGGGAGGATGTAGAAGTAGAGAGTTTTGGGTTATTTTTTAACCAAAAAACCTGCTTCTTTTTTGGTAACCCATCCCTCCAGTTCCGACATGGTGACCATGGACATGATCCTGGTCTGCAATACTCCGGTAGGATCTGTATTAACGGGGTGTAGTATTGCTGATCCGCAAGCTGTCTCAGACATTCCTTGTTATAGTCGGCGGTTGATGGGATAACCGTGGCACCCCCCCTTGTCTGTGGAGTGGTGTGGCTCACTGGTTAGAGGTGGCAGACCCGAGAGCAGAGAACAGCCTGGGACCAGGGTTCGATTCCCGACGCGGCAGGGTCTTGGACCAGGATCAGTGGACTCGATAATTCTCGCCTCGGTGCCTACTCTAACCAGGGATCACACTCGGCAACTCTGGGCATTAAGCTTGCCTCATCTCCACAACGGCCCCTCACAAACGCCGGGGTTGCCTGGTTTCACCTTGGAGACTCCCAGGAGGGACTATCTCACAGGGAAAGCCAGGACGGGTTCCCCAGCGGTCTATAGCGCTACGAGGCCTGCGGTGCGGGTAGCAGTGCGCTTTACAAGACACACAATTTAATTTATTTGTCTGCTTGTTTGATTGTAATAGTGGTATCATTGGCTAAAGAATTTACAGCCATCATTTCAGCAGATGATAGATTTTGGTAAGAGGAAGTGCTGGTCATCTGAGCTACCTCCTTGAGGATGGCCCATTCGAAAGTGAGTATTTCATGTGGGACCTGTCCTGCTTGAGGAGTGAAGTTGGAGGGGTTATGGAGGCCTGTATCCTCCGATGTGTATTCTGGTTTGTCATGGAAAAAGGCTTTGAGACGTATTTTCTGGAAGAAATTGTGAAGTTCACATATTTTCCCGAAGTTATCCTGTTTTGGGGTGGGTACAAAGCCAAGCCTTTTCTGAAGAATATTGGCTTCCCGGTCTGATTATGGGTCTGTACAGGTTGGTTTGGTGGGTCTTGCCACTGCACACGTTTGTTTCCACTTCTGCGCCCTCTTCCTCTGCCCCATCCTCTGTCTAAAAAAGGGTGTGTGGGTGCTTGAGGATAGAATTGTTGGGGGCCTTGAGGGAACATAGGGTACTGCCAAGTGGGAGAGCCCTGGAATGGTGGGCCTCCATATCCATAGAAAGGAGTGTGTTGACCTCTCTTAATATTGTAGCTTGTATGTTATTGCTGCCCCAGTTGTCTTTACTGGAATTGCTATTTGCCGAGTTCCTTCTCTCTGGTGGTAAGCATTCCTAATATGAGACATCACCACTCATAGGTGTATAATCATCTTTGAGGTATGGGTATACCTTCTATTTACTGAATTTAGTGATGTCTTTTGTGAGTTTTGTTATTTTCTGTTTCATCAGATACTCCTTGTGTTCTGAGATGTCATTGTTAATCTCAGCTAGTTTGTTTTTGAAGGTTGTTATCTGGATACTTGTTTTCAGGGCTCCTTCTGCGATCTGTATTTTGATCATCATTCAGTGCATCAGCCAGACGTTTTGCTCCGTTGATGATCAAGATCAACCAATCCCTGGTGCACTTCCAAGCTACCAGGGACCATTCTGTTTTTTAACATAACATCCTCCAGGAATAGCCGTCCATCATGCCCCCAGTGCCTTTTGCACCCCTTAACTCTGAAACCTGTAGTTTCTTTGCTATTATTCTCATCATAGATATGCTTGAATGGGGAAGGCAGATATAGTATGAGCCTTTGTTAGTGGCCAGCTTTCCTTTTCAGGGCCAGGCAGGGGAAATGCCTTTATCACCTCCCTGGGTCTCTGGAACTATCAAGGTCCAGCAGCTATGCAGCCACTGGCCTTAGGTTACTTGGGCTACTTTTGAAAATTTACTGGGTAAATCCTCCAGTGTCAGGCCTGTCGGCAGGTGCCCTAACCAGGTGAGTCTTCTAATGCATGAGCGCAAACCTGTAAGGGTTGGTCAAGGACCTTGGGGTGCTCGAATACGGAAACTCCACCTCCCATGGCTGAAGAAGCCATCATTCCACACCACACTGCACCAACCACAGAGGACCATACCCTGGGCCACAGCCGGCACCCCAAGTGTTCAGCCCCTGGCTTGACTTCACCCTACTACATTTTTCTGGGCCTGCATGGTAGAGGGTGTGTTTATCCTGCGGAGCTACTTTTAGCTGGTGAGCTGATTATGCTGCACCAGATCTTCTGTGATGTACACCCATCATTACTTGACTTCCAGCTACATATCTCACAAATACATTTTTAATTAAAGTAGATGTGAGAATGTTACACACAAAAGTTACTTTAACTGTTTGTTTAAGTAAGTGAGTTGTTAAAAGAGCTGTGATTTGGTAGTTATTTTCTTTTATCCCAGGGGTTATCTATGTCCCCACCTATGCAATACATGTTGTGTGTCTGCTTGTGATACTGCTTGAGGTGCTTGTGGTGGTGGTGGGGCTTGTGTTGATTTTGGTTGAGGTGGTGGTGATTGAGGTGATGGTGGTTGAGGTGATGGTGGTTGAGATGGTAGGCTTATACCTGTTGCAAGGGAATTAACATCAGGATTTGAGGGTGGTGTGATGGGACTAATTTATTGTGGTACTTTAGTTGACTTCTGTGCATGCCTTTGCTCTGCAGATTGACATTGGCACTTTTTTGTTATTGCCTCTATCATCTTCATGATCAAGTCACATTGCTTTTCATTTTTTTCTCTCAAGCTACAAAGATTCATAATTTGAGGTGCTAACATGAGAGCGTACATAAACATGAATGTAGGAGTTGACCCTTGAATATAATTACCAGCAATTTATAATGTCAACTCACCTGCTACGGCTATTATTTGTGAACGGGCCTCTTGATATCAGATGCTTACCCATGGTTCTTGAAGTTGGTGTTGGAAAGGTATCTCCAGATCTAGCAGTTTTTTTTATTTATTTAACGATTTGTAGAGCGCCTGGTGACCCGGAGGCATCCCCGCGCTGTAAGAGCTTGCTATGACCAAGAATGGAAAGATGATCCTTTTTGGGGAAAAGGAGGGTTTTTAGCTGTTTACGAAAACGTAGGTAGCAGGGTTCCAGCCTCAGGTAGCGTGGGAGCAAGTTCCAGCCCGAGGACGCTTTTACTGAGAAGCGTCGACCACCAGTGCGAGCCCTCCTAAATCTTGGGACATTGGCCAGTCGCTCATCGTCCGAGCGCAGGGATCTAGATGCTTTATACGGGGTGACCATGTCTCTCAGGATCGAGGGGCCTAGACCGTTGAGAAGTTTATGGACGGTACACATAGCCTTAAACTGTATCCTCTCTCGCACTGGGAGCCAGTGAAGGGCCTTGAGTGCTGGTCTGGCCGAGGCTCTAGAGGGAAGATTCATCAGCATTCGGGCGGCCGCATTCTGGGTGCGTTGAAGCTTTGCCAGAGTGGTCTCAGGGGCTCCTAGGTAGACGGTGTTACTGTAGTCCAATCGTGCAAGGATCAGGCCTTGGACCAAGAGTTTCCTAGATGGGGGAGGGAGCAGCGGAAGGATCTTGCGAATTGAACGCATGAGTCCAAAGCAGGTTCCCGCTGTCTTGGATGCCTGAGTTTTCATGGACAGGTCTGGTTCGAGCCAAACCCCTAGAGTTTTGATTTCTTTCTTCGGGGCGGGCACCTCGCCGAAAGTTTCGGGCCAGACCGCTGGTGGAATAGCTGACCATTTCTTGCCCATCAGCATGACTTTGGTTTTGGAACCGTTGAGCTTAAGTGATGACTCGCACATCCAGAGGTGGATTTCCTGGAGGCAGTTCAACAGGTTATCTGGGCAGTGATCAAGATGTGAGAGCGAGACGACCAGCTGCGTGTCGTCCGCATAACTCACAATCTTGATACCGAATGGAACAACTACGTCCTCCAGAGGAGCCATATAGGCGTTAAACAGGTTGGGACTTAGCGAGGACCCCTGGGGGACCCCGCTAGACAGAGGCAGGGAGGCTGAGCGAGAGTTGCTATCCCAGACCTGGAATGAGCGGCCCAACAGGAACGACTCTATCCAGGCCAATGCGGTGCCCCCGAGTCCCGTCCTGGCCAGCCGGTGGAGCAAGACACGGTGATTCACCGTGTCAAAGGCTGCACTATGGTCCAGAAGGATCACTGCCACTGACCCCCCTGAATCCAAAATGCACCTTGCCTCCTCAATGACAGCGAGGAGGGCAGTGTCCGTACCGTGGCCAGGGCGAAACCCAGTTTGGGATCGACGAAGTAGGTTGTTGGATTCGAGAAACTGGGATAGTTGGACATTGACAAGTTTTTCGGCCATTTTGCTGATGCCCGAGAGGAGCGAGATCGGCCTGTAGTTGGCCAGATCGGCGGGGTCTAGTAGTTTTTTTTTTAGAAGGGCTTTAACTACTGCCCCCTTCCAGCTCGGGGGGACAGAGCCCTTAGACAGCGAGGTGTTGATCAGCTCCGTGATAGGGGGCACGATAGTAGAGGCGACTGCTTTCAGGAATCTCATGGGGGCAGGGTCACAAGGGGAGCCGCTTTTCATCTTGGCCAGAGTTTTTCCTACTTCGTCCAGAGAGACCGCCCTAAAAGCAGTCAGCTGTGGGCGAGGGGTGATTCCTGGGTGGATGTCAGGTGCATAAGTGTCCCTGTAGTTTGGCTGGCTGGATTGTGGGAGAGAGGCAAGGATATGGGAGATTTTGGAGTCAAAGTAAGTTGCCAGTTCGTCGCTCCTACCCGGAAGGAACCTGTTGGGGGAGGGGGGTAATGGTATTTTCAGCAGCTCTTTGGCAATGAGGTGCGATTCTCTCGCCGAGTTGGTGTCATTTTTTATTCTTGTTGTTTATTCAGTTGGAGAGAAGATTAGTGCAAAAAGTGAGTTACAGTATTATAAATCAAAGGGAACAGTGTATTGGACTTACATTATGTCAATGCAGAGAGACAGATGCAAATACATTAATATACAATAACAAAATATAAATTTATGTACACCTGATATTTTAAATAGCATGCAAATGTGCTGAGAAAGGAACAATTATCAGCTATGATAATATAGAACCGATGTTCACGGGCTTACCTGATTGACCAGAATATATGATGATACTTAGTAACCGTTACTCTGCAGGTATTTACTTCGGAGTTTTACTTCGCAAATACCTTTACTACGCATGATTGTAGTATGCAGGCTTTTACTTTGCAAATATATACAAAAACATTAAAAATCCTTTTACTGCGCAGTAAATTATTACGCTTACAGTTACAATGCGTTATTGGCACTTTAAAACAAGAAATTAATCGCAATAGTAACCTATCCCCTGGTACACACCCTGAACCCTAACAATACCCCCTACACCCCAAAACACTATCTCACCCTGACCCCTAAAAATATCCCAGTACCCTAAAACCTAAACACACCCTGAACCCTAAAATTACCCCCTAAACCCCAAAACCCTAACCCACCCTGACACCTAAAATTACCCCAGCACCCCAAAACCTTAACGCACTCTGAATCCCCAAAATACCCCAGCACTCCAAAACCTTAAATGCACCCTGAACCCTAAAGTTACCCCTTATACCCGAAATCCCTAACCCTCCTGACACCTACAATTACCCCAGCACCCCCAAACCTAAGCCCACCCTGAACCCCAAAAATACCCCAGCACCCCAAAACTTTAAATGCACCCTGAACCCTAAAAATACCCCCTACACCCCAAAACCCTAACCAACTCTGACCCCTAAAATTACCCCAGCACCCCAAAACCTAAATGCACCCTGAACACCAAAAATACCCCAGCACCCCAAAACACTAACCCACCCTGACACCTACAATTACCCCAGCACCCCAAAACCTAAACACACCCTGAACCACAAAAATACCCCAGCACCTTGAAACCTTCAGCGCACTGTGAACCCTAAAATTACCCCCTACACCCCAAAACCCTAACCCACTCTGACGCCTAAAATTACCCCAGCACCCCAAAACCTAAACCCACCCTGAACCCTAAAAATACATCAGCACCCCAAAACCTTAAACGCACCCTGACCCCTAAAAATCCCTCCTACACCCCAAAACCCTAAGCAACCCTGACCCCTAAAATTACCCGAGCACCCTACATGCACCCGGAACCCCAAAAATACCCCAGCACCCCAAAACCTTAAATGCACCCTGAACCCTAAAAATACCCCGAACACCCCAAAACCCTGACCCCTAAAAATACCCCTGTACCCCAAAACCTAAATGCACCCTGAACCCCAAAAATACCCCAGCACCCCAAAACCTTAAATGCACCCTGAACCCTCAAAATACCCCATTTACCCCAAAACACTAACCCACCCTGACCCCTAAAAATACCCTAGCACCCCAAAACCTAAACACACCCTAAACCATAAAATTACCCTCACCTTCAAAGCCCTAACCAACTGACCCCTAAAATTACCCCATCACACCAAAACCTAAATGCACCCTAAACGGCAAAAATATCCCAACAACCCAAAACCTTAAATGCAACCTGAACCCTAAAAATACCCCCTACACCCCAAAACCCTAACCCACACTGACCCCTAAAAATACCCCTGTACCCTAAACTTTATTTTGCACAGTAACTCCATTATGCGTAGTAAGTGCATGCTAAGTAATGGAACATGCGTGGTAAATGCATGCTAAATAAATGCATGTTAGGTAATGGCATCTGCGAACTAAAATATGCATAGTAATGGTAATACTAATTAAAGACCATTTAGTACAGGTAGAATACCGATTGACAGATGATAGAGGGCCTAATTTGATGTTAAGTCACAGTTTTAAGGAAATTGTTTTGTTCTGCAATGACAATACCTATTTGTATTATTAGGAAATGTGACAAAAATATCACAAATGATCTCCTAGACAATAATTGAAAAACATGTGAACATGGGTAGATATAAGGAAGTAGGATAGTAGGCATATATCTGTCCTCTTACTTAAAAAGCAAAATATAAGCTTGACCCAAACAAAAGAGTATATGCTTACCAATCTCTTCCATCGTTTCCACTTTGTATCGACAGTAGCAGTTTTGGTACAATGGTATGGGCAAATAAGTAGCAGTGAACAGGACAACAGCACATGCCCTTACAAGAGGATTATAACAAGAAGTATATGAGCATTGCAATGTTACAAACAAGATCATATAAGTAAGGACTGTGTAAAGTAGTTTATCAAAGTGAAAGACCACTACAAACAGTTAGGGTGCAACAAACAAAGATTGGGGTTGTGTTTGGAGACAGGCCATTTGTGTTGCCTTGCTTCATTAGAAAAACTTCTGTCCCAGTTTTAGCAAATATATTACTATTAATGGCTAGCTACGTAAGGAAGGTAAGAAGTTGAATAATATAAATAACATCATATTTATAGAGTATGTGATGTGTGTTAGAAGCTGTGTTTCAGGGATATGTATGTGACATCTGCAAAGCAGTGTAGGGCTCGATGAAGGACAGGGGTGTGTAAGTGGGTGTAGGATAACTTTTAGGGATAGGGAAAGATTCAGTGCTTTCCTGTCCTTATGTTAGGGCTGTCTTCAAAAGGCAGACCATATAGGAGGTGGGACAGACTCCACTAGGGAGAGAGAGATGGAGAGTGAATCAAAGTACGCCTCCAGGAATATCCTTAGCCACATGAATCCTGAAAAATTTCAATTCCGTTAGTCTCCTATCAACCTGATATTTCATTTTCCTCTCACCACAGTGTGTCCCTCCTACCCCAATGCACAGACTGATAGAGTCTGTTACAAGGGGTGGCAGATAAATTCCGCTCCGCCTGCTGAGTTTGTGTATTTTTGGCCACTCCGCATTACACATGTAATTTGGAGTTGCAGCCAAATTCCGCCTGCCACCGCGGGGCAGAGATTTTTTTACGCGTGACTCGCGAACGATAAGTTGGCAAGCAAGAGTGTGCCTTAACTTCATTTTCGTGAGCTAGGAGCTTACCTGGTGAAGTGACAGCAAAACCAACTTGAGAAACAGCACCCTCGGAACAAGCTTCTGGTGCAAAAAATCACCATGAGTAGCACGACGTGCCGATTTCTACCAATTCATTGAACTCCACGATTCATGTAACTCTGCGGAATTCTGCAAAGTGAAACTCCATGAGTTCTGTCCACTGATATCTGTGACCTCATGCCCCAAGCCTGCCTTTTATGCTCCACTAATAGTGAATGCAAGTAGAGCATTTTATTATTTGTAGTGTTTGTCCTCAAATTTAAAAACAATGGCTGTAGGTTCCTCAGTGAAATTCATCATCCTCTTGAGTGTTGTAGTCTGCATCTTGGAGACTGCTGACTGGAGATTCATGTAGTGTAAGGAAAGGAGTACAGAGCCAAAGGTATTGGCTGTATTTATGCATTTTGAAAAAAGGTTGCGTCATGTCTGTGATTTGTGTCATGTCTAGAGTATTAGCCTATTTCCTTCGATTTGGAAGTCTTCATGTAGGTGGTGGAGGTCTGCATCTCCATGGCAGATGTCTCAATCTCTGTGGCAGAGTTCTCTGCCATGTTCACCAACCAGGAAGAATGTAAGATGCGATTGTAAAGTTACTTGTAGTTAAGCTTATTGCTTTAGCTGAAAGCATGCAAGTTTGTCATGGAATTATTAAAAAAGTATATGAAATCTAAAATGTCATTAAAAGCAACCCACATCCATGGCACTGCAGTACAATGGGAGCAAATGAGAAAAGTGGTTGTAAATACAGTCATACGAGGCTTTATCCCATCATTGGAGGGTAAGGGGCATGTAAGTCTGCTCCAAGATGCAAATCTCTGCTTCGAAATGATGAATGCCAATAAGGATTTACACCTAGGTGTAGAAATAGATCTACATATACATAAATATACACAAGTATGTTTATTTTTGTAACGCGTCAGCTTAGGGTAACTCTTAGACCTGACAGCCTTACGGTGGTCTTCCACCTGCTTCCTCCTCTTTTCTGACCTGGTTTGTTCCCTTTACCGCTGCTACCCAGGGCTAAAATGCTTGTTCTCGCTCCCCTAAACATGGTACCATTGGTTCATCCCCAGTTGGTATTTTGGATTTCCTTATAAATCCCTAGTAAAGTGGTACTCCCTGTACCCAAGGCCTCTACATTAAATGCTGCTAGTGAGCCTGCAGCACAGAATGTGCCACCCACTGATGTAGCCCTTTAACCTTGTCTCATGCCTGTGGGTGCAGTTTTACACTGCCATTTCGACCTGGCAAAATAAACCTTTTGCCAGGCCCAAGTCTTTTCTTTCTATACATATGTCACCCCTAAGGTGGGTCCTGAGCAACCCAGAGGTCAGGGTGCAATGTATTAAAATGGCAGGTTTTGTACTTTCAAGTTAAACCTGGCCCGGTAGTAAAAAACTCCCAAAGTCATTTTTCACTAATGCAAGGCCTATCTCTCCCATAGGATAACATTAGGAGTACCTTATTACATTTATAAGTATAATTTCCAATTGTAAAGAGATAAGACCCCAAGTTTGGTGTCTCCGGAATCACAATTTAAAATACAAACGTATGGTGAAGATGCCTCGTTTAGAAAATTGTAATTTTCTTACTTTAGCCATCTGGTGCCTGCTGCCTGACTCTGATAGATACATGTCTGGGATGGTGACAGCTAGGCTCTGTTTATTCTCCCTAGACAACCAGACACATTGGAACCTTAGGTGTGACTTGATGGACCATCCTGGCAGAATGGGAGGAAGGAGCTGGGCCCAGCCTCAATTACTGTGTCCTGTCCCCACAAAAGGGATACATGCTTCTCTGCAGTGAGTGTGGAGCCAGGGCTGGAAGGGAGGGCCTCGGTGCACATCAAACACCTGTTTTTTCCCGCTACGATGGACGTCCAACCCGGTGCGCTACCTGGACATCCAAGTTCATTCAGATGCAGACTTGGTGGGTAAATCTAACTACTATGGCAGGGCAATTGAAAAGCTCGGCGACAACATAGACGGATGGATTCGGCTCCCACTTTTCTCAGCTGGGAGAGTTTCTCTAATGAAAATCATAGTGCTCCCTCGCTTGCTCTTTCTCTTCGTCAACATTCCCATAGTAGTGCCCCAGCACCTGTTTCATGAAATTCGTTTTCTGTTGACCAAGCTGGTGTGGGCGGGAAAGTCTTCTAGGGTTGCTATGGACACTCTCATGTTGCCGTATACCGTGGTAGGCCTGGGTGCACTGAATCTAGAACTTTATTACAGGATGGCGCAGGCCTTGCACGCCCAAAGTTGGGTGCATGGCCCACATGATCTGCCTCTACTCCAGATAGAAAAGGTTGCTGCTGCCCCATACTCCTTACTTAGTTTCCTAACCCCTCGAGACGGTGTGGGATACTTGACTCAGTTAATTCCACTGTCCATGCATGGAACGCACTCCTCAGATTATACAATAGTGCTCAATTATATTTGCCCCGACTGCAGGTGGAGTGGTGCCAATTTTTGCTCTTAGCTCAGAGAAAGGGACTCTCAGCTCCCTATGCAGTTTACAAATAAATACAATGGGAGATCTGTTCAAACACGGGCAGGTGGACACATGGGAAGAGTTTGCTGGCGTTGCGAGTACACACTCAGCGTTGACGAAATTCCATTTCTTTAGAACCCGACATGCTATGCGAGCAGTTCTCTGCGACAAGCTCTTGGAGCCAAGGATTATCCCACCCCTGTCTATACTTTTGAGCTCACAAACACCTGGTAAGCTGGCCTCTAGTCTTTATGTCTCAGCTATAACCGCTAAGACTTCCCCGCTTATGAAGGTTAGACTGGCTTGGCAGACAGACATAGGTGTTCCAATTACGGATGATATATGGTATTACTGCAGCGAAGTTACCTGCAAGATCTCCATAAATGGTCGTCATAGATTGGCACATTTTAAGTTCCTAAATAGAGTTTATTATTCCCCACTACACCTACACAGGAAAGGGTTACGCAATTCAGATAACTGCGAGCGTTGTGATATGCCCGAGGCTTGGTTCTTTCACATAGCCTGGCAGTGCCCCCAGGTGAAAGCCTATTGGGTGAATATTTTTCAGATGTTAAATGAAATAGTTGGGCTCTCCCTCACTCCAGACCCCTTATTGGCGCTCTTGGGTTACACCAAGCACCTCCGGAAGAACATACACAAACTGATACCACTGGGTCTCCTTTTAGCCAAGCATAGACTTGCAATGAGGTGGATGCGGGGCCCTGTACCTACCATTGCAGAGTGGGAAAAGGATATGATTTATTGTAATACCCAATCAGATGTTTATAACGAAATACTTCTGCCTTGTAATCGTCCGAAAAGTTTTTGGGGTCTTTTTGCACAACACCAACTAGCACGGCAGAATTCTGATGAGGATCAGGACTGTTAATGTACTTATTGTCGCAGCCATTTCATGTTAAATGCCCCATTGAAATCTTACACTTAATTTGTTGTTGTCATGTGTTTCCTGCACATATGCTGATAATGTTAATTTCTTTGTAATGTACTGGGTGTAATTGAACTACCCTGCAGTGGAACTATCTTGTGATTCTTCCCCTTCCCCCTGCTCGCCACCATACCCCATGTGTGCAATTTTGGTTTCAAAGATGATCTTGGACTATGTGATCTGTTTCTTTTTTTTTGGTATTTTTGTTTATGTTTCTGATTTAAAATTCAATAAAAACAATTAAAAAAAACACCTATTTTTGAAGTCTCCTCCATTTCAAAGGCATAGCTGGCTATACGAACCAGACCTCTGACACCACCACTTCAGTACACTTCTGGACCTGTGAAGAGTCAGCCAGGAAGATGGACTGCTGTGCTGCTGAAGGACTGCTACTCTACAAAACAGCTGATTGCTGGACTCCTGTCTTCCATGCTGCCCTTCTGCCTGCTGTTCCCCTGCCTGGGTGAGAAGGCAGGGGAACAGCAGAGTGACTCCAAGGCAAGCGGGCAGACACCCTGATCTGCAGTTTCAGGAACATAAAATACTTCCAACCTACCTGCTTCTGCACCTGGATTCTATCATTTGTGAGTCTGCCCAGTCAAGTGGTCCCACCCCAGTCCTGGACCCTTGGAAGTGAGCCGAAGGTTCTTGCTCCAGGAAAACCCACACATCCTCTGTCGAACCGGCGCATCGCCGCAGGTGCATGGATCAGAACTGGTGCATCATCAATCCTGTTGCATGGATCAGAACCAGTGCATCATTCCTGTTGCATGGACCGAAGCTGGCACATCATCTCTGCAGTGCGGATTGACCCCAATGCATCGGAACCACCACTGCATGATGCTCTTCTTTGGGTGCAAGGTCTTTGCATCCCTGTCGACTGCATCCTCAATGATCGCCACTCTTTGCTCAACAGAGCCGCCGCTTCACCGCTGCTGTGCCGGTCAGGGCTAGCGCATCATTGCCTCTGCATGGATTGACACTGACGCATCACTTTGGTTGCACCCTGTATCTTCGAATCCGATGCAGCCCAGATTAAGGTACTTCTTGCAGTGGAGAAGTGTGGCTCACTGGTTAGAGGTGGCAGACCTGGAAGCAGAGGTCAGCCCGGGACCAGGGTTCAATTCCCGGCTCGGCGGGATCTTGAGTCCTAAAATGTCCATGGACTCGACAATTCTCGCTCCGGTGCCTACTCGATTCACGGGTTCACACTCTGCGACTCTGGGCAATAGCTTGCTTAATCTCCACAATGGCCCCTCGCGGCGGGATGCCTGGCTTTCACCTTGCGGATACCCTGCCGGGGTTATCTCACAGGGGATTACCAGGACGGGTTCCCTAAGCAAGCGCTTAGAAACCGCTTGGTGATTTGCGCTATATAAATTCCTGTACATTTACATTTACATTTACATTTGCAGTGGGCCTCGCAGAGTTCCTGTGTCCTGTGGTATTCCAGTGCGGTCAGCCTGAATTTTTGCCGTTTCTCTTGACTAGGGGTGAATGTATAATTTATTCAGCATTCCGTCCATCATTTGTTTGTGTAGCGCATTTGTCCCGGTCGTGTGTGACCAGGTGTCCCAAGTAAACATTTATTGATTCTAACTTCTATTTTACCATTAAAAATTAAAATCTCAAGTTTTACTTATTGTTTTTTGTCATTCTGGTCTTGTTTTATTTACTCAATTAAGAGCTATTTTTCTATCCTGGTGTGGAATCTTTTTGTGTTGTGTTTTCCCTGTTTTACTGTTTGAAGTGTTGCATGAATATGTTACACATTGCCTCTAAGTTAAACCTGTCTGCTCTGTCAAAGCTACCAGAGGGTGACTACAGGGTAATTGTGGGTTTGCCTACTTCTTACCCTGACTAGGATTGTGGTTGCTGCTTGACTAGGTCTCATATCCAGTCAACCTACAACCCAATTTTTAACAGTGACACATATATAGAATCCTCAAGTTACCCAGGTCCAGAGATGAGTAGTTTATGCAGTGCAGGTTTTTCCTCTATACCATACATTATAGGGGTATTGCAAGTCACCAAGGAGTTCCATAATCATAGAGAGGAATGAGGCAGAAGGCTGAGTTCCTTATATGGTTTTGGAATTCTGATGTGACTTGTAATTTTCTTATTATGACGCCATGGGCTACTTTATCCAATTTAATGCTTGATCACATCATCACCTTTCCCACAAACCATTAAAAAGACTAGGTGCGTAGCTCTTTCATATGAAAGCACATTTGCAAACATGAAGAATCAAAATGAAAACACTAGTGCAAAATTAAACACAAAATCAAAAACGTGTTAGATATTTGTTGCAAGCAGATATTAGGATCAGGTCAATAAAAGTATGTTTTTTTAAATTTAATCGGCTGTAGTTTGGAATGTGTAGAAAAATGTAGAAATATTCTATCTTTTCCCTATCTAATTACGAAGTGGAAGCAATAAAGATGTTCACTGTAAGCTAAAAAAATAGGGCGGAAGTTGTACTTGCTTTAAACAGCTGCTTCGATTATGCTGCATGACCTGACATGCCTTTCACATCGGCTGCTTGCTCGGTCAGCAGGTATTGTGACGCAAGAATTCGACTATAATAACATATAATAGTTGAGTTCTGACGTATTTTCTTTATATTCTGCAACTGGGTGCGTCACAAGAAATCAATTATCACCAAAGTAAAGACAGGTGTGTTATACAGGGATTACAGAGTCACATGTATTATAATGTGACAGGCAGTAACAGAAGTCAAGCTCCCGAATGCAGCAAAAACCTGGATTGGATGAGCTTTCACCCCTGGAGCTGGGGAATTTGAAAACTCTGATGCGATGTGTAAAGTAGAAAGAACAAGCCCGCCTCTCATTGATGTAGAGAATTTTCCTGGAGAAAGGCAGGAATCCTCCAGCTGCAAGGTACTTTTCCCCCCTACGAGATCCGTATTCAGGCTAAGTGAAATGCCATCCACTTGGCATGCTCTCTGCTGCTCGAATGAAAACTGCTGCGAGTTTTCATTTCTCCTTTGCATAATATTACTGAAGACAAATGTATCTAGAGGATCAAATGAAATGATGACTGGTTTTATCCAATAAGCCATGTTAGGTGGATTTTTCAGAGTCAACTAATTTAAATAGGCCGACTGAAAGAACAAGGCCAGCACCGCTATCTGTACACAAGGCAAGCACGAAAACATTGATGTGGTTTGCCAAAATGCTTTAATATTCCCTAGAGCAGTGCGAAACAGCGAACACCCCTCCCTCGCCGCTTTCCACGCATACAAACCTGTCAAAATGGATTTTTAAATTGCTTCTATAGTGATTTGTTAACTAGTACTAATGGCTTCGGTGTGAGTTAATACACGTAAAGTGTGTCCTGGGGGTGCAGCCTAATTTCAGTCAAAACTATTTCATTATTCTCCCATATGCTTTGAACTAGCTGATATTTCAGCTGTCTGCAGATTGATGTCGCTTTGGCGTGCCTCCAAGTGGCTGCGTGGCGTCATCCTGATTTCACACACCAGGTCGTGATTGCACTCTGGTATGGGTGAATGGGCTTCGCTATTGTTTTGAAAATGTTCACAGCAGGAGGGACAAAGTGACTTTGCTAAAATATACAGGAAATAACAGCAAAAGGCACAAGGAACTGATTAGCTTTTAATGACGCAAGATTTAAAAAAATCATAGTACTCCACACACTTACTGATTTAAGACACTAGAGTTCAGATTTACAAGCCCCTTGCGCCACTTTTGAGTCACTTTTCCCATGTTAAAAGTTACGCAAAAGTGGCGCAAGCGGCTTGTAAATCTGCCCCTAAAAGTTGAAAGTGCACCTTGAACACGTTAGACGCAGTAACGCATGAAACTGAGACAAGTGTAGTAGAAGCTCCGTAAAAGCTTGCTTTGACATGAAAGATGAAGGAACATATATTCAAAACAATGCTAATACTTATAAATTAGTTGCATTATTGAGATTACTTATGAAAATGTTGTTTATTGTCATTTACTGATAAAATAATGTGCTATTAATAAAATGGCCAAGTGTTCCTATTGATTTCTATTAGAATGCATCATGTAGAAAGGGCAGTGCAAAACTGCGAAAATACTAGATATCAACTTGAAATTTAGACTGATAATACAAGAGATTCTATAGTTTATAAACAGTTAAAAACTACTTTTGTTACATGAGCGTAGAAAATGATACACTCGTGAAAGTTGAGACAAATTGGGGTAGGAGGTTATTTTTAACATTAATTATTTTCATATGAAGTTCTTCTTTAATTCCTATATGAAATTATTTTAGTGCATTATATTTGATATAGATTTAGAGTTTATTTTATTTAGCAGTGACACATGTAAACAGAAGGCCTTTTTCAAATGTGATCTTTCCCTAAATGCTGCCTTATTCCTAAGCCTAATACACTGGCCCATTGCCAGTTTAGTAAATGTTACTTTATTTGTTAAGTACATGTAAAACATACACCAATCCTAAATGTTTCTTTAATGCTCGTAGTGTTCGGCTGCTACTGTACACTGATGCTTTGTATTCTTTTTCAATGTTGTTTGGCCAATGTGGACTTTAAATTCCTCGTTTCTCATGACAACAATAAGAAACCATCTTATAGTTACTAATGACCTAGGTGACATTATATGAATCAGAGCACATGACAATCGTACAATAGTGGTGTAGTGGTGCATCACTAGGACTGTACCAAAGACATTATAAGAAGAAACTCCAAAGGAAAGGTAACCCCTCTTGATTTATTGCTTCTTGATGAACCAGACTCTATTCGGATTTTTCCATCTTTGAAACCAGAATGCTTTAAAGACCTTTTATTGCCATGAATTTTCAATCTCTAATAAAATAACCACATTTATGTACTATCTGTCTGAGTCTATTGTTGAGTCTTGTTGATTCTTCCATTGAAACTGTGCTATTTCTCTAATGATTTAAATGCATTGTAGGGACAATGATTCTTCCATTGAAACTGTGCTATTTCTCTAATGATTTAAATGCATTGTAGGGACAACCAGCAAACTTTTACGGAGTATCAAGTTCTGCTTGTTTTATTCTGCGTAGCCGTAGCAGAACTTTTGGTCTGAATAATTTTAGTCTGGCTAAACTTCTTTAGGAGGTTGTTTTTTTTTGCAATTCTTTATTTCTACAGCATGGTCTTGAGAGTGGTTTACTTAAACCTGATTTCAAATTTGTGAGTTAGCTGTCAATTTATGGCCCTCATTCGACAGCTACCATGGTATTTTGGTCACCCTAATTTCCACCCATCATGTCGGCGGAGAAAGATTCATCAAAGGACCATTACCTCAAATATTGCAGATTGTCTAATTGTAAAGGGCACAGTACGTTTAGAGTAGTAAGTAGAGTAAGAGTACAGAATATTTTTCCCACGCTTGCACTGAAACAAAACATTTGAGCAGAGCTATGGTTTTGCCAAGTGAAGTGAGATTTTTAGTTGCCAAAAATAGTCTTTTGCCCGCGTTCAGAGTCCACAATTTTTTGTTTTAGCAAAAAGAAGGATTGATGGAGTGCTGATGGAGTATCGTTCTGGATAAAGTCGTCAAGAAGCAGCGATGGAGTGTGAGTATTAATAAGGATGCGTGTTGCTATTGCCTTTGCTTAGGATTACAGTTTTTTAGATAGCTGTGTGTAGTTGAGCAGAGTGGATCATTGTAGTAAATGAAAATGTTGCATATTGTCTAATCGTAATGGGCCCGCTACGGTTAGAGTATCAAGGAGTGTAAGACTACAGAAATATTTTCCAACTCTTGCGCCTGTCCTCCACAAAAGGCCCTGTGCTGGCAGTGGTTAAATGCCTTAAAGTTTCCTCTAAACTGATAGTTTGTTGGCGTACATCTGGCCTTGTGTGCCCACCTTCAGTATCTAAGATATAAGAGGTAACATGCTGTATGACAAGCCTCATTGATATTACAGGACTTATCGCAGCATTTGATACCATCCCCCATGACCGACTCCTGGCAAGACTTCAGGAATGCTGCTTTGGGAGTACGGTATTCAATTGGTTTGCCTCCTTTTCAAAGGACTGCCAGCAAATGGTTTGGCCCCTGCCTTTTGCAGCCCCCATTCCCCCTCTGGTGGTGGGTGTTCCACAGGGCTCGATGTTGAGCCCCACCCTCTTTAATATATATATATGCAGAGGCGCAAGGGAGCTGTGAGGACTCGGGGGGATATTGCATGCCCAACACAAGCACAAATCAGCCAAATCAGCCGCATATCCTCTGGCGCACTTAAAAGAAGACCAAACTAGCCACACTGTGCAGGAAGAGACCGGAGGCAACTCAGAACCTACACATAAGGTAACCAGGGGACGCGCTGACAAGTGCATGCTGCCTAATCTGTTGCCTGGGGCTTTCATCAACTTTTGTTCCGCCGCCATCGAGGGGACTCCTGCGGTGCTCACAGTCCCAGAGTGAGATTGTTCTTGCATAATCCACACCAGGCTTTTGCTTCACCCGCCCTGAAGAGTGGACTTCATCGCCCAGGGTGTACAGTGCCAGACACAGCTGCCGCTGACATGTGGGTGGCACCAAGTCCAGCTTGCGCATAAAGTGCTGCCTCTCCCCCGTGGCGTGGGACGTGTGCGGGTGAAGCCCGGGTCATGGGCAAGCCCGTCCTTGCCCGTCATTGACAGGAAGAGACAGGGCAGGGCCACCCCCCTTGTTTTTGCTGTGGACAAGTCAAGCAAGGTACTGTCTATTCCTTTTCTTCCCTTTGACTCCTCCTATATGACACAGTCACCAAACACCCGAGCAAAATTAAATTTTGGTCAACTGACCCGAATGCTGTTCCCATCCCTGGCTTCGTGAGGGACTTCGTAGTGACTTAGGGGCATATTAACAAGCGGTGATAATCGCCATGGTAGCACAGTATTATCTACACTGAGCGCCATGCGATAAAAAAAAAACAGGGATAGCAGGAATACTGCCTTTTACATTGAATAACGCTGGATTTACAGCGATATTTAATGGAAAACTGCAATAACCTTGGTGATAGTGACTGTGGTTGCAGTCACATAATCCACCTCCCATTACAGGTATGTCTAAGTCTGAAAATTAGCAGACTTTAAAAAGCAGCGTTAACCGTGGTTAGCGCTGCTTTTTCTTTATCTCTAAGAGGGTTAGCGTGGAGCTTGATAATAGAAGAAATGTCGCTTAGCGACATTTCTCCTATTATTTTGCTCTGGAACGCCCCCTTTGCATCTCATTAGGGATGCAAAGGGAAGCGTGGAGAAAAAGGGTGCTAACATGCGATTGTGCATGTTAGCACCCTGTTGTTGATAGGGAGATAATTTCTATCTCCGCTTTTTGGGCTTTTAGAGCCAAAAAAGCAAGCAAGCAAGCAATAACTCACCTAGCAGGTACATCTTCTTTGGAGTCCAATGATTGACTGCAAAAACAATCCCCTCTGATTATCTCTGCTTGCCCAAACTATGATGCACACACTTCTTATTGCCCAGTGGGCATATATGGGGCAATACCACATACAGGTGAGGAATTAGGCACCAACCAACCTCTGCTCGCTGTCTTACCATCTCTAGACCCCATGGTGAGAAACAATGCTATTCCCTCCCAAAGGGTGGCATTCACTCCCAATCAGCAACTAAAAATGGTATCCTGGAATGTGGCAGGATTGAATAGCAAACTCCCTCTCCCTCATTGGAATGATTTTGTTGGGAACTTCGACATTTGTATATTCGAGGAGATGTGGAGTTTGGAACCTCTATTTAAACATGGCTAGACCTGCCACTTCATCCCTGCAACATCTATCGGGAGAGGGGGTCCTTGTTTGGACAAGTATAGCTCTTGACTGTTGAATCACCTCCAACACAAGCCTAAGTCCCGACATTCTATGGTTGAGTATTAGGGGACCCATGGGCGATAGCCAAATTGAGCTTTTCAACACTTACGCAAGAGGGACCAAGAGTGGTAGGCCTTCAATTACGATCTCTGCATTAGAGGAATGTCTGGATAAATTCCCACCACATGCAAGAACTATAGTCGCAGGCAATTTCAATTGCACCTACTAACCCCTGGCCGAGGAGGAACTGTTGGAAACTGAACCCCATGATGCTAGGTGGGCTATACCCCAACTCGATCTCCAACCAGTAAAAAGAGGGACCCAACAGGTTCTCCAATTACACTCCATTATCATGGAGAACTGCCTAAGAGTCACCAATGGTAGATCACAATCTGACAAGGGAGGGGCTAACACCTTTAATAGAACTAGCAGCCCATCACAGATTGACTATATCCTTCTAGATATCAGATTATGGCGGCATCTGATCGACATGTGGGTGGGCTCAACAACAGAAAGTGATCACAATCCCTTGTACCTAACCCTGAAACCACTTTGGGATGTAAATTCCTCAGAGCGAGTGAACATTCAGTCCCTGACAGTCACCAGAAATGTGGTTCCATCTAATTGTAAAAAGACTCTGAAGTGGGAAAAGGTAGCATTTAGTGAGAGCAAGATTGGCAGTATCAAACAAGAACTAGCAACCGGCTTGGCCAAGCTTCAAACTCGGGTACATAGCACTACAGGACTTTTAGAAGTACATAGAATCCATGAGCATATAATCACCAAAACTAACGCATAATTTTTTGATCATACCAAAAAAGGCGAAAGCAAGCGATTTTGCCAAGGACCCTTATTCCTGGTTGGACTTCAGGGGAAGTAGATTGGCCTTAATCAAGACAATCAAGGGGAAGAACAAAACACAAATAAAAACTGCCAGATCTTCCTATAAAGCTGCCCAACGTGAGGCTAAGTTATCTTGGGATGCTTTGTGCTGGGAACAATTGAATGCTGCATGTTCATCTAGGGATAATAATCTTTTCTGGAAACTGGTAACTTGGGGCAGTAGATCAGGCCCACGTTCTCCCCCAAATCACATCATCGGCCAAGTCTGGTTCAATCATTTTGAAGGGCTCTATTGCACCGTAGGAGATACTCAAGAGGGGGAACCAACAGGGCAATCAGGGCACCCGTTAGATGAGGAATTTTTTACGATCAAGGAGGTTGAAACTGCCATAAGTAAAATAGTCCCCCCAAAGGCAGCAGGCCCGGATGGCCTACCAGGTGATCTATTTCTGGCTGATCGTGCTCAATGGACACGCTATATTTTAATACTAACCAACGCCATAGCCAAAGGTGTACCTGTCCCAGCATCATGGAAGTCCGCTGAAATAGTCCCTATATATAAAAAGGGAGATAGGGACGATCCCACTAATTATCGACCGATAAGTTTGATTGATGCCATGCAGAAGGTATTTGGTTGGATGCTACTGCAAAGGATCCAGATATGGTGCGAGGAAGGTGACATTCTTTCCCAGTTCCAGGCGGGTTTTAGAACAAAGACCGGCACAATAAACCAAGTTTACAGATTCCTTCTAATTTATTTGAAGCCTGTGGTACTAGGCAAAGGCAGTCTTTACTTAGCATTTATTTATCTGAAGACTGCCTTTGACCTGGTCCCTTGATCCAGGTTATGGGACATACTGGGAGAAATGGGCATGCCCCCCTTTGTCCTTAAATTATTAATCCGGTTGCACGAGGGGTCCTTTGACCAGGTTAGGTGGAGAGACCAGGGCTAACTTACCGCGCCCATCTCTGTCAAGCGAGGGGTAAGGCAGGGTTGCGTCTTGGCACCTACCCATTTCTCCCTATATGAGAACGGGGTAGTGGACTTCCTCCTAGAGGAGCCGGCAGATTCACCGACCCTGGGGGGGGGAAATACCAACCTTGTTGTTTGCGGACGACACGCTGTTGATATCTAAGACCCCAGCAGGGCTACAGCGCTTAGTTGACAGATTCCACCTCTTCTGTGAAACCCGGGGCCTTATTACTAAAGCCAGCAAACCAAATTAATGGCCTTCAATCCTCATAGGGGAAGTAGGAAGGGTCCACTTTTATGAGGGATTTCCCTAGAAAATGTCGATACCTTTCACTACTTAGGTGTAAGGTTCTCCGATAATATGTCATGGAGGTAAGTTGTTGATGGCTCATAAGTGCACAGCAGGTGCTGTTGTTAAAGAACATCACCTTTCTCACACAAGGCCTGTAGCCCCAGCCCTCCGGATATTCAATGCAAAGGTGGTCAGCGCTGCCCTATATGATGCCAAAGTTGGATGTATGACATTATAACGCATACTTTTACTCCGCAGACCATTACAACGCGACTTTTACTCCGCATACCGTTACAACGCATAGCGCCTTGGGGCGCTGGATAGTGGTAAGTATAATTTACTATTCTAACTCCAGTCCCCGTGGACCCTAGGGAAGGTGTTGGATAGTAAATTATACTTATTCCCTATCCTAGAGCGCCCCCCAGCGCAATGCGTTGTAATGGTATGCGGAGTAATGGTCGCGTTGTAATGGGTCTGCGGAGTAAAAGATCCGTTGTAACGGGTGTATACCCACCAAAATACACCCCCATCACCCCGCTATTACTGGACATGGGTAGGAGTTCGATAAGTGGCATAGTTAGGCTGCTCCCTTTACTATTTTGGGCCCGCATCAGGAGGACCCCTGAGCTTTCCCCATACGCAGAGGCACTCACTGAGGTTATTAGGCTTGACACTGGGGGGAAAATAGGTTGGATACGTGATAACAAAAAGATGCTTTCAGCAATTGGGCTCTGTGGATGTTGGGCCAGCCAGGAACCCCTGAGGAGGGAGGAACTTATACGCCTGTACTCGGAATGGGTGGACCAACGTGACATTAGTAGGACTAATATGGGCAAATTGACAACTGAGTTCTACTTACATAAGCAAAGTAGATACTATGAGCCCTACCTGGACTTAATAAAAGTATCGAGAGATAGAATACTATGTATACATTTCAAGTACGGCTCTCCCAGTAGGTAAGTGACTGTAAAATGGGCCACCAACAATGGTAAAGATTGCCCCAGCTGTAAGGACCCTGTGGAAAGCATTGCCCACATGTTGTTTGCCTGCCTGGCGTACAAGCTACCGCGTCAAAAATGGTTGAGCCCGCTTTGCCGGCAGCTTGGAATACGAGATCACCATGTTGCAGTGCGTAGTCCTAAAACTGATACCAGTAGTAGTAGTTTTAATTGTTCAGACAGTAACTAAATCTGTAAACTAATAATAGTACTGCCGTAAATACTATCATGGACAAGCATTTTATTTCTTCCTAAACACTGGCAATTAGCCTAAGTATCTTGAAAGCTTTTTTATGCTTTTTAAAGTTAAGAATTAGTATCTAGTTTTAACTTGATTTTCTGATGACTAACTGTACTTATGTCACTGTATCTTTTTTTAAACCTATATGTAGTTTTATGGCTGTGTTACCTTTGTTCCATGTCGGTTTTATAACTTTTTAAAAAAAATGTGTTTATTGATTAAAATCACAGACATACAGTACATATTTGGATGACATAGTAAAATCTCTTAGTCATAGGATCCTACATAACAAAATTAATCACAAGTGCCCCTTACATTTCTTCCTCTTGTCTCCCCTGTCGACGCATCTCCATTTCAACAGTTGGTGACACACAAAGGTCTCCTCTATACTTGTTCCACTTTGACCATTTCACGTCCCACTTCTTGGGGCATCCCCGAGCCTTGTATACCTCTGTCTCTGCCGGCATACATCTGTCCATTTCTGTAACTCACAGGGTGGTACGAGGCGGACTTACACTCCCCCATCCCTTGGCCAGTTCTCTCTTTGCTAGCGTGTATCCCAACGTAGTGAATTGTTACTTAACTTCGGTCAGGTCAGAGGCCTCCCAGTTATTTAAAATTCCCAACTGTGGGGTCAGCTCAATCGTTTTCCCCAGCGCCCTGCACCTACGGGTCGTGGCTCCCTCCCACAAGGGATGTACCATGGGGCACGACCACAGTGTGTGGTAGAATGTGGCTTTTTGGTCGCAACCTCTTATACAGCGATCGTCGGGCCTAGACCCTATCCTTGCTAGAACAGTCCCTGTCATGTATGATCGGTGGAGTATCCTAAGCTGAATCAGTTAAAATCTTTGGGTAATTGCCGCTGCGCCTGGGGATATTAGCGCCACCTGCAGTCTTTGTCGTCTATGGGTCCTATGTCATTTTGCCACCTCTCCCTAAGCTTCGGGAACGCTTTTATGACTTTTGTGTCAAAATAAAGCTTGTGATGATGATGATGATATAACATACCATAACATATGAGTATGACTTTGTAGGCGGGTAGCTGCTTGGTTGTTAGCTGATTCTCAGAAAGTCATTCCATGGTCTCCAGGTCACTGAGTGCAGAAAACATGTTAGTGCAAGGAACACTACAATGGAATGCTCACAGGATGGCGATGAGAGTCTAAGCAAAAAGCTGGTGGCTTAAAGAAAACCCTAAGGGAAGGGTGACAACATTGGTCTCTGATAGGTTGTAAAGTTTGTGCTCAAAATGTCACGTACACAAGCGCGTCTGCAGAAATTTAGAGCAGCACAATCCTCTCTGATGTTTTTATTTTACTGACCTAGCCAGCCCACCCTCCTCAACATTATAATTTAATTTCGATCCCAAGCATTGGAATGTTGGCGCTTATATAGCCATTCAACAGCCTTGTTTCACATCTGGTCCCATGACTACTGTTGTCCAGTGTAGGAAGCTGACTCTGTATATACTATACGCAAGTAAGGTATAGTGTGCACAGAGTCCAGTAAATCCCCAGAGGTACAGTAGAGGCTAAAGTAGATAATACGTTACTCTCTTTTTGTGGTTGAGCAGTCAGACTTATCGGCAGGGTAGTGTTAAGCATTTGTTGTACACAGTCAGGCGATAAATGAGGTCACACACTCAAAGACTGAATCCAGTCCAAATGTTGGTATAAAAATGTATTTTGCTATTTTGTTTCTAGAACCAAGATTTACTTAGTAGCAGGTAAGTGAAACTCTTCATACAAAGTTGCTTTCATTAGTACAGTGAATACTGGATTGTTAGGTACATTCATATTCATTTTCAATGCGGAAAACTATTTGTAAACTGTTAAAAAATGCTTACAATTACTTTTTGATTACTTTTAGATTACAGTTCTAGGTTGGTATGAAACACACTCCTAGCACAGTTTACACAACACAGGACACTGGTTTTGGAATTGGAGTTTTGGGGGAGGTAGAACCACGATTCCCCAAGGTTTAGGTTGGCACTCAAGGGACACCACCAGCAGCACTAGGGTGGCCAGGTGAAGAGTGCAGGGTGCCAATGTTAGGTAATAGGGCAAGGGGGCCCTTTGTTTGGGGACTTCTCATGGGCAGGCCACTCGGTCTCAGGAGCCAAGCTCCTAGGGTTAAGGTTAGGCAAAGGGGGTCCCAGGTTGGCACCAAGTTTACACCACCAGCGGTGCATGGCAGCTGGATGCAGGGTGCTCAGGAGGTGTCGGGAGCCCAATGATTTCCAAATTTAGGATGTCGGTCACAGATAAGGACTACAGGCTGGACCCAGAAAACAGGATGAAGGGAACCAATGACCGGAGGATGAAGATGAAGAGTTGCTGAACACCAGGACACCGTCGGTCAGGAACCTCAGGACTCAGGAGCTGTGGGTGCAGGGGTGCATTTTCGTGTTAGATTCTTCTCACCATTTCCAGTCGCAGCTGGGGACCCTTTGGGATGAGGCTGCAGGCGTGAAGGAGAAAGTCAATGGAGGTCATCCAACACTGACACTCAGGTCAGGATTGCCAGGAGAACTTGCTGGGGTGTTGGGCCACTTGGACTCGGGCCATGGTCGTCGGGTGCAGAGTGCTGAGAACTAGTGGATCTGGAGTCCTGGCATGGGTTGGTGTTAGACAAACCCAGTGCCCACAGGAGACAGGAGTTCTTTGTGAAGGCAGAGCAGGTCTCTGGGGTTCTTGGAGGCTGCTGGCTGCAGGACATGTAGGGTTCAGCTCGCAAAGGTTCAGAGCAGGAAACAGGCCGGTAGGGCTGGGGCTAAAGCAGTTGTTGTTGTCCTCCTCTTCTGCAGCACAGCTCTTTGGCCCTTCTTCTTGTCACATTGAATCTGAAGATGCAAGGTTCAGGGGGCCCCTGAATTCTAGATTTAGCGGATTTATAGGGATGTGCAGGGGTATCTACAGCCTAGTATGCCACCCTCCTGTGAGAGGGGAGCATACGCCTCTTCCTGATTGGAGGGGTCCCCCATCTACAAGATGGCCTTGGACTGAGATGTGTGCTTCACCTCCCCCACCTGAGGGGTGGGGCTGGCCAGGTGGGCACACCTCTCTTCCTGGCTGGGTTTTCCCACCGGTTCTCATGCCAATAAATGGTGGTCAGAACTGGTGGGAGTCAGTTGCTGATAGCAGCAAAAGGCTGAGGATAGCGTGCAAAGGCGGCAGGCCTTTGAAGCTCCATTTTCGAGGACTCTGCCAGGGGGAGGATGCATGACACCTCTGCCCAGGATGTGCTTTGTTCCCAGACCCAGGGAGTGGAGTGCTCACAACCTATGGGTCAAGAAACTTGTCTGGTGGTGGCAGATGGCGGTGACTCAGTCAAGAACCATGCCAGTTGGTCATTTTTCAGGGGGCATCTCTAAGATGCCTTCTATGAGCATTTTTCATTAAATCCAACACTGGCATGAGTGTGGGTTTAATGTTCTTGGTAGTTTGATACCAAACTTCCCAGACTTCAGTAAAGTCATCATGGAGCTGTGAAGTTTGTGTTGACAGATCCCAGCCCATGTACTCAAAGTTGCTTCATTGAACTTTCTATGTCTGTGAATGGCACATACACTGTAGGGGCATACTGCTCTTGTAGATATGCCCTCACTTGGACATGGGCAAAAAGAACTATTGATGGACAGAGTGCAGAACAATGTCATACATTCACCCCAGTACAGAGATCTGGGCCTAAATCCATCATTTTTTTACTCGCCATTCCAGTTTGGACCCAGCCATATGCAAATCAGTCTTGACCCTGCGCCCAATAAGAACAGTCCAGCCAGAACTGCCAGGCCAGGTCCTCCCTGGACTGGAAACAAACGTCCTAGGACCTGTTTCGGGGTTTCACCCCTCTTCTGCCAGGTTAGCTTGATTCCTGTGGCATGGGGAGCACGGGACTCACGTCTGAGCATACCCGTCCCACTCGGGGTGACAAATGCAAAAAGAACTATTGATGGACAGAATGCAGAACAATGTAATACATGCACCCCAGTACAGAGATCTGGGCCTAAATCCATCCTTTTTTTGCTCACTATGCCCTTCCAGTTTGTACCCAGCCATATGCAAATCAGTCTTGACCCTGCACCCATTGAGAATAGTCCAGCCCGAACTGCCAGGCCAGGTCCTCTCTGGACTGAAAAAATGCATCCTAGGACCGGTTTCGGGGTTTCATCCCTCTTCAGCCAGGATAGCTTGATTCCAGTGGCATGGAGTGCACGGGACTCTCGTCTGAGCATACCCGTCCCACTCGGGATGACAAATGCAAAAAGAACTATTGATGGACAGAATGCAGAACAATGTCATATATGCACCCCAGTACAGAGATCTGGGCCTAAATCCATAATATCTTTGCTCACCATGCCCTTCCAGTTTGGACCCAGCCATAGGCAAATCAGTCTTGACCCTGCACCCATTGAGAATAGTCCAGCCCGAACTGCCAGGCCAGGTCCTCTCTGGACTGGAAAAATGCATCCTAGGACCGGTTTAGGGGTTTCACCCCTCTTCAGCCAGGATAGCTTGATTTCAGTGGCATGGAGGGCACGGGACTCACATCTGAGAATACCCATCCCACTCGGGGTGACAAATGCAAAAAGAACTATTGATGGGCATGGATTTAACCCAGATCTCTTGACTGGGGGTGAATGTTTTGATTTGTTCTGCATTCCGTCCATCAATTGTGTGTCTTTTGCTTTCTCTTCCTTAATGCGCCAGGTATGCCCATAAGTAGGTCCTGGGCTAGCTGTGCCACTGTAATCAAGTTATCCTGGCTGAAGAGGGGTGAAACCCCGAAACCGGTCCTTGGATGCTTGTGTCTGGTCCAGGGAGGACCTGGCTTGGCAGTTTGGGCTGGACTGTTCACATGAGGCACAGGGTCAAGACTGATTTGCATATGGCCAGTTATAAACTGGGGTGGCATGGTGAGCAAAAGAATGATGGATTTAAACCAGATCTCTTGACTGGGGGTGAATGTTTTGATTTGTTCTGCATTCTGGCCATCAATTGTGTGTCTTTTGCTTTCTCACTTGGACATGGTGCACCCTGCCTTTAGGGCTGTAAGGCCTGCTAGAGGTGTGCCTTACCCATGCCACAGGCAGTGTTGGTGGGCATGGCACACAGGGATATGTGCCATATTGACTCTTTAGTATGGTCTGCACCAACACATCCAGTCAGCATTGGCAGGGTGGGGGTGTGGAGGTGAGGGGTCTTGAGGATGGCACAATACATGCTGCAGCCCTCAGAGGCCCTCTCTGGTCATAAAGCCCTTGGTATCAGGGGTACCTTTTACAAGGGACTTACATTTGGCCCGAGGTGTGCCAATTGTGGGCACAAAGGTACAGTTTTAGGGAAGAACACAGGTGTTGGAGGCTGGTTAGCAGGATCCCTGCACACACAAGTTGACATCAGGTATCTTACAAAACGTTGGGGGGTAACCTAAGAAAAAAGGGGCACTTTCCTATAACCAGCATTTAAAGGGGGAACCCCAGCCAGGACTAATAATTAGGGGCAGTTTGCTTGGGGAAGTCTCAAAATATCGTGGTGTGGACAGCTATAGGACTGACAGTGACCTTGGTAATAGGAGCAACAGTAGGCATAGTGGGGTGTGATGGACTGAGAACAAGCAATAGGATGGGCTATCTTCGAAACCCTGGTCAGGCTGTTAAGAGATAGTCCATGGGGCTCCCCACGTAGCAGAGATGAATTCCTATTCATGACCAGCTGCTCCAAGTTAACAATGTTCTTCAGGGGGGAATTGTTTTGGGCCGAAAGGCCCTTTTTATTAGCCCCTGGGTGTTCTGTGGCTTACTGTTTAAGAGTGCTAGCCACTAGGCCCTCGAGCTTATCCAGGCAGTCAATCAGTGGCTTCAGTTTGCCCTCCAAGATTTTGTCAAATTTTGTATACAGTGCTTCAAGAATCGTGGGGTCTGAAAATAACCGAGTGTTTCCCGGGCATGCAGGAGCTAGTGTGGAGGTTGCTGCTGTGTATTGAATCCAGGAGAGTAACTGATTCCTGTTGCCTTTACTGAGGAGAGCCTATTACTCTTTGCAGCCATGTTCCTCCCCGGTTGCCTTTTCTGCTTCGCCGCAGCAGGTGGGGCCAGCTACGGCACTGGGGGGCTACCTGGTACAAATCTAGCCTCAACATTGCCTACATTGTCCACTGCTATGGCACTATTATTGGGGCAAATATAGATTGATTATTGGGTGCTACTCCCCCCCAGGTGCTGAGTCACTTCCTACAGCATAGGAGTCGGAACTGGTAGTCAGCAGTGCCCCATGGTCGAGGGAGATTCTCCTCTCAGTCAATTCAATTTCGCTTGTTGTAATCCCCACAACCCTCTTGAGCATATCGTTAATCGAAACAGAGGGGCATGTTGCAGGGACATTTTTCACCAGCTTTGCGTTTTCCCATTACTTTGAATGAGAAGGGCTCACCCTTCTCAAACAAAGTTTCATATGCTACAGCAGCCACTTGGGGGCAGATTTGCAAGCCCCTTGCGCCACTTTTGCGTCACTTTTAACTTGGGAAAATTGACGCAAAAGTGGTGCACGAGGCTTGTAAATCTGCCCATTGGTCTTTTGAGATGGTGGGTGAAAGCCACAGGGGTCATCATTTGTTGCCTGGCTGCCTCCTTGCGGGGATGTGCAGCAGAGGTTTCTGGATTTCATGGTCCTACCGACAAGCCTAGAGCTCCGTGGATGCAGTGCTATTGGCGTCATTAATACGACTGCTCCGCAAGTTACTGTGCAACAGAATGCCTGCTAGCACTTACTGTGTTACACAATTCAAATCCTCTTTGTCCTTCCACTTCTCTGTCTTGCATTGCCTCCTTTTCACTTTCGTCCATCCCACTATTACTTCTTTAGCATAGATCTCCCTCCTCGCACTCGCTATCTTCAGACTTCACCCTATCAGCTGTGCTCTCAGTTCTTCAAGGTTGATTCTTTCTTTCTGTCACTCACCCTCTCTGTGCCACTAGCCTATTATTGTAATATAGCCAATCCTTCACAAACTCACTCTCTCACTCACTCTACCTCTATTGGTTTGTAGCGCAGACATTCTTGTTATAAATCCCTCATTATCTCTCCTTGTCGCTCACTCGTTCTACTTCTATCATGCTTTCTATATGACATACTCATTATCTCAATTAATCCCTTATGCTTTCTTTTTGCCACATTTCTTCTCAAATGTATGGTAATAATTCCCTTGCAGAAGGTGCTTTTACTCCTGTTTACCATCGTCAATGCCTCCGTCAATCAGGGGATCTTCCAGAAGCTAGAGTATTCTAACATAGAATGGTACACCCAAGAAATGGAAAGCCCATAGCTCTATATCTTTTTACAGCATATTTTATTGATTTTAGATATTTTCCATATAAATAGCCAAGACAACAGCCAACGTATTTTGTTCAAAAGAACTGAACTTCCGCAGAGCTGTAAATAATACACAACGACATACTTAAACAAACAAGTATGTCAAGCAAATGTAAATAAAACAAACTACATATATCATGAATCCTTTGATGATAAAATAAATAGTTAAAAGACAGTCCTACAATTAGAACCACTCTATAAGTGCAATCAGAAATATATGTTAACGTGTTCAGGAAACCCCACAAAGAACAGGTCCCTGCCAAACGGTATCCCACACATTCCAAGCACATTTCATAACCTGAATGTGAGCATAGGAAGTAGCACAGCCTAAATATGAGCGTATATAATAGCATAGAAGAGAGGAGTACATTTTGCTTAATCAGTACACATTAAAATTAAGTTCATATTATCCCATTTATTGGTACAGAGCCAACGTACAGTTTAACTGTAAATAAGGGAGAAGTGTTCTTCAGTACATGGTTTCATGAGAAGTCCCTTTGTCCAGTTGCCACATATTCATTGTTCAACACGCTAGTCATCCATATTGCTTTAGGTTGGCAATATCCCCAATGTTGACACCTAGGGGGGCTGAGTTCATATTTCAATATTTGACCTCCATCAACAATTATTGATAAATACCAAATGCATATATTGTCACCTAAGTCTGATCACACATTGATGAATATGGCCCCACAGACAAATAATCATCATTAAAGAATAATCTAAAAATGTGAATCACCTAAAAACATATTTCATGCATTCAATTGCAACCATACTTCACATACCATTGTGAATGATGAAGTGCATACAAGGCGCATCATCCATTTAATTGAAAGAAGAGGGAGTGAAGGACTACCCCCTATTCAACTGTATTTACCCAATGAGAGTGCCGTAGAAAAAGTTACAACTGCATCAAGAATGTTGTGTGTCGTGGCAGACATGTTGGAAAAGGTACAACATATTTCATAAACATCAAGATCTCCAATCAAATTTGAAAAACCTATGTTGTGCTCAGGTCAACCACATAACCATTCCAGTCCATGTGATGTATATAGCCGTCCTTCGCGGGAGCCATTCTAAAGCCAAGGGTTGAGCCATATTTCCCAAACTGCCCTACCAGAATGGCATATACTGAGACAAAAGCGTATTTCTCTAAGGCCCTATATTAGTTTCTGGCTCAATATTCTTCCTAAGCAGGGGCTTTCCACGAGTAAATGCAGCGCCGGTATCACCCATGCTACTATTCAGTTCCAATATATCACTGGGCAAGACCAGCTTCTGTCAATGCCCCCTACTCATGAGAAAACTCCAGACTGTCCAAAAATCAGGAGCCAGACCCATCCTTGACCTCCCCAGGCAGACGAACATCACCCCTCACATCAGGAAACCCTACTGGCTACCAGTAGTGAGTGAAGAGATGCCAGTTCATGCTGCTCACCCATGCCTACAAGGCACTACACAACAGAGGACCAATGTACCTTGAATGAATTTCCACCAACCTACCAGGAATCTCCGCTCCAAATCCCTCCCCCTAGCAGCCACTCAACACCTTTATACTAAATAGACCTCAATTTTGCTCATGAATATGATTCTAAACCCATACATTAACCCAAAAAATTATTAGCCAAAAATATGTTTTAGAGGGAGGGGATTAGTGGTTACCGCAGATTCTTCGATATCGCGGTGCATGTACACTGACAATTGCATGCAGGAAATTCAAGTACGAAAGTATTCTATTTTACACTGCATGATCAATGAAAGAGACAATATTGGCAATCATCACAATGCCTTCTGTACTAAATAGATCTCAACATTGTGCATGATTCCAAATAACACCAAGCGGTCAATGAAAAGAGACATAGATGTGAGCGGAACTTAGTGACAATATCTTCATCTCATTTAGAAAAATTCAGGCAAAAACATATCATCAATTGCTTTTACACCTCTCAGAATTACTTATGCTGAAAATGCACAAAATCCATTTGAGGCTGTACTCTCACATTAAAGTTGTAATCCTCCAGGTAAAAAACCTCTATGGCCACTCAGAAGCTCTCAAGACAGGTCACACCTCCCACTACTAAGGAACCTTACATTAGACCCTGATGACCTTGTCAACTACCGGCCTTTCACTTGCCTATCATTCATCAGCAAGATTATTGGAACAACAGTCTATGTTTAACTCCAAGATCACATCATTGCTAACCATCTCCTGCACGACTGCCAATTTAGCTTTAGATCATGCGGTACATGAAGACCACTAGATTACACATTAGTTGATGCCCGCTTGCCAACAGATGAAAATGGCCCCTGCCTCCTGATATTGCCGGTCTGCTCAGCTGCCTTCAACACAGTTGACATCCCACCCTCATGCACACCCTAAAGTCTCTCATTTGATTCACCAGGAATGTCCTTCACAGGTTCTTCTTCTACCTTTCCAACCTACATGTTGGACCTGACACTTTTCGCAGGATTATCTCCAAACCTTTTGCCTTTCTCCTCCTTTTCGTGACCTTTTTGTTGCATTTTGAAATTTGAGACTTTACCACTGTTAACCAGGGCTAAAGTGCATGTGCTCTCTCACCTAAACATTTTATGATTGGTTTACACCTCTTTAGCATATTTTATTTACTGGTAAGTCCCATGTAAAGTTGTATACCTTATACCCTGGGCCTGTAAATTAAATGCTACCAGTGGACCTGCAGCACTGCTTGTGCCACCCACAGAACTAGCCTTTCAAACCTGTCTCAGGCCTGCCACTGCAGGGTTTGTGTGTGTAGTTTACTGCCACTTCAACTTGCCTTTTAAAACTGTGTGCCTAGCCTTAGACTCCCCTTCTATTACTCATAGGTCACCTCTAAGGTAGCCCTATGGACAGGGTGCTGTGTAAGTAAAAGGTAGGACATACACCTTTATGTTTTGCATGCCCTTGTAGTGACAAACAGCATATTTCATTTTTCACTACTGTGAGGCCTACTCCTTTCACTGACTAGCATTGGTAATGCCCGCATATACTTATAAGTGGTAAGTCCTGATCAGAAAGCGGGGGCATTGTATTGTTTGTTATGTTTAGAATGGCAGTGATAAATCCTACAGGTGAAGTTGAATTTCACCGTACTATTTTAGAAATGCCACTTATAGAAAGTGGGCATTTGTGCTTATGACTCTTTGTGCTTTGCAGCCTATCTTCCATACACATCTGGGCTGGGTGACAGCTACACTTTGTGAATTCTCTCCAGAAAGCCACAACACAGGAAGGGCTGGGTGTGTCAGGGATAAATCTGCATACTGATAGTCTTCCTGGGCAAGGACTAGTGGTTAACACTTACATTCCAATCAGTTGTGTCCTGCCCCTACATAAAGGGCTGATATACCCCCTACTGATCATCTAGAGTCAGGAGAGGGCTGACAGGGATTGTTTTACATTTCTAAAGGTTCTTTTGAAGTCACCACCTACATCAAAGGAATTTTTGGAGTAGAAGTACTGGGGCTCTGACCCTCTATTTTCAGACACTGCGTGGGACTTGTAACCCAACGCTGCTGACTCTACATCTGCACATTGCCAGGAGGACTGCTGTGCTGCCAGGAGAAACAGCCATTTTGCTAACTGCTTTATTGTGTTGGCCTGCTGCTTGCTGACTGCTGGAATACAGGAGTTACTGCCACTTTGCAACTTACCTTATGTGCTGGCCTGCGGCCTGCTACCTTTCTTTTGTGCCCCCTCAGCAAGTGCTGTACTAGGGCTTGTTGGCTTGTCCCCCTGGTCTGTTGGAATCTTAGAAACCTAAAAGATTTCCATTTGCATTCCCATTCCGCCGCGGGACCCTACCACTGGTGAGTCTATCAGCCTGACTACGATTGTCTGTGCTCGATCGCACAAATAATCTTGTGAGTTCCCCAGCATGTTGTGGTGGATTTTGAAGTGCTAGTCAGAGTGCTAGTGTTGTTGTCTGGAGCGAGTTCCCTGTGTTCCACATAGATACTGCAGCACCGAGGCAAGCCCTGCCAGCACGACCCGCCTGTTGTCGTGGCAACAGGAGCACAGTTTAGGTGACGTGTCTACAGTCCGTCCCCATGGGGAGACAGGTCGCCTTGTGCCGACCCCTACAGTTCTGAGATATGGGACCGGAATGCAGGGAGCTTGCCAGAACATTCTCCCCTTCCCAGATGATGTGCCTCCCAACCTGGCCTGAGGACCTGCCGGCACAGCCCGCCGCTGAACAGCTGCTGTAATCATTCCCCATGAGGCTTCCTGAAGAGACACATGGTCCTTGTAACCATGGAGTAGGCCAGACTTCCAAGGCTCATCTGCCCTGCCCCGCCCCCAGGATCAGCGTGCATTCTGAACTTTCTTGAATTAGCCGTCTTCCCGAGATTGACCTGATCTCCAAGGCAGGCCTAAGGGTGAGTGAGGCCCAAGGGAGACAGGTACATGCTGCAGAATGAGGCATCCTTTTCTAGTGGTCTGTGTGGTAGCCTCTGCGGAGGGCCCAGAGGGAAGTGCATATGCTGCACGGGTATCAATGGGCCACCCAGAGGAAGTTCTACCTGAGCAGAGAAAGCACTTTTGTTGAAGAACCTGGGGGCATTGTTCCTTTGCTACCTTGTGAGATGGAACCTCTGTGGAGACCCCGAGGAAGGTGTGGGATGGCCTCCAAAAAGCTAAGCTGATCTATGTGACTGCTACCATTGTGATTCGTCGGAAATTAGTGGGAAAGAGCTAATAGGAGTTTCTGTGCCCTATTGTTACATATTGCAGTTTATGTGTTTTTCTCTGACAAACCTGCATAACTTGCACTACTTATGTAACCCATATCATTCTGATCTTCTTTGGACCAGGATAGTGAGTACTATCTGTGGATAGACATATCTGGAATAATATATACTGACTCTTAATTGTTTTACCCTTTGTCTTTACAATATATTGATCTATTTTTCCAAACCCTATGTGGAGTCTCTTTTTTGTGGCGTATTTCGTGGTGTATTCATTGTGTTACTGTGTGAGTGTGTTGGAAAAATGCTTTACACATTGTCTCTGTTGATAAGACTGCCTGCTCTGTGCCAAGCTACCAGAAGGGGAGCACAGGCTATCTTCGTCTGAATTACCCTGACTAGAGTTGTGGGCTCTGCCTAGCTTGTATGCATTCCTTAGCCAACCAGAAACTCGATTTCTGACACTACACTAGCTTGTTCACACCTCAAGATCTCAAAAGATCCCAGAGTGTCCCCCAGGCTTGTATTCTGTCTCCTGTCATCTTCACACTCTATATGGAGCTGCCTGGTGGTCTACTCACAGATAACAGCATCAAGATTCTCCAATATACCAATAATGCACAACTCTACTCTCTGCCTCAAACATCCAACACCTCAAAGACTGTCTACACATCATCCATAACTGGTTGTCCAGCACCTACTTGAAAGTCACCACATCCAAGACTGCATTCCTATTATTTGCCAAGAACAACAACCAAGAAATAGTACAAACTTCACTCCACGACATGAGCCTTCATGGCTTCGAACCCCAAGTTTCACCAAACTCCAATTCAACTGAATTTACCCAGGACACCAACTTCACCCTCAATGAACATTTTGCAAAAAAAAACAAAAACCACCAGGCATCAGATATATCTTCTAAATAAAGTGATTTTTGTTTTGCAGAAAACAACTTCACAACTTTTTTTCAAGCCCTTATACTCTTGCATCTGTGGGGTTGGTGGTAACATCTTGATCCATGGCCAGACTCCATTCTGGCACACATTTAGGGCATCCTATCCTACATGCCTCAGCATGTCTCATCCAGGGACTGATGAAATATTATTATTTACATAGCTATCAGAACCAGAACGCTTGTATCTTGCAGATAAGCTCACCATCTCTGGTGGTTCTCAGCACACCTGCAGTAAGGACATCATAAGACCAAGAAGTGTAAAAAAGAAAAACCATGATAGTAGACTGTTTCCATCTATTTATCTAGAATATGGAAAAGCATCCCTGTATTCATCAGGACCACCCCATTGTGGCTCCAATTTAGGTAAGAGTTGGGGACTCATCACATTCAAGAACACTATATCACAATGCATTAACCATCCACACTCCAGCTACCACTCCCAGCACTCATTGCCTTTATGCTTGCCTCTGACTCCATACAGTGTGTCACGTCCTCCACAATCACTCACACTTCACACCTAGTCAACCTCTCTGCGCCCCCCCTTTCAGGATTAGGCATCCTCTGTCCGAGCCAGCCTTCCCAACATAGTGTCAGATCACCAAAATCCTCCACACACCCCTTCATACCTTGGGCCCAATATCTTTTGAATACTTTAAGACCCTGTAGTAGCCACCTGAGATATCCTGACGGTCATTTAATCTTTGCGCTTTCACTTGATCACAAGAAGTTTTGAGGGAGTTCCTGGGAGTAAGTGGCACAGCAGACATCTTGTCTGGAAACATGATTTAAACCCCACCCTCGCATGTGCCAACTGTTTGGCTTTCCTCTACGTCAGACGGAGTTGTTTACACTGTGTATCCTGCTTCATTTACTGGCTCCTGATGATCGCCGAGTGTTCTGTTGTTTTTCCTGTAGCACAGTCTAGTTCCCATTGAAGTGAATCTGGAAAAGAAACAAATAAAGGTTAGCATTTTGAACTTGCTAATAGAAAAGGCAGGACAAGAATACAGAAAGTGAGCTCTCTGAATTCCAGATAATCATAGGACAAAATGAGAGAAAACCAATACTATAACTCTGGATTCTAGAAATCGCTATAGACCTTTTGACTTTCGACAAATTCTATTGTACTGCGGAGGAGTAAAATGACCCTGCGCTAATTTCTGGGTTTACAAATGGTTGTAGATCCCCAACATATTTTTTGCAAAGCAGTATTCATTCAGAGTATAGCTCAAGAAAAACAGTATATTTCCCTTGACAACGATTCAAAAGGGAATAAAGCAAAAAAAGACATGTGATTCTTGTTGACACCCATCAGACTCTACCAACCTTAAAGGAGTAAGTCCTAAACTTTTACAAAATAATGCAAAAGAATTTTTTTTGTTAAATGGTAACAACATAACAGCTGTTAAATTCCTAATGGTTATTTCACAATACTGAAAAGCAAAGAGGGATTTGGTGAAAAGCAAGGAGGCTGAATAACACTTGATAGAATCCTGATCTGGTTCAGACAGATACTCCGATCAACAAGCCAAAACCACAAGGTCACCTCCACAACCCTGATTTCCATTTCCCTGAGGACTTGCATTCCATCACAGGTTAATAATGAATCATTCGGTAGTTGGGTATAACTTATCTGATGAGTGGTTTAACCTGACTCGCTCCCTCAATCCAAGCAAAACTTACTGGTTAGTGGCCCAGACAGAAAGCCAAGCCCGCAAACTATTATATTGCCTGAGTGACATGGTCCTGGGTTTGAAACTAGACCCTAAAGGAGCTGACCATTTGTCAGGAAATCTCCAGGAGTCAGCTTCCTGACTGACTGAGATAGCTTGAGCCTTGTCCTTGGTACAAACAGAGTAACAGTCTTTTCAAGAAGACAACTATGAGTTGAAGAAAGAATTAGAAAGGTTTAAACAAAGAGACTGTGTTAATGGCTCTCCCTTTCCCAGACTCTTGAAGGTTGATAAACAAAACTGCTTTGCGTCCAGCCATGTCTGCAGTTCCTGATGCAAATCCTTCACAAGTAGGCCACGTGGCAGCACTCTCACAAATTCAGGCACTAGTCCACCAGCAAACATTTTAGTGTCCACCCCAGAACCGATACCTATAGAAGTACCCGAATGGTGTAATGGGGATAGTGCCATATTCTCTTTTTTTATGAACCAATGCCAGCTACAATTTATTTGTTGGCCAGCTGTTGTTCCAGATGATTCTGCCAAGGTCATTGTTGTTCTCTCCTATCTTGTTGGGAATACCCCTCGTAGAAGCCAAATATTAGATTTTGTATACATTTCCTGCCTTTAAAGAGGCCATCCGTAACATTTTCACCAAACAGACTTGCAGGCGGTGGATGATAAACTTCTAGGACTAAAACAGGGTGAACATAATTTATTAACCTATTTGTCTAATTTTAGATGTCTGATAGCTGAAACAAAGTAGCCAGAACAAAAGGAGACTCTTTGTATTATTGTGGGTTAAACGACGACCTAAAGGATGCCCTCTCTCAGATAGCTGATTTTTCAGATTACTGGGAAGAGTTAATAGACTTCGCCGTTAAAATCAATCATAGGTTAGGAGAAAAAAAGGAGAAAAATTGAGGGGGACTCCTAAGGTGGTTAACTTCATAACAGACAAAAAATAGTAGAGTCTAAAGTTGTCGAGAAATCTCAAACCATGCAAGTAAGAAGTATTTGAGGTCCCCGGTTAAAAGAGGAGAAGCACCGGAGGTGGTGAATAAACTTATGTTTGTATTGCAGAAAATCAGGCCATTTCACCTGAGAATGTACCTTCTCATATTGGTAATAATCATGAAAACTAGAGCCCTCACTTAGGGGCCGATTATGATATCGGTTTTCCCGCATCCTCTGGGCCGGCGGAAGCCACCGCCGGCCCGGAGGATGTAGGGAAAACCGCTGCGGACTGAAAAAAGACCCCCCGCCAGATTAGGATGGCTGGGGGATCTTTTTTCCGTCCGCAGCTTTTCCGCCGCGGTCGCCTCCCGTCCGCGGTCGCCTCCCGTCCGTGGCGGAAAAGCACTAACATGGCTGGCGGTGTCTATCAGACACCGCCAGCAATATTAGGATGTCTGGAGTATTATGCCTTTACACGGCGGCATTTCCGCCGTGCAAAGGCATACGCATTTCTGCGGGCCCCCAGGGCTGAAGGGAGGAGGGGTGGGGGGTGCACATGGGGGGTACCTATGGCACCCCCCTGCATTTGCGTGCACAAAGCGGCAGGCACCGCTCGGTACCTGCCGCTTTGTGCATGCAAATGCACAGCTTACATTTTTAACATTGCGGCGGGTGCTGCTTCAAGCAGCACCCGCCGCAATGTTAAAAATACAGGATGTGACCGCCAGGGTGGCGGTCACATCCTAATTTGCACGGAGGGACCGCCGCTGCCCCTGCGGACGGTCCCTCCTACTCCGGGGTGGCGGACGGACTCAGGTCCGTCCGCCATCATAATCGGCTCCATAGTTTGGCAAACGTCCCAAAACATTTGACCAGTCTGGTAACACATTTTCTCATATCAACGGAGAAACACTTTAAATATTATGGCGTGCTGATAACTAGTAAGAAGATACCTTAACCCGTTTGGGCCGTAGACGTCTCCAAATTGACCTCAGGCCTTATTTTGTGGCAAACACAAGGCTTAACAATGTTATGTGACAATAGTCCCCCAAAAACATACTGTTTAACCATATTGACAATACATTCTTTGGTACGATTTTAGGGGTGCCCTGGCTCCAACTCCACAATCCAGGAATAAACTGGCAGAAATGTAAAGTTATGCTAGACTCTCAATACTGTGTTCATTTCTGTTACCCCAAGCCCGTAGAATTATAAAACACTCTAACGTGTGCATCCATGAAGCAATTGCATGAGATCCAACTTTCTGAATGTTATGCAGGTTTCCAGGATGTGTTCGATAAAGTCCAGGCTTTGATACTACCCCCTCACATGAGTTATGATTGTAGAATCTACGTATTACCTGAGCCAAGTTTGCCATGTAGTAGGATATATGTTCTTTCAGAACAAGAGACTTACACCTAAAAGAATATTAGGAAGAGTTGCTTCCCAATCGTTCAGTTCATCACTCTACATACTTAGTGTCTTTGTCCCTATTTTTTGTGCCTTAAAAAAGAGTGGGGAACAACAAATGTGCATCAACGATTGCACTCTAAACAAGGTAACCATTAAAAATGTGTACCCTCTGCCTTTAATCCCTGTACTCTTAAATCTAGAGCATGACTTCATCCTTTATACAAAATTTGACCTTCACGGGGCAAATCTCCTTATAAGAGTTTGAGAAGAAGATGAGTGGAAAACACCATTTTGCATGAAGTACTGTCTCTATGAGTAGTACGTTATGCTTTTCAGACTCTGCAATGCCCCAGCGGCGATCCAGTTTTTAAAAATAAATGAGATCCTCAGGGAAATTTTGGACATCTGTTTTGTAGTATACATCAACGATTCCTAACCTATTCCCAGTCAAAAGAAGAACATATAAAACAAGTCTGAGCAGTACTCCAGAGTTTGCATGACAACCATCTGTTTGAAAATGTGGAAACGTGCACCTTTCATTCCCCCTCTGTAGAATTTTTGTTTTTTAATAACCCCCGAAGGCATTAAAATGGGTGTTGAAAGGTGACTGTGATCCTAAATTGGCCAAATCCCACTAATCTCAAGGAAGTTCAGAATGTTCTGGACTTTGCCAATTTTTATCAACAGTTCTAAATCCACTTTTCAGAAATGGTCACGGCCATCAACCGGATTCTGTGAAAGGAGGTCTCATTCCACTGGTCAGCTGAAGCTGAGCAAGCCTTCTCATCACTTAAACAGAGTTCACAACATGCACACACTTTACGACACCCAGCTTTGCCCTTCCTCAGGAAGCAGACACATCTCAATATGCCATGGCAGAAATATTATCCCAACCAAACCCAGAATCAGGACAGGTCCACCCAATAGCCTTCTTCTCAAATAGACTCCCATCAGCAGAACAACATTATAGAAGAGCATATCAAGAACTGTTAGCCATCATAAATGCTTCCCAGGAATGGTCCTTTACTTGTTGGGAACACAGCATTCCATGACTATCTATTCAGATCTTGAGGACCTTCAGTTCTTAAAGTCATCCTGGGCCTCACTTCTCGTCAGAGGAGATGAATGTTCTTTTTTGGCGAATTTAATTTAGTGATGGCACTTCAACCGTGGATTAGAAATGCTAAGGCAAATGCATTATCCAGAAAAAGGCATTCCACACTTAGAGGAAGAACAAATTGACCACCCCCCAAGGTACCCTAGGATAACTAGAGGCGGGAGAGTTCTGGTAGCCAGATTGGCTATTTACCTGCCCCATCCCCCTGAACGCACAATGATCATAAAGGCGGGATCCCTGGCTCCCAGAACTCAGATCATGTCAGTACTAGAAAGAGGACCGAAGAAGGAATGCCCTGCTGTTCCCTGGATCCAGAAAAGAGAGCCTGCACCAAAAACTATACCGCAGAAGCAGCACATTGGGCTAGCAAGGAGAGGACTGTGCCTGTTGTGTCCCACTCAAGGAAAAGGCATCCCTGAGCCCCAGGCATAGAAGGTGTCTCCAAGAGTCAGTTAGCTGAATCTCTGTTATTGTCACAGGGCCATAACAGCTGAAAAAGCCTACCTTGCTGAGTTGGCATCCAAGAACGTCTGATTGCCACTGAAGCGCAGCCTGGGAGTTTGACTCCTAACCTTCAAAAGTAGCACCTGAGTCTGCCGGACCCAGGCACGTCATCAGCGTGCAGTTTGGCTGTCCACCAGAGAAGTTACTGTCAATTAAAGGAAAATGCTGGTTTCCCAGTAACTGGAAACGAGTATACCAGTGGCAACTGTTTTTTTTGCTAGACTTCACACACACTTTAAGGGACATCGACCCCTGTGGCCAAAGTTACCCCGCTGTGTTCATGGACTGACGATTGGCCAGAGGAAGACCCCTAACACAGGCTCAGCATGCTCTGCTTCCTTGAGTATCTTCAACCTCCTGCATCCCTTACATCAGAACCACTACATTGATGTCTACAGCGATTCAACCATAGAGCCTGCAGCTGCTTTGAATGAGATATAACTGTTCAACTGTATCTTATTGGTTCATGTGGATGGTGTCCTGCCAAAATTAGCTGTCACAAGAGTGCCTATAAATCAGTTTGTAAGGTTGCTAACCCTAAACCATGAGTTGTGGTAGATTATGATTGATTGCAGTAAGTGAAAACCTGTGATTTATTATTTCTTTAAAAATTCACTAAAGCTAATTTGCAAAACCTTAGCTCACTCCTGAATAGCTGTGGCTCATATCAGTCAGGTTTTATCAAAGCAAAAAGAGTAAACCTTTTTAAAGTACCAAATCAGTTGAATAAAAAGAAAACGCAGCACAATATAAATCTGACACAAATTTAAAAAATTGTTTCTTTTTAATCTTTAAACAGAAACCTTACTGGAGGGTTTTCAATAAAACTAATATTTAAAGAATTTTAAAAAATTAATATCTCTGGTACATTCCAGTGGATTTTTGTTGTTGAGGTGCCTATTTAAAGATAAAAGTGCAAACTGTGTTTATAATTTGGTGTAAGATTATTTTTATGATGTTGCATTTGCTTCATATTCAACTGTTTTTGTACTTCTAAACACTTTGCACATGTTTTGATAAAACCTGACTACTCAGAGTCACAGCTACTCAAGAATGAGCTAAAGGTTTACAATTTAACCTGACAGGACCCGATTCAGAATTGTGCCTTTATTACACAGCAAGGTGCACAACCAAACCATATAATTAACCACTTTCCTCACAGTTGTGGTTACCTATTTCAATGGCATGTCTTGATAAAATGAAAAGGTGTGTCAATCAGAAACTGCTGGCTGAAAGAAATGTAATTCCTAGAGAAATATTAAGAATTGAATTGAAGTGAAGTCAAGTTGTTTAATTGTTACGCATGGTTGTATATCGAAACAATGCATGCCCTTATCATGCATGCAGTTACTCCACAGTCTTTACAATGAATGCGTACCACACATTCTTTTACCACGCATATTGTTACAACGACTTGCCTTAAGGAAAGCGCTGGACTTTGGAGTGGTATAATTTACTATTCTACCTCCATTTTGCACAACAGTAGGGTAAGCATTCGACTTTAAACTTTGATGCCGCTTTTCCTCAGGCATGTTGTTGTAACGATATGCGTGGTAAAGGAATGAGTGGGAAAGACACATGTGTTGTTATGACTGAATTGTAATGACAGCAGGTGGTTCATGCTGCGTTGTATATGCTGTTTCCCGTTACACATATCCCCTCTAAGTGAGTGGCACTTCATCAGTCAGGCACTACAACAATATCTCTACTTTGATGTCGAAGCTGTGGAGATGATAACTAGTATTAATGCCATTACATCGAATATTTTAAATAATCATATGTAATTAAGGGTAAATAATATTTAATGAATTTAAAAAAGTGATATAAATTAAATTAAATTAACTAAGCTGTAATGTCAATTAACAAAGGTTTGGGGTAGGCTTTATACTTGGGCTTGTTCAGGTTAAAAATTTAGCTTTGTATGTTAATGCAAATTAATTGGGGTTAGAGCCAGTGTTAGGGTCAATATAGTGACTCACCAATGCTCTGTACTTGATGCAGTGACAAATTGCACAGTGAGCTGCCCTTGTTGTTTTTTGTATTGGCCCTTCTCAGTTACCTCTGCATAACCTTGTACTTTACTGGGTTGGAAATTGATTTAACTCCAAGATGCCTTTATAGGAAAATATAAACACTTTTTTAGATTTAATCTGATCTTAGTTGCTGTTTGGGGCTCTGATAATATTTTGATAATCCTAAAATTTCAGCTTGAATGTTTGGCATATGGAATATAGATCAGTGCTGACCAACAAGTATTTGAAACTAAGAGGATGTGTAGTTAAAACAGCCTTTATTATATTGGAATGCCACATGTGCCTTGTAACAACTCATTAAAATGCTCTGTAAGTAGCTGTTACCAACTATTGGTTCATGGATAATATTCCTCTCTATAATACATAGTTACATCTGTGTAATGTTTATCTAGCCATTACAAAATCATTTACTATCTTGCAAAGCTTTCAATTGACATACAATGAATTATTTACATTTTAATTTCCAAAATGCATCAATTGTGTTCCTGGGAACTTGCCATATATTTTTATGAATTATTTGGATAATTATATTTATTGATTTTTTTTTTTTGGGCGAAACCGAGAGGCAAGATGGCGGCCTAGCCGAGGCCATAAGCAGTCGAACAGTGGAGCCCCTAGGAAAATCCTCGCTTAAGCTCTACATTGCCTAAGTAATGCTGCTGTGAATATCTGCGGAAAGGCAGAAGCAACTGTGGCAGCATTATATGGAAACAGTCTGCTTGAACTGCTGAAAAAACGGATGCCCCCCCCGCTTACCCGCAGCTCGGTACTGCAGCTGATTTGCGAGCTGTCCCGGCTCTCAGTCGTGGCCGGTGATCGTGACCGGCGCAGTGCGAGGAGGGGAGGTCGGACTGTCGGGGAGATCCTGCAGACCTGCACAGTGACGGAGGTGAGGCAGAGTTCCGGGAAGTGTGCCTCAAGGCGGATAGGAGGGAGATCCTTGGTGGTGACGTGGTCGGCTCTCGCTGTGAGCACCCGGCTTCGACAGCAGAGGAGGAGAAGGCGGAGCGAGTGTGTAACTCCGTGTAGCAGACCAACGGAAGCGGAGCCAGAAGCGGAGTCAGCAGTAAAGCTGCTCGCTAGTGAAGGGGCATTGGAGGATACCAAAAAGCGCTGCCGGCTTGATAATAAAGAAAAGATAATGGCTCCCAAAGTGAACACAGGAAGTAAATCTGCCACAGAAAAGAAAAAGAAGACGTGCGGCGAGCCGGTATCAACATCAGCAGAAGCGGATCAGAAAACACAGTCTCCCCAGGTAAACAAGCAAATCGCGTCCAGAACAAGGCAAGCCATCGCTGCAGCCTCTGCTCCCCCTGTTGCTGACTTCTTCTCTAAGGTGGTCAAGGAAAAGGGGTTAAAAAACATACCACCGGTAGCGGAAGGGGGGGGAAATGTCGTATCGATAATAGACAATGAAGCTGTGCTGCCACCAATTGATCACGATGCGGCCCCTGTGTCCTTGGGCAGACTTGAACAAGGGATACATGTGGAAGTAACAAGATCTAAGATATCGAAGCCAAACTTACTCGAGGGTTCAGAAAATGACTCTGGTAACGATAATAAAATAATTGAAGGTGAGGCAGCGGAAACAAATGTAGGACCTCAGAGCATCAATCAGATAATTGACGAGGCTGGGCCGGATTCAGGAGGTCCTAAAGAAGTCATCATTAGACAAATGAAGCAGGTTGACAAGGATGAGGTTGGGCACATGGCTGACGATCAAGGTGAGCTGGAATCTGATGAGGTGCCAAAAGTACGCCAGGGGGATCCGGGAGACCACCCAGAGGCTGAAAATTACAAAGAGTGCGAAAAAGTCCCGAGCGAATGTTTCTTTTCAGTATCAGAGGGAGGCGAATGGTCAGAGGAGGAGGATAGCTCTAACCCGATATCAGATCAGGACTCAGAGAACGACCAAGCGCTGGACTCACCAGTTACGGCAGTAAAATCGCAAATGGGGCTCAAATTTCGAGAGCATTCTCAAGATGAGCTAAGTTGGGACCATTCCTCGGCAATGCCCCTGCAAGGTAGCCCGGGGGGAGCGGTGGCCCAGATGTCACTCTTGGAGACTATACATAAAGAGATCTTGGCACATAGGGAGGAAGCCCGGCAGGACAGCCGTAAGTCTCAAGCGGCAGTAAGGAAAATCCAGGGTGCAGTCAGGAAACTGTCCAAGGTCTGTATCAACTTAGGAGATCGAGTGTCCAATCTCGAAGACAGAATGGTCACTACAGAAGTAGAGGCCGCGGCGGCGACCAATAAAGTTGAAGCCCAAAGCTCGCAAATTACAGACATCCAGTGGAAGCTGGAGGACATGGAGAACCGGCTCAGGCGAAATAATCTCCGGATCCTTGGGGTTCCCGAGGGAATGGAAGGGTCCGATACTAGGGCCTATGTCATTAAACTATTTGGACTAGCATTCCCTGAGCTCACGAGCTGGGACTGGGCTGCGGAAATTCAGCGAGCGCATCGTTTCCCGTTCAAAGTCAAAAAGGGGGCAAAGGAGAATGATAAACCCAGAGCAATCCTTATCTTTGTGGGTAATTTTTTGCTTAGGCAAACAATTTCGGAGAAGGCAAGACCAGACGCAAAGAGGAATGTGGAAGGGGTCTCCTTCTTTGTTCTCCCAGACTTCTGTCATGCAACAGTGGAGAGACGTTGGCGACTCAGGCAATTGATCAATCCGTTCATCGAGAAGAAGATGCAGGCCTACTTGATAAATCCAGCACAACTAAAAATTATCAACGAGGGGAGAACTTTTTATTTCTCATCTGAAATCAAAGCTAAAGAGTTTTTGGACTCTCACGAGAAGTAAAGTAGTAGACCCTGGGTTATAGGAATGGCTGGCTGGTCATTGAAGTAATTCTTTAAAGTCTAAGCTATAGATCATGGGCTGGTAGGGTATAGCAATGTAGAGTGCGGTAGGGGGGTCAGTATTAGTATAAGGATCGATGTGGAGGGGCTTCACTGTTCTCACTGTGTCCATCACACGCACAGACCAGGTCTGAGCGCCTTTCGAGTAGGGGTGGGGGTGTGTTGGGGAAGGGTGATAGGGGTGTCGGGTGGGGGGGGAGAAAGCAAAAAAAACAAAAACGGAGATAAGAGGTTTTGAAGAAGAAATTATTAGACCTAGGAGTTTTTTGCAGAATATAACTACAATTCAGTCTCTACAGGAAGATTTAGATCAAATGCATGGCAAGCATTAATATCTGCACAGCTAACGTGGGTGGCCTGAACGATGTGAGAAAAAGACAAAATGTGGAGTATTTTGTAAAATACAATAACATTGATATCTTTTGTTTGCAGGAGACCCATCTCCCCTGGGCTAAACGAAATATGATGCAATTGAGGGGGTATGAGATTCTGTCTTGCTCCTCACAAACATCAAACACTAGGGGGGTCGCTATATTAGCTAAACCCTATTTAGGGGGGGCTAAACGACACAAAGCCGATAGTGGTGGCAGATGGGCGATAGCGGAACTCAACATAGGGTACACTCTATGTGTGGTCTATGGGTCAAATCAAGATGACCCAGAAGTCTTTGACTTTCTGGAGGGAGAGCAGGCCAACTGGCCAACACCCATAATAGTTTGTGGGGATCTAAATATATCGGTGGATTGGAATGACCCGGCGAGCTACTCTGGACGGAAACCAAGGGTGTTCCGTGCCCTAGATTCCCTTAAGAATTCCCATGGGTTGAAAGATGTCTGGGGGATAAGGAGCCTCTTGACCCAGGTTACACCTATTTTTCTTTCCCTAATGTAAAATACACTAAACTAGATTATTTTCTGATCTCTGCATCAGAAACGAATAGGGTTGGCATCAGGAAACTCCCTAAATCTATTTCAGACCACAATCCACTGATCATAACATGTAAAATATCCAGTATTGAGAGGAAACAAACTAGCTGGTCTTTTGAGCGGAAGCTATTGCTGGATATCAGATTTGTAGAACATCTCAGGAAATGGGCAGAGGAGTTTTATGATGCCAATCGCTATAGTGCGTCTAGGAATGGGGTATGGGAGGCCTTTAAAGCCTCTCTGAGGGGAGAAACAATTAGCTGCTCAGCTAGGCTTAGGAGGGAGGATAGGAGTGAGGTTGAGAAGCTGATGGATGGGCTAGCTATGGCTGAAGAACAGCATATCAGGGAAATCGGCCAAGGTCAGGATGGTCAGGGAAGTCTTAATAGAATTACAAACATTAAAGCTAACCTTCAGAAAACAGTTACGGAAAAGGAGGTGAGAAGTTATCAGGCGTCTAGGGCAAGACGTTACGAAACAGGGGAGCAGGCAGGTAGGGCCCTGGCCTTGCAGATAAGACAGAAAAAGTCCAAAAACCTAATTTCCTGCATACAGGAAGAGGGTCTCGAGTATACAGAACCCAATGAGATATTAAGAGTATTTCGCAACTTTTATCAAAGATTATATGATGAAGAGGAGCTGACCAGCGAGCAAGGATTAGGTTACGCAGACGGCGGTCCCAGATTAAATGCGCAGGACAATGAAGAACTTGAGAAAGACCTAGAGATTACAGAGGTAACAAAAGCTCTACATGAATTGGGTGCGGGCAAGGCGGCAGGGCCCGATGGGATACCCCTAGAGGTGTATGTGTGTTTAGAAAAACAGATCGCCCATATTTTGCTTGACCTATTTAACGGGATTCTACACACAGGGAAAATACCTGAATCATGGAAAGAGACTAATATCATTATTTTCCATAAGAAGGGGAAACCCAAGGAAGCACCAGGATCATACCGCCCCATCTCACTTATTAATGCAGATACAAAGTTATATTCTAAGATCTGGGCGAGCAGGCCGGGGGGGATTATTTGCTGGCTCGTATCCCCGTGGCAGCATGGGTTCGTGCCAGGGAGGGGCACCACTGACCATACAAGAAGGGCAATAGCCCTGTTTGATGCCCTTGGTGCCGCGGGGGAGGAGATGGCCATGATCCTCCTCGACGCGGAGAAAGCCTTCGATCGTGTGGTTTGGGAGTATCTCTGGGGTATTATGGAAGGCAGAGGATTTGGCAGCAATTTGCTGAGGGCAATTAAAGCAATGTATATTAATCCGGCTGCTAGGGTATCGGTTATGGGGCATCAATCCGACAAAATAATAATCAAGAGGGGGACGCGCCAGGGGTGCCCCTGTTCCCAGATTTTGTTCTCTTTATATATAGACCCCTTTATACAGAGAATCCTGGCCTCACGTCAAATAAGCCCGGTGACGGTCAACGGATATACCACTAAACTACTAGCCTATGCAGATGATTTGGCAATAATAACCTCAGACCCCCATCAAGCAATGTCTAAATTAGTACATCTGGCTAATGAATTTGGTAACTGCTCCGGGTATAGGCTGAATGAGGGAAAAACCCAGATCATCTGCACAAAAAATATTAGGAAGAGCGATCCTAGGTTCGTAGAATCTGCTGTCTATCTGGGGGTCAAAATTAATTCATCTGTCGAGAAGATAGTGGAAGAGAACTACCTACCACTGTTGGGCTCAATTGAGACTGAGTTAAGAAGAATTGATGTGCTGCATTTATCCCTGATAGGTAGGGTGAACTCCCTGAAAATGACCATGTTCCCCAAAATGTTATACCTTTTCAGGGCTATACCCCTATTTTTAGGGGAAATAATGATTAGGAAAATTGAATCCACATTTGCCAGGTTTGTCTGGCAGTACGGCAAAATAAGACGCTCTACTAACTTTCTATCACTACCAGGGGATAGGGGCGGTTTATCGATGCCGAACCTAAAACTTTACCATCTGGTATGTCTTCTTACACAAATGAACATACTGATTCAATCGGAACCCCTGCCAGTGGAAGGACATAATCAGAATCAAGATCCCCCTTCCATATTTGAGTTACTGCTGGGTAGAAAAGCATATGGTTTATTGCAGTGTGAGGCGGATAGGAGATTCTATAGTAAGACAAGATATAAGATTATGGAAGGAGTTTGGGGGACTTGGAAATCCATTTGCAAAATCTTGAGGATTGCCAAAATAAATGCCAATACCTGCCTGTGGAAATCGAGCCAATTTGGTCATTTAGGCCAGAATGTCCACTGTGTTACATGGAGGGAACAGGGGGTAAGATGCTTGGGTGATATCATGGCGGGCGGGGATATATTCAGCTTCAGTGAGCTACAGGGGAGGTATGGGATCCCTGGAAATCAATGGCTTTTATATTGGCAAGTTGCTCAAACTATATCTGCAATCAGACCAAAATTGGTGTTGACACCAGACAGTCAATTGATCGACTATTTAAAAAGAGGGGGAAAGAAGATTGGTACAGCTTATAATTTTTTGATGTCGGGCCTCCCAGATGATGTGGAGAAAACTGAGGTGGCATGGTCGCTTAAGCTGGGGGACCCGGATGTAGATATAGACCTTGCCCTACTCTTAACTAATAAAGTATTTCGAGCATCAAACTTGAGGGCCCAACACTATAAGACAGTGTTCAACCTTTATTATACACCTGTGAAACTTTATGGGTGGGGGTTAAGAGAGGATGATAAGTGTCCAAGATGTAATACAGGTCCAGCAGATTTGGTGCATATGTTTTATGGTTGTCCCAATCTGGCCCTAATCCTTAGTGAGATAACAAAGTTTTTGAGGGGGCTGCTAGGCAATAACATCAACCTATCCCCCACCTTGGTTCTTATAGGGTCGGACACCAAACTCAAGGTTGGAAAACACACACAAGCATTGATATTTATTGCTGTTGCAGTACTTCGAATGTTGATTTCTGCGAGGTGGAAAGACTCTAATGCCCCCACATTTCAGATGTGGTTGGCTAGGCTATTGGGTATTCATAATCTGGAGGCCTGCCTATATGAATTTAAGGGAAGAAAGAAACGGGAGTTTGGTAGGAATATTTGGGCACCTGTGAAGAGCTGGAGGAATTTAGATCTTGGAGCCATGATTTGATGAGAGATTACTTATTTTTGAACAGCGATTGTATGTTATTAATTTCTGCACAGTTTGATTAATGCTACTGCATACTATGAACTTCTATATCTATATCTTTTAATCTGTATGGAATTATTCTTGAACAATGTATTGGCTTTCTTATAAAAATGTCTTATCTCTTAATAAAAAAATAAAAAAAATTTATATTTATTGATTGATATATCTGTTTATGTACTTTGATATTTCAATTGAACATATTAACAGAATGAGCAACAAATGAAATGAGAAAATTTTTTATATAGTTATTTACAGCCACGGAAAAGGAATAATTTAAAAATAGGGCTGTAGGAAAGTAGGATCTGCTTTCATGGTTCCCCCCCTTTTTGCTGGTGTTCAACGGTTTTCTGACTAGTCTGACTGGGATCCTGCTAATCAGGACCCCAGACACTGTGCTTCCTCCCTAAATCAGTTATGGTATATTCCTATTTGACTACTGGGCCACCTGGGTAAGTCCCTAGTAAATGGTACTAAGGCACCTAGGGCATGGGTACTCCAGGGGTCCCCTATGACCTGCAGCATGTGTTATGCCACCCATGAGGGACCCTTCTAACTACCTCTACAGGCTTGCCATTGCAGCCTGTGTGAGTTGGTGCATGCACCACTCACGAAAGATAATTTTCCTTATATCTAAAACTCACTGCACTTGAGACCTATAAGTCACCCCTCTAGCAGACCTTTTAGTCCCAAAGGCAGGGTGCTTGGTTCTGAGTGTGAGGGTGGCCCTGCATGAGTAAACCACCCCTACAAACTCCAGAATCCATTCTCCAGAGTGTAAGTGAATCGGCCATTACAATATAGAGAGGCCATGCGTTATTAGGTGAGGGCCATCTCTAAACTGGTTTGAACGAACCTGGGCATGTTTGGTATCAAACATGTTGGAATCATACCTCAACACGGTATCCGGTGTTGCATGTATGTTTCCAGCCACGGTAGGGCCCCTCCGGGAGGCCCTCCATACTCCTTGAACCGTTCTTACAGAGCCTGACAGCAACCTAGGTCTGTTGCCGACCACAGACACCATTCTGCCCTCCTGTTGCTGGGCCAAACCCGAGCCGGGGAAGGTAGGACAATAGGTTTCCAGTCACAGGGAGGTGTGACCACCTTACAGACAGGACTTAGTGAATTTGGTCCGGGGTGGATTCGCTTGCCAGCACCACATAGTCAACTGGAAGGACACATTTGGTGCCCTCCTTGCATATTCCAGTTCAAACCAGATCAGGGAACTGTTGGCTCCGGCTCTAGCGTGAAATTGGACAAAGGACATGGGAGTATCTTCCCCACTGTCCAACCCCTCCTCTGGTAGTTACCCCAGAATTGTCCCAACCCTCACCTTAGGGTACTTAAGGCCTTACCTGTGGGTGGGTGTCTAGATTCATCATGGGATTCGATTCAGATCCATCCCCACTTCTTCTTTGACCGTCTGGACATCTTAGCTGAGCCTTGTTGACCGTGCCAAACGTATTTTATTTTTTTTGGGACCGAGGCTGCAACTGAGAAGACTCTCTTGAATCCTGATCTCTTTGTCCTGCCAGCCCGCAGCACCATCAATGTCCATGCTTCCTACAGGTTCCGTTCTGGGCCTATGGTCATCTAAAGACATGCAAAGGAATCTCCCTTGGAGTGAAGGAGGCACCATAACACGATCAACTGGTTTGCCGAACCCTGGCTCCAACAGACTCCACAAGGCTCTGCAACACACGTGGTGGATCGTTGTTTCCTTGAGGCTTGAGCTGTCCTCTCGTTGAGTTGAGGCCAGCATCCTTCATAGAACGCCCTGCAACAAAATCCCCGTGCAGAGTGTCACTGCATTGCTTCAATCACCCGGTGACTGAAACGGTAACCACAACCGACTCTTGCCAATAGAGTCGGACATATCGAAAGGCTTTATTGACGAGTCTGTCCATGCTATTACTGACCCGTGCCGATGCGGTTGGTTGGAAAGACCGATTCTGTTGTCCTTAGCAACCCGGTGCCTCGAGCAGAGCTACCTATTAGGTGTACCCAAACTTGAAGCCTATTCACCGAACTTGTATTATTTTAACTCAAGTGGCCTTCATCTTCCGTGCCTCCTGGATGTCCCAGTGTGGCATAGACTCGGCCCCCTCTGCTCTAAGGTACTCTTCGACTCAAACTCACTTCTGGGTTCCAACAGATTCCTTCGTCCTTCTGTGATAAGACTGCAACTGTGACAAACCCATTGATCCGCATTGAATATATGGTTGGGAATACACTCCTCCTAGATTAAGCATGAAGGCTGCTCTCCACAGCTACCACTTACAGATCTTTCTACGGTTATCTAAATCCCTAAAATCACCATAAGGGTTGCTCAGGGTGCAACACTTACATAAGTGAGCTCCATATACTGACCGGGCTTCTCACAAGAGCTCATTTTCTTTGCTTATGCTTCAGTTCCCTCTTGCACTTTCACAGCTCCTGATCAGGTTGTATTCTTTTACATTGTTTCTTCTGCTTGCCTTCCCCTCCCTTGCCTCTCTGCACCTCTGCACCTCTTCTCTCTTTTTCTTTTTTCTTTACACAACCCCCCCATCTCAACCCTCAGAGAGATACCCATTTCTGGAAAGAAAGAATGCTTAATGTCGAATCCCGACATCTTGCTCTCTTTGAACCTTGATCAGAAACAAATTGTCCCTTTCATATGTAAAATTTGAAATTTTATTCAACATACAAACATATCTACAACAGATCGACATACCTATTTTGGAAACTGAATGCATTGATGCGATACCCAGGCTGCTATACTTCTGTATCTGAGAACTAAAGTGGTATAGTAGACTAGATTAAGTAGAAATGTAGACAAAATTAGAGGAATAAGGATCAATTAAGGAATAATATGTAAGCAGATCACAAACATCACTCTGTTCTAGATGTACAACATAGATTGGGCCCAGGTAATAGTGCTTGATATGTTGAATTCATGTAATTTATAATACCTACATGTCTCGTCTTCCTTGTCGTAGTCCTAACACTGTGAGCATGCAAGGCAGTAGAGTTCCTCTGATTTAACTCTTTTTCTTGCCTTTCTTTCATGCAGAAGAAACACAATTCTTTTGACCGTTCTTCAAGTGTTATCTGTAATAATGCCTGATTTCTACCCAAAAAACTACAGTTACACAGCACTACTTCACTTTTTTATTCTTGTCGCGAATGAGAGGCATCAGTGTGTACAAAGTCTGCCCCACAAACCTGGCTGCACCCTACAAATACAAATACAAATACTGAAACCTTCACTGTGCCTCACTGAAGGTGTTGTCTTGGCGGCATGGGTAATACACATTGTTTACAACTAGGAAGTGAATATTAGAGATCAATGGCCATAAAATTTGTGATAAAATGTATATCAGTGGGACTGACTGCAGAATTGCCCCTCTAGAACAATGGTTCCAAAGCACACTTCTTTCTTCAGCTAGGTCTCAGCAAGGGAGAGGTGTTTTCACAGGCAGTTCAGAAACTGCAGCAAAAGAATTATGGATGTTTCTCAAAACGAAAATGTAACACATTTATGGTAAAGACAGGTTCAAGATGATTTTCTTGAAGACAGAGAATCCTTTTATAGCCCCCGAAGATTTTGTAGTTCTTCAGGATGACTATTTTCATGTCCCCATCCATTCGTTATCGCTGAGATTGCTAAGGTTTGCACTAGCAGAAGATCATTATCAATTCAGAGTACACCCCCGTTTGGAGTGTCTTGCGCAACAAGACTGTCTACAAATGTTTTGGTACCAGTAGTGGCACTTCTCTGTTTAATTGTTTCCATATCTAGATGATTGGCAGATCTCTGCTTATTCTTTTATGAGGCAAAAAGGACACAGAGTTGGTGTTCAGAGTTCTCTAATTCACTACCACAAAATCAACCTTGTTTCCAGCTCAGCAATAGCTATTCATCGGAACAATGTTCCAAACTGATGTGGACAGTCTTCCTACTGAAGAAGAGAGCACAGATACTTCTGGAGCTTCTGCCATCTCCTCTGAAAAAGAGCTTAGCATCAGTGAAGAAGTTACTATTAAAAAGTTGTTTGTGAATACCAAAAAAGAGTATAGTTAAACAAAAGTTTGAGTTTACATTCGTGAATCAGGCCCAAAATGCAAAAACACAAGTGTGAAACAAGGTGACGTAGATGCTAATGATGCATGACCTTCCAAAGTTAGATTTTCTTTTCTTAGAAGTAGAGAGCATTGTTCCTTATCCTTAACATTTGTTATTATTTTCCATAACGTCCAGCAAGGATCACCACAATCGAACCGATTTATTTCCAATATCATTTTTCATTTTGAGCAATTAATCACTTTTTTCCAAGTCTCCTGCTGTCTTTAAACAATACATTTCTCCTATTGTTCTGTTTCCGATTAAGCAATTAGCATTGGTATATTTTTATAATTTTAATAAAATCCTGTGGTACCACAATTTTCTCGGTCGCTGAAAGGCCCAAATCCATCTAGTGGACGTACATTGACTGCAAGGTGCATCCAAATGGGCTCCTGACCACTTTAAAAAGTATTAGATGACTTATCAACTTCTATTAAATGATTAGAATTGAGTGGTTAAAGATTGCAGTCAATGGTGAGACCTGAATAATATCTCTCTCCATTTGCACTGTCTCACTACTGAACTACATGACCTGAAAGCCCTCTCAAATTATCTATTCCTCGTGATCAGCTCCTTTCTCACCTCCACATATCTGCTCAGAATTCCCACAAGGGTTAGAGATCATATGGGCCAGCCTTTAGCCCCCTCCGTCTCAAAAACCATACCCCTACCTAATGTGCCCTCCCGCCCAGAGATAACCTTCACAACTCGTACTCTAATAGCTCCAACTCCAACATGATTCAGCCGAAACAAAAACAAACCATTCATTCTAACCCGAACAGAGAACCTCCCCACAAAATTAGTCATCAATAAAGACAACCTCAAGAGAGTGAAAGTCATCCAGACTCCTTCCCCTATAAATCCGTTATGACTTAAATGTGCTCTACTCAATTGCAGGTCAGCCAATAAACACTCCTTCGATATCTTCAACCTCATCCAACACAATGACTTAGACACTATCATCCTCAATGAACCTTGGCTAAATCCTGCCTCCAGTCCTATCTTAGATCTCCTAGTACGTCCTACTCACAACATAATTAGACTAGACAGAGTTCGGAAGCTGGGTGGTGGCCTAGCTTGTATTCACAGGAACACACTCTTGATTTCTCACATGGAGTTCTCTTTGCCTTCCTCCTGTGAATACCTCTGTCTCAGCATCCCAAGTATTAACCTGCCAGTTTGCAAACTTCACACTTTTTAGCACCCCCCGAGAGACAATCCCCCCTTCATCGAGCAACTAATGGAAATCATCTCTGGCAATGTCGACTCAACCGTGTCCCAAATCTTCCTTGGTGACTTCAACCTTCACTGGTCCCACCCCAATGACCCTGTGGTAACTTGCCTCAAATCATTCTCAAATGATCAATAACTGATTCAGCACTGTGACCAACCAACTCATAATAAAGGAGAAACTCTAGACCTCATTATCTCGAAGGGCATTCCATCACTCTTGATACCATTACCCCCTGCTGACTACCACTGCATCCTCTTTTATATTAAAAGGGAGGTGTCGATGACGAAGGGTCAACCAACAAAATCAAAGATCTGGAAAAGGGACCTCAGATCAATAAACTCTGTTGATCTAGCAGCCCACTGTAAATCTACCCTCTCCTCCCAAGCCGTCTTGGGTGAGGTTTAGCTACTCACCGACTCCTACAACTCGACCATCTCCAACAGCATGGATGACATTGCACCACTCCAACAAAAAAATGCCTCAACAAAAATATCCAAAGCGTGGTACAATGACAATTTAAACACAACCTCAGGGCAGCTGAACGTTCCTGGATATCAAAACCCTCCTTGGAACAACTAAAACTCCTTAGAGAAGTTAGGTGTTTCTACAACAAACAAATCATGTGTGCTAAAGCTGACTACTTCAGACACCAACAGGATAAAGCTGCTAACCCCCCGAAGAAACTTTTTGAATTGGTCAAACAGCAATCAGTGGTAGGTCCAAACCTCTCTGACTCTGGAAGCAGCTCACCCTCATGCAACGATCTTGCTGCTTTCTTCATTGAGAAATCAAGACTCATATCCATAGATCTAGCCTCTAAGAAGGCACTCCTGCCATCCTCAGGGTCCGCACCACACCTTGACCACTTAGAAAAATGCAAACCTATCAGCCTGAACACTAAGAACAACGTGTCATGGGGCACCTTTACCCCATTCAGTGAAAAAGACATCAACAAGATTCTTCAGAATATCAACTCATCTAACCACTCAATGACCCGTTGACCACAGCCATCCTCAATGAAATCAAGAATGTACTCATCCCCACCTGGACAAGGATTGTAAACGCTTCTCTATCACAAGGCACGATCCCTGACTGCCTAAAAGCAGCTCAGGAATCACCAATACTGAAAAAAACTAACACAGATAAAGCTGACCTCAATACCTTCCGCCCTATTTCCAACATCCCAACCCTAGCCAAACTTCCAGAAAAAGGTTACAATCCCATCTTGGTGCTGACACCGAGTCCACTCTCACTCACGTTATGGATGACATCTTAAAAATGCTTGACCAAAATGATTCATGCTTCTTAATCTTCCTTGACCTTTCCTCCGCTTTCGACACGGTTAATCAGGACAACCTCTTATCCATTCTTAAGAATAGGATGGGTTTCTCTGGTTGGGTGCGACAATGCTTCTCGTCCTTCCTCTACCACAGATCACAAAGAGTCAAGGCAAACCACTCTCTCTTCCAGCCCTCTCCAGTACTCATGGGTGTCCTCCAAGGTTCAGCCTTATCTCCTATCCTCTTCAACCTTTTCTTGGAACCATTAGCTAATTCTCTAAATTCCACGAACATTCTTTTCCATATGTATGCAGACGATACGCAACTTTATCTGAAAATCTCATTCCCGGATGACATCCTCTCACTCAACTCTACCCTAACATCTACGCACAATTGGTTAACTGAGAACCATCTCCTGCTTAAAACCTTTAAAAGTGAATTCCTTCTCATCTCGCCTACAAACCACGTCCCAAGCTAGACCTTTGGCTAAATCACCTCACTGCTTTCAACTGCACCCCTCTCATTATAGACTCTGCCAAATCCCTTGGATTCACCCTGGACAAGCACCTGGATATGAAAAATCACATCAGCAATGTTTGTAAGGGAGCTAATCACTTGATGAGGACATTTAGAAATATCAAACCATTCCTTCCACAAACCGATTTCAAGCAGGTGGTCCAAGTGCTTGTCTTGCAGAGGCTTGACTACGTCAGCGCTGCGCTCCGTGGCCTTCCGAAATACACCCTGGCTCCACTAAGGGCATCACTGAATGCTGCGGCTAGTTTAGTGACTGATACCAAATGAAATTAGCACATATCCCCAGTCCTAACATCTCTTAAATGGTTGCCCTACAAAGCTCGAGTTCGGTTAAAGATTGCAGTTCTGCGGCACCAAGCTCTGCATCTCAAAACTCCCAGGTACCTAGCGCAAAAGCTTGAATTATTCTGTGGAGGTAGAGCCTCAAGAAGCGCTAACACTTTCCTCCTGAAACCACTCATCCTTAGCAAAAAGAGAACTTGTCACCGAGCCTTCTCCGGCGCTGCCCCAAAGATATGTAACTCTCTTCCACCGGAAGTACGCAGAATCTCCTCAAAACTGCTTTCAAACTGGAAGCCAAAAGATTCCTAATGAATACATTCTTACCTTAATTGGGCTAGGTTCACCTGCTCGAAGCCATTGATTCTTCATCCATTGTACCAACAGTTGATGCTCTTCTTCCTTACAGCATAGTGTGCCTCCCAGCGTAGCCTGCCATATACCTGTTGTTGGACTTTGGCCCTTAGGGCAGGTTCACCCCTAGACTTTTTGCTTGAAATGGTGACCTGGAGATGGTGATTTTTGGATACTGCGCACTTTCACTGTGTCCCAGTGGAAAGTGCGTGCGCACTCTGAGTGCATGTGCTGAGCTAGGCCTGCCCGCCCATAGGAATGCATGGGGAATGTATGTGTCCCTGGTAGTTCCTGATGCGTGGGGTGTACAGGCTTGAGTCTGGTATGTGTGAACTCGTGAGAGTGAATGCTGCGAGATGGTGTATGCAGCATGTATGTGTCTAGTAGCGAAGCGCCATTTCTAGACATGGCTGTACGTGTGCTGTGAGGGTGCTGGCGTGTGATTGGCTGGAGCTGGCTGGGATGCCAGGCTCCAGGAAGTCTGTGTGGGTCTGCCCCGGTGGTGAGTGGGAGATTAGCATGAGTGATGTGTGGGAGGAGTGTACCTGTGTCCTGGATGGGCTGGGTTTTCCCCACACAATGCTGGCTCCGCCCCCCTGTGGTGTGACTGATGACCCAAGCCCTGCCAGTGAATAGAATGGGTGGTTGGGCCATCAAGAGTGCTCCAGAACCAGCTGCGACTGGTTCTGCCCCCACCCTGCACCTAAAGACAAAGGGAAAAGGTGTATAAAAGAGGGGCTGTGACCCCATGAAAATGTTCTTGTTTGCTGCTTGAATCTGCCAGGGGCGTGCTGCTGCTTGGGCTCAGGGATGGCTTGCCTCCCTGAGCCCTGCCCAGCCCCTGGCTTGCTGATGGGCCCCTGAAGGACTTGCTGTTGCCCTAGCACCTGGGAGCGCTTTGGATTTCCCCTGTAGCGCTTGAGAGCGCTTTGTTGCCCCTCTAGCGCTGGGAGCGCTGAGATTGCCTGCCTAGCGCTTGGGAGCGCTTTTTGCTGCTGTTTTAGCGCTTACGAGCGCTTATTTGTGCCTGCAGCGCTTGGGAGCGCTGTGGTCTGCAGAGGCCGGTGCCCACCTGGCATCCGATCGCCCCGTGTGGCGAGTTGACAGCGCGGGTGCCACCCCGCTTATTGCTGTGGTGTTGTGCCGATTTATTGATCTACGAGGGAGCCCACTCCTCGGATCCTGGGAAGCCGCCTGCCTGCCTAGGAAGCGGGCCGCCGCGCTGCCCGCGGCGACCCGGAAGTAGTTAAGCGGCCCGGCCAATCGCAGCGCGGCCCAGGAAAGGCCGACCGGAAGTCCCGCCTCCTCCGATGAGCCGGGGAGAGAGAAGCTGCCGGCCGGGTCCCCGAGGCTCCCGTGTGAAGAGGAGAGCCCCGGGACCAGCGGGAGAGACCCGCCGTCGCTGGAGAGCCCAGCGCGAACCCAGTAGGTGCCTGCAGAAGAGAGGGGAGCGTCGGGACACATTGCCGGTGTCCCCCCCGCCCCCTCTCTGTAGCGCGACCTCGCGCCTTTGTGTTTTGAGCCTGAGGGCTCAGGGGGCACTGGTGAGCGACCCGAGTCCCCAAGAGGGGGACTCCAACCCGAGCCAGAGAGGCTCCAACTTTGAGAGAAAGCACCTCCGCGTTTGTGGAGCCACGAGGTGCCCCGGGGGCACCAGTAGCGTTAGAGCCCAGCGAGGCTCTTGGCCAGCATTATTGCTTTGGGTCCCCAGAGCGAGGGACCCCCCAGCCCAGCGAGGCTGTACCTTTCTGTTGCTGGAGCCCTGAGAGGCTCAGCAGCCCCCCTTGCTGGTGAGGGAGCCTAAGAGAGGCTCACCAGTGCCACAGTTGTGGTTCTTTGAGCCCAGAGAGGCTCCAACTTTGCGCTAACTTTCCCTGCTCCAGTTGCCCAGCACTTTGTGGGCAACTGCCACGTTTAGGCCCTGACATTGGGACACCGGGACAGTCACAGGTGGTGACTGGTGAGTTTGGGGAAATTGGTATTTGTTCTGCACCTCTGAATGTATTGATTATGCGTCATGTGCCTTTACACCTCTGAATGTTACGGCATCATGTGTTTTGCTTACACCTCTGAATGGGTAGATTATTCATCATGTGTTCTCTTTGTCCTTTTACACCTCTGAATGTTACGACATCATGTGTGTTGCTTTTGCACCCCTACAGGTAGTGTGACGTGTAGGTGGTTGTTTTCTCCCTAGTACAGGTGGTGCTAGTGAGGCCCTGTTACCAGTAATGACTGGGTGTATGCTATTACTGAAAGTATTGCTTTATTACTGAAGGTATTGCTAAAGTGCTATTACTGAAAGTATTGCTTTATTACTGAAGGTATTGCTTTATTTCTGAAAGTATTATTTCTGAAAGTGCTACTTCTGATTCCTGACAGTGGTCCAGGTGGCCCTGTCTTGTAAATAATCCCTTGTAAATTCTGCCCGTGCCTCTGGCACATTGTAAAGTGTGTGTTTTATCTAAATGTGTTTTGGTGTAATACAAAGGCTATTTTTATATAACCTTGTGTGGAGTTTCCTTTGTGGTGGGCCTTTGGTTGTTGTTGCTGGGGTGCGTGCGCAAATACTTAGCCTACATCGCCTCCAAGTTTAGCCTTGCTGCTCGCGCCACGTTACCTAGAGGGTGAGTAGGGGTTATCTTGGCGTGTAACTCCCTTGCCCTGACTTGGGTGTGGTGGTCTCTGACTGACTTTGGCGAAAGCCCTGGCCAGCCGGGGATCCCATTTCCAACAGGTTCACCGTGGCGTAGAACAGGAGGGTGTCCCTGCAGTTGCGGGCCTGCGTCCGTGTTCTATCGCCCCAAGCAGGGAAGTCCATCACGGTGGTGATTGGTCTCCCCTGCGTTTTGGCTGGAAGGGGGTTATGTTGGACTTTGGCCCTTAGGGCAGGTTCACCCCTAGACTTTTTGCTTGAAATGGTGACCTGGAGATGGTGATTTTTGGATACTGCGCACTTTCACTGTGTCCCAGTGGAAAGTGCGTGCGCACTCTGAGTGCATGTGCTGAGCTAGGCCTGCCCGCCCATAGGAATGCATGGGGAATGTATGTGTCCCTGGTAGTTCCTGATGCGTGGGGTGTACAGGCTTGAGTCTGGTATGTGTGAACTCGTGAGAGTGAATGCTGCGAGATGGTGTATGCAGCATGTATGTGTCTAGTAGCGAAGCGCCATTTCTAGACATGGCTGTACGTGTGCTGTGAGGGTGCTGGCATGTGATTGGCTGGAGCTGGCTGGGATGCCAGGCTCCAGGAAGTCTGTGTGGGTCTGCCCCGGTGGTGAGTGGGAGATTAGCATGAGTGATGTGTGGGAGGAGTGTACCTGTGTCCTGGATGGGCTGGGTTTTCCCCACACAATGCTGGCTCCGCCCCCCTGTGGTGTGACTGATGACCCAAGCCCTGCCAGTGAATAGAATGGGTGGTTGGGCCATCAAGAGTGCTCCAGAACCAGCTGCGACTGGTTCTGCCCCCACCCTGCACCTAAAGACAAAGGGAAAAGGTGTATAAAAGAGGGGCTGTGACCCCATGAAAATGTTCTTGTTTGCTGCTTGAATCTGCCAGGGGCGTGCTGCTGCTTGGGCTCAGGGATGGCTTGCCTCCCTGAGCCCTGCCCAGCCCCTGGCTTGCTGATGGGCCCCTGAAGGACTTGCTGTTGCCCTAGCACCTGGGAGCGCTTTGGATTTCCCCTGTAGCGCTTGAGAGCGCTTTGTTGCCCCTCTAGCGCTGGGAGCGCTGAGATTGCCTGCCTAGCGCTTGGGAGCGCTTTTTGCTGCTGTTTTAGCGCTTACGAGCGCTTATTTGTGCCTGCAGCGCTTGGGAGCGCTGTGGTCTGCAGAGGCCGGTGCCCACCCGGCATCCGATCGCCCCGTGTGGCGAGTTGACAGCGCGGGTGCCACCCCGCTTATTGCTGTGGTGTTGTGCCGATTTATTGATCTACGAGGGAGCCCACTCCTCGGATCCTGGGAAGCCGCCTGCCTGCCTAGGAAGCGGGCCGCCGCGCTGCCCGCGGCGACCCGGAAGTAGTTAAGCGGCCCGGCCAATCGCAGCGCGGCCCAGGAAAGGCCGACCGGAAGTCCCGCCTCCTCCGATGAGCCGGGGAGAGAGAAGCTGCCGGCCGGGTCCCCGAGGCTCCCGTGTGAAGAGGAGAGCCCCGGGACCAGCGGGAGAGACCCGCCGTCGCTGGAGAGCCCAGCGCGAACCCGGTAGGTGCCTGCAGAAGAGAGGGGAGCGTCGGGACACATTGCCGGTGTCCGCCCCGCCCCCTCTCTGTAGCGCGACCTCGCGCCTTTGTGTTTTGAGCCTGAGGGCTCAGGGGGCACTGGTGAGCGACCCGAGTCCCCAAGAGGGGGACTCCAACCCGAGCCAGAGAGGCTCCAACTTTGAGAGAAAGCACCTCCGCGTTTGTGGAGCCACGAGGTGCCCCGGGGGCACCAGTAGCGTTAGAGCCCAGCGAGGCTCTTGGCCAGCATTATTGCTTTGGGTCCCCAGAGCGAGGGACCCCCCAGCCCAGCGAGGCTGTACCTTTCTGTTGCTGGAGCCCTGAGAGGCTCAGCAGCCCCCCTTGCTGGTGAGGGAGCCTAAGAGAGGCTCACCAGTGCCACAGTTGTGGTTCTTTGAGCCCAGAGAGGCTCCAACTTTGCGCTAACTTTCCCTGCTCCAGTTGCCCAGCACTTTGTGGGCAACTGCCACGTTTAGGCCCTGACATTGGGACACCGGGACAGTCACAGGTGGTGACTGGTGAGTTTGGGGAAATTGGTATTTGTTCTGCACCTCTGAATGTATTGATTATGCGTCATGTGCCTTTACACCTCTGAATGTTACGGCATCATGTGTTTTGCTTACACCTCTGAATGGGTAGATTATTCATCATGTGTTCTCTTTGTCCTTTTACACCTCTGAATGTTACGACATCATGTGTGTTGCTTTTGCACCCCTACAGGTAGTGTGACGTGTAGGTGGTTGTTTTCTCCCTAGTACAGGTGGTGCTAGTGAGGCCCTGTTACCAGTAATGACTGGGTGTATGCTATTACTGAAAGTATTGCTTTATTACTGAAGGTATTGCTAAAGTGCTATTACTGAAAGTATTGCTTTATTACTGAAGGTATTGCTTTATTTCTGAAAGTATTATTTCTGAAAGTGCTACTTCTGATTCCTGACAGTGGTCCAGGTGGCCCTGTCTTGTAAATAATCCCTTGTAAATTCTGCCCGTGCCTCTGGCACATTGTAAAGTGTGTGTTTTATCTAAATGTGTTTTGGTGTAATACAAAGGCTATTTTTATATAACCTTGTGTGGAGTTTCCTTTGTGGTGGGCCTTTGGTTGTTGTTGCTGGGGTGCGTGCGCAAATACTTAGCCTACATCGCCTCCAAGTTTAGCCTTGCTGCTCGCGCCACGTTACCTAGAGGGTGAGTAGGGGTTATCTTGGCGTGTAACTCCCTTGCCCTGACTTGGGTGTGGTGGTCTCTGACTGACTTTGGCGAAAGCCCTGGCCAGCCGGGGATCCCATTTCCAACACCTGTTTACTGTATTACTCTTCCTGTCTAATTTGCCTTGTACTTTTGCAATTTTTCCTGTTTTTGTATTCTTACTTGGTGTCGACATTGCTTTTATGTTCTTCCTTCCATCCTTTTTGTAAAGCTCTCTGATATCCTTCGGGATCTTGTTCGCGCTATATAAAACTTTATAAATAAATAAAAAAACAATGTCCTCTCCTGTTTGGTGGGTCATTACTCCCTTCTTAATGGCATCTACCATTTGCTAAAGTCACATTTGGCCATGCTAGCTAGTCTAACCATCACTTTCCATTACAGTCAGCTATTTTATGCATAATTTGAGCTATAACCAGATGATATGTAGGTATATTTTTCTACCAATTGCAATCCCATGTAAGCATGAGTAGTAATTCTGGCAATAAAATCCACAGCAAAAGTGATCTACCATTCCAGATGCTCAGACCTCAATAATTACATCTTTTCAAATACTTGATAAAGGAAATCCCTTCCCATTTGAATACCCTATTTTAAACATTGTTAAAGAAAATCCTTCATTTTTGCTTTTCAGCAACTGCCCTTGGGATCTCTAATATTACATTCATTGCTAGCTCTTTTCGTAGCATGTTTATGAGTTTTTGATACACAGCTCTAAAGATCTCATAGTCTGCTTAGGAAATCTATATCCACACACACAAAAGAGCCGTAGGAGTATTAAGATTTACTCAGTTGTATTTGGTGGCATATGCTTAGTATTTAAAAACTGCCCCACCCACAATTTGTGACATGCTTCATCATAGGGCTTGCTAAACAACACCCATGCGCATACCAACGCCCGGGGTGGAGAAAAAGGGAGGGGTAAAGACAATACAAACATAAACTCATAGGGATCAAAAATAGAAATATTTGCGCAGAACATAAAGTCTAAACGTGGCTCGGGAATATCCAGGGCTATACTTTACTCCTAGATTTCCTGGTCAGGATTAAAATGAAGATAGGATGGTGGTGTCTGGGATTTTTAGTAGCCCCTCACCCCTCCTAACTGCATATTTGTCCTCTTGAGGGAATTAAACTTTAAGAGAAAGGGGTTTCTTAAAGAATCTCTTCATTATTTTCTCCTATTCCCACTTCCCTCTTGACTCTACTTTTTGCCTCATTTAAGTTTTGTATCTGCTTTGAAATTCCATCACCTCAATGAATCAATGTCTATAGTATCATCACATCCTGCGGTTGATCCAGGGGACTATTCTTATCCTTTGCCTCTGCTTTTACTTATAGGCGCCTTCTAGCTTGTGTGCTTTGAGATTTGAGTTGAAGCCAATTCCATTAATATTCAAAATATGTTTCGTTAAATTCTCATTTGCTGCAGGGCACTGCTGACAGACCTTTTAATATTCGAAATGCGTAGTAAAATATCAACAAGATGCTAACAAGGCCCACTAAAAGTGTGCTTAACTTCCAACCTGTCAATACTTGTAAAATCATAAAATACTACTATGGATAACTCGTTGTCTTGGAAACGATTGTAACACTTCTAATTTGGGAATGCTACAGTATGTAACAGATTATAGTACAATGCAACTTACCTAAGGTACAGTTGGCTGCAATGTAAAAAAAAATGTGTTCCTGTGCTTGTTTCAGCCCCTATGAGGAACTGAAGTAATGCACTCGTGGACTCTGGGCTTGATTGGCCTTCCGGATGGGCTGAGATGGAAGCCAAGCCCAGTCTGCAGGATTTCCCCATTGTCCTCCCCTCCACTCCCTGACCTCACTTTCCCAATGAGCTCCTTCATGGTGAAGTGTCACTGTTCTCTCTCTGGTCTCTACATCAGTGTGCCTGATAACCTCAGGGCAGTGCAGTGACAAAGGGAGGTCGATGGAGCTCCTGCTTCAAGAACAACAGTGACAAAGTTCTGATGCACTTTCCAGAGAGGACAGTAAAGGAGCACTAAGGTGTCCTGCACTCCCTTCCACGCAATATACAGGTCGATGCATACTGGTGCCTAGAAACGCATAATGAGTGAGACCCTTCCGAAGCTTAAAGGCGGCCTGGCTCATTTAATGCGAGTCCCCTATGTAACACTTTGCTGCTTTGTTCTAGGCGTTCCCTTTTTCCTCAGGCTCGCAGAACTGTGGTTGTGGATACATCATACATTCCTTTTTAACTTATGTCTTCCTATTTTTTCCATTCCTAGTATTTATCCCATTATGAGTTGTTATTATTCCCCGTTACCACACCTATCCCAAAAGTACTGTAAGTTTTGAATGCTCAATTTCGAATGTGGAACACATTTTATGTGTAATCCAAGAAACTCCAGTTCATTCTACCAGAGTACGAGGACGGTGCAACAGGTACAAGGCAGGCTCTGACCAGAAAAGCTGTGAGTATGACAACCTTCAAGCAAAAATCTCTGGGTAAGCGCTTTTCCCTCCTTACAGGTCTCTAACTCCCAATGGCCAACATTATTTCCCCACAGGGTCAACCCCTTACCGCTCCACTCCAGGAAGCATTGGCTGCAAAAATGTTGTGTAAGATTGCTTGCTTACGCCTCGTCACACTTAGTACAACTTGCATATGTGTGATACCCGTGTTTTAGCAACACCACCCCCAAATTATCTGCGATGATCACAATAATGGTACCACCAGTGCCATTACACATTTGCCGTCTACCCACTGAGCACTGTAGATTCAGCAATTTATGAATATGACTATGTGGCGCAGACGCCTTTTTGACTCTCCTTTTTTCTTACATCTTTGTCTATGTCTTCAATGTTGTCGGTGCAGACATATATGAGAAGGGAATCCCCTATCACACTTAGATAAACACCTTAGTGAGTGTAACACATAGCCTGTATTACACTCCCTTTTTAACCTGCACTACTCTAATTTTAAAACAAGGTCCTGAGGAAAGCCAGATTTAGTTTAAGGCACTGGCTGAAACATGTCGACCAACTGATGGATGTAGGAGGTAGTAACTCGCCTCCCTTAAAACATCCCCAAGCCTTATTTTAACCACTGACGGGGGCCTAGTTATTAAAAATGTAATTTACCCTCGGGTACTGGGACCCCCGCCAAGCCGTTTTAACTCACACTACACCTTACACCTCACACTGCACTCTCAGTAAAATACCAGCTCCGCTGTAATCAGGCGTCGTAGTACACCCGGGACACATTAGGTGTCACTGGGTGGGCCCGATGATGAAGCATGCCACCAACTATGTTGGTGGGTGAGGGCCTCATGAACTCACCAACGAGGTGCCCATGACAAACCTAATCAGAGTCCTAACAATATTGGTCATATTTTAGCTAGTCTCTTTTGATAACACAAAAACCTGACTTAGCCATAATAGTCATTGGGAGGTGGATTCTATGGCTAAGTCCCAACCTGTCTATTAGCGAGATTTTCCTTAGCGATAGGATATTTATCGCTAGAAATCTCACGTTATAGATGGGATTCGCCGCTATCGCTGGATTTTTTATCACTGTGGAGATAAAAACGTTGGTAATACTGCATTATCTCCGCGTTAAAATCCAGCGATAGGAGGCGATAAAAAAAATCACGCTAAGCGCGGTTTGCGATAATTATCGCAGGTTGTTGCTAATATGCCCCTGAGTCTTTCGGGTTCTAGCGCTCATAATGAGATGGTACTATCCTGTGTATTGCGTGACGAAGAGACCACAAACCCACTGAAATACCTCTCACAGATGATTCACAAAGAAGAGTAAAGGAACAACACTGACTCTTGCGGACCACATATCTCTACAATCTTGTCTTCAACAGCTCTTCTACCTTTAATGATGTGCTTACTGCATCAGGACTGGGTGCTCTAGGGGTGGTGAATAATTGGCTTGATCTTTTTGTGCTATAATCTAATACATATATTAGGAATCAGCTCAAGACGTTTTTCACAGATCACAAGTAGCTCTCACTATTACAAAAGTGCGGAGATCTCTGGACTGGCATATTATATGCAATTGTTGGCATACGGGGGCACCCATGGCTCATAGGGAGCACTCATGGCAAATTGTTGGCCCTGGCACAATAGAGGTTATTTTTGACATATAGGGAAACCCATTGTAAATTTTGAAAAAAAGTTTGTAAAAATCCGTGGTGCATCAGCTTTCATTGGCTTGGAACACGAAGAAAGGACTTATGTATTTAACAAATGCCCTTTTTGTTGGTCATGGCTTTTTAGCAGATTTATGTGAAAAATTTATTTTTAAAATGCACTTTTGACCCATTTTTTTCAAAATATTCTTCTGGAGAACCCTTTACAAAGAACCCATTCAAAAGAGCTCTACTTCATTCGCTTTGCTTAGTACAATTTAAGGCAAGTATTGCATTAAGTACACCCCACCACTTTCAAAGGTTATATCGATACCATAACATATGTAGATTCAATAGAGACATTTATGTTGTATTTTTATCTTAATGACACATTCATAATGCAAATTCAGTGATGTTAATTATTGTGATGCAATCCGTGTAAAGGTCACTACCTGGGAAGATTCTGGGACAAAGGTCATAAGATGTTACTTCCTTTGATTTCAATAAGGTCAAAAGGTGTATGATGTCACTTCACCTATCTCTGGCATTATGGAGAATTGATGTCCATGCCAGCCCAGACCAGGGCCGTGCAGCTTCCCATAACTTTCCGCAGGCTCTAGCACAGCCTGGTGTAGCTGCTCTTTATGTTGTTACCACAAATAGAAACTAAGCAGCGATCTATCTATCTGCAATCTGCCACATTGAACACAGTGCACAAACTGGGATGCCAATGTCTACTTTTTCACAGTAATAACTTGTCTAGCTTCTTATTGTGCCCCATAACGCCATTTTGATGTGTTCCAAAGTATTTACAGCATTTCTCCAGCAAACACAGACTACACTTTCATTCTTACTGATATGGACAGGCCATCATTAGAGGCCCTTGGTCACATCAAAAAGCGAAAGCACCAAAATTTGCTGTCCAGTCATTTCCCACCTCATGGACGCAGGCTCTAAAGAGGTCCAAAAGAAAATGTGCACTCCATATAATAGCCAGTCCAACTAATGAATGGATAAATATAGAAAATTAATACAGTGCTTTGTCTACTTCACCTACATGAGTGAAAAGGCCAGAGGATTCAGGAGGGGCGCAATTTGTGCTTTTTGGACACTGGTGTAGGAAGAAAAGGCTGAGATTGCTCCGTGTTTTTCCCCCAAAAAATAAAAATAACATTAATAAAAGATAGATAAATGCCTGCTGTATCACCATTTTCCCAAAAATTAAACTTCACATTGGCCTCTTGGCAGTAAAAACTTAAGATAATGCATTGTCTCTAATTCATCCACATGAGTAAAAGGAGATTCAAAAGGGGCACCTTTTGAGCTTTTGAGACATTTATGTACCCACCCGCCATCAGAAGAATCCACTCTCTTGCACGTTTCAAAACGGAGGCCAAAACCTTCCTTATGGGTAAATTCCTCGGCTAAACCCCGTCCCTCAACCACCACAGAGACTATTGCCTCCCTCCATCGACCTTTCGCCCTACCAAGAAAACTGAGGCCTGTCCTCAGCAACTGTAATTTTAACTGTACTTTGTATACTTCCATCCCTCTAGTACTCAGCACCCCCCCTACCCCCCTAATTTATGGTATACTCTCGTGATCCCATGCCTCTTGTACAACTCTTTGACTCTGTAAAGCACTCTGATACCCTGACGGGTCAAGTTCGCACTCTATAAAACACAAAAATAAATAATTAATAAATAAATATAAAAAGGAACAGGGCAAAAAGCAATGGCTTGAATGGCTCCTGTTTTTTCCACATGGGCAGGGTGATATGAGACAAAGATAGATGGGGCATGTTGTGTGTTATTTTGAGAGTCTACTCACAGATTCTATTAACCTCCCCGAGGCAGTCACCCCAAAGTCCCGCAAATGTGGAATTTTTGAAAGGGGTCATTTGAGGAATGGAAGGAAGGGGCTAGAGATGGGGCTTAGGTGATATGACTCCTCACAGTTTTTAACACCTGCCGCAAAGGTAACCACAAAAAGCAACTGAGGTGGTGGTATTGAAAGAGGAAATAAAGAGGCAAGTGGGGAACTCTTTGATGACAAGGATTTCCAATTTTATCCAGGGAGGAGCATGTACAAAGGGCTGTTGAGATGATTGTATTAAAAGTGGTCACATGAGGTCCAGTCAACTGGTGGGGGGCACCCTGCGAAGAATGCGTAGGGGCGTGTGAGAGGTTGACTGGGAATAGCCTTCATTTTATTAAGCTCCGGGGGTCAAAAAGACAATATGGATGGTGGTATTGTTAGGGGTCTTGTGAAGCATAGGTAAAAGGAACTCCTATGGTGACATATGCTTGAGAGGCCATCTAGACACAGAGTGTCAACTGACAGAGAGTGGGCAAAGAGTATGGACAGCATGTGAGTGAGGTCAGCTCCTGCTTCTGGGAGCACTAAGAGTTTGTGCATAGAAGTGTAGTGAGCGTAGATGAATGAGGCAAGGAGCGTGGGCTTTGAGCTACTTGTTAGATGTGCAAAGAAATAGAGCATGGCATGCAAATAACCTTTTGTGCGTGCGTCAGCATCTTGAGTTTTGCCAAATATTTTTGAAATACCTAGATGTGGTATATGGTACAGACACGGAAAGCCAGGGATTGCTCCCAGGGGTGTCTTAAATCTGACTATTTTATGAGGTCAGTCTTGTTGTACTGACTGGGGTTTTAAGGAGTGATACATGCAACTTGGGTCAGATTAGAGACAAGTTTCTACGTCACAAGGAGAGTCACCTAGGTGGCAGAAAGTAAGAAGGTTACAAAGAAGGTGATACAGTACCAAGGAAATGACCTAGGTGGGAACATGTGAAAAGAAGGTGAGGAGAGGAGGTGCCAAGTGATCAAAAAAGATCAAAGGCATAGAGGTATGTCACATGTGGACCCACATGGTGATTCTGAATTGTACTTGCATAAGGGCCAGATGTAGGTAGCCCTTTACCGGTCGGTAACGGCCGAAAATCTGTATTTTCGGCCGTTACCGACCGGTATAGAGCGATCGGTATGTAGGTGATAGAAATTTGGCCAAATCGGTAAATTTACCGAATCGGAATATTTACCGATTCAGTAAAATACCGAATCGGAATATTTACCGAATCGGAATATTTACCGAATCGGAAAAATACCGAATCGGAATATTTACCGAATCGGAATATTTACCGAATCGGAAAAATACCGATTAGGAATATTTACCGAATCGGAATATTTACCGAATCGGTAAACTGACCGAATCGGTAAAATACCGATTCGGTAATTAAGAATAGGTAAAATTGAAGATTGAGATGTAGGTAAGCTCTGAAATACCGAATTTGCTTCAAATTCGGTATTTAAGAGTCGGTATTTACCATGGATTCAAATCAGGTGGTAACCAGGGGCAGCCTATAAAAATGGACCCAAAATGCAATTCTGTTTGCACAATGGCGGCATTTTATGTCATCGCAAGACGGCTACGGCTACAGGAGGAAGGAGAGAGGGAATGGCTGAGACAGGAGCAGGTCTACAAGCAGAGGGTGACCCTGTTCATGCTCACAGAGGAAGAGATACTGCAGAGGTACAGGTTGGCTCCAGACACCATCTTGGACCTCATCAGGGACCTACAACCACTGTTGGAGCACACTACCCCAAGGGCACATGCAATTCCACCCCATGTACAGGTGCTGTGCAGCCTCCACCTGCTCGCGTCTGGGAGCTACCAGAGCGTGGTTGCTGCGGTGGGTGGGGTGACCCAGAGCAGCCTCTCAAGGTTTTTTCACAAATTCCTTGACGCCATGTTGCAGAGGATGGAGCATTACATTTCTTTTCCAGCCACCCATGCTGAACTGGTTCAAACCAAATCTGAGTTCTACCAGATGGCTAGATTTCCCCATATCATCGGCTGCATTGATGGCAAGCACATCCCCATTTGTCCCCCTGCTGCCACAGAATACATTTACAGGAATAGAAAATCCACCCACACCATCAATGTACAGGTGATTTGCAATGCAAAGTTCGTCATCACAGACCTTGTTGCGAAATTCCCTGGGAGTACCCACGACTCCTATATTTTTCAGAACAGCGGCATCTATGCACGGCTGTCTGCAGGGGAATTTGGCGAAGGATACCTCCTAGGTAAGACAGAGTGTGCGACCCCTTCAACACCTATTGCAGTAAGAATAACAAGTATGCATGTGAGTAATGTATTCCCATTTCCCTTTTAGGAGACAGTGCATATGCCCTACGTTCATTTATCCTCACTCCCTACCTCAACCCCTCCACACCCAGCCAAAGGAGGTATAACCGGGCCCACAAAAGCACAAGGAATGTAGTAGAACGGACCTTTGGCATATGGAAAAGCAGATTCAGATGCTTGCACAAGAGTGGAGGTGCAAGGCAGTATACCCCATCACCTGCTGTAAGATAATTGCTGCCTGTGCCATGTTGCACAACCTTGCTGTTAAGAAAGGTACTTAGGTGGAGTTGTCTGACTACGAGGATTATGATGACGACAATGCTGTGCCAGAAACCCAACCTGCTGGAGTGTCAACACCAAGTGATGGCAGATACAGACGTGAGGAGATTACATACAACTATTTCTGAGTGAGTAAAGAGACACAGACAGGTTGTGAATGTGAAAAACGATTTTTAATGTTGCCACAACGTTAATGCACTGATGTGGAACAAAAAATAAGTATTTGAACGTGGGGACTGCTAATGTCCCAGGTTGCCTCACCCACACTGTCAATGTCATTTGCGGCCGCGCTTCGCAGAGCCACTGGGGTATTGCTCACTCCCTTCGGCATGGCCTGCAGGCTCAGCTGAGCGCCTGGTGCTCCGGCGTGGCTCAACAACTGCGCTAGCCGGGCTGCTGCGGCTGCTGCTGTCGTCTGCCTCAGCCACGTCCAGGGCAGGATTCACAGCAGTATGGGAGATGATCATGGCCTCCAGGGCACTGGTGATCCTGGCCATGCCCCTGGTTACCTCCGCAGTGTTCTGCGTGAGGCTCTCTTGCATGTTGGCGCCCCTACGGCATAGCTGGGATGTTGCCGTGGCCAGCCGGTGCATAGCCCTGTTGTGCACATGCGCATCCCTGCGCCTTGTTTGCTCCTGGGTATCCATTTTTGGACACAGCTGGTTGATGGCGGTGGTCATGTGAAGCATTCCAGATGCAATGTCACTGTTGGTCTTTGCAACCTCCGTGTTGGTTTCCACTAAATCACTGATGCCCTTGCCCATGTCTCCCATTTGCTGATTTAGGATTCGAAACTGGCGGTGGCAGGCCTGAATCGATTTCCCCTGCATGCGCTGGATGCGCACCTTGCTCCCCTCAAGGCCACGGAACACAGTGCCCTCTCCAGGTGGACCTGCACTGCTGGGAGTGCGTTGGCGGCTGCGAGTGCTGCTGGACTGATGGGTGCACACCTGTGCAGTAGGAGTGACTAGTATGGTTGCTGGAGCCTCACCCTCACCTCCCGCCATGACTCTCAGTGGGGCCACATTTCTCCTCCTGGCTGGTGAGGTAGCAGGTGTTGTCAGGGAACGTGATGGGGAGTTCTCAGGTGAGAACACCAATGGGGGGGATTGGGAAAGGTGTGGGGAGTGGGGAAACACAAGGGGACGAACAGTGTCATCCTCATGGGAGAGGGCAGGGGTGTCTTCGTCCTCCTGCGAGGCTTCTGCGGTGCTTGGTCCTGCCTCAACACTCTCCTCCCTCGCTGGTGCAGTTCCTTGTGATGCAGATGGTCCACTGCCTGATGTTGGCCCTAGGTATAAAGAAGCGTATGTACACTGAGTGCTATTGTCTTACAGTCACTACAATAAATGCATTGCACATTTCACTTTCATTACTCTGATTGGCTTTCAATGCCTTGCTGTTTTCTGTGCACTTACATGTGGTCCTACATTTGCTGACTACATTTCCCATAATGCATTGCTCATGTATAGTGCTAGCAGTACTGGACTGGGGTTGGCCTGTACACAAAGGCTAAAGGGAAGCAGTTTGCTTTGGGGTGTCATGCTGCGCAAGCCTCTTACCTTTTCTAGTAGCTCTGGCTGAGCTGTCCACATCTCCTACTCCCACAACACTGTCAGGCTCGATGGTTGAGGCCACCAGTTCCTCAAGGTCAGTCAGGGGGGGCGCAGGGTTCCTGCCTCCACCGGTCACACCAGCCTGCTTGTGGATCTCTGCCATTTGTTTTTTGGTGAGGCTCCTGAGGTCGTAAAATCTTTTCTTCAGGTCCTCTTGGCTCCTGCTGGTCACACCCACAGCATTCACCTTATCCCCTATGGCAAGCCACAGGTTTCTTTTGGCTGACTCTGGTACTGAGAGGGGCAGCCTGCCAAAAAGCTGTTTGTGGACCCTCACCACTTCCTCCACCAGTACCTGCAGCTCCATGCTGCTGAACTTTAATTTTCGTTTTCTTTCAGCCTTCTGGCTCTCTGTGCTGCTTGCCATTATTACTCTCTTTCACTGCAAACAAATCTCTCCCTGCTGCTCTGTCTCTCTGCTCAGCTCTGACTGCCTCTCCAGAACCTTCTAATGAGTTGCAGCTGCCTGGGTTGACACTCCCTGGTAGGGTGGTGGCACCTGATTGGCTGTTTCCATTGCTTTCACTTTTACTTGCTTGCCGAATCGGGATTTACCGATTCGGTATTTACCGATTCGGTATTTACCGAATCGGTATTTACCGAATCGGTATTTTCAATGCATTCCTATGGGCCTTTTGGCCCATAGGGTTGTATGGCCATTACCGATTTGGTAATTACCGAATCGGTATTTGCCGATTCGGTAATTACAGACAGTCCGATACCGACTTTTCCCGATTCGGTAAAAAATACCGATTTTTTACCTACATCTCATTTACCGATTTTTGAATACCGAATCGGTAAAATTCGGTATTTAAGAATCGGTAAATGACATTTACCTACATCTGGCCACTGGTGTGCTATGCCCAGGCAAAGAGCTAAGAGAATGCTTGGGCTATGCTTGAAATCTTCTGAAACTGATTCACTGGATCCACCCTTCTCTTAGTTGTGGGAATCTCAACAAACCAGTTAATAGGTCCACAGGATTTTCCAGTACCTCCTAGTCAACTGACATTCTTAAAGATAGGCAAAAGATTACACTGTTTCTGTATCTTTGACATTCCAAGCGATGTTTAAAAACAATGGGATTTTTGTTTGAAAAACCATTAAGGTCTGACACAGTAAGGCATATGTCTGCACAAGGAGGAAGGTGGTGTTGGTCTTATGGGGCTACAGCGTTTTTTAGTAAATAACAATTAATGTAATTAACATGTAGAAATAATTTGTAGGCTTCAAAACGAAAAGTGACATTTAAAAGGCAAGTGAGAGCACTAGGCTTTCCTAGCTGCTGCATGAGTAAGAAAGACTTTTGAATAAATGTTTCCTTTTACGTGTCTCTGATCTTAGGTCAGGAATGTCAGTAATGAAATATATGAGACTTTCAATGATACAAAAAAAATGCTGAACTGAACTAATAGAAAACTTTAGATGTTGACCTTCCCATAGAGATATTTTCATAGAATACAATAATATATTTATATAGTGTAGTTTATTTTCCTTAAAATGTTTCTTCATGAGTAAAATTCCAAAATTTGCATGTCAGAATGTGTGAGAATTGCATGATTTCGTCAGTGTGAAGTATAGACCTAACCATGAACTGTTTTGTCTTCTAATAAAATGAACAAGGGGAACCTGATTCAACTTGTACAATGTTTATGAAAGGTTTTGTTTTAATACTCAGGGCCTCATTACGATGCCGGATGGACTGGCATTCGCTGCCTTGTCAGCATCGGTCGGATTGCCACGGTCTTGTTGAAAGTAGTTGGACCAACTGCCGAATTACGACGCTGGAAAGACCACCGACCCTGACAGCCTTCCTTCAACTGCTGAGGTGGCGGTCTTAGAAAATCAGCAGCCATAGAGATGTATAAGGAGTTCCGACTGCCATCCCGATTATGATGCGCATTTCCAACTAGAAGACCCTGACTGTCCGACGGGCTTCCTAGACTCATCAGAAACAATGGATTTGGGTGCATACTCACCCAAATCAGCTACTATCTGACAGTCTCTGGCGTGGATCCCTTTCTCCAGTTCCCTCCTACACCACAGCAGCTGAATTCCGAAGCCTACGACCCTGTGGGTGCAGGAATGCAGGTAAGTCCCTAGGTGGTATATATCCCTATTGTCTGGACTCTTCACAGATCACCTCACTCCAGCAATGGGTTGAATGCAGCACAAGGCATATACCCACAAATGTCATGCATGTGTATACATATCACATGTATTCTGTGAGTTTGTAGGACATTTGCAGTAATAAATTCTGGGATATGTGCACCCCCGTATATGACACAGCCGGGGTAGTAGTGGTTGCATTGTAATACAGCGAGGGAACTTTCGCGGCCCCAGCTGTCAAAATCAGATCGCGACCGCGGCGGTCAGACGGTCAGTCAACTGGCATCCTAATGAGGCCATTAATGTCTGTAAGCCTTTTGTCCTGAACGCTTAGACAACTGAAGCATTCTTGTTCCCATGACAAAACCTTGTGATGATTTGCTGAGAAGACAGAAGAATGAAAAACTATGCCTTAGTGATTGATATCAAAATGATATATTAGTACATGTTCCTAAAGTAGTGAGAAAGATTCTTCAGATCCTTTCTAGACTCTCTGAAGAGCCCTTTGGTCATATTTATTCTGGGAGACCCATTAATTTCCCTTGCCTGAATCTATGTTGCTCTGAGACTCTATTGAGATGCTTGAACTTCTCTTCATGGGAAGTGCCTATTGACTTAGAATTGCTTAAAGCTTTATGCTTTTAGCTCTCAATTTGGAACTCTTTTTTGGGTTCTAAAAGATACTTTTCCCTCATTTTATAGACTTTGAATAAAGATTTACTTATATTGAACCCCCTTTATGAAATTGCTCTGTACTGTATTACTGATGAAATGATTGCCTATTTTGAGAACGTATTAATAAATGATGACTTACTAAAAGATTTAAGAAAACTTAAAAAATTCACACCAAATCTTATCATTGACTCACAAGAAAGGATTGTTGAACTATGATGTATGTATGTATAGAGTGGTTTGATTTACAGCTCATGAATAATTTTCTTCTTACGTCCAAGGTCTTTCCGTCCTAGGCCCAGTGCAAACTTTCCTTCCAATGAATAATAAATTGATACCGTAAACCAAATATGTATTTAAAGTCCCTGCTCCACCAAATGTCACGATAAGTGACATTTAAAAGGCAAGTGAGAGCACTAGGCTTTCCTAGCTGCTACATGAGTAAGAAAGACTTTTGAATAAATGTTTCCCTTTACCTGTCTCTGATCTTAGGTCAGGAATGTCAGTAATGAAATATATGAGACTTTCAATGATACAAAAAAAATGCTGAACTGAACTAATAGAAAACTTTAGATGTTGACCTTCCCATAGAGATATTTTCATAGAATACAATAATATATTTATATAGTGTAGTTTATTTTCCTTAAAATGTTTCTTCATGAGTAAAATTCCAAAATTTGCATGTCAGAATGTGTGAGAATTGCATGATTTCGTCAGTGTGAAGTATAGACCTAACCATGAACTGTTTTGTCTTCTAATAAAATGAACAAGGGGAACCTGATTCAACTTGTACAATGTTTATGAAAGGTTTTGTTTTAATACTCAGGGCCTCATTACGATGCCGGATGGACTGGCATTCGCTACCTTGTCAGCATCGGTCGGACTGCCACGGTCTTGTTGAAAGTAGTTGGACCAACTGCCGAATTACGACGCTGGAAAGACCATCGACCCTGACAGCCTTCCTCCAACTGCTGAGGTGGCGGTCTGAGAAAATCAGCAGCCATAGAGATGTATAGGGAGTTCCGACTGCCATCCTGATTATAATGCGCATTTCCAACGAGAAGACCCTGACGGTCCAACGGGCTTCCTAGACTCATTAGAAACAAAAGATTTGGGTGCATACTCACCTAAATCAGCTACTATCTAACAGTCTCCGGCATGGATCCCTTTCTCCAGTTCCCTCCTACACCACAGCAGCTGAATTCCGAAGCCTACGACCCTGTGGGTGCAGGAATGCAGGTAAGTCCCTAGGTGGTATATATCCCTATTGTCTGGACTCTTCACAGATCACCTCACTCCAGCAATGGGTTGAATGCAGCACAAGGCATATACCCACAAATGTCATGCATGTGTATACATAGTGCAGTAACAAATTCTGGGATATGTGCACCCCCGTATATGACACAGCCGGGGTAGTAGTGGTTGCATTGTAATACGGCGAGGGAACCTTCGCGGCCTCAGCTGTCAAAATCAGATCACGACCGCGGCGGTCAGACGGTCAGTCAACTGGCATCCTAATGAGGCCATTAATGTCTGTAAGCCTTTTGTCCTGAACGCTTAGACAACTGAAGCATTCTTGTTCCCATGACAAAACCTTGTGATGATTTGCTGAGAAGAATGAAAAACTATGCCTTAGTGATTGATATCAAAATGATATATTAGTACATGTTCCTAAAGTAGTGAGAAAGATTCTTCAGATCCTTTCTAGACTCTCTGAAGAGCCCTTTGGTCATATTTATTCTGAGAGACCCATTAATTTCCCCTGCCTGAATCTATGTTGCTCTGAGACTCTATTGAGATGCTTGAACTTCTCTTCATGGGAAGTGCTTATTGATTTAGAATTGCTTAAAGCTTTATGCTTTTTGCTCTCAATTTGGAACTCTTTTTTGGGTCCTAAAAGATACTTTTCTCTCATTTTATAGACTTAGAATAGAGATTTACTTATATGGAACCCCCTTTATGATATTGCTCTGTACTGTATTACTGACGAATTGAGTGCCTATTTTGAGAACCTATTAATAAATGTATACTTACTAAAAGATTTAAGAAAACTTTAAAATCTCACACCAAATCTTATCATTGACTCACAAGAAAGGATTGTTGAACTATGATGTATGTATGTATAGAGTGGTTTGATTTACAGCTCATGATTAATTCTCTTCTTACGTCCAAGGTCTTTCAGTCCTAGGCCCAGTGGAAACTTTCCTCCCAATGAATAATAAAATTGATACCGTAAACCAAATATGTATTTGTAGTCCCTGTTCCACCAATGGTATCTGCTAGCTGTAGTGCAGTAGGTGGAGGAGGTGGAATGTTTGTGTCCAGTATAATAAAAAAAACTGGTGTATGTTACCAGGATGAAGGAGTCATACTGCCCTCATAGTTCTCTTACGCCTCTATGTTTTGTCTTTATTTCTCCCTCTTAAGTGACAGCATCGCCTCAGTTGAATTTGTACTCCTATCATCGATGTGCAGAGGACACCATAATCTGCACTTCCTTAACAACCTTCTCAACCCTACACCAATCATTTATCTAGCATATTGTTATTTGTCAGTGGTGAACCCAACATTACCTTATCTTTAGCTAATCTACAAAGGAGTTCCTACACTTACTTTCTTTCTATTACTATTTCCACTCCTAGCTCTATCTGTTCCCCTGTTGACAGACTCACCTTTCCCTCTTCCATATGAAACCTGTTACCAAACTGAATTATTGCAACAGTTTTCTAATGGGACGTCTTCAACACTCTTTTAGGGCCCTAATCAATCTATCTTCCATGAAGCACCTCCTGCATCATACATCATCATGAGGACACTTGGCTTTCTGTCATAAAAGGGTCCTCTAATTATTGTTTTCCAAAGCCATACATTGGATAGCCACAATTTATCTATCTGATATTTTCTCTCCCGGCACCTAAAGAACAGTTAATCTGCCTTGATAGCACTACCTAAATCTAGTTAAACCTATCTGAGTCAGCTCCTTCAAACTTGAAGGAGCCGAATGCAGCCCGTTTTCCTTAAGGGAAAACAGGATGCATTAAAAAAAAATTCTATGAAATGTTTTTGTTTAATTTTTTACGGGCAAGTAGTGGTCCCTGGGACCACTGCCTGCCCCTGAAAAATATTTCCCCTGCATTTGCAAAGGGGAATGGGTCCCCTGGGGACCCCTTATTAATTGTGAGTGCATTACCGCCCTCTTGAAGAGGGTGGTAAATTGAGAGTGTTTTGCGACCGCGGTCGCAACACATTCTTACATAGGGTAGCAAATCGCAATTAGGAAGAAACGCCCCTTCCTAATTACAAGTTGCAAATCCTATTTAGCGAGTTGCAAATAAATTGTGACTCGCTAAATAGGGATTGTACATGGCCCTCTCAGTTTTTGCATGCCCAAACGGGTCGCAAACCTGTTTGTGCATGCAAAAATGGGTCATACATCTGGCCCTTGAATTTCACTGTCAAATGCTTTTACTATTTGACCCTTAACAGAGACTCCAAACAGTATAAATATCTTAAATTGTATATTCACTTTAGAAGGAGAAGGTTATGTGGGTCACTTAAAAAACACGAGAGGTACTAAAAGTCTAGAAATCAGAGAACTACTGGAACCTAATTGTGTCCCATATTAATGTTCAGACCACACTGTTAATCTAAACAAGTGACAATATCATGCCAGAGAAGTGAGACAGAGAAGATACAAAGTCTGAAAGACGAGAAAAAGTACCCATCAGCCCACTCAAAAGTGGAATCTCGTCATCTGGGTTGTTCAGTGTTGGAGACAGGTGTCCTGTAGGCTCCTCCTCAGGGAGAGTCTGAGGTTGCCTAATGATGGACCCTGGGATCAAGCATCCAACCAACAGAAGACAGTCTGTGAGCGGAAGGGGCAAAAGTTGCAGTGCTCAAAAGAAGAACAGAAAAGGAAAATAATCCTAGTGATTTAAAAATACCTACTTTGATGACATAAAGAAACTTTATTGGGTCTGACCATCAAAGTGGTATTATTAAAAGCAGTATGCTGATAGCGTGCAAGGAATTGCTATCTACCTCGGCTCAGTTTTCAATCCGAGGCAACGACGGAGAGTGCGTGGCCTCCTTCCAACCTGAGCTGTCGCCAGGTGAGGTGAGGTTTTTTCTCCCCACAATGAGGGAGAAGATATACCATCTTTCCTCTTAATCAATTGGAGAATGGTTGTAAATCACGTCTTATAACACGATAAGTAAGTGTTGCAGTAGCAAATCATAGGTCCTGAAGAAAGCCGCTCTAGGCTGAAACATGTCGACCAACTAACATTCATGGTAGATAGCATTGAGTGGCCTTTTGTTGCTACCCAGCTAGGTGTGCTCTATACAAGTACCAATGATTTCATATGCACATTTATGGATACTGCTCTTGCAACATGTCCTTATTCTAGGTCATCAGGGGTTCTGAGGTGTCATTGAAGACTATATTTGGGTCACCTGTGGGGGGAATTAAATGAAGAATTCCGCTGCATTAGTACAGATGTTCATATCTGCAAAGTGCCATTGTCTGTTTAGTGAGCTGTCCATTTATCTGCCCCTGCACCCGTCAGGCCACGTCAGGGTCAAAGATGGAGGACTGAAGCTGATCCCTCTGTTGTAGCCATGTATGCCTTTGAGCACTTGGCCATTAGTCCTTGCACATCAAACATGGGAGTGATTTTGGATCATTCCACTTCCTAAACCTGTCTACATCACTTTCACAGGTGCATAGCTCTTTCAAATGAAAGAGCGGGCATGCTTGCAAGCATGAAGAATAAAAATAAAACCTCTATTGCATAAATAAACACATCAAAAACCTATTAGATATTTGTTGCAAACAGATATTAGAAACAGATCAATACAAGTCAGTTAAAAAAAGCTGCAGTAGCTTGGAATGTAGAAGCAATTGCAATGGAGCGCACACCGCTAGCCCCTCCTCCGGGTCGCCCCTAGGGACTCTGCTACATGGAGTTCTTGAGTGGTTCACCCCAGTGGGTGCAAGTAGGTACTTGTAGAACTGATGAGCTTGGAATGTGTAGAAACATACAGAAAGATTCTAGCTTCTGAAAGGAGTGCAGACAATAAACATATTCTCTCTGCTGGTCATTGTAAGCTATTAAAATAGAGAAGAATAAAGAAAAGCAACTTCCATTTGTTGCTTTAAACAGCTGCTTTAATCATGCTCTCTGACCTGACCTGCCTTTCACCTCAGCTGCTGGCTTTGGAAACAGGCATTGTGACATCAGAATGCGACTGTGTTAACAGGGGCGGCTCCTCCATCTGGGCGGAGGAGGGTCGCCTCACTGCTTTCTCACAGTGCGAGAAGCAGAAATATAAAATGGTATTATAAATGCAAGAAACTGCAAGAAAGCAGAAGGGTTTGGTTGGGGGAGGGCGGGTGGGCAGTCCTACTCTAGGGCAGGGGAGGAGTGACATGCCCACTCTGAGGGCACTGACTGTTGGGGCCGACCAAACCAGTCATACGAGCTCTGCCTTTTCTCAATGTAGGCTGCATGCAGCCTACATGGGAAAATGGCGTCCCCATAGACACCTGTGTGGTCAGCGTCCCAACCAATCACAACGTTGCAGTTGCAGCATTGTGATTGGCTTATGGGAGCGGAAGGAGGCTGCCTGTTTCCTGTGAGGAGCAAAGAAGCAGAGACAATGCGCGACTGGACAAGGCCAGCTTAGGTAAGTTAACTTTTTTTTAAAATGACTTTGAACAATTACCACGGGCGCCAACGGATGGGCGAAAATGTCACTGCGATAGGTTGAAGCAGAAAGTGCACTCACACTTATATTCTAGTGGAAATAATGTGAAACTATACATGAACCAAGTCAGAATTTAATAGAACAGCAGGTGCAGTGGCACTGGGGTCTGAAAGTGTCAGGGGCACACTTCACAGCACCCTAATTACAGGAGCTTTTTTTATTTACTTTCCCGGAAAGAGCATATTATTTTACAGTTTACCATCACTCAAGATAAAAATCTAATTTTGTTGAAAGAAATGTTTTATTATTTGGTTGATTCAGATGCATTACTTAAATGATGAAATACAGCCTTATCATTGCTAAGCATTTATTTTAAAACCTTACTAAATGTTTGAAATACCTGCACAGCATGCATACATACTTAAGATGTTATGACAAAGTATTCTACAGCTTGTACATAAGACAACGCAGGGAGGTTAATAAAAATCTCAGGATCATTGACTTCCTGTCTCTGTGCTGCTGGTACATTAGCCTCTATCGAAGTTAGAAGAACAAATACAACATAGCTACTGTAGGCAGGAGATCAATAGCTGGCAACCAGCCAAAGGGTCGTACAAAGTACTTAGGCAGGCTATTTGCCAGGCTAGAGATATCAAGAAAATCAATGAAACCCTGAAGAAAGAGCAGCCAGCTAAAACTAAAAATTCAGTCTTCAAATGCCAACTACGTTTCAGAGGCAGTGTTTTAGTTTTTTTGTTTTATGTTGTTGTCTTCCACAATAACCATTAATTTAATAAGAAACTGATGTTACACCTGATTCACTCAATGCTAAGAAAAACACTGAATGTTAGCATATCAGAGAACGCTGGGGGTTTTAAAAATTTAATCAAGTTGTTTTCTGGACTTGGTGCTATTCAATGGTCGATTCATTAGTTCTTTTGTATTGATTGCTTTTTCTACATGCATTTGGCATGCCAAATATCTTTTCCCTACTGAGCAGTAATGGAACGAGTAGACCGTATTCACCGAGTGGTGCCACGTAGTTTACCTAGTAAATTATAGCTTTCTGAAGTCAATAAATAGAACAGAAGATTGGAACTGATATCTTTCCTGAAATTGGCAACCCTACAAAAGAACAAAGACCTCTTGCAGCAAAGAAAACATGACTGGACATGAGACGCATTCATATCCTAATATACATTGGATAAAGGATGACTCGTGTCCCACTCCCTCAACACCCTTAAATGCCTGTTCAGATTTTCTGCTGGTGGGGGGGGGGCTCGGGAATGTAAAGGGAGTGCCTAGGCATTAAAGAGATCTTTACTTTCCCATCCGAACTTTGTATTAATGAACCCTGAGCCAGGGTCAGCCAGGGCAATGCCAAGAATACAAAAGCACAAGCCAGGATTAGCTGCTGTTTCCCCTGGCTGGCATCATTTGACGTCCATGGAATTTCGTTTAAATCAACTATTTCTTGCACTTATTACATTAATGAAAGCAACTCAGTAGCTTTGGTTGAATCCATTAGTCTTCATTGAAGGTGTACTGGTTTGCTTATTTACCCCATTTGTCTATCTAGGACAGTCTTGCAAAGTTTCTTGGAGATTGCAGAAGGGGAAAGTCAAAGGAGAAAAAAAGGTGTTTTGTATTACTTATAACAAACCACAAAAATAATGTGGTTTAAAAATATTGATTCAAGATATTGGGTACCACAATATTGACAGTAGTCCGAGCATAAGGAAATGACAACAATATTGCATACGATAAAATTTAAATATTTAAATGTCTACATTGGCAAAAAATTGATAGACAAATTATACAAGCACATACTAGTGAGGTATCTAACAATAAAATATGAAAACATACCAGAAAATCGAGGGATAAAATGTTGAAAAATTGACAAAATATTAAAATACATTTTTATAGAACTATAGACTTTACCAAAAGAATGAAATATCCCTAAACAACTTACATACACCTTTATTAACATTTTCCATAGATCACTACTGAGACGTTACCTGGAGTGATCCCTACAAATGTCTGTAACAAGTAATATATGGCAGATTAACTAAGCCTAAGGACTCTGGGGGGCCGATCAGCCACAAGAGGAGCTTTGTGACTAGGTGGATGGTGGACCTCAGAGATGCAGAGGGAAGTGCACCTCCGGGAGCTCTGATAAACTGTATGCCATTTTCGCAGCCCTAGCATCCACCAACGACTCGTTAGAATCCAAGATAAATACTGTGGCATTGGGCTTATATTTGTTGCAAGATGATGGTAGCCTGGGTTTGAAAAAATTAGGCCGCAATTGCCAGAATGCAACCGGTAAGGGCTGGCTTGCAGAACAGATGCACTGGAAAGAGCGTGCCACGTGCCTGCTAATTGAGGAAAATAGGGTCATGATCTTCCCAGATTTTCCTGCAGCTATGCAACAGCAGTGGGCGTCCTTTGTTGCAATTAATCAATGGCTAAGAAGATGGGAGTTCAATAGGCCATACTAATCCCGGCTAACTTGAAAATTATGAAGGACTCTTCACAGATCCTCAGGAGGAGTGGCACTAGATAGAACTCCATACTGGAAAGATCAATGGACAATCGCTCCAGTAAAAGGCCTGGAAATGATGCCATAAGGATTGTCTATTCATGGGGAATGTCGAGAACACAATCCAAATGGGAAATGGACCAGGCATTCCTTCTGGCCACCATGTTGCTAAATGATTCACAAGAGGGGAAGGGCTTAATGTGCTTCAGAATTGTATTGACTGCAAGCTCCAGTAACGACTTGTCACTGAACTCAGAATAGGACATCCTTCAACCAATGGTGACCCCTGGCAATGCTGATAAACTCCTATAATTGCCGGAAGACAGAGGGGTTCCCAGTAAAATCACAGTGGATTTTAGCATATGGGTGATTCATTTTAATGACTCTTCATAGGCATTCGTGAGGCTTGAGGTTGTTGCCCTGGGAAGATCGGTGGAAACTGCTGGTGGGGACCGCTGGTGCTCATATCCTAATCTTATCCCAGAAGTAGCCTAGACATGGGAATAGGATATGAGTTAAACATCAATGGTTATCACAGTTTGGGGAGGGAGTGGTTACTCGACCGTCCAGGGGTGGGTAAGTTGGGGAAAAGTTTCAAGTTTGTGAATGTTTTAGTTACTTAAGGAGATATGCATGCAAAGAGTCATGACCTGTGCAGATTGAAGGCGGCACTTGAGCCTTTACAGAGGGTTGCGATAGGGGGATTGAGATGTTGCTTGATAACAGGTAGCGGTTCTATACATTCAAACAACCAGTCGTCATGGAGGTTCTAAACGTTCTGAGATGGAATGTATGAGGCCTCATTAGCATGAAGAAGTAATATGACACATAGACATACTCAATGCGAAGTGGGATCATATAGTAATACTGCAGGTAACACCCTTGACCAAAATTGAGGGCCTTGTCTTGGCAGAGGAGATGGTAGGGACAGGTGCATTTCATATAACCTTCAGCCAATGCCAGGGATTGGTGACCTAGGCCACACTGGGGGGTCCCTTTTTTAGGGAATCCTATAACTGTAGGCCCAGAAGGGATATATTTAATCACGGGTGGCAGGCTTTTAGGCAGGGACATAGTGCTAAATAATGCTTATGCCCCTAACTCATAGCAAACAGCATATTCCAATGAGTTGTCAACACACATAGCCAACATGCCACACTACCCACAAGTCATTGCGGGATACTTTAATTGTATCACTGATACATATCTAAAAAAATCCAACGCACTGTTATTGGCCTCCACCGTTGTTAGGTCAGCTAGAGCATTTAGAACTCAGATTGATCCCTATAATCTAACAGACACCAACACTCCCTATCAAAACTGTGCCTGGAAGTACAGGCTATGGGCTTGGCAGTCCCAGACTTTGAGCTATACTACCTGGTAGTACAGTTGCAGTGGGTCATACAATGGGTGCTTGAGTTTATTTTTGGCAGGCAAGAAAGGGTGGCCGGATAAGTCAAGTGTCATGGATGTGCTGAGAGTGCTAATGATGCCCAGACAAACTGACAGAAGGGAGGGTAACCAAATGAGAGTTGTTTATTTAACTATTTTAAAGTTTTGTGGAGCATGAACCAGACCAGTGAGGGTATCAGAGCGCTTTACAGGATTGACGGGTGGTATACAAAAGACTTAGATGGGGAGGATACCATTGGGATAAAAACAGGCAGATACATTATACAAGGGAAACGAGCGGTCTCAGGTCCCAGATACATTTGGGATAAAAATTGGTAGATACATTATACAAGACAATACACAGTCTTAACTCTAGGGTGGGATGCCTAGAAGTGCCGGGAAGATATCATCCAGAAAAGCCATGGATAGTAACGTAATGGTGGGTAGAACAGGTCGCTGAGGTGATTATAATGTGGTCGTTAGGTGAGGAATTTGCCCATTAGGAAAGTTTTGGTCTCCTTTTTAAAGTGGACCAAAGACGGAGTCTTCTGATGGTGGGTGGGAGAGAGTTCCATATTCTTGGAGCGGCCTAAAAGAAGGCCCGATTGTAGGTTTTTTTTCTGGAAGTGTGCTAATTGGAGCAAAAGGTCTCTGGCAGATCGGAAGTTTCAGGATATCACGAGTTTGTGGGCAAGAAATGCAGGGGAATTGGAGGATAGAGCCTTGTGGGTAATGCAGGCCAGCTTAAGTTAGATTCTGGCCTTGAGAGGAAGCCTGTTCAGCACTTTAAGGTGGGGAGAGATGTGGTTGAATTTCTTTTAGCCTGTTAGGAGTCTGGCTAAGGCATTGAGGCAGGCTTTCAATGGGGCCAGAGAGTTCTTGGGTAGACCTGCAAAAGTAGAGCATTCATATTCTAGTCTGGAGATGACTAGTGCTGTTGATTGCTGTTTTTAGGTCGGAAGTGTTGAGGAAGGGTTTCAGGTTTCTTAGGTAACTCATGTGAAATCCGGCAGTTTTGGTCATCGAGTTGATATGGCCAGCATGTTCAAGCTGCCGTCTAGGGTTATTCCAAGGGATTTAGCAGAGTCCACAATGGTAGGAGGGCAGTTTAGTGCTGTGATGGCCATGATCGATTCCTGGATGACTAGATCGGGTTTGGGTGGGGAGATTCAGTTTTATTTCCTTTAAGTTTGAGCTGGTTAGAGGTGAGCCAGTGAACAGTTAGCTTCAAAGCCTCATTCAAGGAGAGAATGTCCTCAGGGGAAGAGATTTTAATGTAGATCTGTGTATCGTCGGCATACATGTGGGAGGAGATATTGGCAGTGCGTAGCACCTCTGTGAGCGGTTCAAGGTAAAGATTGAAGAGGGTAGGGGACAGGGTTGTTCCTTGGGGGACTCCAACCATGATCAGAGAGGGAGCGGATGTGTTACCATTGATTAGGACTCTCTGTGAGCGATTCTGAAGGAAGGACCTAACCCATTCAAGGACGGTGCCATCCAAACCCATCCTGAGTTTGAGGCGTTCAAGGAGTGTTTTGTGGTTAACCGTATTGAAAGCCGAGGCTAGGTCTAGGAGGATTAGGAGACAGGTTTTGCCTTGGTCGAGGACTTGGAGGGCGTCATCCACGATGTGAAGGAGGGCTTGTTTTAAAATGTTCAAATTTACATTAGCGTGGCGCCGATTTTAAAAGCCCAGCGCTTTAGTTTGATTTGTAGCTTCATCTGCTCCCCCTCCAGCCACCGAAAACAGGCTGCCCATTTGACGCTCCTCCCACGTCTTCAATAGCGGCAAAAGCCTCTTCCAGCCGCTGTGCCGAGCCCCGACCTGCCCGCCTCCCCTCCTTTTAAAATGCGCACGCACCTTGTTGGTAAAAGAAAGAACACATTTTGTGCCATGAAATATGTAGTGTGGGAGCAGTTTCTATTATTTCTTGTAATGTTTTAATGTATGAACGGTACGGTGAACTAATCCGCACGCATCTTGTTATACTAAAAACTATTGCGTATGCCATGAATTCTGTAGTATGGGAGCTGTTTTAATTGTTTCCTGTAATGTTTTTAAAGGTGTGAACGAATGCGCATACCCCTTGTTGTAAACGAAAGACAAGGGCGTGCGCCATGAAGTCTGTACTGTGTGAGCAGTTTCTATTATTTCCTGTAATGTTTGTAAATATGTGAATGGTGGTCTGAACAAACACGCATGCACCTAAAGTTGTGCTGCTGGTGACTTTAGCATTTTTTTAGTAACAGGGGTAAAAATAGTGAGAACTCTGTAAGTGCCACACAGCCGGGTGATAAAAGCAGAAAGATCCGCCGTTCTTTGTTTACAAATGAGGTTAGTTAGCCAACAGTGAACCACGGCAACAAATGCTGCTAATAATGCAACTAAAACTCTAAAGAGAACTGCTCTGATGTCTGAAAGCAAAATAACAACATATCGCAGCCATGCCCTCTTCCCCACGTGATGCCCAATGACGGTGATACTTGTGGGAAGATCTCCATATGGCCCTTAGCACTGGGCACATGTGGGTACAGTGTGAAATAAGGACAAAGAGGGTGGCACACAAGAGCTTTATAAATAAAGAAAGACATGGGATGTGCAGTAATCAGGCCCTCACATATTACTCCACTTGACATCGTGTGTCTATTCATTCAACAGTTTGCAGAATTACTTTGTTGAACGGAATGTGCACACAGTACCATTGCAGAAACATTGGAAGGCCCAGTGAGTTCTACCTTAAAATATCCCGATCCTTAATTTCTTCCAGCCATGCACAATTTAAAAATGCTACAGAGGGAAACTGTTAAAATTATCTGACATTTTTAACTTTGTCATTCAAACTTTGAGAAATAGTATTGTTTGACAGTAATGTGTCTCCCACCTATTCATGTAACTGGAATACAGTCTGACTGGTAGGCACACACCATTTTATCGGAATCTCCCTCTTAACACTGTTTATGGTCCATTAAAACCCGCCCGCCCTACCCTTAGTACAAAGCAGAGTTCTTCCAAAGAAAGAACAATTTATTCCAGAAGCAGTTCTTTTTAGTTCAAAGAATTTTATTAGTCAGAAGAAAAAGACAGGGTTTCAATATAAAAATTAATAGCAAGCAATGAGAGTAGTACAGCAAAACCGATAATAAAAGTTAAACATTGGCTTTAGGGCTAAAGAAAGGAAATATAATAATTATAAAAATTGTAGTTATGCAAAGGTAAATGTATACAAAGTGGTAAGGAAGGAGACGAGGAATGTAAAGGGCAATTAAGGAGGTTTGGAGACCTCTTGCTAGGCAGGTTGTGGTTGAAATGAACAGTTGGCACATACATCAAGATACAGCGTGATAGGGAGCCATAAGTTCATACGTTTCGTTGCCATATGAATAGGAAAGACGAAAGCAGTGTCCAATCTGTGGTTATAGCATACATTATACCACCATGCTCTGAAGGAGATATTAGAAGAATTTTTCCAGTTGAGGGTAATCTGTTGAAATGCTACAGCCAGCAGTAAATCAATAATCCGAACATTAAGTTCAACATTTTCCCAACAAGGAGAGAGACTTCCCAAGAAGATATGAGTGCAGGAAAAAGGAATGCAAGTGTGAAAAATTACATTAATTTGAGCCCATACTTGTAGCCAGAAGTCATGAACCATTTTGCAGAGGAACAATATGTGAAATAAGGTTGTAAGACCAACAAGTATCTGAGTTGCTGAAAACCGCTTGTTAAGGCCAAATGGTGTAAGAAGGAGTCTATTATAGATGAAGAACAAGGACTGCGTCAAGTTCACCGCTCTGGATGATTTGCGAATCTTAGTCCATATCTTGCCCCATAAAGATATCGGCCAAGATGTAGCAAGGTAATGATCCCATTGTTCCTCCACCTTAGATTTGGGCCTAAGAGACTCTTTGGTATGAAGATATTTGTAAATAGTGGAAGCTTTGGAAGCAGTGCGCAAAAAAGAATGAAGCTGTGCGGTGGGAGATGTGGGAGGGGCATGCAATTGTGAGAGTCAAGTGTAAGAGAAGTAGTTCTTAATGTGTAATAAAATAAGTGCCAGATCCCTCATCAGGAGGCCACTGCAGCTTTAACTACCCATTGCCCCTCCCAGCGCTGCCATCAATGGTACCAACACAACTACTAATCAGAACACTCCTGTAAGTGTGACATTTCAGACTATTCCAGGCGCCCAAAGCTTCAAGAATGGCTTGAGCGGTAGGCATTAATCGTTTTTTATTAATAAACAGCTGCTATTCCCATATCTAGATTACACAGACAGCATCACCATGTGGCAGTCTGTCATCAGTGCCAGTGTTCGTGTTCACAATTAAGTGCCAGTGCCGAGACCCGGAAACCACTGGCTCAAATTAAGCCCTACCTATAAACCATATTTGTGTAGGACCCGCATTTGTAATCATCATCTACACTAAATCATCGCTGTACAGGAGGACCCCACTTTACTTCAGGTGGACTTACCTATATGTGGCATCCCATACCATGCGGTACCTATTACAGCTCACAGCCAAGAAATTTACAGGCCTCATTTTCATTGTGCGCTTCTCTTTTACATCATTGCACCCATTGCTGCTTGGCTTGGTGTTAAAGCCGCACCCAAGTAATTCACAGGTCTTCTTCACATTGTGCGCTATGGCGCCATTGAAGAAACAAATAACTTCAAAGTAACAGCAAAGCTTGGCGTCCGTCTTCTTGGAGCCACAGGTAACTACTTCACATGTTTATAAAATAACATGTATACGTTTACAAGGCTGTAATTGTTGCAGTTAACTACAATACTTGCTTTTCCGCTGTGTTTCACTATTGCCAATGTTGTGCCTCTAATGCACACATTTATCACCTCAACTGCGCCGAACGTTCCGCACTAGTGCGGAACGTTCTATTGCGTGGGCGGGGCCACGATGGCCAATGGACGTGCGCAGCACTCCACAGGTAGTGCACGTGGCGGCCGTTGGCCATCGCCAGCAGCCATGAGGTTAAATCAAATGCGCTATCATCAGTTATTTTAAATTGTGGTTTACTTGGCAATTTGACCACTAGTGCTGCCACCCCTTCCCCTTTTACTGCTACATAAACAAAAGAAAAGTCGATTGCTGTTAAAATTAAATTTGGCTTCAAAATACTAAAGCACTGTCAGTCGTTTATTTAAAATAATATATCAAATATTATGTATTATTACTATCATATTTTCATAAAACTCTAATATGCCGAGACGAATTGGCATGGCCAATGCTTGTCCTTAAATTCTTTCCAGTTCCAACCACAGCGAAGGCCAGCGATGAACATACTGAGTGCTATGAACAAATACTGAAATGCTGCCTCTAAAAGGCAAGTAAGAAAAAACACTTTTACCATATTTAAATAAATATCTTCGCATATTAATTTTCCTTAAAAGGCTCTCATAAAAATAAAATAATGTAACAGCTGACATTTACATCCTCCACCAGAGCAGATAAACAGCTAGAGACTCGAACGCCTCTTGCCTATATCTGCCAAAACCTGAAAGCTTCAATGTGGAATAATAACAATATACAGACTGCTATATGACAAACTGAGATGAGAATGAAGCTAACTACTAAGGGAATCAGGATTTCTCAATAAACTGACAAATATCATTAGCAAGGATCTGACTGGCCAGCTACTTTCTATAAAAATCTGTGTTTTGTGTGGCCAATACTACCTGAGTCTGCATTTAATATAAGAGATTTTATTATTGATGCAGAACAGATTAATTTGTCAGGATGAGTGCAAAGTTGTACAGCTCAGAGGTAAAACTAAGTTTTGCTGCTGGAGTGCTCCCCAATAAAGCAAAATGTTTTTCTTGTGATTAAGTGTCATGGGTGCCATAAAAAAAGCAACCTTTGCAAAGACTCATGCATGTGCCAGAACTGTAGCTTACATCTTAATCCCCAGCTATTCAAATAGTGCTCTCTTATATTATTTGGTTTTATCCAGCTAGGAGCTGTTCTTTAAGGCACTTCATTCCATTTTTATAATCTATTGAACATGTATCAGGATTGGACGTTTTGTCCAATCACAGGACATAAGAAAACAGTGCTCAAATTATCAGCTGCTGAAAAAGTTGCTCCATTGAGGCAGAGAGCATGCATTGCGCAATCCTGAAGCTAACAAAACCCTGCTGTGCTTTCTGCACAAGGCATTTATTCTGGCTCATTTTACACGAGGCAGCTGACAGATAGGATCTGAGCAGCATGACAAAGCACGCCTCACAAAAATAAACGAATCTATATACTGATATATCTGTGAAGGAAATCGGCAGGGAAGAGCCAGAAAAGACATGCCAAGTACCATGTCAAGTAATCATCCAGTCCTGACATTTTAGTCAACGGCTTGTGCGTTCCAGGGATTTTCATTTCAACTTTAAAACATTTTAATTATGGTCTGAAAAATCCAAGCCTGCAAAAAGCTTTTGACTAAAAAAAAGATAATGTTTGCCCAAGGTGACACTCCTATAATGTGGCCATTTGTCAGGTACAGCAAATAAGGTGATAGATTGAATGCTTGCATTCATCTCACCACTGACAATAACTCGGCCATATTCCAGTCCATAATTTTTCACCCATAACACACATGGACATGTAACCCTTTTATTTCGGTGACTGGCGATCGATCAGGCCGCATTGCAATCCATTGTTTTTCTCCCACCATCCATCAACCAAAAAGGTATTTGCAGAGTGCGCCTTGTCACACCGGCGGGGGATCTCCAGGCGTTGTGCTGCAGGATTCAGCCAAAGAGCTAGGTCTTGAGTTCCTTCCTGGAATGGTTCAGGGAGGGTGAGGTGTGGAGGAGAAGAGGGAGGGCTTTGGCGGCGAGGTGAGAGAAGGAGCATCCCCGGTTGCGACTGCAGTGGATGCATGGAGTCTGTGGGAGGGCTAGATGCGTGGACCAGAGATTTCTGGATGGTTGGTGAAAGGTCAGGCTATGGTTCATGTGGTGTGATCCTAGATTGTGGAGAGAATGGGTCAAGAGCTCAAACTGGCATCTCTTCTGAGCAGGGAGCCAGTGGAGGTCCTTCAGGTGTTGGGTTTTGTGTGTCCCTTTGGGCAGGTTGAGGATCAGCCTGGCTGCTGCGTTCTGGATTTTCTGGAGTCTTTGCATGAGTTTGGATGCTCTACCGGCATAGTGTGTTGCCCTAGTCGAGTCAGTAGGTGATGAGGACCTGCATCCCAATTTTTCTGGTGCCGATGGGGAGCCCCATGAAGATTTTTTGGAGCATGCAGAGGCAATGGGGTTTACCTGGCACTACATGGAGAGTTCATTGTCTAGTACGATGTGGAGGTTGCAGGCGTGGTCTTTCGGTGTGGCGGTGGGCCTGAGCGCCGTGGGCCACAAGGAGTCATTCCAAAGGGTGATTTGTCTGTTGAGGATGGGGACTTCCATATTGTCAATGTTCAGTTTGAGGCCGTTGTCTCTTATCCATGTAGTGACGTTCATCATGCAATTGTGGAAGTTTGTCTTTGTCTGGGTGGGGTTCGCTGAGAGTGAGAAGACGAGTTGGGTGCTATCGGCGTAGGACATGATGTTGATGTTGTGTGCTCTGACGAAGCCTGCGAGTGGTATCATGTTGTGAACTGTAAAGATGGATGCACTGATATGAGTGCATCATCTGTGATTCCAATCTGGAGGAGTCGCTGGATGAGTGTGTGGTGAGAGACGGTGTTGAAAGCCGCAGAGAGTTCAAGGAGGATGAGGGTGGCCATTTCTCCTCTGTCAAATAGGGCTCAGATGTTGTCTGTTGCTGCGATCAGGGCTGTGTCTGTACTGTGGTTGGCTCTAAAGACTGACTGGGAAGGGTCCAGTAGCTTATTTCTTTCCAGATGATCTGTGAGTTGGAGGTTGATGGTTTTCTCCGGGACTTTGGCTGGGAACGGCAGGAGGGAGATGGGTCAGAAGTTCTGGACATCTCTGGGGTCTGCTGATGATTTCTTGAAAAGGGGCATGACCTCCGTGGGCTTCCATTCATCAGGGAAGAGGTTTGTAGTGACTGAGGGGTTGAGGATTGTGGTGAGCTGGTGCCTATTCTTGTTGCTTCCAAGGTTGGGTTCGATGTGGGCAGGATTCAGTGGGTGCTCCAAAGTGGATGGATTTTATCAGGGTGGTGGTGGTTGGTGTGCTGAGTTGTTTCCATGTGGAGAGCGAGTGCTTGTTGGTTGTGCTCGGCTGATACCTGAGGATGTTGGCGGGTTGGGGATCAAGGTTTGTGTAGATGATTACTATCTTGTTATGGAAGTGGTTGGCCAGGGCACAGCAGAGGTCTTGTGAGGGGGAGTTTAAGTTTTCCGTGGCTGAGAGGCAGAAGAAATCTTTGACAATGGTGAAGAGTTCCTTGATTTGGTTGGTGCTGGTTGTGATGCAGCATGTGAGGGACTCCTTTTTTGCAGCTTTGAGCTGGCGGTGGTAGATGTTGAGGGTTGCTTTGTAGGTGGTTCGGTCGATATCTTTCTTGCTTGTTCGCCATCTTCTTTATAGTTGTATACATTCATGTTTAGATATGCAGAGATCTGGTGTGTACTAACTTGCATGTTCTGTGTGTCAGTTTCTCAAGGGTGGTTTGGTTGGGTCGACTTGGTTGGCAGCGTTGGTGATCCAAGCGTTTAAGTCATCTATTGTTTGGTCTAGGTTGGTCAGTGTCTGTAAATTGCTGCTGAGTTACTTTGGTCCAGCTGCGGTAGGGTGAGTTCTCTCTGGTGGGGGTAGTGTGAGGAGGTCCGTTGAGGGTAAAGTGTACAATGGCATGGTCAGTCCAGGTGTATTCTGATGTGTGGCTGTATCTGATTTTGTCACTGCATGTGAAGACAGGGTCAAGCATGTGTCCTGCTCTGTGTGTGGAGTTGGTGATGATCTGCTTGATGTCAATGTTGTCTAATCTTTCCAGACGGTCGGTGGTGTTGGGGTTGATGAGGTTTTCCAGGTGGAAATTGAGGTCCCCAAGGAAGATGTAGTGTTCGGATACATCAGCGGAAGAGGTGATGAATTCAACTATGGAATTGCTGAGGCTGGTTTGTGGTCCTGGCAGTCTGTATGCAAGGGTGCGTCTGATGGTGGTTTTGGCGTTGGCGTGGAGATGGAAATTCATGCATTCCATGTTGGACATTGAATTGTTGTTGGTGATGGTTCAGGGGATCGATTCCTTGTGTACGATGGCGATGTCTTTCCTTGGTCTGTTGGCATGGTCTTGGTGTTTCATCTTGTACCCATTGGGGGTTGCAGTGGTGCTCTCAGGGGCCGATGTGGGGCTGAGCAAGGTCTCTGTGATGAAGCTTACGTCGAGGTAAGGGTGGATATGGTGTCCCAGATCTCGGTTGTGTGTTTGTAGAGTGATCTTGCATTGATCATGAGGCAGTTGATTGAACCGGAATTGTGTCAGTGTCTGTCATTGGCGTGGTGTTGTTCAGGCGGGTGGTGATCCTGTTGAAACAGCAGTGGATGCAGGTGAATGGTCCCGCTGTGGTCCATAGTGAAGTGAGGCAGCAGTTGTTGTGTGCGGGTCATGGAGCTCCGAGGGGGAGTACCTGTGAAATTGCTGGGTGCCAGAGCTCCATGAGCTGGGCACGGTCCAGGCATGGATGGTCACAGATGAGCTTGCCTTTGGTGCGCAGATGGCACACCCGCTGTGCGCATCCACTGTGCTGCCACACTGCAGCCTTCATTAAGTAGCCCTGGGAGTTGGGAGTGGCTGTCGGGGAGTGGGGATGGTAAGGGAGTGGGCAGAAACACGGCACAGGTGGTACCAGTGAGAATCAGATGGGGCTGAAACCAGTTTGCAAGCAAACACAAAGAATAAAACAGTAGAGCAGAGCTCATGATACTAGCAATCAGCAGAACAATTACAACAATTACAAGTTATGATGGGATGCACGACAATGGGAAAACAATTAGTACAGTTTAAGGCAGCAGATGACAAAACAAACAATTAGATATCTATAAACACAAAGGGGTTTGATCCAGTAAGGCCTATTATGTGGGGGCAGGATCAATGACAAAACACAAGAATACTTAGAACCCCACTCGGCCATTAATCAATATTAGTATGAAAAAAACACAATATTCACATCAATCTCGTATCCTTGAGAATTCATCTCAGAAATATTTCATATTGGTTAGCCATTCTCTTAATTGCAATCATATCCATCTGGTACAATCAAAGTATCACTATACACAAAAAAACAACATGAAAAATGTATCAATACAGGTAACAACACAAAATGACATAAAACAATAGAAATTCAAAAAAATACTTTTTCCACTGAACAGTAGTGAGTTGTAGCCAATAAATCCAAGATTACTCACTCCAATGAATTGTCCTACCCCTCATATACAGGCATGGGGTTATATAGCCAGCTTGATATTCCCACACTCGTAATTGTCCAAAAAAGGGAAAGATTTAATATTCCCTTTCCATGGAAATATTCATCTCAGAATCATAGCCAGTAATTGTATGTTCAAGGTGCTACTCCTAGGAAATTCCCATCGGAAAATGCCAATGCGTTTGAACCTGATACACTGTAGGGGTATGTTAAGACTCTTTGAGGAGGTCATCGTCAGGGCAAAAAAAAAAAAGTTGTTCAGTTTATAGATCTGCCGTCCAGTGGATATTGATGCAGACCCGCTTTCATCACAAGTATCCATATCACTCGATGTCAAACAATTAGGGCTTACAAAACTTAGGGAAGGCAGCATTGCAGGGGGTTAGGCGCTCAAATTTGGTGCCAGGCGGTTGGAGGACTGGGACTGTGCCTCTGAATCACTCAGCCAGCAGCAGGAGCTACAATCAGGACCAAGGGATAGAGGGAGCCGAATTAGGGCCAGCCCACCATTCAGGGCAGGCCCTAAATCAGATTGACAGGGGCAGCACCCTGGCTAGAAAGAAAAAATTGTGTTTCTTGTGGGGGTAGGAGGGGGATCTTTGTGGTGTGTCGGCAGGAGTTGTGAGGAAGATGGGAGATGTGCAGGGGGTTGATGGGGTGCTAACAATTACGCTGAGGTACATTAAAGACTGATTACATAGACTTTAACGGTACCCAGTTGAGACCAACTGGGATGGAAGATGTGATGTTTGCATGACACTATGTCAGGCAACTCCCTGCTGCACCCCTCGGAATATTGGAGCTCACCCATGCTCAAGGCCCGCCCTGCCACCATGCCATTCTAAACAGACTATTCCTATAAGAACAGTTAGATATAAAACACAAGCCCTTGTAGACTTTGCAGGGTAGAGGGCCCACCTCGATCGTACAGAGGCCCTCGAGGGGAGCCCCATTCAGCCCAAGGTCGATGAATAACTGTGAGATATGAGAGACTCAGAGGCCCCTCTTCACATTCTGCAGGGGGCATTATTTTTTGTTACACCAATGCCTGTGCTGTTTAGAGAGAACTGCCACATTGGCAGTTTATGTCTGATTAAAGGTGCTTCAGGCAACATGGTTGGCAAACTTTCAGGAGAAATGAATTCTAGTCCGACTGCCATGTCATTTCCACTCACTCAGAATGCACTTTTATTTTACAGAGAGAAACCCTGACAGTGGGGGTTCATTCTGAAACAGTAAAAAGCAATGGCTGCACAGGATCTAGGCCTTGGTGTTTGTTTCTCCTGTCCCTGTCTGCATTGCAGTACTTGGAGGAATTCAGCTGGGAAAGCCTCCATCACCAGAACTGATGCCGCCAATGACTGCACTCGCGGAGCTTGGTGAGGCTTCTCTGTGCAACACCTGTGCCCCCCCTAAACTGAGCGTGGGAACGACTGTCAGGAATACTAATGTAATATCTTGTGCAATAAGGAAAGGTCACAGAAAAAGACAGAGAATCTATCAATATCCCCATTGGAGACTTCGATTACCTTCTGCAGACTTCCTCCTGTACATGGTATTGAAGAGTCTGAGAACCAGCAACATCGCAGAAACTCAACATGGCCGCCACAAGCGTCTGAGGGGTCAGTGCTCTATGCCATCAATTGACTACCTGAAGCCTCAAGATACTAGTGTGGCTGCGCGACGCTCGCGCAGCGCACTTCAACAGTGATTCACCGAGAGATCAGCATCTCTTCTTCGCGCCAGAGTATTACCACAGAGAAGTTTCGTTGGCTAGAATAAAACCCCTCCCTGTAACCCACCTATTTATAGGCTGGTGTGCACACTTGACGAGTGGTCTTTTTTCATATGAATTTTTGTGTAACTAGAGTTTCCGAATTTCTGCGTCATTCGATTCTGAGGAGAAGAATCTTCAGAGCCAGAGAAAGAATTCAACTGAAGCTTGTCTTCGTTTTCCCAGAGTATTCGGCCAGAAAAGCAAGTAACAGTATCAGAGCAACAAGCATTAGAAACGCAAGCAAGGAGAAATATTAGCTGAGACTGAAATGTATTTCCATAAGGGGTCAAATGCCGATTAAGGGAGCAGAACTCTTGGTTTATAGACCCTCCCTTACTATTCTTAGGACAAGACTAACATTTACCTGAAAAGAATATATATACATATTAAAAAGGTTCTTTATTTAAAGGAAAAGCTGCTAGAGAATACTTCTCAAATAATAACAAGAGGGAGGCTAGTCCTTGAAGTAAAATAGGTATAGCGAACTGTTATAAGCATATATATATATATTCCATGTTACAGTATTGAATGCATTTTATCAATGTGTTAGAACAGTAGACTTATTGCTGAACCCTCTTTCTTTTAGGGTGGTTGTCTAGAGGTTCCCTTCTGTTGGCTGAGAACGATCTAACCTAGACTGACAAGGAGGAGTTCTAGAAGATTATCCATACGTTTCAAGGCAGTCTCTCTTCCCTTTTCATCCCAATTCCACTTACCCCCCATGAATACCTCCCAATTAGAAATTCAATGGGTATAATTGGGGGCATTCACTGGGGTGTTCTGGGAAAACCTCCTCTGCTCCCGTGAAATATTTGGTACCAGGTCCACCTGGGCAGAATGGCTGAAGGATTTGACCTGAAAGGGTTAGCAGTAATTTTAGAGAACATGCAGAGTCAGTTAAATACTAGCATAGAGGAAAACAAGATGTTGAGAGATAAGATTGAGAGGTCACATCAAAGAGTCACAACACCTACTCCGGAGAATAAATGAAATTTCAGCAGATCACTTCACTTCCCCTAAGGAGAGAATACCAGCTTCTTCCACCTCAGAGTTATGCACACAAATTATTCATGCACTCTCTCCAATTGTCCCTTTAGCTTCACTACAGTGGTTTAGCGGTGATCCTCACAAGGCTCAGATTTTTCTAACGCAATGCTCTTTGCACTTTTTGTGTCAGCCTGTCATTTTTGCAGAAAATCAGTCCAAAGTAGCCTTTGTCTTGTCTTATCTGACTGGAGATGCAGCTTCTTGGTCCATGCCATTGGTCACCCAGAATGATCCAATTCTTTACGACTTAGAGAAATTAAAAACTGAATTTCTTAGAATTTTTGATAGAAGAGCAGTGACTGAGGCTTCAGCTAACAAACTATTAGATCTCAAACAAGGTAATAGAGATCTCATCTCTTACTTGGCACAACTCAACAAGCTTATAGTAGAAACTCATTGCCCAGAATCCAAGTGAGCCACTATATTTTATAGAGGGCTAAAAGACGAACTAAAAGACTCCCTGGCACAAAGTCCGAACCGCCCCATGGAGATTTTAGGACTCATTGAGTTGGTCCTGCAGATGGATCAGAAATTGAATGAGAGAAAGTAAGAGAGAAGAAAAGATTTCCGCCCTATTCCTCCATGTTTCGATAGAGTAAGATCGGAATTGTAATCTAATACTAGAGAAGAACCAATGCAAATTGGCAGCATTCGTGAACCACTGTGTAAGGAAGAGAAGGAAAAAAGGTGACTGAGTAACCTATGCATGTACTGCGTAAATGCAGGGCATTTTGTGAAAGAATGTCGAAAGAGACAGAAGATTAACCAACCGTTAAAAGAGAGAACCCTGTCAGTAAAAGGAGTTGCACTGATGAAGGTAAATGTACAAAAGCCAACTCCAGATGAGCAACAAACACTCAACAAACAGCAGCCCCAAATCTGACAGTGTCCCTTACTGCAAGATCCAATCAGAAGACAATTAAGAAGGTGTCCATCATGATTGATTCAGTGGTGACTAGAAACTTCTGCGATATTAAATACGCCAAAGAGAAGAATATCGGATCTGTTAAAATAAAATCGTAGAAGTTGTTCGAGCCGCCGATGGTACCACTCTTTCCTCTGGCCCCATCACAGAGGAAACGGAGTTGATAGAGCTTACTGCATTCAACAGTCTTTTGTGAGGAGTTGAGGTTCAATTTGATTGTTGTGCCGCAGTTCCAGTTGATTTTAGGACTACCCTGGCTTACGGCTATCGCTTGGGAGAAGAGAACCATAAATATGAACTTTAGGAGGATCTATGAGAAGCTCAGTCCATCTCAACCAAACATTCTAACCCAATCATCACAGACCATTGGTTCAGTGATCAATACAGAGATTCCAAGAGAATATCAGGAATTTGCAGCTGTTTTCGACAAGGTAGAGGGGGACAAGCTTCCACCTCACAGAACTTATGACTGCAAGATTGATCTTGAACCAGGGGCAAATCTACCCTGTAGCAGAACATATGCCCTAACTGAGCAGGAAAAGCAGTATCTAAAAGAATATTTGGACAAGAATCTGGCCAATGGATTTATCCACCCCTCGCAATCCCCCGTCTTCTCCCCTTTATTTTTTGTTCCACAGAAAAGTGGAGAGCTCAGGGCTTGCATTGATTATAGGGCATTGAACCAGGTCACAATCAAAAATAGATATCCCCTGCCCTTGATCTTGGTCCTGCTGGACCAAGTTATGGGAGCAAAGATCTACACAAACCTGGACCTTCGGGTACGTATCATTTAATAGGAGTGGCAGAGGGCGATGAGTGGAAGACGATCTTTCATACTCTTTCTGGACTCTTTGACTATCAGATCATGCCCTATGGCCTGTGCAATGCCTCATCGGCATTACAACATTTTGTAAACAACATTTTAAGAGCGTTTCTAGATCGGGTCACAGTTGTCTACATAGACGATATCTTGTTTTTTTCTGATGATGATGATAAACATGTGACGCACATTAAGGCCATTCTAAAAAGATTGCAGGAACACCACCTTTATGTAAAATTGGACTAATGCGCCTTCCATGTCAGGGAAGTAGAATTTTTGGGTTTCATTTTGTCCTCAAAAGAAGTTTCCATGGACTCTTCTACGGTTGAGGTCATTCGAAATTGGCCATCCCCAAGATCAGTAAAAGAGGTACAAAGTTTCATCAGGTGTGCCAGCTTTTACCGACGATTCATCCAAGGTTTCTCCCAAAAGGTGGTTCCAATAACCCGATTATTGTAGAAAGGACATATTTTTTCTTGGACCATAGAGGCAGAAGAAGCTTTTACATTTCTCAAAGAAGCCTTCACCACCAATCCAGTTTTACAACATCCAAATCCTTTCTTTGTCGAGGCTGACGCCTCGGACCTCGCCATTGGAGGAATCCTATCCCAATGTCATGGAACTACAGGCCAGCTGCATCCCGTGGCGTTCCACTCTAGTAAGCTAACTTCTCCAGAGATGAATTATTCCATCGCTGATAAGGAGCTGTTGGCAACGAAGAATGCCGTTCAGGGTTGATGCACTATTTGCTCGAAGCTCAACATGTTGTAACTGTATTCACTGACTAGAAGCCCGTCCCGACGTTGTCCGGGTATGAATTGCTGCCGGCCAGTAGTATATTGTTTTGTAGGATTTCGTTTTGATAGCATTTCTTAACTGTGACAGGCCTGTGAAATGCTCCGATTCACAGTGCACTGCTGATGCACTTAAGAGTGCAAGTTCAGTAGTGTGTGAACTCGAGTTTCCCTACTTTATTTTTCCTTGCAATATTATATAGCGTGAACTCGACAACATGGCATGAGCACAATTTACATTACAGAAGAACACATTCATTTGTGGTAGGCACAGGGAGACAAGCGATTTGCCTGGAATCACAGGATGTTGAGCTGATGCCGAGATTCGAACGTAGCTCCCCAGCTCTAAAGTTCGCAATTCTAGAACTTGTGGCAGGAGGTGTGTCTAAAAGTGTATGTCGGTGCTGGCCATCAATGAGAGAGACCTGTGCATTTTTCAAATCGGTGGTAAAAAAATATGAATATGTTGCTGGAGATGTGAGCCACCGTGCCACCAATGTACTTACCAGGAGAGGGTAAACACCCATTATTCTGCAACTTTCTTTCCGCATACCATCACTCCGCATACTTTCATTACGAAAGTACTATTACTCCGCAATGCCATTATAACGCATGGCATTACATTTTATATGCTTTTACCACGCAAACATTTACAACGAAATTCGTTGTTATGTTATGTTATGTTATGTTATATGTTTATTTTTATAGCGCACGGCTACTCCAGGGGAGTGTCCCGGCGCTTTATCAGGCAGCTCAGAATAAAACAACATTACACCAATGCAGAAAACAACACAAACACAGAAAAAAACAAAAAGAAAAGGGACTCCTAAAGATTAAAAAGCCAAGTCTTAAGGCCTTTCCTAAACAAGAGCAGGTTTGAGGAGGAGCGTAATGCCAAAGGCAGGGTGTTCCACAACTGAGGGGCCCTCAAACTAAAGGAACGACCCCCAGTGCGTGCCTTCCTCACTCGTGGCACTATGGCCAGGAACAGAGACTCCGATCGCAGTGATCTAGTAGGACGGTAGAAGGTCAGCCTGCGCTGCAGATACTTTGCTCCTGCGCCAAATAGCGCTTTATGTGCCAAGGTCAAAGCCTTGAACATAACCCGCTTTCGGATGGGCAGCCAGTGAAGCGCCTGCACCAATGCGGAAGCTCTTGCTCGCCTATGAAGGCCGAAGATCGCACGGGCCGCCGAATTCTGCACCACCTGCAGCCGCTGAACTAGATAGTCTGGGAGTCCTAGATAAAGGACATTGGCATAGTCCAATCTGGACCCCACTAGGGCCTGTATGGTGATCTTCCTATGCTCCTCTGTGAGCAAAGGTAGGAACTTCCGGAGCATCTTGAGCAGCCCGTAGCAAGTCCCCGTCAGACCCCGTATGTGTGGAACCAACGACAGGCCATTGTCCAGCTTCACTCCCAGGTTTTTGGCCACCAACGATGCCTGTGCCGGAGGACAACTATCCACGGGCCCACACGCACGCCAGTCAGGGTCTTGGAGGCAGCCAAAAAACAGCACCTCCGATTTACTGGGGTTGGCCTTAAGACTGTTTCGCTGAAGCCAGCTAAAAACCAGCTCCAGACACCCCCGGATGTTTTCTCCATCGAAGGCCTGATCCTTCCCACACGCAAAAAGCAGTTGCGTGTCGTCCGCGTAGGACGACACGCAACTTGTAAATGCATGAATGGTAAAAGCATGTTTTTTTATGTTTGGATAAGATAAGTATGGGTATAGGGGTATATGTTTTGGGGTACTGAGGTATATGTTTTGGGGTGTTTGGGTATTTTAAGGGTTCAGATATAGTTTTGGGTTATGGGGTACAGGGGTAGTTTTAGGGTTTAGGGATAGGTATGGGTTTTGGGGTCGAGGGGTATTTTTAGGGTTCAGGGCTAGGTTTCGGTTTTGGGGTACAGGGTTATTTTTAGGGTTCAGGGCTAGGTTTGGGTTTTGGGGTACAGGGGTATTTTTAGGGTTCAGGGCTAGGTTTGGGTTTTGGGGTACAGGGGTATTTTTAGGGTTTAGGGCTAGGTTTGGGTTTTGGGGTACAGGGGTATTTTTAGGGTTTAGGGATAGGTTTGGGTTTTGGGGTACAGGGTATATTTATAGGGTTAAGATGGGTTAGTGTTTAAGGGTGTTGGGGTATTTTAAGGAGTAAGGGTAGGTTATGATTATGGGGTGCAGGGGTATTTAAAGGGAGCAGGGTGGACACCCGGAGCTGGAATGTACAGAACCTGGGAAGAACAAACAATGAAATATTGGGCACAATGCTCGCTTTTTTTTCCGTAATCCCGCCCCCGCACACTCTCCCAGCACACGCCCACAGCACACAATATGAGACATGGCATGAAGGGCGGAACGTACCACACGCCCCCAGCGTTTGTCTCACCCCCAGTACACGCCCACAGCACAACGCAGACACATCCACAAGGGACTACTTTGCTGGCACGGTTCTTTTACCTTTTAAATGTATATGGTGGGCGTGTGCATAGCCTATGTCCTTCTGCTGCAACTGCCCTTTCCAACGCTGTATTGGGTGTTGTGATTGGTGCTGTGGTTCCTGAGATTACCCGCCTCAAAGGTTTGGGCTCTTTCTTTATTATATTAGTATGGATCACAATAGCTTACAGTACTTGAAATCTGCTAAGACCGTAACTCCTAGACAACTCAGGTGGTCTTTAGGTTTTGCAGATTTTAACTTTGTGATAACTTACCGACCAGGTCCTTCTAATGGAAAAGCAGACACTCTTTCAAGACTAAGTTCAGAAAATAATCCAGAGGTATGAGAATTTTCACAGATAATTCCGGAAGGGAAGATTGTTGGAGCTACTGACTATTCGAGATCCGAATTAGGAGTACAGAACTCCTTATCTACTACAGCGATTAGAGATTGGGTAGATGAAGATCCAGAGAGAGTCATTAGGAACAATCCTCCCTACTATAAAAGAGCTTTGTACCTACCAACTACTGAACTGTAGGAACTAGCCTTACAAACTCTTCATGATGATCCTTTAACTGGACACAAAGGAACTGGGAAAACTGTGGAGTTGATCAAGAGACACTTCTGGTGGCCGAGCATGGTCATTCAGATAAGACAATACGTTCAAACTTGTGAGGGATGTGTCAAGGGCACGGCTAGTCGACAAAGCTCCTCAGGGACTCGTACAACCTTTACCTTCCACTCCATACCCTTGGCACACAGTGTCAGTTGATCTAATTGTGGATCTTCCATCCAGCAAGAGATACAACACCATTCTCGTTTTTGTGGATAGATTTTCTAAAATGAGTCACTTTAACCCTTTAAAGGTTGTGCCCAGAGTTTCAGAACTAGCACAATTGTTCACTCAACACATAAGGCTTCACGGGGTACCAATGGTTGTAATCTATGGTAGAGGGGCCCAGTTCATATCCCGGTTCTGGAAGGCTTTCACAAAAAGGTTAGGAATTGACTCTCGGTGCTCTATTAGTTACCACCCAGAGACCGATGGCCAAACAGAAAGAGTCAATCAGGAGTTAGTACGGCATTCACAATTATATTTCAAGATCAAGAAGGTGAGTGGCCAGAACTGATTTTGACTGCAGAATTCCCTTACAACAATACCATACACACCTCTACAGGCTTTCCCCCTTCTTTCTGAATTATGGTAAGAATCCATGTCTGTTTGTGGCAAAAAGAGATGATTCAGTACCTGCAGTGGACGAATTGAGTGAGAGAATGCAGAGAGCCTACCTGAGGGCTGGGAAAAATGTATCTAAGGCAAAAATGTCATGTAAAAGACAGGCTGATAAAAGGAGAAGAGAAAGTCCACTATATCTGAGATGGGATAAGGTATGGCTATCCACGCGACACCTACGCCTCAAGGGAAACAGGAAATTCCAACCACGATTTCTAGGACCCTTAGAGGTTGTCAGGATGGTAAACCCAGTTACAGCTAAGTTAAAGATGCCACCTACTGTAAAAGTTCACACAGTATTTCATGTTTCCCTGATTAAGAAAAGCCTCCTAAAATTGAGATTGAGACCAAAACCCTCAGCAATCCTCGTGGGTTCAGAGACTGAATTTGAAGTAAATCAGATTTTGGACTCCATAAAAGTCAGAGGTTGTTTGTAGTATCTAATTGATTGGAAGTGGTTTGGTGCAGAGGAGGGATCCTATGATGCTTGTTGAAATGTGCATGCATCAAGGCTTATTAAAGAATTTCACAACACTTTTCCCAACAAGCCTCGCCTGCCTGAGAGGCCTTTGGAGGGGGTACTGTCAGGAATGCAAATGTAATATTGTGTGCAATAAGGAAATGTCAAAGAAAAAGACCCAGAATCTATCGATATCCCCATTGGAGATTTTGATTACCTTCTGCAAGCTTCCTCCTGCACATGGTACTGAAGATTCCGAGCACCAGCAACATTGCAGAAACTCAACATGGCCGCTTCAAGCTTCTGATGGGTCAGCGCTCTATTCCACCAATTGACTTCCTGAAGCATCAAGATACTAGTGCGGCTGAGCAACACTCGTGCAGCACACTTAAACTGTGTCTCACCCGAGAGAGCAGCGTCTCTTTTTTGCGCCAGAGTATTACCACAGAGAAGTTGAGTTGACTGGAATAAAACACCTCTCTTTCCCCCGCCTATTTATAGGCTGGTGTGCACACCCGAGGAGCAGGCTTTTTCATATGAATTTTTGTGTAACTTGAGTTTCCGAATGTCTGCGTCGTTCGATTCTGAGAAGAATCTTCAGAGTAAGAGAAAGAATTCCACTGAAGCTTGTCTTCATTTTCCCAGAGTATTTGGCCAGAAAAACAAGTAAGAGTATCAGAGCAACAAGCATCAGAAACGCAAGTAAGGAGAAATATTAGCTGCGACTGAAACGTATTTCCCTAAGGGGTCAAATGCCAATTAAGGGAGCAGAACTCTTGGTTAATAGACCTTCCCTTACTATTCTGAGATAAAGGCTAACAATTACTCCAAAAGAATATATATACATATTAAAAAGACTCTTCATTTACAGGAAAAGATGCTAGAGAATACATCTCAACTAATAACAAGAGAGAGGCTAGTCCTTGAAGTAAAATAGGTATGGCGAACTGTTATAAGGATATATATATATATTCCATGTTACAGTATTGAATACATTTTATCAATGTGTTAGAACAGTAGATTTATTACCTGCCCCTCTTTGTTTTAGGGTGGTTGTCTAGAGGGTCCCTACTGTTGGCTGAAGATCGATCTAACCTAGACTGACAGGGAGGAGTGCTGGAAGATTATCCAGATGTTTCAAGTCAGTCTCTCTTTTCTTTACATCCCGATTCCCCTTCCTCCCGATGAATACCTCCCAATTAGAAATTGAATAAGTATAATCAGGGGCGTTCACTAGGGGGTTCTGGGAAAACCTCTTCTCCTCCCGTGGAATCATTGGCACCAGGTTAGTGTTTCACAATGACAGGTTGGTGGGGCAGGAGCATTTCTAAACTGCAGCTGGATCCCACCTCTACCAACGGTAAATGAGGCGATAAGACACAGGGAAAGGCGTAACTCCCATGAAATATGTGATGCCAAAAATGCCCACGTCCGTTTTTGAGAGTTAATGAAAATGAATATCTCTGGTGACCATGTTTCCTGACAACTTACCTGAAAAACATAACAACAATGCCCACATCTCCAAAACTGTCATTCTAGAACATGGCATAGGACTACTAAAGCACAGGTTCAACTGCTTCCATGGGCCGAGGCGAACTTCAGGTGAACCATCCTTTATTTGTCACATGGGTTGGACCTGCATCATTCAGCCCAATAGAGCAATAGGTAGGAAGAGGAGGGGGGAGGGCCTTCGAGGGTACCACTTTTGGATGATATGGAAGACCCTGACCCGTGGTCTAGATCAATGAATCACAGGCAAACCCTCAAAATGGATGGCATACCAGGACATACAGGACTATTTAATGAAATGTTGCTTAGACATTCACTGTAGTGGTGACTGAAAACTAAAGCCTAGTTCTCAGGTGTTATTTTACTGACAAAGGAAAGACATTTTCCCTCCCAAAATTGCAGTTCATCTACCCAGCCTCACTAACACACAGCATCTCTCATCCCCATTATCATCCTACATTCTTCTCTACTCAACAGCATCCCTGTGCTCCACCATTATCATCATACCTCCCTCAGTAACCCATCCCAGTATATTAGCTCGCTTCCTGACACACATCTCTTGGTCCCACCATTATCGTTCTACCTACAACACTTGCACAAAACATGCACATTCCCTTCATTATCTTTCCTGTCACTCTAATCCCACAAACTGCCTTGGAAGTAAAAATATGTACCCATTACGAGTGCGACCCTGTTTCCCCATGTTCCAACACTGGAGGCAGGGCATTAATGTTTTCTTAAATTTAAAACCATCACACACGCAAAAGGTGCCACATATTTTGTTGAGATTATACTACATGGTCCGCGGCTGTCCCATCTCCTTTCAGTGGAAGCCTGACCATGATGCCATGTTGTTGTTGCAGAACTTTGAGTAGCACTTCCCCCAAGGGGAATGTGCCCCTAAGCACCAAATGTATCCTCGGCTGAGGATTTAAATACTTTTGAAATCCTTTTTCTTAAAAAAATATTTACAATATTTCAAATAGGGTTGGTTCATTTGATGTATTTTTTGCCGTTATTACATGAATTAACTTAATTCAAGAAGCATACAAGTTCCATGATGCTTGAAATTATTGCTTGATCAATCATAAAGTTTTTCCACAATAATGATCTTCCCTTTAGTCTTCCCAATGCATTTCCGGCATATTTCCCTTAATCAGGGGATGGAATCTACAAATGTAATGCGAAGACTAATTAACATGAGGAAAACAACCCTCATTGCTATGTTGTAGTGAGTGGTTATAAACATGACTCAAATCAAAAATCCAACGAGCAAGGGTGTGTCATGCTTCTGATGACCATTACAAAGTGAAGTGAAATGTGAATAAAATAAAATGAATAGTGTCAGTGAGGTGATCCCAAGGCGGGTTCATTGATATCCTGAGACTCTATGTTGTGACGTCAGTAAGAAAATGTGATTAAGAATCTCCTTCCCCAAAAATGTAATTTAACAGGATAGTACACCCATGTTTATAAGTGAAAGGCCAATGCTAATCTGGGTGGCTGACTCTTATTAGATATCAAGAGGTTGAGGTGGGTTAATAATGTGCCGCGAGACAACAATTTTGTAAACGGGCTAAACAGAAAACCGGAACGGTGCTGTGCGGTTAAGGTGATATGCCGCAAATCGGCAATTTTGTGCAAAAGCGAAGATAAAGGTCAAGAAGGTGGTCTGTTATAAACACGATCAACAAGAGTGCCAATAATTATCTATAATTCGGGAGATTAAAATCTAGTACTTACTCAGGAGTTTTCATGCTTGTGGCTTGAATTGTTTTCAAAGTAACAGGCGTAACAGAAATGAGGTGCTAAATGAACACTGAACAGCGGTAAAGTGGAAAGACGGACTCACGACATGTCCTGTATGTTAGTAGTGAAAGTGTGGAGGCTATATTGGTAGGGAGTGAAAAGGAACTATTCCATGTCGGATCATGGTTTTAACAGGCATGGTAATGCCAAGTTAGTATATTGATTTGAAAGAACTCAGACACAATATAATGTGAAATAACCAATATGAGTTTCTGACTGTAAGACCCACTGTTAGCATTCAACTGAAGGAAAGTCGACACAGGTTATATCATTCAAACTATCACGTTTGTGAATCAATAAAATGCAAACATTGGTATGATGTTCCAAAAATGTCAACCTCCTATATGAGCTTAAATCATGTAAAATTATGGGTTGGAATAACATATATTGTGAGGCTTTTAATGGGAATGATAATAAACTCCTTGAGTGATCAAACTCCTAAAGTGTTCTGTGTGATGATAAATCAATGGTGAAGAAAAAGCTTTACAATTTAAAGACAAATTAGGTGTTGTGTACAAAAACAAACAACATTAAACAAAAAGGGTGACTCAGTCATTGGTGCAAGTCTGTGATCTTGTTACTGTGAGTTTAGGGATCAGGTTATCACAAATAACATAGGTACTCATACGGTTGTTCATTCCCCGTGTGGTTTAAGAGAGTTCAAGTGTTTTATACAGAAGATGTCACATTGTAATAGGTGATTATGGTTGTATCTACCATCTATTTTGGTAACCACTCCCAAAATCTGGAATTTTAACTGGCTGATGTTATGCTGAGATCTATGACAGAATTTCGATGGACAAAATATCGACCTACAGAAACATCGACGCTGGAATATCGAAGGCAAGTATATCGACATCCTATCTACAACATGGTAAGTACAAAAATATCGAAACAAAAATATCGATGTTAAAAATATCGTAATTAAAAATATCGTTTTATATCTGTTAAAATATAATGCGTAAAATAAAGTAAATAATACTTATAAATAAAATAAACATTGTTAAAAATATTTAGTAATGTTTAAAATTAATAAATAATAGATACATAATAATATAACATTAATTAAACCCATATGTATAATATATAATATATATTATATATTTACTTAATAATACATTTTAATAATTACTTTAATTACTTATAAATTATTTTAAAATACTATAAATTACAAATAGATCTCCACACATAAAATATTTACATAAAAAAGTAAATTATTTTAAATAAATTAAGAAAAATATATATACTTTCAATATTTTTAAAATTAATAACATAATACATTATCTAAATTCATTCTAAATAATAAATAAAACTACTATTTAAAGTCCCAAAAAACTACAGTATTATAAACATTGGATAGCGTAAAACGTAAAATTACTAGTCCCACTCCAGAAAATGCAAAATTAGGGAAAACATTGTACAGCATAGAGATAAAAATTACTATTCCAACTCCAGAGAGTGCAACAGTAGGGAAAACATTGGATAGCGTAGGGGTAAAAATTACTATTCCAACTCCAGTGAGTGCAACATTAGGGAAAGCGCTGGATAGCATAGGGGTAAAAATTGCTATTCCAACTCCAGAGAGTGAAATAATAGGGAAAGCGCTGGATAGCGTAGGGGTAAAAATTACTATTCCAACTCCAGATAGTGCAACTGTAGGGAAAGCGTTGGATAGCATAGGGGTAAAAATGACTATTCCCAATCCAGAGAGTACAACAGTAAGTAAAGCATTGGATATCATAAAAATTAAATATAACATACTTAGAAATAATTTTTATATTTAAATTTATTAATATTTTAATTTTTAAATAACTAAACATCATTTCAAAATACCCATTAATATTTAAAAAAAACATAGATTTGAATAAATAATGAACAATAAATTAACATTAAATATCAATTAATAAATCATAGTTACCAAATAATACATATTAAGCAATAAAATACTGTAAAAATATATATATTATTAATAATTGATTACCAATTAAAAAACATTGAACAATACAATTATTTGTATACCAAAAAAGAGTTTATAGAACACATTAATTACCAATTATTTACAAATAATTTCCAATACATTTTTTTTAATTACAATTAAATACATTAATTACCAATTACAAACATTAACTATCACTTACAAACATTAACTACCAATTAAAAACATTAATTACCAATTAAATTAATTAATTACAAATATTAATTACCAATGAAACAATTAATTAACAATTTAAAATTATAAATTGCCAATTAATAATTAATTAAAAATACATTAAATTATGAATACCAATAAATAAAAATAATTAATTACTTAATTACAATTAAAATACTTCCCACCCAATTCCCCTATAAACCCACTACCCGCTACAGAACTTACACGCAAAAATTAATTACAATTAATTTATAATTCCTAAAAAGTAATAATTAATTTAATATAATTAAATTACTTCCCACCCTATTCCCCTATAAACCCACAACCCGCTCTGGTACTAAAACATAAAATTGACTTAAAAATAACATTATAAATATATGAAAATAGTTCAGATATAACTTGAAACAAGTAAAATACTTAACAAAAAACATATAACACATACATATTAAATACATACTAAAATACATAACAATAGTACAAATATCGATATTAGTAACATCGAAATCACTGACATCGATATATTTGATATCGATATTACTGACTTCGATATTACTTACATTGATATAAAAAAAAATCAATATTACTTACCTTAGTGTCGATATTCTGTCCAACGATATTCTTGACATCGATATTCTTTACCTTCGATATTTCTAACTCGATATTTGTGTAGGTCGATATTTACAACTCGATATTTTGACTGTGTACCATTATGCTGTGCTTCCACGAAATGACTTGCAACAGTCAATTTGATTGGTATAGTTCTGATATTGCTTTTGTGTTCATTTAATCTCACTTTGATTTTTCTTTCCTTCTTCCCTATGTATACCTTCCCACAGGGACATTTCAGCAAGTAAATTACATTAGATGTGTCACAAGTGACCGTTACTCTAAGTTTGATTTTGTGCCCTTTCATGGGGTGGGTAACGTACGATCCAGAGATGATGTTATGGCAATTGTTAGATATAATTCCAGCATGATATTGTTCCTTTGTATGCAAGTGACTCATCCATGATTGGTAAATTTTTCAAAATTTCACAGAGGTTTCTGCCTCTTTTGTGGGCGCAAATTGGTGGAGAGTCAAATAGTTGATTAAAGTCCCTCTCTAATTAAAGGATTATCCAATGGCATTTGATAATCCTTTTATAGGTTGTGCTCATTGTTGAATATTTAGAAATGACCACCATCCGGTTCGTTGTGGATCTAATCTTGGTTTGTAGTAATTCATCCCGTGTTACTTGTTGGCAGCGGGTGTTCGACGATTTTAAGATTTCTTCTGGATAGCCCTAATCTCTAACTTTTTGTGTCATCTCATTGAGTCTGATTGTGGCTGTTTCTGGATCTGATACAATAAGTTTTGCCCTTATTAGTTGGGAGTATGGAAGATGTTGTTTCAGAGTTTCTTGATGGAAACTAGTGAAGTGCAACGTGTTGTTTCTGTTGGTGTTCCTCCTGTAAATATCTGTCTGCAACCTAGTTGTGATTCTGACATACAAGAAGTTGATTGATTGTTCTTGAACATCATGCGTGAATTGGATTCTTTCATCCACGTTTCTGAGTGCAGTTAATGCATGGTCAAGGTCTCTTTGAGTACCATTCCATGTAATGAAGATATCATCAATATAATGCACTATGAATTTCAGGTGGACCTTCCAAATTGGGTTTG